>NW_006399769.1:5447210-5449724 GCF_000299155.1 Elephantulus edwardii
TACATGTTCACATCCTTGAAGATGTATGATGGAACCGTTGCAGCCTGGAAGACACAAATTTAACTAACAAGTTAAAAGTATATAAGTCAAAAATTAAAAGCAATAATATTACAAGTAGAGATTCTAATAGTGGCACAAATCAAGTTACAGAAGGAAGTTAGTTCTTAAAATAAAAGACCTATTGACTAGTACTTTGTCTATTATAGTATAAAGGTTAGGAATCACAACTGCATTATTTTTTAAATAAAATTTTTATTTAATATTGGTTTACTTACAAAGTTCCTATAGATTTTTTTTCCACATCAAATCTTTCTCATTTTCTTTACCCACCCCTCTCTCTACCCATTAAATTATGTGACCCTGTGTACCCCCTTCCCATCCCCATTCCCTGCTCCTACCCTCCCTTCTTGGATCCTCACACACATTTTAATACTTCTTTTTATACTTCTAACAATAATGGTCTTATGCAATATTTGTCCTTATGGGACTGAGTTAGTTCACTTAGCATAATGCTCTCCAGTCCCTCCCAAGTTAGTTTTCACTTTGGTCTTTGGCAATGTTTCTTCCTAGGGTGCAATTTTTTTCCTTCTTTTCAACTTCTTCCTAACTCAGTGCACACTTGCTTCTTTCTCTCTTGTGGGTTGTGTGAGACCACAGGTCAGTTTTGCTGTGGCTAATAGTCCTGTCTTTCTTAAATGCCAGCTGGTTGGAGGTCTCTCTGGCAACTGATTAGTCATAAAACCTGTCTTACTGGTCCTGCAGCATTCTCTAATGCAAATGACTAAAAACATGCCTTTTTCAATGAGGAAAACATGTAAGATTTAGTTCCCAAGTTATGTTTCATGTTTACAACAATCCTCTCATCATCGTTAGTTGGATTAAACTTAGTGATTACAAAGATTTCTGTTTTTATCAATAATACCCTTGATCTTGAAAAACAAGAGCAATTTAAACAGACCCAGATGCTTTAAACTCCACCACATGTTTGTTGTAATTTTTTTTAATCGCATTGTATTCAAGGCTGTCATTTAAATCAATTAAATATGAGTGCTATTCTTATGGTCATATTTGCTCAGCTTCTCACACTAAACCTGCGCTGTTTTAAGTTATTTGACTGCATAACCTTCAAAGAAAAACAATTACCCATGTACACATGGAGTAGTTGTATGTCCCTACACAAGCCTTTGTAAAAATCAGAGTGCAATCCAGGGTAAAATTTTCCTGGATCTGCAAAGTTATTGGATTCTAAGTCACTATTCCTTGTTTAAAAAGCTCTGGTAGCATAATCCATAAGGGATTATACTGCTAACCCAAAGATCATACGTTTCTGGCAGCTCAAATCCACCAAGAGCTGTTGTTGTTATGTGCCATCAAGCCATCAAATTGCCTACAACTTATAGCAACCCTATGTACAACAGCTCTGAAACCTGCTCTATCTTGAGCTAACCTCATTGTCTCTGGCATACCTACCCCCATTACCCAAGTCACTGAGTCAATCTATCTCATCCAAAGTCTTCAACTCCTGCGCAGTCCCTCCACCATCCCAAGCATGACAACCCTCTCCAAGGACTGGTTCCTCCTTGCAACATGCCCAAAACATGTCAGAAGAAGCTGTAAAATTCTTGCGTCCAAGGAGCAGCCTGGTTTCACCCTCTCCAGCACAAATCTGTTTGTTCTCCTAGGAGTCCATGGTATATATCATTGTTCTTTGACAATGTTTCTTCCTAGGGTGCAATTATTTTTTCCTTCTATAAATTTTCAACTTCTTCCTGACTCAGTCCACAGTTGCTTCTAGCACCACAACTCAAAGGCATCCATTCTTCTTCTATAATCCTTAGTTGTTGTCCAGCTCTCTGATGTCTAGCAATTAGTTGCAAAGACCATAGCCTAAATCAGGCACACCTTAGTCTCTAGACTGACAACACTGCTCTACAATACTCTGGAGAGGTCTCTGACAGCAGATTTCCCCAATACAATTTGTCTTTTGTTTTCCTATCTGCTGGTACCAAGAGTATTGTTGTGAAATCAAGCAAGCTGAAACTGTTAACAATCTCAATCTTCCTACTGTATCCTGATGGTGCCAAGTGGCCCAGTGGTGAGAATCTTTGTTTTCCTGATATTGATCATCAATCTATATTGAAGGCTACAGTCCTTGACCTTATACAGCAAACGCCTCATGTCCTCTTCAGTTTGAGCAAACAAGGTTGTGTCATCTGCATGATACAGGTTGTTGATGAATCTTCCTCCAATCCTGATGCCACATGCCTCCTCATAGAGCCCAACATACTGGATGATCTGTTCTGCATATAGATTGAAAAGATGCGGAGATAGAATCCACCCCTGATGCGCACCTTTCCTGATTTTGAATCATACAGTGTTTCCTTGCTCTGTTCTGATGACTGTTTCCTGGTCCAAGTATGTTGTTGTTGTTGTTGTTATGTGCCGTCGAGTCGCCTGCGACTCATAGCGACCCTATGTACAACAGCCCTAAACTCCGCTCTGTCCTGTGCCAAT
>NW_006399769.1:5451275-5482614 GCF_000299155.1 Elephantulus edwardii
TTGATTATAGCAACTCGAGTTTTGAATTTGTTCTTCAGTTCCTTGAGCTTAAGATATGCTGAGCGAGTTCGGCCCTTTTGATTTTCCGACTCCAACTCCTTGCACATTTCATTGTGGTCCAAGTATAGGAGTCACATAAGCACATCTTCTCCTGTGAGATTTGACAATCTTGGAAACTCATTATAGGACCAGTTATGAGTTGGTTCCAACTCAGTGGCAATAAGATAGAGCACTCTGTTTATCCCATGTAAGAGAAAGAGTTTTATTTTCCTCTTTGGAGTGGGTTGTTTTGTTTCACTATTATCACTGTGATTATCAGATTAGCCTTCTCTCAATGTAGTTCAACCAATACTTAATGCATGTCCACTGGGATTATAGAATCATTTTCCTCATGTATAAATCATGGAAATGTTATCTACTTTGATTGTGCCATAGTGAATTCTTGAGGTGAAGAGAGGAGAGTGGGGAGAAAGACATGAAACATCAGTTGTGATAAAGAAAACTGATCTCAGGAGTCATGAAATGACTTCAGCATGAATCAGCAACGTTGAGTATATCATCTAGAACATATAATCTAAATGGTTCATAAATTTTCATTTTCTCACCTGTGAAAATTCATTGAAGAGTCAAGATTCTTCCTAGGGCCCTGCAGGTCTTATAGACAAAAAGAGAACCTGTGGAGTTCTGACCAGAACCAAGCAAATAAAGGTGTATAGAGGAGCATTTCTGAAGCAGGACTATAAGCTGGTGCTCATCACCTGATAAAAGCAGAAGCTATGAAGGAAAACTGGCAAGTGGCCCGCATAGATAGTCCAACTCTTTGGGCAAGAGCAGAAGAATTAATCTCTCCTCACCACCCTCCTGGATCTGAGAAAGGATTGACGTTCTCTGTCCTTTTGAAGCCGTTTGATTTTTAATTTTTAAACTTTCTAGATTTATTTACCTTTTGAGAAGGTCCAGCTGCCACAGCTAAGTTAAAAAGAAGGATTTATGTCCAATTTGCTAGCAAGTTTAAAAACAAACCTTGGTTCTGGAGTCAGCAATGCAGGAGAAGTGGGAATCAAGGTAGGGGGGTCCTGAGAATGTCTCAAGCTGACAGATAAGAGCCATTTGACCTCAATTGTTTCTCCCATCTCAAGAATTTCTTTCTAAAACTAATCCTATATTATTTTATATTATTAGAGAAGGCAGAATTCTCTTACACCCTTTCCAAGAATGAAGTCCATATACCTTAGTAATTGATATTTTCGATTGCTAACAGCCCCTGACTCCTAAAATCCTTTATGGTAGTGGTAATGGGTAACATGGAGTTCGCACACCCTTTCCTGGGTCACTGGATGACCAATAGCATATGGTGGGCAACTAGTGTAAGGGGATAGTTGATAACCTGAGAAAGTACTTTTCCTGTTCATGCAAAGAATGAGCCCCAAATCTTGACCTTATCATCTCAGGCTTGGTTTCAATCAGCAGTGCTAACCAGCATATGTGGCTTCCCTTTGTGATGTAAAAAAGCAGAATAATCCTAAAGTGGCATCAAGCATAGGACCTTATTCTATAAATTAATCTGCTAACAGGAATCAAGTGTCTTCCATTGACTGTCGAAAGGCCACTTCAAAGGTCAGTGTAGCTTCTTTGCCTCTTGTGTTTGGTGTCTGTGTGCTACACCAAGCATACAAATGGAACTCACAGTACCAGACAGGTCTGCTCTGTTTCTTACACTTTGAGCTCAGATTTGTAATAATCATGACAGTCACTGCCTCATAGGGATTCAGAAAGCACTTGAAAATTGTATTGACTCTCAGGTAGTATTCAGGATTCATGAGGAAGGCCTGTCTGATCCTTTTCCATCTGATCAAGCAAGTTCCCTCTGCTTCCAGCCTTTTCCTGTCTACCTTATTTACAAGGCAATTGTCTCTGTGCATTTGTGTAAGTGTTCACCATGCTCAGCCAACCCTCATCATACACGGCAAAGGTATCAAAGAATTATCAAAGAATTTGCAGAAAACCAAATCTCCCCTCCTTGTAATTTATGTCCCCCATCTTCTAGGAGACCTTTCTTGGCTCTTCAACATCTTACTCCATTATTGTTGTTGTTGCTGTGTACCATCAAGTTGGAAAAGACCCATAGCTGCATTCCCTGCCTCCGTAATACTTCTAAAATGCCTACAGCACTTAACCTATGCTCACATTTTACCATTTTAATCATACGTGTGTTATTTGCTATCATTTTTTTGTTTATTGGTCTCCTCTCTGGCAACCAAAATAAACTCTTTGAGGACAGACACTTCAATTTCTTACGTTCTCCGAGTATAACTTACCGCCTGATTTAACATGATAAAAAAAGCAACCACAAAATTAGTAACTACTTGTACATAGCCTTTTTTTAAAGGGTTTAAGAAAAAATCTACTACATTTTACTGAATGTTTCTTTTTACATACTTAGATTTTGTTTTTATTTTATTAAAATTATTGTATTTTTATTTTCTTGGTTTTCATACAATCATTCATATACATTGTGCTTTATTTTTGTTGTTATTTTATACTATCATTCATATTCCTTGTGTTTTTTATAATTACTATTGATCAATCCCTTTTTTCATAAATATACATTGTGTTTATACATTCATTCATATACCTTGTGGTGGGACTGTAAAATGGCACCAACACTACTGAAGATAGTTTGGCATTTCCTCAGAAAGGTGATATAGGAATTCCATATAACCCATCCATTCCACTATAGGAATATTCTTTTCTTTTTATCAACTATAAAAACATCATGTTAGGGGCATTTGATTTCCTCTAACTTTGGAAGGAGGAAAAAGGGTTTCTCAACCTTTCTACCAATTTTGACACTATTCATTCCTCCCACAGCACTCTACTTCACTGTTGGACTTGATAATTTGTTGCAATGGCCACATAGAACTCAAAGACAATACTCATGATTATAAGGTTAATTAGAGAAAGGTTTCCAGAGTCTACATACCTTTTCTCTACAAATATCTGTGGACTAATCCAACAGACATTGAAATAAGAACATTGTCCCACTAAAGCTCTATTTCACATATGACCTGATGCCAGTTTACCCTAGTTTCTAGATTCTCTATCTAAACTATTAACCTAATACTGTTGAAATTCTGATAATTCCATCTCAGATAGTAAAAGGTTTTTATATGAATTCTTTCATTTGATCCTCACAACAATTCTGCAAATTTAGCAAGGAAGAGACTATACACCTGTTTCTGCTACATAATATCTTGGGCTTCAGTCAGATGCTGGAATAATTTGGTGGCCAATGCTGGTTGTCAGTAAAAACACTAACAAGTATCCTTTCCACATAGCTTGGGCTTCCTCACAGAATGGAAGACCCTAAAGAGGTGAATTCCTTGGGTGAAAGCTCTAAAAGTGAGTATCTTATCTGAGTTTCTGTTAAAAGTGGTGAGATAACTTTGGAAAAGATAGTAGTAATAGTTGCACAACATGATGAACATAATGTTACTAAATTGTTGTTGTTGTTAAGTGCCATCGAGTCAAAGGTGACTCAACCCTATGAAGGAGAGTCCTCAATGCTTGGGTGTCTTTCATCCTCTCTCCAGGTTCATAGGGTTTCCCCATTATGGAAGTGGATGCCACTCCTTCTTCCAAGCTTGTTTTAATCAGGGAGCTCCACCCCACTCTCTGTCCACATTGGGTGACCAATCATTAACGAATTTGACACATCAGTGTCACAGTGTTCAGCCTCACAGCAACCACAAGTTACTGCTGTACAGCAACTTGTACACCAGGGCTATACGACCTAGAGGAATGTCTGAACAAAAACAATGAAAGACAGGCCCGAGGGCCGCGAATTAAAAGTCATCCACCTTTGGCTTGGTAGCATCACTTTCTGTCCACTGGGTCAGCTGATCTCTATGTTGATGTTATTGTTGTTAAGTGCCGTCAAGTCCCAGGTGACTCATAATGACCCTATGAAGGAGAGTCCTCAATGCTTGGGTGTCTTTCATCCTCTCTCCAGGTTCATAGGGTTTCTGGAGGCAAGCTATTACGGAAGTGGATGTTACTAATTTATATATGTAAAAATGTTGACATGGCAAATTTTTTATATATATTCGTATAGACACACACACATCTATAGGAGCTCCAGTTGTCTAGACATGGAGCTCTGGTGGCCTAGTGATAAGAAACTGTGCTGCAATCCTGAAGGTACACAAATGGAATCCACCAGCTGTTCCGTGGGAGAAAGATAAGCAATTTCCTCGTGTTCAATTAAGTGCCTCTGAAAACCCAACAGAGAGTCAGCTATGGTTTGGTTCTGACTCAAAGATACTATGGAGTCTGTCTTTCAATATGACTTCTCTAGCCCTTATTTGATGTTGCTATGTAGATAAAGTGCATCTATTACAGGCCATGTCTTTGCAATTACTTGTTATGCATCAGAAAGTTGGACAATGACTTGGGATGATAGAAGTAGAATTGATGCCTTTGAGCTGTGGTGCTGGAGAAGAGTATTGAATATACCATGGACTGCTAGGAGGACAAGCAAGAAGCCAGGCTTCTCCTTGAAGGCAAGGATTTTTCATCTGAAGCTTGATCTGACATACTTTGGAAGTGTTGCAAGGCGGAGTCAGTCCTTGGAGAGGGACGTCATGTTTAGGAGGGTGGAGGGACAACACAGGAAGAAAGACTCTAAATGAGATGGATTGATTCAGGGACTGGAGTAAGGGGGATAGGTGTGTCAGAGACAATAAGATTGGCATGGGGCAGAGCAGGATTTAGGCTGTAGTACATAGGGTCACTATGAGTTGCAAGTGACTCGACAGCATATAACAACAACAAAAAAAAAACAATAATGCAGATAACTGGGACTATGAGAATGAGATGTGATGTCCTGTCCACAAGGGGATTAGCTATCTAACATCCCACAAGGAGACTGGCTAGTCTCTACAAGGGGATTGGCTAGTCTTGCCAATATATTGAAGAGCTCTAGCTTCAGAGACTAAATCTTCCCCAACCAGGAGGAATTCTTCCCCTAGCCAGAGAAGAGTAATCTCCCCCAAGCAGGTTAAATGTAGGATATGCTTTGGGATGGTGGAAGCAGTAATAGCTGAAATGAGGAATTGATGTAAGGTGGGATTAAGGGAGAAGGGAAGCCAGTATCAGCAGGACTGAGAACTTGGGAGCACTGCAAGGCTCAATACTGGTAGAACTGAGAACTTGGGAAAACTTAGAGCCACAAGACTTGAGGCTAAGACGCCTATGCGCACATTTTAGGAGCTGGCTTGACTGTATTATATTATATTAATCTGGATTATATCCTTTTGACTTCCCCAATATGATTCTGTGTGGTCTGTGAGCAAATCACATTGGATTTTAGACCCAGTAAAGTAGTAAGATTGGTACTGAGATGAGTAGAAGGGGGCTTGAGAGCATGGGGAACATGTCTGACCTCGTGGAAATTGATTTTTTGTTATCAATGCTGTGGATGGGGGCGTTCCCTTCTGTAAAGTTTGTAAAGGTCAGATATGGCCATCCCCATATGACCTTGCTCTTTGTACAAGTACATAAGAACAAGTGTGGTCTAGAGATAGGCTGCCAATGCAAAGTTGTACAGTTTGGATTCAGCAGCGGCTCCCCAGGAGAAAGATAGTCTCCTCCCATGTCATTTGCCTCTGAAAACCCACTGAAAGATCACCTATGAGTCAGTTCTGACTCAACATGTACACAACAACAATATTTACATATTAATGTATGTATGTGTGAGTGGGTGGGTGGATGGTAGTGGTGGTGGTGTTAGGTGCCACTGAGTACAATTAATAGAGACCCTCTGAACAACAGATCAGAACATTGCCCTATCCTATGCCATCCTCACAATCTCTGACATGCTTCAGCCCATTGCTGCAGTCCTTCTGTCAATTCACCTATTTAAGGGTTTTTCCTCTCTTCTCCTGTCCTTCCACTTTCCCAAGCATGATGTCCATCTCTAATGATTAGGCTCTCCTAGAACCATGCCCAAAGGTGAAATTTAACCATCTTTACCTCCAAAGAGCATTTTGGTCAGTAAATATGTATGTATGTATGTATGTATGCATATGTGTGTGTTTATGTATACATTGTGTGTTTATGTATACATTGTGTGTTTATGTATATGTGTGTGTATATGTTATATAGGCTCATTCTACCATCTGGTACCTGCTATATGTTTTTTGGACAGGAAGGGGAGCAGCAGAGCCAAAAGAAGGGAAAAGAAAGGAAGAAAGATCTATTATGTTTCTTCGTTCCTTCAATGTTGTTTCTTGTGGGTGGAGCCAAAGGAAGACAAGCAAAGCAGAATATAAATCCAGAAAGGCTAGCGCTCGCTCAGGCCACTAGCCTCGAGGAACCCTAAAACCTCTGCTTTTGTTAGCATTCAGAAACAAAGGAATAGTTCACAGAGAAATAGAAACATTAAGGATTAACTTATAGGGCTGGAATGGGCCAGGAACAAATGGAAACATTAAGGATTACTTCATAGGGCCGGGATGGGCTGGGTACACGGTTAGATAAAATAACATGTATTCAAGCAAGACTTCTTTGTATTAATAAACTGTGCTTTCCCTCATCTTGCTACAGCCTTATCAAGAGCAGGAACATTTTTTTTCTACTCTCACAAAAGTCAGGGTCTAAAGATGTATGGGGACTGCTTGTAATCTTCCTTCTCAGAGCGCCTCATGAGAACTGCTTTGCAATCTTCCTCATGAGAGCTGCTTGCAATCTTCCTTCTGAAGACACCTCTATGTGCAAGGCACACACACAGCCACATCCCAAGGACACAGCCCCTTATATTCTTTGCCCCTTACATTTCCCCCTTTTTTTATTAATACATGAAGCAACTTATTATTAACCATAATAGAAAACACAGCATTTATTTTTATATCATACAACTAGTAGCTTATCATTATAAACAGATTCTTAAAATAAATATAATAATATAATCATAATTAATACACAAAGTAATTCTTAAGAAATACCTTGTTTAATAAAATGTTTAGAAACAATATTATTAGAGACCCTATATATACACAAAATGTAATAAATTTTATACATAAATAATTGGCCTCATCTCAATAAACATAAAACAATTGCATTATATCTTGTAAGTGTAAGTAGAAATTAGCAAGGAACAACCTCAGTGCACAGCAGACCAATTACCCTCTCTCCCGGACAACCAAGCCCTGCACAAAAATCCTCCGAGGACAACACAAAAATCTTCCTTCTGAAGACACCTCTGTGTGCAAGGCACACAGCCACATCCCAAGGACACAGCCCCTTACATTCAACCATTTTGTACTCAAACCACAGTATGAAAGGTACTGTGAAATAAATAAATCTGATAGCTAAAAAACAAATAAGAGCATCAGTAGCACAAGTGCATGTTAGCTCATTGTTAGCTCGTGTTGTTGTTATCTTATATTGTTGTCAACTATGACTCATAGCAGTCCTATGCACAATAGTTCTGAACCATACCCTCTCCTGAACCAATGTCACTGTCTCAGACATGCCTACCCCATTACCCCAATTACTGTATCAATCCATTTCATCCAGAGTCTTCCTCTCTTGTGCTGTCCCTCCATTTTTCCAGGCGTGATGTGCTTCTCCAAGGACTGGTCCCTCCTGGTAATATGCCCAAAATACATGAGACAGAGATCCAAAGTCCAAGGAGCAATTTAGTTTTACCTTCTCCAGGACAGACTGTTTGTTCCTTGGCAGTCCATTGCATGTCCAATACTCTTCTCCAGCACCAACATTTAAAGGCATCAATTCTTTCATCATCCTTAGTCATTGTTTAGCTCTCTGATGCATAACAAGTGATTACAAAGACCATGGCCTGGATCAGGCACACCTTGGTCTCTTGACTTACGTTGTTGCTCTTTGACACTTTGGAAAGGTCCCTGACAGTAAACTTTCCCAATGCAACTAATCTTTTAATTTTCTGATTGCTGGTGCAAAAAGTGTTGATTGGGGAAATTGTTAACAATCTCAATAATCTCTTCTCTGTCTATCACGATCCTGCCAATTGGTCCAGTGGAGTGAATTTTTGTTTTCTTGTAATTTAACTTCAATCCATATTAAAGACTGCAGCCCTTCACCTTCTTCAGCAAATGGTTCAGGTCCTCTTCCATTTCAGCAAGTAAGGTTCTGTCATCTGCTGTGCTCTGTGAAGCCAGCACTCCATAAGATTAGCACAGAGCACTATCATCACTGGGGCTGATAATGAGCAAAGAGAAGTGACTGGAAGCCTGAATCATCATAGCAGGGGTTAGTTGAGGGAAGAGGGGAAAAGAGTGCTGGCAGGGTGGGGTAGGGGATCATGACCATGACACGTGTATCAAATGGGGGGGGGGGGCAACAGTGAATCTGTTAGTTTTATAATAGGTAAGTGTCTTTTATCTGCTCTTTTCAGATATTGTACTAAAGCTGTTCATCTAAATTAAGACAGAGTAAGAAGAAGAATTGACCATCCATCCAGTTCTGAAATAGCAGGTCTTTGAAAACCCTATAAACAATACAGCATAATTAAATTAGTAGATATAGCACTGGAGGTTGAGCCCTCATATTGGGAAACACAAATGAAGTGGAACAGTTACAAACAGACACCACTACTGAGTAAATTGTGGAATGTGAGAAGTATGAATGTAGGAAAATTGGACACTGTTAAAAAGGAACTAGACTACATAATTATTGACATGCTAGGCATTGGATTGCCTTGGGCCGTTATTAATCAGACAATCATATGATCTACTACACTGGAAATGAAAAATGAGGAAAAATGGAGTTTCATTTATATTAAAAAAAATTTCTAGATCTATCCTGAAAAACAAGGTTGTGAATGACAGGAATTATCCATACACATACAAGTAAGACCCGCTAATATCACTATCATTCAAATATATGCACCAACAGCTAGAGCCAAAAAGGAGAAAATAGGCAATTTCTATCAACTTTTACAGTTCAATCAAACATGCAATCAAGATTCATTAATAATGGTGACTGGAATGAAAAAGTTGGGAATAAGGAAGAAGATCAGCAGTCAAAAAAATACGGATTTACATGAGGCAATCTGGCAGACGGAGTGGTCACTCCTGGAGAAGTAGTTGGAGGAATCTCTGGCAGGAGTGTGGCAAAGTTTCGCCAGTATTATCTTAATGAGGAGGTAAAACAGGTCTATACGCTAAAGAATCTTGACCCTATGGACAACAAACCTTTTCAGCCCATCCTGTGCGATTCTCCCCGGAAGATAAGTACTCAAGACACAGAATCGCTGTCAAGAAACGATTCACAGTGCTCATGACCCAGCAGCTGCGTCCAATCCTCCGAAGACCCCTCGTAGTTCACGTCTCGTCTGCTGTCTGCTGCTCCTCGTAGACTTCCCATAATCAAGTTCTGCAGTCTGGGAGCCAGGAAGCCCTGATTCCCACCATGGTGTCTTTCTGGAGTCCAGCCTCGATCATGTTTGGGGGAGAGAATCATGGTAGTGTCTCCTTGAAAGGGAGTATGTTTTACTACAGTGTGAATCACACTGTCGGGTTATTAAAGGCAAAATGACTTGGGGGGGGGGGGAAATATGGACTTAATGACAAAACATGGACTTGAGGATAGAATGATCAGATTTTGTACAATCAGTGATTTATTCATTCCAAATACCTTTTCTAAAAAACACAAATGGTGACATGTATATATATTAATCAAAACGTAGAAAGAAGATCTGTTTGTAGCCTGTTTCAGGAAGCCAGCTACATCAGCCTGAAGAAACGGCTCAGACAAGATATTTGGCTTGGAGACTGAGGCTGGTGCTGGGTCAGGGTCTAGAACTAAAGGCTGGATCTGCATCTAGAGCTCGAAGCTAGGGGCTAGGACTGGGTCTGGCACTATAGCTAGAGGATTGGGGCTGAGTGCTGAGGTTGGAGACCAAGAACTGGAAGTGGAGAGTTAGGGTTGAAGTTGGAAACCAGGCACTGGACGCTGGGAACCGAAGCTGGTTCTCAGGAATGGGGGCCTTTGCCCCACCTGCCAACATGATTTCAAGTCCAAAACCTTCACATCTGCTCAGCATTTGCCTGCAATCACTTAGGTTTTATTATTGGACTTGTCACCATGTTAATGTAGCTTAAATATAAATTGAATTGTAAGTTCCTTGAAAAGTCTAGAATATTTTTTTGCACACAGTATTTAACTATTTAATTTTTTTAAAAAAACTAATCTTGGGCCTGCTTTCCCTGCTCTTTGTGTCAAAACTGGAGATTTTCTATAACACTTAAAATACATGCATTAATAATAATTAATAATCAAGTATTTAATAATTAAGGCCAATCTTCATTTAGAAAGGAAGATAATTAACTGACTCTCACCTGTGATCTATGAGCTTAGTTCAATGAGGAATATAGTTCTTCACAAACTTTGTAACCTACTCTTTCAGAGAACATGTTAATAAGGCTAGCTACCGATAAGTAGGATAATTAACAAAATAAATCAGGACCCGGGCTGCAAAGCTGAGGTTGCATCTGTTTTCATGCAACTGATGAGGCTAGAATTTGGGGGAAGTGCCTACAAAGGCACAGCTGGATCATTAAGTCAGAGAGAAAACAAATGTGGAATTCTCAGGCCTACCCCTAAGGTGAAAACTTAACCACAAGAGTTAATTAAATGCGAGGCTTTTGATTCTTTCCCTGCCACGTCCTAACTGTAAAACTCTGGGTAAGGGACTTCAACTCTCCAAGTCTCCATTTCTGCATTTATTTAATGGGAATAGTAATTTTATCCACCTCATAAAGTTGTTGGAATTGTGCACAAAATAATATCTATGCTATAATATGCTTCGCACCATGACTCACGGTGTCAGTCAAGACTCAATAAGAGGCATAGTTACCTTTTTCACTGGGTCCAGGAGAGGAGAGAATTACCTCAGACTGAAAATCAGTAAACATGGAGTGTCATTCCACCGCTCCATTTGCTAGCTGTGTAAACTTGGGCAAGTCCCTGTCCCTCTCTGGCCCTCTAGAGACCTCTAGAGACCTCATCTGTGAATCACGGCAGCCAGGACCTTTCCAGCAGTCCTCACTGACATTCCCTCTGCAGTGGTGAGGTAAGCTTCAAGCTTCATTCACCTCACTTGTGCTGAGAGTGCACCTCAGGACTTAGAGCCACTGAGTCATCACTAAGTCAGTCTTCACTAAGAGCCAATGACCTCAAGTCTGTCCAAGGTCATAACAAAAAAATACAAGTAAATTCCAAGATCTTCCTCCCTCCCCCAGAAACCCTAGAGCTTTGATGTTTTGTTGACTCCAGACTCTTCCAGGATTGCTAACCAGTTCCCAATTGATTCCTCTTTAACTCACAGTGTGGCTCCTGGAGTCTCAGAGTAGAATTGTGCTCTGTAGAATTTTCAACGGCTGATTTTTCAGAAGTAGATCACCATGTCTGTCTTCAGAGCGCCTCTGGATAGACTCAAACCACTGAAAGGTTAGCAGTTGTTGTAGGCATCCGGTTCCGGCAGGTTTTCAGAGATAGTTAATCGTTTGGGAAGATATAGTCCATCCTTCTCCCATGGAGTACCTGGTGGATTTGAACTGCGTACCTTTATTATGGAAAGACTTTTCACAGAGGAAATAATTTAGTTAGCAAACAGACTCATATTTTATTATTTTTACAGAGTCAACGACTTGACAGGAATATTTGACATTTATTAAATGAAAAGAGGACATTTTACCAGATGGACTGAGGCTTTAGTATGTGTCTCGAATAATAGGGAGTGTAGACTGAGGTGGTGTGTTCAGGACAGCCATTAAACTACAAGAGGCTTCCATCTACCTCTTACAAGGGAGCTCTTGTGGGATAGTCTGTAGGAACCAGTGCTTATCTAAAACTGGCATTTCTCTAGAAATTCAAATCCACCAGGGGCCTAGCATGAGAAAGATGAATAATATCTTTTCATGAGATTTACAGCCTCTGAAAACCCTCTAGAAGATCAGCTATGAGTTGGTTCCAACTTAACAGCAATGCATTTGCACTTTTCAGTTTCTCTCCCTCACGTATTGTCCCTAACTCTATAAGGTATTGGCCAAGATACTGACTCTGTGCTCACAGAAAAGAGGTATCAGTGGATCTCAAGCTCAACTTCAATGTCATTCTTTTGGTGCTCCACAAAGTGTGCCAGTGACTAGAGACCATGTTAGGAGAGAACCAGGAACAAGGAAGAATGTATTGATTTTGTACCGTTACTGTCACAAATTATCACAAAGGTAAAGACTTAAGGCATACAAATGCATTTTCCTATAATTCCAGAGGGCAGAATTCTGAAATTTTACTTCCCAGGGCTAAAATCAACATGTTGGCAAGGCTGTGTGTCCCTTCTGGAGATTCTAGGGAAGAATCCACTCCCTAGCCTTCTCCAGCTTCTAAAAAACAAGTGTATTCTTTGATTTGTGGGGTTTATCTTCCATCTTCAAAACAAGTGTCGAGCTCTGGTGGCCTAGTGACAAGAAACTACACTGCAATCCCAGAGGTGAGTGGTTCAAATCCACCAGATGCTCTGCTGGAGAAGGACGGACAATCTCCTCTTGTACGAGTCAGATCTGATTTGATGGTACACACACACACACACACACACACCCAAGTAGGAAAATATCTTCAAAGTTCTCTCTCTCTCTCTCTTTCTAATTTGACTTTCCTACCTACCTCTTATAAGGGCCTACCTAATCCAGGAAGAACTCTCATCTCCAGATCTTTAATTTAATCATGTCTGTAAAGTTCCTTTGGCCAGGTAAAGTAACATAGTCACATATTCCCAAGGATTAGGTTTGGACCTCTTTGCTGTTGTTAGTTTTCATTGACTCATGGTGATCTTACGCACAATGAAACAAAATGCTGTCTACTATTATGTCATCTCTATGAATAGTTGAGAAGTAAACCATTTCAAACCATAGTTTTCATTAGCTGAATGTCAGAAGTAGGTCAACATCTTTATTCTAAGTCTATCATAGCCTAGAAGCTCTGCTGAAACCTGTTTAGCATGATAGTAACTCATAAAGCTCAACTGATATCTGTCTACCAAAAGGTAAAGGGTACATAAGCCAAAGAGAGAGCGAGGAAAGAGAAAGGCGGGCAAGGAGAGGAAGTGAGAGATGCATTCTCTGGGAATGAGTTTTTCACTGAGAAACCGTGAGTTCTCTCTGGCTCTTTCTAGTTTCAAGAAGTAAGGTGGTCACCCACCCAGGACACAAGGGCTGACTGGATTCTCCTGGGAAACATGGGAAGCAGAAGAAGAAAGGTAGACTACTTAGGTTTCTCCTCTGATTTTGTTCCCTGAGCCTTTCTTATCTTCTCAGAGTGCCCAGATGGCATTGTGGTGTGAAGTCTCAGAGTGAGCAGGCTGATAGCTATCTATGTATTGTGATGTATGAGCAGCAGGAAGAGTTCGTCCAGTGTCCAGAACAGTCCTTCCATTAGCTCCGACAGTTTAATGTCATTATTTCTTGCTTCCATTGGATAAAAACACTTCTCTCTTGGAATATATCCCTGCGATGAGTATTACACATTGGGTCATTATCAAGCAGTGGCATATTCCTTAGAATTAAGAGAGGCTTCTCAAGGTTTCTCAGTGGAAAATTCCCATTTCATGGGAATTAATTTTACAGAAGG
This sequence comes from Elephantulus edwardii, assembly GCF_000299155.1. NCBI lineage: Eukaryota > Metazoa > Chordata > Mammalia > Macroscelidea > Macroscelididae > Elephantulus > Elephantulus edwardii. The sequence goes on from NW_006399769.1 coordinate 5,464,947, forward strand.
GCCACAGCTTTTGAAAGTGTGAGCCTGGAACCCTGGAGGGAGTTCTTTGAGAGAAGCCAGGAAACTGCAAGAGATTTCTAGAAAGCATAGAAAGGCACATGCATTCAAATGTTATTATGTTCATTTTCTATTGCTTCAGAACCAATTACTATAAATGTAGTAACTTAAAAAAAACAAATTTATTATTTTGCAGCTTCTATGTATCAGAATTCTGGACAGGCTCAATTGGGTCCTTTATTTAGAGTCTTAAAGGCTGAGATGAAGGTGTCAACAAATTTGAGTTCCTTACTGGAAGCTCTGGAAGAATGTGATCCTCTGTCACTCAGGCAATTAGCTTAATTCAGCTGTTCAAAGTTGTACAACTGTTTCCTTGCTGGCTGTCAGCCAGGGACTGCCCTTTGCTTCTGGGAGGGGGGGTCTCTCACTTTCTTTCTCATGGTTTTTATGAGGCCCCTCCAGCAGCCACAGGTGGAAGGTTTGAATGTTTTTTACTTCTCTGACTTGTCCAAGTCAGAAAAAGTTCCCTACTGTAAAGTGCTCATGTGATTAGATGGACAATCTTCAGGTCTTCATGTCCATAACCTTAATTGCACCAGCAAAGTATTTTTTGTCATCAATATATTGAAGTATTAACATTTACTATATACAGAACAGATCATTCAGGAGGCTGAACTTTATAAGAAGAAACATAGCATCAGGATTGAAGTCATCAAAAACCTACGTTATGCACCACACAATTTTGCTTGCTGAAACTGAGGAGGACCTGAAGTGCCTGCTTCAGAAGGTCAAGGACTGTAGTCTTCAATATGGATTGAAGCCCAACATCAAAAAGACAAAGATTCTCACCACTGGACCAATTGGCAGCACCATGATGGATTGAGAAGAAATTGAAGTTGTTAACAATTACCGCTTGCTCGGCTCCACAATCAACAGTCTTGGCACCCGCAGACAGGAAATCAGAAGATGAATTACATTAGGCAAATCTGCTGTCAGGAACTTCTCCAGAGTACTGAGAAGCAACACTGTCAGTCTCGACACTAAGATCAGCCTGATCCAGGCTATGGTCTTCACAATTAATCACTATGCATTAGAAAACTGGACAATAACCAAAGATGGCAGAAGAATTGATGCCTTTGAGTTGTGGTTCTAGAGAAGAGTCTTGAACATACCATAGACATCAAGAAAACAAATTGGTCCATCCTGGAGAGGGTGAAACCAAGTTTTTCCTTAGAGGCTAGGAATTTGAAGCTCTGTGTCACATACTTTGGACATGTGGCTGGGAGGGATCGATCCTTGGAGAAGGACATCATGCTGTGAAGGATGGAGGGACAGCACTAGAGAGGAAGACCCTGGATGAGATGGATTGATATAGTAACTAGGACAATGGGGGTTGGTGTGTTGGAGTGAGACTGGCTCAGGACAGGGCAGGCTTTAGAATGTTGCACATAGGATCACTATGAGTCACAGGTGACATGATGGCACATAACAACAACTTTCCAATTAACTACCTTAGCCTCTAACTTTGCCATCTTACTCACTGCTGGCCATTCATATTTACGACCAGGATCAAAAAAGCCTGGTAATATAGGGATTATTACTCCCAAGAAAATATGTAGCAGCCTCAGTGCACACAAAAAGGACATTCCTTTTTCAGTAGAGCACCCTTCTTCAGCCACACTATGGTTCTAAGTGGGGATGTGTACAGGTTATAGCACCTTTAATAAGTAATGAAAGGATGTTCTCCCATGAGATACTACATAGTTGTCCAAGATACGCCTCTTAGAGTCAGTGAGGAAATTGTTGACAAGTGAAAGAGGCAGACAAAATGGAACTCACATTCAATAAGCACCTGCTAACTCCTCAACTTACACCAAGGACAACAAGATAAGAGAGGTTCAGAAATTTACTCAAAGTCACACCCAATCATGGTTGCCCCAGTTGGATGGGCAAATAGGAAAGCCTTCCAAGAGGCAAAGTGACCACCCAAAACCACTGCTGGGCTGATAGTCCACCTCTATTTTTCCCACCAAGACAGAGACCTAGAACTCAGAACATTCTCTAATAGAGGATAAGAATTAGATCTCTCTCCCCTCAACCCCCTCTCTCTCCCTCTCTCTCTGTCGTCTTCTCTCTTTCATCCTCTCCCTTCCCCCCTCTCTTTCTCTCTCTCCTTTTTCTGCGTCTCTTCTCTTTCTCTCCTCCACTCCCTCTCCCTTGTCTCCTTTCTCTCTCTTCTCTCTCCCTCTCTCTTTCTCTCTCTCCCTTTGTCTCCCTCCCTCTGTCTCCCTCTCCTTCACTTTTCTCTCTTCTCTCTTCTTTCCCCTTTCCCCTCTCCCCTTTTCCTTCAACCCTCTCCCCTCTTCTCTCTCTCCTATCTTTTTCTCTCCCTCTTTCTCATTCTCCCTTTAGCTCTCCCAGTGCCTTCTCCTTGTCAAAGAAGGATTCTCCCTGTCGCCGGCACATCATAACTTTTGTAGTGTCTTCCTTATGTACAAGCACCATACAACACCTAGTCAATTCCTCATCTAAAGCTGCTCCCAGGACGAAGGCTATGTAGCCTCTCATGACTGTGGCACAAAATGGGTATAAGCAGAGCTTCTCCCCAACACTGCTGGTAAATTGGAGTGAGAGGGCTCTTTGGACATGGGAGATTTATACCTGTGATTAAAACTAACCATGCTCTGTTTTTTCTTCCTATGAGCAAAGATATGTTCCCTCCACTGCCAGTGTGTGCGATTGTGTCTTTTGTTGGCAACCTCAAACCTTGCTATGGTAAACACTAGAATGTTTATGGCAACCTCAAACCTTGCTATGGTAAACACTAGAATGTTTATTTGTCTAATACAGAATAATATCTTATGAACGTTTCCCAATTTATTGCACATATACTACCTTCTTTGCACTCACACAATGTTCATATAATGTAGAATTTAAATCGTCAATTTTTTTGAAAAGTAAGCATTGTTGTTATGTTCCACTGAGTTGGAGCTGACTCAAAGCCAAGCCTCCAGGGGGTTTTCAGAGACTGTAAATCACGCTGGAGAAGATTGTCCATCTTTCTACCACAGAACAGCTGATTTAAACAGCATGCCTTTGAGTTGACATCGCAACTCCTTCCCCTGTAGGCAATCAGAGATTCCTGGAAAAGTAAATGGAGGTCAATAAAATCTTGACCAGATTGGTAGTGAATCTATATCAGACTTCATAATCCCAGAAGCAAAAAATGCTACTTATTAATGAGGTTGAATGAATTGAGCACTGCAAATACACATGGAAGATGATCGGAAATTAAGAAATCAGGTGGGAATGACACACTGCGAACTGTTATAAAGATCTCTCAGTCGATTGCCTGAAAATGCTCAACAATTTTTAAAATTAAAAGAGATATTTATTTTTTTTCCTTACAGTAGCAGGCTACTTTAATGACTAGTAACAGAAAATCAGTATTCACTGGGGCAAGGTTTGTTTTCTAACAGGTAACTGGCAAAGAAACTAGGTAATAATCCAAGTGGTGAAGAGACCGAGCAGAAATAAACGAACTAAAATGCAGCGCACTCTCCCCTACCCAGTGAAGCCAAATTCTTGTGCCCTGCTTGGAGCCAGCCATCAAGCAATGGGAAGCTCCTCAATCCTAAGGTACAAAGGTTCCAGAAGAAGGACATTTCTTCAAGTTATTGCTGTCGACTCACCTGCAGCTCATAGTGACTCTATGTACAACAGCCCTAAACCCTGCTCTCTTCTGTGCCAAACTTATTGTCTCTGACACACCTACCCCCACTCCCCCAGTCACTGAATCAATCCATCTAATCGAGGGCCTTCCTCTTTTGTGCTATCCCTCCACCCTCCCAAGCAGGGTGTCCCTCTCCAAGGACTGGTGCTGCCTTGCAACATGCCCAAAGTATGTCAGAGGAAGCTTCAGAATCCCTTCTTCCAAGAAGTAGGCTGGTCTCACCCTCTCTAGGATGAACCTGTTTGTTCTCCTAGTAGTCCATATTCAATACTCTTCTCCAGCACCATAGCTCAAAAAGGCACCAATCCTCCTTCTATCATTCCTAGTCATTGTCCAGCTCTCTGATGAACAACAAGTAATTGCAAAGACTATGGCCTGCATCAGGAGTGGTATCTACTTCCTAAACAACATGCCTCCAGAACTCTATGAACTTTGCTAAAAGTCAATCGTTTTAGAGGGGCTTCAGGCCCTTTGTTGATAGTGTCACTATGAGTCGTGGTTGACTCAAAGGCAATCAACAACAACAACAAGGCCTGGGTCAGGCACACCTTAGTCTCCAGAATGACATCATTGTTCTTCAGTACTCTGGACAGGTCCCTGATAGGAGACTTTCCCAATGTAATTCATCTTTTAATTACCTGGCTTCTAGTACGAAGAATGTTGATAGTGGAGCCAAGCAAACTGAAGCTACTAACAATCTCAATCCCTTCACCAACTATCATGATGCTGTCAATCAACCCAGTGGTGAGAACCTTTGTTTTCTTGATTTTGAGCTTCAATCCATATTGAAGGCTACAGTCCCTGACCTTCTGCATCAAGCGCTTCAGTCGTCCTCAGTTTCAGCAAGCAAGGTTGTATCATCTGCATAATGCAGATTGTTGATGAGTCTTCCTCCAATCCTGATGCCACATTCCTCTTCATAGAGCCCAGCCTCCTGGATAATCTGTTCTGTATATAGGTTGAAAAGGTATGGAGATAGGACACATCCCTGGCATACACTCTTCCCAATTTTGAACCATGCAGTGTTTCCTTGCTCTGTTCTGACAACTGGCTCTTGGTCCAAGTATAGGTTTTACATAAACATGATCAAGTGTTCTGGGATTCCCATTCTTCTCAGAGTCAGCCATAGTTTGTTGTGATCCACACAGTCAAATGTCTTTGTATAGTCAATGAAACGCAGATAGACATTCCTCTTGTACTACCTGCTTTCAGCCAAGATCCATCTAAAATATCCTTAGTACCATGGCCTCTTCCAAATCCAGCCTGCACATCTGGCAGTTCTCTGTTGATGTGCTGTTCCAGTTGGTTTTGGATAATCTTCAGCAGAATCTTGCTTGCATGTGATATTAATGATATTGTTTGATAATTTCCACACTTTGTCACATCACATTTCTTTGGAATGGAAACAGATATAGATCTCTTCCAGTCAGTTGGCCAGGTGGTTGTCCTCCAGATTTCTTGGCACAACTTTGTGAAGCACATCTAGGGCAGCATCTTTTTGGTGAAATATGTCAATTGGTATACTATCTATTCCTGGGGACTTGTTTTTTGCCAATTCTTTCTGAGAAGCTTGAACTGCTTCCTTCATCACCACAGCCTCTTGCTCATGCCTTGTTTCATGAAATTATTCTGTGTTCACCAATTCCTTTTGATATAATGACTCTGTATACTCTTTCTATCTTCTTTTACTATTTCCCAGATCATTTAATATTCTGCCCAATTTCACTGTCATGTAAAGGGTATGGAGCTCCCTGAGCTAAGGGAGATTTAACATGGGTTCCAGTGAAGGTTAGGTGAGAGGAGACAAGACATGGGGTAAGAGAGAGGGGTAATCTGCTGGGCAGTCATCTGCAGGCCCAACCCTATTGGGTCATTTGTTCCCACTCCAACTCTCAGTTTGTTCAAAGAAAGAAGTGAACCTGATAAAGTTGAACTCTTATTCCCCCTCTCTTGCATCATTTTGAGGTACCTGGCCAAGTGAAAGGCCTGACCAAACCTCTTGGACATTCAGTGGACAGTGTGATTCAGTGAGCTAGGTGGTGGGCCACATCCTGACCCACTGACAAGTCTCTAGCCAAGGTCCCCAGGACAGCAATGGCTCATCAAGAGCCAATATGAGAAGAATTCTCCATCTTCTCACTGCCTAGAAGGTAGGGACTAGACAGAGGAGGTTAGTACAGATTTCTTCATAGAGTTGTGGATATACTGACACAAGTCACCTGGTTTTACAAAAAATACTTTTATTATTGTAACTAACACTAGGGATACTTTTTCCAAAACAAATTTGTATTTTCCCTGAAACATAGCACAAAAATGTTTATGTCATCCCTTTGACAGTGTTATCTGGTATGGTCTGCACCCCCAACTCTGGCAGCTTTTTTCTGCAATCTCAACCCTTCTGACACTCTGCTGGGTATCAGCAGCTGCTGGTAGACTTGCAGGAGGGAAGAACACTGTAACTGGAGCATCAAAGAAGACTGTCTTTTTCACCTTTAGAATTTAGCTGGGCACAGCCACTTTCCCCTGTCAGCTCTAACTTCTACTGAGATTATCATGGAGGCAAAGGTTACTAGCATAACCTACTGCTGTGTCAGTCTCTCTCTGTCTCTGTCTCTGTCTCTGTCTCTGTCTCTCTCTCTCTCTCTCTTTCTCTCTCTCTTTCCCTCCCTCCCTCCCTCTCTCTCTTCTTTCTCTCCCCACCCCCAAGGACCCAGGAAAGCTACAGGACAGTTAAAAGGTAACAGGCAGCCCCTGATTGGAACACATACATACTGGATGCCTTTATTCTCCATTCACCATATAGTCATTGTGTACCAGCTATGTGACAGGCACTTTGCTATGCACTGAGGATACAGTAGTGAACCAAGCAAATAAAATTCCTGTCTCCTACAGCTGTTAAACAAAAAGTTAATGGTTCAAGTTTGTTAGATGCTCGCAGGAGAAAGATGTGGCTACTACCTCCTGTAAAGATCTCAAAACCTGTTGCTGCTGAATTCATTGATTCTTGTAAGACAGGATAGGCCTGCCTCATTGGGTTTCCAAGGCTGCAAATCTTTAATAGAGCAGATTATCTCCTCTTCCTCCTATACACCAGTTTGTGGATTTGAACAGCTGACCTTTTGGTTAGCGGCAAAATGCTTAACCACTGTTAAGATCCTGTAAAAAATTATTTGGAAACTGTATGAATCAGTTACCCCTATAGAGTCACTAAGAGTTATGATTGACTCAAAGGAAATGAGTTTCAGGTGTTTCTTTTTTTGAAGGGGTTTTTGTGGGTTGGTTGGTTGTTTTTGGTAATGACGTTATCATTCTTGTAGGCAGAGTAAAAATAATAAATAAATCTTGCTTAATGTAGAGAAAAAGAAAACAAGGAGAGTTCCCAAGGATAATGAGTTTGCAATGTAAGTTATTAGGAAGTAACTAATTGAGAAGGTGGCACTTGAACCTGCCAATTTTTACTGGACCTTAGCTACTGCTGAGAAAGTTACCTTTCCTCTGTGAGTTTTTGTGGAAAATAGTACTAAGTGTTATTGTTACTAAGTACCATTGAGTTGAAGACGACTCATAGCGACCCTGTGAACGAAAGGCCTGAGCACTGTTCATAGAGTTTCTGGAGGCAAGCCATTTCAGAAATGGATACCACTCCTGATTCCAAGCTTGTTTTAATCAGGAAGCTCCACCAAACACTGTCCACCATGGGCAACCATTATCACATTTGTGACATCAGTGTCACAGTGTTCAACTTCACAGTAACCATGAGTTATCTCTGTACAGCAATGCACAACAACTTTCAAGAAAATACTCCTCTGCAGAAGGTCCCTTTAGTTGAATAAGGAGTCACCCCAGAGCTTTGTGGCTTTTTGTAGCTTCTCAAATAAAACAAAGGGCAGCCAGTAAAATCTCAATGTCAAGTAAACAATAGCTTTTAATATAAGTTGTTGTTGTTGTTGTGTGCCATCAAGTCCAAGCGGAGTGATAGCTGACCCTCCAGCAGATTTTCAGAGGCAGTAAACCACACGGGAGGAGACTGCTCATCTTAAAAAAACCTTCTAGCCATTGAGTCAGAACTGACCCATAGCTAACTCTCCAAGAGGTTTTTGAAACTATAAATCACATGGGAGGAGGCAGCCTGTTTTTCTCCCAAGAAGTGAGTCACAGGTGGATTCCAAGCACCAGATACATGCAGCCTTTAATTATCAGCACTGTGAACTGTGCCCCCAGAGCTCCCTAAATATTACATATGATGGTCTTATGTTAAAGATTATTTATTGTTTATCTGGAATTCAACTCTAAGGGGACATCATATTGCACGTTTATATGGTAAGCTTGCTATGGTTCACGCAGGAATGGAAGCCGCAGAGGCACAATTCTCTCAGCCTTGGTCTTCCTATGGGCAGGACTAGGGGGTATCTCAAAGAATGGATGGATTCCCATGAGAAGAGCAAGTCATGACTGCATACCAGAGACAAGCCTGAGGTAAATATGGGGCCTGGGAGCCCCTGATTTGAGGAAGGTCCCAGTAACATACCCAAAGGGAAATCATCCAGCTCAGCACCTGGCAACAGTAGGTGCTCAGTAACTGTTTGTTTTGTTTGGGTCTAATTTCCTGGAAAACAGCCTCTGCCCTCTCACCCCTTGGGTTTTCCGGAGGTCAACTCTTAGTCTATGTAGCCCAGATGGTCTCTTAGCCCCACAGGCTTAGTAGGAGGTTGACGGAGCATGTCACCAAGCCTGGGAAGAGGGCCCAGGAGGGAGTGCGTGGTTGTCTTCCTGGAGTTTTGCTCGCTCCTGGACTGGGGAGAAGAGCTGAGTTTGGCCCACAGTTTGGTCTTGCCATTTGTTTTAGAAAGGCTGGTCTTAGGCTCACCTACTCAGTGAAAGTTTAATTAGTAGAGAGGGAACAGAGGGTGGTTTTTTTTTTATTTAAAAAAAAAACACAACCAACCAACCAACCCTTGAGATAAAAAAAACAGAAATGAGAACAGTGAAATATCTGAAAGTCCTGCAGGTATTAGAAATGGCCTTTGAATGAGGTGTAGAAGGGAAGCCATCGTCTGCCTCTCCGGAGCCCTCCCTCAGAACATGCTGTGAGCAGCTGGGATTTTTTACCCAGGGGTGAAATCAGTAGCCAAGTCAGTCTGCTCACAATCTGTCTTGTGACTTATCTGTGGTGGGATAACTTCAGGGTGAGGAAGAAGTGGATAAGGAGGAAGAGGAGGGAGTGCCAGGGCCCTGACTAGAGGCAAATAAGAGTTCAATAATATGAACTTTTAAAATTATTTTTATTGATATTTTAACAAAAGTTTACAGAGAACTTGGATTTCCATTCATTCATTGTTGTCCATTTTCCTCCCTACCTCCCCCCAGTTTGCTTTCCTCTTTAAAAAGATTCTTTCATTGTTGCGCAATTTCCTCCCTCCCGCCCACCCCAAGGTCCACTTTGCTATGCACCTCTTATTCTGGACTATAGTCATGCAAATAATATCTAATCATATATATATATATATATTTTACAGTCCTTTCCCTCATCTATTTAAATGCAGTGCTCATTTTTTATCCCCTCTCTTCTTAGTTTCCCCAACCCCCATGTCAGTCCTGTTTTATAACAGTGGCATTCTGCAGTATTTGTCCTCCTGTGACTGAGATATTTCACTGAATTTACTATCTTCCAGGGTCCCCCATTTTGTGTAACATTTTATGAGTTCCTTGTATACCACAGCTTCTCTATTCATTCAATTGTTGATGGACACTTGGGTTGCTTCCATTTGTTTATATTATGAATAATGCAGCAGTAAACATGGGAGTGCATATATCTGTGTGAGTGGCAGTTCTGGTTTCTTTAGGGTATATCCACAGAAGTTCAATTGCTGGGTCCAATGTTATTTCTATTTCCAACTTTTTGAGAAAGCGCCATACTGCCTTCCATAGTGGTTGCTTCATTTTACATGTCCACCAACAGTGGATAAGGGTTCCAATTTCTCCACAACCTCACCAGCATTTGTTGTTTGCTGCTCTGTTGAACTTTGCTATTGCTACTGAGGTGAGATTATATCTCACAGTTGTTTTGATAAAATGAACATTCTTTAGCGGGAAAAAAAAGAGTCTAAGGCAAAAGCTATCAGGCTTTTTGATCCAGCCTTGGAAATCACAAAGTCATGGAAGTTACATTCTAATAATTTAGAAGGTCACTTCCAGGGAGACTGGTGGAACCTTCCAAACTGGGGCCCTCAGCTATCCTTTGATCCTGGAACTGAATCCACCACAATGGCCCAACTTTTACCCAAACCATAGATAGATCCATGTTATCATGGTGGTGGTTATTGTTGTTATTGTGTACAGTAGAGCTGGAACCAATCAATAGCTGACCCTCCGGTGGGTTTTCAGAGGCAGTTAATCCCATGGAAGGAGATTGGAGCAGCTGGTGGATTCAAACCACTGGCCTTCAGAATTGCAACAATATCACCAGAGAGATACTCAGAACCCTTAGAACACACAGTCACACAGCAACATATATCCAAGGATAAACCTCAGAAGGTAGGAAGGAAGAGGTTGGAGGTATGAATGGGAATAAGAACCACAGAGAGTGGGAAGAGTGACTGGACAGTGAGAGGATTGTAATCAATGACATAAATGATAAGTGTATGAATGGTTGAATGGAATATCAATCTGCTTGTGAACATTAAATCATAATAACATATATATTATTCCAGATAAGTCCAGATTCATTGTGGAAAGGACTACACATGGGTTTGAAATCTAGAGTACAGTTCATGTGAGGGGCAATTTAGAGACCAGTTACCACAATAACCTTGCTGATGGCTTTGGGTTGGGGTGAGACATCACCAGCTGTGGGAAGGTGCCTATCAGTCCAACTTCCAGGCAGCAGAAGTCAAAGTAACAATTCACTCACTAGTACAAATGATGCCCTCTAAATTGTAGTTCATTTCAATTCAAAACCCAACTCCCTACTATCAAGTCAGAGCCAACTCATAGCTGACCCTTCAGCAGATTTTCGGGGCTGTAAATGGCCAGGGAGGAATTGTCCATGTTTTTCCTGCAGAAAAGCTAAATGTATTCAAAGTGCCTGCTTTTTGGGGGGGTTACCAGTGCAACTTTCTTTCTATGCTACCACAGTTCTCTGGTGAATCTAACAGATTGAAAGCAGTTAGAAACAACTAGGAAACCTGGGTTCTGATACTTTCTCTGATTTTCACTGCCTGTTTGTCTTCTGTCAAATACCTAGACTTTTTTGCACATTGTTGGTCTCACCTTAAAACTAAGACATATGGGTGAAATCACTCAAAGATTTCTCTCACCTTTGAGTTAAGGAAATATAACCTGTTATGTGTTCTTCATCAAAGAGCCCATGTCTTTTTCAAGAGGCAAGGGAACAGAGCTCAGGATCATTCTAGAAGCCAGGATGAAAAACTAGAGATGCCAGGTTATCAGTTCCCAATATTTCTACCTTTTTCCAGCAACAAAATTTGTATATCAAGTTTGAAGAACCCTACAATTTCCTCCCTATGTATAGGAGTGAATGTACATGCATATGTAAATCTGTGTGTGTGTGTGTGTGTGTGTGTGTGTGTGTGTGTACACCTGTGCCTGTGTGTAGGTTTGTGGATATTTGCATGCAGGTGTGCATTTATATGGGTACATATATATGTGTGCTTCTGCATTGGAGGGTATAAATGTGAGGCAAATGCCCCACTGTACAATGTGTTTCTGCTTGAGAAAACTGCCAAATGAGCAGTTTATACTGGAAACAGCCTGGAATATCTCACTATTTATATAACTATGTATTCTATGGCCTTTTAATTTAGCCCTCATTCCAAATGTATGACATGTCCTTTGACACCTTAAAGAAATGTTTCTCAGATGTCAGGTTGGGCACCGCAACTCCGGGCTGCAAAAAGCAAACACACAGCCTTGAAAATTAAAAGTGATTTAGATCCTCTTAGGAAATACCTCGCTCCAGGCTACTTGATGTGGTCATTTATTAAGAGTCTTAATCAGGAAAGACTCATTCAGAGCCATTAAGTCCTTTTCCAAGAATTCTTGAGTCCTCACAATTACAAATGGAGTAATATATTCATAATGGGATAACCACAGAAGAGTCTTATTCTTGGACAACTAGCTCTTCAGCTGTGGGGACTCCATGTTGCTGAGAAGCTATCCTAAATGATTGAATCCAAGGAAACTTCCCTCTGATTAAATTCAAGTAGTATTTTTAACATGATTTTCCTTGGCTTAGTGGTTAAGAAGCTGCACTTCAATCCTAAAAGCGCACAGTTCAAATCCACTAGCTGCTCCGAGGGAGGGAGGAGGACACGCATATGATTTAATGTCAGGGAAACCCACTAGAGGATCAGTGATAGGACTACTCCAACTCTCTAGCACAAAACATCAACCAGCAGCAGTAGCATGGGTTACAGGATGGATTATAGCCTTTGAGAATCCGAAGAACTTCAAAGCTTTCTCAGTCCAAGCTCATTATCTTACTGACCAGGAAACAAAGACAATGTTAGAGTCCAAGGCCACACACCTTGTGTTTGCTGATGTGGGACTTGGACTCAGATCTTCTTTCTCTCAACCCAAGACTTTTAGCTAACTTGGAAGTGAAAAGTGTAGATTTTCTATGACCACAATTAAGTGTTCTGGGATTCGCATTCTTCTCTGTGTTAGCCATAGTTTGTTGTGAGCCACACAGTTAAATACTTTTGCATAGTCAGTAAAACACAGACTTTCTTCTGGCATTCTCTGATTTCAGCCAGGATTTACCTGATGTTAGCAATGATATCCCTGGTGCCACAACCCTTTCTGAACCCAGGTTGAACTTCTGGCATTTTTCGGTCAAAGTACTTGTTCCAGCTGTTTTTGAATGATCTTCATCCACAATTTCCTTGCATCTGATATTAATGATACTGTCTTATTATTTCCATATTCTGTTAGATCACATTCCTTGGGAATTGCAAACAAATATGTATCTCTTCCAGTCAGCCAGAGAGTTGTTCTCCAAATTTCTTGGCATTAACTTATTAGCACTTCCAGGGTTGTACCTTTTAACTGAAACATGTAAATCAGTATCTCATCTATTCCTGCACCCTTATTTTTTGCCAGTATCTTCAACACAGATTGAACTTCTTCATTTGTTATCATTGGCTCTTGCTCATACAGATACTTCCTGAAATTCTTCAGGGTCGACCAATTCTTTCTGGTATAGTGATTCTGTGTATTCCTTGAATCTTCTTTTGATGTTTCCTGGCTCATTCAAGATTTTGCCCTTGGATCTCTCAGTATTACAACTAAAGGAATGAATTTGTTTAAGTTCTTTGAGCTTGAGAAATACCAACCAAATTGTTCCCTCTTTATTTTCTGATCCCAGATCTTCGCACATTTTGTTACAGTTCTTTGCTTTGTCTTCTCAGGCTGCCCTTTGAAATATTCTGTTCTGCTTTTACTTCTACATCTCTTTCCTTTGTTTTGAATTCTTTAAACTCTAATGCAATTTTCATAGTTTCTTCTGACATTCATCTTGGTTTTTTCTTTCTCCTTTGTCTTTGGTATGACACTTTGCTTTCTTCATGGATGATATCCTTGATGACAAGTACTCTGGTCTTTAATCATTGGTGATCGGTACATCAAATTTGTCCTTTATTTTTCTTTTCTTTATGGATCAGGGACCTCTTCAGAGTATATAAAAATAATTATGTTGGACTGGAGACTAAGGTGGATCTGATCAAGACCATGGTCTTTGCAATTTCATGCTATATATCAGAAAGCTGGACAATGATTAGGGATGATAGAAGAATTTATGCCTTTGAGTTGTGATGCTGAAGAAGAGTGTTGAATATACCATGGACTGCAAAGAGAACGGACAGGTTCATCCTGGAGAGAGTGAAACCGGTCTGCTCTTTGGAAGCAAGGATTCTGAAGCTCAATCTGACAACCTTTGGGCATGTTGCAAAGAGGACCAGTCCTTGGAGAAGAACTTTGTGCTTGGGAGGGTGGAGGGACAGAGCAAGAAAGGAAGACCATCATCAAATGGATTGACTCAGTGACTGGGGTAAGACGGGTAGGTGTATCAGAGACAATAAAATTGGCACAAGATAGAGCAGAGTTCAGAGCTGCTGTCACTGGTGACTTGATGGCACAGAACAACAACAACAATAGTGTTTATTAGAAAAGTCAAAAGATTGGCAGCAGGGTAGGTACAATCACTCAGTCAAGATAACCTCAGAAATATTTTCTCAGGGACCTTAGCCTTTAGCCTCAAGGCTTTAGTGTTATAAAGGTTTTAGTCCTACTAGTTCACCTCAGTCCTCAAACAAACTTGGACAGAGTCTCCTAGCTCTGGTTCCATAGGGTAGCAGTTCCAAGGTCAACTCTGTCTCATGCCAGGTCTCTGGTTCTCTGCTGTGACTGCTGCTCTTACAGGCCCTGGTCTGAGTGGTCCAAGAATCCTTGGCCCCAAAGAATAGCCATTCTGCATTCTCTGCTTCTTCTTTGCTGGTGGTGAGAGTCTCAATTTCTGCTGCTGAATCCACTCTATTTAATACCTTCGTTCTGCCCTTCACTCAGCCTTAGCCCTCATATGGGGCCAAGTCAACAAGCCAGAGGTCCTCACGACTCTCTCTTCCTCAAGTAAACAACCTTACTTTTGTGCATGCTAGATGGACAGTGCTGAAGGAAGACATCCAAGCTCAGCCTGTCTCTTCATTGTTGCATGTCTCCTTCTTTCACTCCAGGTGAATCCAGGTGATCACTGTGAGTGAGCATACTCTCTAGTTCCCTTTAACTTCACATCTTGGAAGGGGGCTTATGAGGGGCACAAACGTTAGCCTACCTCAGAAGCTAAATAGTTTGTTCCAGTTTTTAAAAGACAAAGTCTCAGTTTCTCTCTCTCTCTCTCTCTCCCTCCCTCCCTCCTCGCTACTCCCTCCCCCCTTCTCTTTCCTGCTAACCTTCAACTGGATCTCTGAGTCTGTAAATCACATGAAAGGAGGTTGCTCATCTTTCTCTCATGGAGCTGATGTTGGATATGAACTTCCAGAGATGTACAGCCTTTGAGTTAGTTAGCCACCCTCCCTATAGACTAGGCCATCAGAGCACTCTATAGGTTAGAACGCCCTCAAAATATGCAACGGCCCCAGCAATGAATTTGAGTATACCAGCATAAATCATGATGACAGTGCAGGACTAGGCAATATTTCCTTCTGGTATACATAAGATCACTATGAATCTGTAGCCTGATGAATCCAGAGAACTTTGAAGTTTTCCTGGTCCAAGCTCATCATTTCACTGACTATGAGCCAGAGAGAATATTACAGCCCGTGGATCATTATGAATCAGTGATCTGAAGTCAGTATCAACAACAGCATTCAATTACAAAATGTCAATAAGTGAGCTAGAAACTAAAAATAAAGCAGAGACTAAAACAGAAGTGTCTCCGTTCATGATGATATGTAGAGAAGAGAACAACTGGATGGAGAGATGGCTGAGTGGACAATTTATAGATGCACAAACAGATAAATAATGGATAGATGGATGAGTGGCTACAACAGAAACACAGTTGTTGTTATTGTTGTTGTGGTGGTGGTGGTGGTGGTTATGTGTCAAGTCAAATATAACTTGTAGTAGCTCTATGAACAACAGACCTGTCCTATCCTGTGCCATTTTCATAATCTCTGACACAGGACAATAGTGATTCATTAAGAAGTTAGAACCTGAACTTGGAATCTGGAACCCTACCTCTCCCTGACAGTTTCCTACACAGCCAGGAGCAGTTCTACACAAATATTCTTTTAAAAAAAAATCTTGACTGGCTAACAAGTCCTCCATATTCTGTCCTCCATTCCACACTGCCCTGATATGTGTGTCTTATTTCAATCCAACATAATGCCCCAACATCACCACTAAAACCAACAAAACTTATTCCTGCTCCTCTGTACATTCTAGAATCCCCTCATTCTGCCCTCTGCCTCTTCTTCAAATCCCTCTTCCTCCATTCAGATGTCCTATTCACTCCATGCCTCTTCTCCTAAAGGAGTCCAGTTATAAGCTGTGCTCTATTCTGTAGGGCAGATTAGTCTCTGACTCCAGCTCATTTGTCAAATCATCAAAGACAGGAACTATTGTCCTATACTCCACATACTTAAGCATATAGCTAGGCAGATAATAGATGCTCAGTTAAGATTTCAGGAATCGCATGGAATCTAGATTAAATTAAAATAAATACAGGAGGCCCATAGGCCACATGTCCAACCTGTTTTTACTTTTAAGAAACTCTGATACTTGGCTTTTTACTTTAAAAGTCTTCCCCATATAGCCCCATCCCATCAGCCCTAGAAAAAGAGTCCTGAAGGAAGGGTTTGAGGGAGGACCCTCTTTGCTTGACAATAAAAACTTATAGACTGGTGAATGATCTAGCATCTTGGAATCCAAATAAGAAAAGCTATTTGCATCCTGGTGTGCAGAAAGTTCAGCAGACTTTGTGAAGCCACCAGGCCAGGCATAATGCCCAGCCTTGTCAAGTCTTGCATTTGAAGAATGACTTGTTCTGCCAACTCCCAAACTTGTCAGAAATGGGGAAATAGCACCTCCTGTTGATGAAATTGGCTGCCTTGTTTTACGTGATTACCTCTTCAGCTCTGATCTAAGTAGGCTCTGTAGACAACAGCCTGAAGTGCCGTCTGGTCCTCAGGCATCCTCACAATCGTGCCTGTGCTTTTGCTCGTTGCAGGCACTGTGGCAATCCATCTCAAGGAGGGTCCTCCTTTTTTTCTCACTGACATTCTTCTTTATAAAAAATGATGTCTTTCTCCAGGAATTGGCTTCTCTTGATAACACACCCATCCTCACCTTCAAAGGAGCATTCCAGTTGCACTTACTCCAAGATTTGTTTGTTCATCTGAAAGTCCTTTGCATAGGCCACACTCTTCGCCCATTCTTTCATAGTCAATACTCGTCACCAACTCAAAAGCATCCATTTTCTTTAGCCTTCCTTATTCGTGGTCCAATATTTATGTGCATATGAAAAGAATGAGAATACCTTGGCTTAAGTCAATATGTGTAACACATTAAAAAAAAAGAAAGAATATATGTAACACATTGAACGATAATGACTACAGACCAGCTGCTTTGTGGAATTACACCAAGGACATTATCCATAAAGAAAGAAAAAGTTACTATGAAAACAGAGAAGAAAGAAAAGACAAAAGTAGATGCCAGAAGAGACTTTTAATGTACAATGGAATGAAAAGTAGCTAAAACAAAGGAAAATAAGGTTGAGGTAAGAGAATTGAATAGAAAATTTCAAAAGTAAATATACTGAAAAGAGGAGGGGAAATCTCTTTTGTCAAAAAAAGAAGAAGAAGAAGAAGACAAAGTATTCTAATGAAATGTGTAAAGAGCTGGAATAAGAAAACCAAAAAGGAAGAACACATTGTCATTTATTAGGTTGAAAAAAACTGAAAAACAAATTCATGCCTCAGGTTGCAATACTACAGGGTTCTGTGGGCTATATCTTGAATGAAGAAAGGAATATAAGAAGATAGAAGGACTCTGGCAACCAAGAATACTGTACCCAGCAAAATTATCCATCAAATATGAAGGACAGATCAAGATATTCCCAGAAAAGCAAAACCTAAGAGAGTTTGTAAAAACAAGACCGGCACTGCAGGAGAGACTCAGAGATGTCCTTCTTACAGATATTCCACAGAAAGCTCCATGGCCCAAAGCAACTAGCAACAACACCAAAAAGAACTCAACACAATGATAGCAATAAAACCTAGGCTTTCAATAGTCACACTGAACGTGAATGGTTTAAATGCACCGATGAAGAGAAAGAGAGTAGCAGATTGGATAAAAAAACAAAATCCATCAATGTGTTGTCTACAAGAGACACACCTGAAAAATGAAGATAAAGACAGGCTAAAA
>NW_006399769.1:5499365-5530413 GCF_000299155.1 Elephantulus edwardii
AACAACAACAACAACAATACATCTTTAACCAGAATCCATCTAACATCAGCAATGATATCCTTAGTGCCATAACCTCTTCTAAACCCAGCTTGTATTTCCGGAAATTCTCTGTCAGTGTGCTGTTTTAGTTATGTGTTTGGTTTTTGGTTTTTTTGTGTGTTTGTTTTTTTATAATCTTCAGCAAAGTTTTGTGTGGTTGTGATATTAGGGACATTGTTTGATAATTTCCACATTCTATTGGGTCACCCAATGTGAATAAATAGGGATCTCTTCCGATCAGCTGTCCTCTAGAGTTCTTGGCACAACCAGGTGAGCACATCCAAGGATACATCTGTTTGTCTGCTGTCTTTAGCCTAGTACTGGTGATAAAGCTGTTTTGGAAACTATGTAATAAAATATCAATAAATGTTGCATTTTAACTAGACATAAAGAGCTTAGATACTACTGCAGCAGATGGCTCAGTGCATACTCAGATCAGTGTAAGAGTCCCAGAAACCCTCACTAACTGATATTTACTTAACCTATAGTTGAGTGATCCAACAGTGTGGAAATAATCAAACAATATCATTAATATCACCTGCAAGCAAGATTCTGCTGAACATTATCTAAAAATGACTGGAACAGCACATTAGCAGAGAATTTCCAGAAGTACAGGATGGGTTTAAAAGAGGCCGTGATACTAGGATATTGTAGCTAATGTTAGATGGATCTTGGCTGAAAGCAGGAAATACCAGAGGAATGTCTATCTGTGTTTTATTGACTATGCAAAGGTGTTTGACTGTGTGCACCACAACAAACTAGCTGACTTTGAGAAGAATGGGAGTCCCAAAACACTTGATCGTGCTAATGCAAAACCTTTATTTGGACCAGGAGGCAGTCGTCAGAACAGAGCAAGGAAACACTGCATGGTTCAAAACTGGGAAGGGTATATGCCAGGGATGTATCCTATCTCCATACCTTTTCAATCTATACGCAGAACAGATTATCCAGGAGGCTGGGCTCTATGAGGAGAAATGTGGCATCAGGATTGGAGGAAGAATCGTCAATAATCTAATCTGCGTTATGCAGATGATACAACCCTGCTAGCTGAAACCTGAAGCGCTTGTTGCAGAAGGTCAAGGACTAGAGCCTTCAATATGGGTTGAAAGACAACATCAAGAAAACAAAGATTCTCATCACGGGGCCAATTGGAAGCATCATGATGGTGAAGAGATTGAGATTGTTCACAGCTTTAGTTTGCTTGGCTCCACAATCAACCCTTTTGGCACAAGCAGCCAGGAAATTAAAAGACATATTGCACTGGGAAAGTCTGCTGTCAGAGACCTCTCCAAAGTACCAAAGAGCAATGATATCAGTCTGGAAACTAAGCTACACCTGAGTCTTTGCAATCACTTGCTATGCATCAGAAAGCTGGACAACGACTAGGAATGATAGAAGGAGAATTGATGCCTCTGAGCTGTGGCATTGGAGAAGAGTACTGAATATACCATAGACTGCTAAGAGAATAAACAGGTTCATCCTGTAGAAGGTGAAACCAGGCTGCTCCTTAGAGGCAAGGATTCTGAAAATTCATTTGACACACTTTGGACATGTTGCAAGGAGGTACCAGTCCTTCAAGAGGGCGTCATGGAAAGGGTGGAGGGACAGTGCAGGAGAGGAAGAACCTCAACGATATGGATTGCTTCAGTGACTGGGGTAACGGGGTAGGTATGTTGGAGACAGTGAGATTGGCGCAGGATAGAGCAGGGTTTGGGGCTATTAAACATAGGGTCGCTATGAGTTGCAGGGACTTGACGGCACGTAACGACAACATAGTGAGTCTTGATGGAACACCCCCAGAACAGCTGAGATACATGCAGTTTTCACTTTCCTTCAAAGATGTCCACTATATGTGAGAAATTATAAAATTATTTTTCTTTTTCAGTGTAACCTAGGATCCTAAAAATCTGCTGGGTATCTACCATGTACCTAATAACTAGGTGAAAGT
Source organism: Elephantulus edwardii (assembly GCF_000299155.1). Taxonomy (NCBI): domain Eukaryota; kingdom Metazoa; phylum Chordata; class Mammalia; order Macroscelidea; family Macroscelididae; genus Elephantulus; species Elephantulus edwardii. Next base: position 5,501,353 of record NW_006399769.1, read on the forward strand.
GTCAGGCAAAGAAGCACAATGTCTATTGTGTAGATGGGAAGACACAGGAGAAAACACAGATAGGTCCTCCACAAGAACAAAAGACCTACAGAAGCAATCATTCATACCATGGTAAAGGGCTGATGTTGAATGAAATCAAGAAGATATTGTATCCTGTGAACATCCAAGCATGGGACAGAAAGCATCCTGGGAAACAACTTCACAGAGGAGTTACTTTTAATATGGGCATTCTAGGAAAAGAAGCGTCTGGATTAAAGGCCTTACAAGAACAACAATGAGTAGTTATAGAGCAGACATGAGGGCACAAACCTTGCTGAGTTCTTCTCATACCTTGTCTTTTCATGTCTTGCTAAACATGTGAAATATCCCAAGATGTATTTCCCTAAAACATTTTTTCCCTTTCTTGTCATCCTCTCATTAAGACTTTTCAGATATTTACCACATAGGAAAAAGTTCTCTTACCCTAGCTTCTATTTCAGGCTCCCGTATTGGTCAGTTCACCTCTATAGTATTAGTCTCTGGTATTCCCATGGTGTTGTCTACTTTAATGAGATGAATGTTTGGTGGAATTCAGCTGTAAAGTCATCTGGTCCAGGACTTTTCTTATGGGGAAGTTGTTGGTTTTTTTTTTTATGACCTGTTCAATTTCTTCTTTTGTGGTCGGTCTGTTCAAGTATTCTACATCTGTTCGGGTCAATCTGAGTAGGGTATGCATTTCAAGGCATTTGTCCATTTCCTCTAGGTTTTCAGATTTATCAGAGTATGACTTTTTATAGAATTCCTATATTATAAATGTCATTTCATCTGACTCTGTAGTGATGTCACCTGTATCATTTCTTAATCAAGTTATCTGTGTCTTCTCTGTCTTTTTTTTTAAATTAAATTTCTAATGGTTTGTCAATTTTATTGTCTCTTTCAGAAGAAAAAAAAAAAACAGCTCCTGGCCTTATTAATGGTTTCAGTTGTTTTTCTGCTTTCTATCTCATTGATTTCAGCTCTTACACTTATAATTTCATTTCTTCTAGGGTCTATAGGATTAGATTGTTTCAATTTTTCTAGTTGATATAATTGTTGGTTTAGATCATTGATTTTTTTCCTCCTTTTTTATGTGTGTGCCTATTACTATGAACTGCCCCTCTGAGGACAGCTTTATTTGCATCCTAGAGGTTTTGGTATGTTGTATTTTCATTTGTTTCAAGGAACTTTTTTATTTCTTTTATAACTCAATCATATTCTAGTCAAGAGTTATTTAGCTTCCACATGGGTAGTTTTAATTTCTGGTTTTATGACATTATGATCTGAGAAGAAACTTTATATCATTTCCATTTTTTTAATTTGTTGAGACTTGTTTTGTATCCTAATATATGATCAATTCTGGAGAATATACCATGTACCTGTGAGAAGAAAGTTAACTGAGTTTTAATTGGGTGCAGTACCCTTAACACATCCATCAGGTTGAGTTGAATGATTGTATAGTTTAGATCTTCTGCATCTTTGCTAAGCTTCTTTTGAGTTGAACTATCATCCTTCAGTGATAGTGAGGTGTTAAAATTTCCTACCACTATTGTGGTGCTGTCTATTTCTTTCTTCAGTTCTGTTAACCATTGTTTTATGTATTTTGCAAGTCTATCATTTGGTGCATAAATGTTGACCAAGATTATGTCTTCTTGATCTATTATTCCTTTAATCAGTATCTAAAACCTTTATTATCTTTTATGGTGGTTTTCATTCTGAAGTCTATTTTATCAGAGATTACTATTGCCAAACTTGCTTTTTTGTGGTTGCCATTTGCTTAGTATATTTTCCCCCAGTCTTTGATTTTGAGTCTATCTTTCTCTTCATTTTTAAATGTGTTTCTTTTAGGTAGTGTATTGATGGACTTGGTTTGGATTGGTTTGGTTTGGTTTTATTCATTCTGCTTCTCTCTCTGTCTCTCTCTCTCTGTCTCTCTCTCTCTCTCTCTTTTTTAGTCCATTCACATTAAGAATTGATTCTTGTCAGGCAAGGTTTTACCATTTCAATTTGCTGTGTTTCTTTTTCTGTTGTTTCTGATTATTATGGTCCATCCACTTCCCTTTGGCATCTCTGTGTAAAGTACTTCACTTAAAAATTCTTGTCAATTTGGTCTTGTTTTCATATATTCCTGAAGTTCCTTCTTTTTTGCAAAGGATCTAATTTCTCCTTCATATTTGATGGAGAGTTTTGCTGGTTCTATGATCCTTGTCTGGTAATTGTTTTCTTTCCATTTTCTGTATATGGTATCCCATTGTCTACTAGCTCACATGGTTTCCACTGAGAAATCGAAACTTAATATAATTGTTTCTCCTCTGTAGGTGACTATTTGTTTTTCATGCACCTGCTTTTCATATTCAATCCTTATCTTTTAATTTGGAGAATTTGACTACAATATGTCTTAATTTTTTTTTTCTTTTTGAGTCTAGTCTCTTTGGTGTTTGCTGTGCTCTTGAATGTGGAATGCCTCATTCCTCATAATATCAGTGAAGTTTTCTTCTAGTACCTCTTCCATAATTTTCTCAGTAACTTCCCTGTCATTTCTGTGTCCTGGAATTTCAGTCATATACATGTTGTCCCTTTTGATGACATCCCACGATTCTAATGTTTGCTTCACATCTCATCTCTGATTTTTCTTCTAGTATTTTTCCAATAATGCTCTTGTCTTCCAGCTCACTGAATCTCTGTTCCATCTCTTCAATTCTACTTTTTTTGGTCCCACCAGCATTTTGGACACTTCTGCCATTTTTGTCTTAATATTCTGGATTACATTTTCATGCTTTTATGTTCTTTTCAGTGCTCTTTGGAGGTAAGAATGATGAAGCTTTGTCTCATATACTTTGGACATATTGCTAGGAGGTGCTATTCCTTGGTGAGGGACATGATGTTGGGAAGGATGGAGGGTTGGCGAAGGAGAAGAAGACCCTCAACCAGGTGGATTGACACAGTGACTGATGCAATGGGGTCTTGTATGTTATGGAAGTGTGAGGATGATGCAGGACAGAACAGCGTTCAGATCTTTTGTTCATAGGTTCACATCTTTTGTTCACTGAGTTGTGCTCAACTCAATGGCACCTAATGACAACAATAACAACATATAGGCTGTACTCTCTCTGTCTGGTGATAATTTTTTAAGTTCTTGAACCTTTTTATCTATACTATCAATTCTTTCTTCCCTTTTTTGCATTTTCTTTCATAGCTGTCCAAGTTGCTCCTCATCAATATAGTTCTTTTGGATTCCTGTCTCTAGGGTCTTTGCTCTCTTAATGGCTTCCATCATTTCTTCCATAATTTGCATCTTTTTCAGTATGTGTTTAAATAACTTTACATCAACATATTTTCTTCTTGTTTTCTCTCTCTGGGGTATTCATTTTGTCTGCTTTTCCCCCCTATTTGTGTTATAGCCATTATTTTTTATTTTTTTATTTTTTTTATTTTCTACTAGTTTATTTACGAAATTCTAATACATTGTTTTCAAGAACAAATTATTTCAATTTCCCTCACCCCCCCCAAGCCATCAAATTTTACAAGCCCATGATTAAACCCCCTCTCCCTTGCACATCCTCATCCCTCTGCTTCCAACATCTCTAGCCCTCCTTGGGTCCTTATACTCATTCGACAATAATGGTTTTATACAATATTGATCCTTGTGGGACCGAGTTAGTTCACTCAGCATAATGCTCTCCAGTCCCTTCCAAGTTAGGTAATAATTTACAAAGTCATTATTCCTTTGTGCTACATAGTATTCCATTGTGTGAATGTACCATAATTTCTCAATCCATTCGTTTGGACATTTGAACTGTTTCCATGGTGAATAAAGCTGCTATAAACATTGGTGTACAAATCTCAGTTTGTGCCTCAGTTCTTGTTTTCTCAGGGTACATTCCAAGTAGTGGAATAGCTGGGTCTTATGGAATTTCTATGTTCAACTTTTTTGAAGAAGCACCAAACTGTCTTCCAGAATGGTTATACCCTTTTACAATCCCACCAACAATGTACAAGAGTTCCTTTCTCACCACATCCTCTCCAACATTCATTGCTTGTTGCCCGGTTAAACTTTGCCACTGTTATTGGGGTGAAATGGTACCTCATTGTGGTTTTGATTTGCATCTCTCTTATTGCCAGTGATTTGGAACACTTTTTTCGTGTGTCTATTTGCCATTTGAATACCTTCTGTGAAAATCCTTTCCATGTCTTTTGCCCATTTTGTAATTGGGTTATCAGTCTTTTCTTTTGGAGGCCCAAGAGTATTCTGTAAACTTTTATTATAAAACTCTTGTCTGAGATGGTATTACTAAATGTTTGTTTCCAGTTAGTAGGTTTTCTTTTCACCCTCTTTGAAAAAGTTTTTGATGCACACATGGATTTAATCTTTAGAAGGTTCCATGCATCAATTTTAGCCTCTTCAGATTTTTTTCAACTGTGGCTGTGATTCAAGTTCTCATTCACTTATCTGGAATGAGAGCAAAAGACAAAAGAGCCCTGGTGGGAACTTGAAAAGTCTCTAAAAGCTTCAGCTCATCCACTCACATTTCATTGGTCAAATCATGCCATATAGTCAAGCTCAGTGAAGCAGTGGATAAATGTAAATCACTCAGGATGGCTGGATCCTTGAGTATGAGATAAGTAGTGTGAGAAAAATAAGATGTATAAAAATGTGTAAAGTCTGATGACAAAAGATCTAAGTCATACTAAGAGGTCTCTAGTCCAAGGTCAATAGATGCCATTAAGAGGAACTTCAACAGAAGAGTGTAAGTCTATGTTATAAAGTTGTGGGTCTGGCTAGTTTATAGTGCATAGATTGTAAAAGTTGTCATCATTGAGAATTGGGAAGGAAAGAGAAGGAGAATGAAATGAATATTTATTTAATGTCTCTTATGTACCAAGAACAAGATGCACCACTTTCTATCAGCTTACTGTACTGTAGAAGTGTGCAAGTTGCTTTGATGCTGAAAGATGTGCCATCAACATTTCAAATATCAGCAAAATTATTAACAGCTGTAAAGTTTCAGTAAAGCTTCCAGACTAAGGTAGAGTAAGAAACAGGACTTGTCATCAACTTCTGAAATAATGAGTCCATGAAAATCCTCTGAAAATCAGTGAAACATTATCTGATATAGTACAAAAGATGAAGTCTTCAGATTAGAGAGCATTCAAAATATGACTGGAGAAGAGCTTACTCCTCAAAGTAGAATCTACCTTAACAACATAGATGGAGTAAAGCTTTCAGCCAATGGAATATCTCCATTTGCTGAAGTGACACCATTCAAAATTAGGAGAAATAGGTGTAAATATCCATTAATAATTGGAACATGGGCTATACAAAGTATTAATGTAGGAAAATTGTAAGTTGTCCAATATAAAATGGAATGCATAAAGAACAACACCATGGGCATTAGTATACCGAAATGGACTGGTAGTGGCCATTTTTAATTAGATGGCTGTCAATCATGTGATCAACTGCCAGCAATGATAAATTGAACAGTGGTGATATCACATTCATCACAAATCCAAAGCCTAGTAAGATTGACTTAAAGAGGACAGGATTGGTTTTTCTGGAACCTAGACTGATCTGATACCTGCTGGGTACTAAAAATGGAAATACCTGAGAAGCAAAGCACAGAGATAAAGGGAAAGGAGTAGAGACTCCTGGTAATCCTCCATCAGCTATCCAAAGCTGTAAATCTTTATGGGAGATTACCTCACCTTTCTCTCTTGAAGCAGTTAGCCAATTTGCAACTGTCTAAACAAACTATTACATTCTAGCCCTACAATATGCAAGAACAGCAAAGTTGTTATTGTTGTTAGCTTCCATTAAGTTGGCTGTAACTGTATGAACAACCAATCTGAACCTTCCCTGTCCGGCCCCACCCTCATGCTCTCCAACACACTCAAGCCCAGTGTTACAGTCACTGCCAAGTCATCTTGTTGAGGATCTTTCTTTCTTTCCCTGACCCTCAACCTTTCTCAGCATGATGTCATTTTCCAAGTCCTGACACCTCCTGACAATATGTCCAAAGTATGTTAGACAAGCTTTCTCCATGCTTACCTCTAAGGTGCACCCTGGTGCACTTCCTCCAAGACAGACTTGTTGTTTTGGCTGTCCATAGATATTCATTACTCTTTGCCAATACTACAATGCAAAGGCATTGATTCTTCTTCTTATTCATTGTGCAAGGTTTAGATGCATAGAAAAGAATTGAAAATACCATGGCTTGTTATTAGGCACACTTTAGTCTTTAAAGGGATGACAATCATCTCAACTATTGAGCACCTCTTATGAACCAGATGCTTCATAAGTTTTATCTGGGGATAGTTGTGTAGGAGACAGTGAGGTTGACTTGGGATAGAGCAGGATTCAAAGCTGTTGTTCATAGGGTCACTATGAGTCACAGGCGACTTGACGGCACACAACAACAACAACAACCCCCAAAGCAACTGTATTCAATTTAACAACCAACTATTGACAGCTTACTGTGTGCCAAAATTAGACTATTAACCTCATTGAACAGATATGCAAAATAAAGTTTCTTGATTGAGAGACTTACTTTAGTAATGTGTCTGGGTCTGTCAAGGATTTAGGTCATCTGATGCCAAAGCTAACTGTGTCCTCTGCTTTATTCTCCCTATAGTCTCCGTATGGAAGCATTTACTAAGAGCATGGCTGTGTTAGACTTGGCTGTATTTGGTCGTGACTGGAAGTACTACCCAACCTGTTAAGGATGCCTTTGACTGGTCCCTCCACAGAAACTTCACGTACAGGTTTCCCTGAGCTATCTGTCCTCCCCAGCAGGCCTGTATCTTGTTTCTACCTACTTCATTAAAGTGTTCTCACAGCACTGTGCATAAATTAATTAGCACACATTCTTCTATAAGAAACAGTCTGTGGATTTCAGTTTTAATTCACTGAGACAACTAAGGATTATATTTCCATGTTAAGAACAATGCTAGCTTTTTCCAGGTGCCTTTTAAAATGTAGAACTTGGTTAAAACCTCTATGTGGTTGCCTCTAATGGCTGGAGTTGGGGTTGGAGGTGAATGCCCTCTGCTCAGAAGCTACCCAAATCAGGGAGGCCAAAAGCAGTTATTGCCAGAAGGAAGGGCATCACTGATGAGTGGGGTTGATGCATTGTAATTAATGGTAATAAAAAAAGATACTGCTGGAGAGAGAAGTTACATGCCAGGAATCCCTACTCCCAGATACAGTTTCTCACAGGTAATGGAAAGATGAAGAAGGCGGCAAAAAGGCCCTTCTTACAGGAAACCTGATCCACACATTGCCCATAGAGGATTTTTTTTAAGTAAAATAAACGGAGAAGGAAACACAATGCAGCCAAAGACAGCAGCCCAAGAAAAATGAAAACAACTTATAAATTCTCCTTCCTGCAACTGGAAGCTGGCAGTGTTGGATTGCTCGTAAGAAAGGTAAGAATGGACTTACATGTGCTTACTTACTAATCCTTTGTGAACAAGTTCACACTGCTTTGTTTTGTTTTGTTTTGTGTTGTTGTTTTTTACCTCATCAAAGATTCTACTCTTAGGTATGGCTTGTCTTCGTCTCTCTCCCATCTCCACAGCACTTACCTACAAAGCCTCTGGTGGCAAGCTGCTGAGAAAGATGGGCAATCTCCTCCTATGAGGTTCACTGCCTCTGAACACCAGCCAGAGGGTCAGCTCTGGGTTGGTTCCTACTTGATAGCACACAACATGGAAGTAGTCGGTAAGAAAGGGTTTACTTAATAATATATAGTGGACAGACTAGGATTTTGAAGCTCTGCCTCACTTACTTTGGGCAGGTGGCCAGGAGAGATCGGTTCTTGGAGAAGGACATCATGCTCAGAAAGGTGGACAGACAATGCAGGAGAGGGAGACCCTGGATGAGAGGGATTGATACAGTAACTGGGGTGATGGAGGTTGGTGTGTCGGAATTAGTGAGACTGGCTCAGGATAGGGAAGGGCTCAGAGCTGCTGTACATAAGGTCACTATACATCACAGGTGACTCAATGGCACATATCAACAATAACATACTATAACAGGTTTGAAACCAGGAGTGGCATCCACTTCCTAAACAATATGCCTCTGGAAACTCTATGAACTTTGACAAATGTTGATAGTTGTAGAGGGGCTTCAGACCTTTCGTTCATAGGGTCATGCTCGACTCGAAGGAAATCAACAATAGTGGACAGTCACATGTTTTTCACCACATCATGTGATGAAACCAACATGAACTTTTTCACTAGATTAGACAAAGCAGGTATATCTATGCTTCCCTTGCTTGTTTAATAATCCGCCTGTAGACTGTGGTAATTCTAGAAACAGTGAAGCTCACTACCATAAAGTCAGTTTCAACTTATTGTGACCCTGTAGGACAAAAGCTGTCAATCTTTACAGAAGTCTCATTGTTTTCCCCAAGAACCGCTCCTGGGTTCAAACTGCTGTCCTTCTTGTTAGAGCCTAACACTTTAGCTGCAGCGCCACAAGGACTCCTAGAAGACGGTAAGTTAAATCTGGAATTTCTAAGAGTTCTCGGGGACTATGCAGTCCCCAGACCTCAGTACTTCTAGTTAGATAGTGGTAACACAGGAACACTGTCGCTTCCGCTACAGAGAAGAGGGAGGCCCAGAAGGAGGTTGGCCACGTCTTGGTTGTTGCTGTCAAGTCAAAATCCATTGTTTATTCAGATATCCATTTAACACATTTCCTAGGTAACTATAACTGTGCAATACTGAGTCAGATGCTTCAGAGCGGGCCAAGCAATGGATTCTGTCCCTAGGGATAGTGGAGTCCGACCTTGTCTGGAAACCTACGATGCCCCTGCCATGTGCAAGCGCCCCCTTCTCATTCACGCTCCGCCAGATCCCACCGCAGAGCAGCATTAGTAGGAAGCACTGGTGACTTCCTACAGCTCTTTCTCCTTCCTTGGCTGGGGCCCCAAGTGAAGAGCGCCCCTGCGGAGACCTGCCGCGTGGAGGCGCGTCCGTACAGGCCCGCGGGAGGCAGCGCCGGGACGCACAGCCTCCCTATGCCCCCTCCAGGAAAAGAAAAAACCGGTGGCTAATTTCTTCCGATTCTTGAGCCAAAAGTCATCTTAATTCTGGGCCCGCCACTCCTGGCCGTCACCCAGAAGGCGAAGGTGTCCCCTTGGTGCCCAGAGGAAATGTGCGCCAAGAGAAGGCCCACGCGTGAGCGCGATGGCGAGGCCTGCGAACCGGCTCCAGCTCCGCCGCGCGCAGCAGCCGCCGTGGAGAGCCCTCAAGTCCCAGCTCTTGCTCTTTGCATTTGAGGCTCCCCGGGAGCCTGCAGCTTCCAAGCTCGTCCTGGAGCTCTTTGGCCTCTGCCCCAAGGTCACCCCCGGAACCTTGCTGTCTCCCTTTAGAACAAACAGTGACCGCTCCGGCCACATGCAGCGAGAACGACTCCTCAGCTCGTGACCTTTTACAAATGCAGGACCTTGTCACTGGAGCCTAACTCCTGACAGTCCTACCCTGGCGATATCAACCGAGAATGAGAATCCGTGCGAGCGGACTTCCCGCGCCTTAAGTTGCCGCCAACTCCCTGCAAAAAAACGAAAAGCCCAAGCGGCTAAGTGTGCAAACTCACGCTGTTTCTCAACGCGGCACAGAGGATGGACGTGAGGGCAGCAGGCCACCCAGTTAGGTCCCTACCAGGCTCCAAGCAAAGCCAATGGTGAGCAGAAGGCAGCACGCCAGGCCGGAGGTGGTGGCCGCGGGACCGGGGAGCCGGTGGGCAGCCCAGCTCCAGGCCGCGGGTCCAGTGGCTGGCACTCCAGGTGCAGGAGAGCCTGTGGGGCCTGCCAGCCCAGACAGAACTCTGAGCCCCGGGTGCACAATTGCGTTTGGCCTGACTCTGCCTAGGCAGATTCTGTGGCCTTTTTCGGCTGGAAAAGGTAAAACTTTTTAAAGAAAAAACTTTTCTAGTCCTCTGCTTTGACACTGGACCTTTTCCCCTCAATCTTAAGCGAGAGGATTGTTTGTGCCCGCAACTTGGGCCTTCCTGCGGGTTGATGTTGAAAACAGTAAGCAAACATTTTGTCACAGCATAAGGCACTTTTTTTTCTTGAATATGCCCAACCTGAAGTCAGGGAGATTTTTGAGAGGACAGTGTGGCTACTTTCCTCTCTGTCCCTTAAAGGCTCAAGAATGGACTTTGTGCCAGTCCAGGTCTGGGCAATGGCGATGGTGAGCTGGAGCCCTCAGAACATAAAAAGCCCAGCTGCGGACATAAAAAGCACTGGGCTGCCCCAGAATCAAGGTCGATCTGTCAGCTCAATCCTCTGGAGCAGACCCACCGAGCCAGTTGCTGCCTTCCTGAGAGAGTCGGATCCCCAAAGCACTTACAGAAGAAGGTCCTGTAGATATTTCAAGGAAGCGCAAATTTCTCACAGGTGCATGTAAGTATTCTCCCTAACCACTGAGCTTCTCCTAGTCACTTTTTGGAAAAGTAAATGTAGGCCTTTTAGGTGAAGGTCTTAGAAAACAAAGCTAAGGTTTCAAGGATTGGGGGGCGGCTGTTGAACCAAAGCGCCTGGAGTAGAAGTCCCTGAAGCAGCTGCTTGGAAAGCTGGCGCTCAGGGCCAGCCCTGCTTGTCTTAGGGCCAGGCTGGCGTCTATCAAATCCTCACCAGCCCTTCCCAAATGCAAAGATGACTCTAGAGGGGCCCAGGAGGATGCTAGCTATTGAGTATGAAGAGACTGCAGCTCAGCATTTGCCTTTTAAGGACAGGTACCCACACTGCTGCTACTGCAGTGAAATTCTGGCCCAGACATGCTAGAACCAGTTTCCTATAAATATAAGGGAAGGAAAAATACTGGCATATTGGAAAAACACACACACATGCATGTATGCATACATACATATACACATTACATACATACATACATCTGATAATGGGTCTGCAGGGATTTTGTGCTTGTCCTGTAAAGACTTTCCATAGGCACACTCATGGCTGTTACATCTTGGTACACTTGGTTCTTGGCAGGAAGATTCTCAGGTTAGGGCCTGACAGCCACAGAGCGGACACTGCTAGGAGGAACTGTCATTCTGAAGTTCTAGAAAAGGCCCCCAAAATCTTTGTTTACATAATGTGGGTCAAACCTAGGTCTGAACACAACTCACTGCTAAAGTTCCCAGAATCCAATGTCCTACAGGATGAACTGCATTCACTAACAGTTTTATCCTAGGTTGCAAAGATCACCAGCTTTTTCACGGTTAGGATTCACAAGGCCCAGCACTAACAGGATTTGAGAGAATGAAGCCAACAAGACCAGCAAGTGGTCCAAAGTCTCATGCAAGAAAGTCACTACCTAGAGTGGCCTTCTCCATGGTCAAAGCCCAGCCCAGCCAGCCAGCCATGTGGATGAAGGAGAAATCCAGAAAGGGGAGGTTGCTCTTCCTACAGATCAACAACCTTAGTCCACCTAAGCCGGGAGTCAGTTCTTCCAGCTGTGTCTTCAGGGCCCTCTGCGCTTGGCCCTGGGGCATTCCTTATGCAGCAGCACTGGATGACCCTGTAGCCAAAAGGCTCCTAAAGTCAACACCTACACTTGCAGAGAGAGCTGCCCCAGACACTAGCATAGAACCTGCAGTAACAGAATAGAAGCAACCCTGCAGTCTCAGCACCAAGTCAGCCGCCCCCCTCCCCAAACCTAAACATCTTGGCAGTGGTGCCAGAGTTCCAATCTCTGTCCCTGGAACACTCCTCAGAGGACTTTCACAATTCTGAGACAAAGGGGGAAAAAACAACAACAAAAACACCACCAACCTTTGGAAATCTAGCTTGCTAGACACCAAGCAAAGCTCCACTTTGAACCTGTGGCTCTGGGTTCTCATTTCAATCCTCCCAGAACAAACTCCCTTTAAAGTTGTGGATTTGACTCCTGGTTCCTCAGAGTTCAGGCTCTGTACTGGCTTTGCTAGTGGCCTACCAGGTGTCAGGGAAATAACACTGAGAACAACACTGGATGCCTAGCCGTTTCCAACTCTGAGCAATTGGAAGCAAAAAGGGGAAACAGAAGTGGAAGGAAGAGTTGGAGAAGCCTTTCCAAAAGCTTAGAAACAGCATTCAGCCCCCCAGCTCCCCAACTCCAGCTCGCCCTTCTCCCAGACAACCACGCTATGCGCTTTCAGTCTAGTCCCAGGCTAAAGTGTCCAGGATTCTGAGGCAGCAAAACGAGGGTCACTCTCCACTCTGTCCTCCCAGACCACCCACAAAGGACGCGCCCCGTTGGCCTAGACTGGCAACCTCCATCGCATAGACTGCCAGTCTGCTCACTCCCCACTACAGCGTCGCCACTGCTGGAATCAACTTCTTGATGTTCCCTCGAACTGACAGGAAAGTGTCATGACTAGGGACCCGCCAGGTTAATTCTGAGTCCCCGCCTGGTGAAGATGACCGCGGAGCTGGACGCTGAGAAAGGAAAATACGGAAGATCTCCAGGAAGTTGATTCTCAGGGGGTCCGCCTGCGGCATTGCCAAACCATGACCACTTCTCTCTCTTGATTTTACTTGAGATCCGTTCTGGCTCCGGGTTCCTAAGATGGGGGTAGGGCGCTGTCACTAGGAGACGCTGAGCCTTTGAGGGGTACCGGAGCACCTATCCCATCATACTAGCTAGCTGCTGGATAGAATCTACGCAGGGAGGAGCGCGGTGATCAAGGTTGGGGCTGGAGGTAGAACTGGCGAGACCTAGATGACTAGTGAGCCTCCTCTAACCTAAAGCTACACAAAGTTGCTTCCCCCTCGGGGATCCCTCCACACCTCTTCCTCCGCACACCCTCCATCTTCTCCCTCTTCGCTCTCTCCCGCCACCTCCTCTTCTCAGCGCTTACCCACCCCACTCCACCGCAGCCCCGCGCCCTCCTCCTCCCTTCCTCTATGGGCGTCCGCCCCGTCAATCATCACAGCCGAAAGCCCGGACCCAGCCCCTCTCCGCCTCCCAGGCTCTGGGAGCGCCTCAGGCTTTGGTCTCGGTCCGCCCTCTGCCTTGCGCGGAGCTGGCCGATCTGTCAGCGAAGCGGACCGGGGCGGGGGGGAGCCGCCGGCCCGCCGGGGCTCAGGTTACCAGTGACTGACAGCGTCTCCATGACGAATAATTTGACTCCAACTATTGTCTGGCGCGGGCAGGCCCTGGGTCAGATAACCGAGCCAATCAGGGCGCGGGCCGCCGCGCCTCATGCCCGCTTAGAATAATATTATTAAAAAAGCAGCGAGCGAGCTAGACGGGAGGGAGAGCCGGGAGAAGCGAACGAGGGAGCGGCAGGCGGGCGGGCGCTGAGCATGCTGAGCAGCGCCCCGGGCGGCCCCGCGGCTTGGGCGAGGGCGCGGACGAGGCGCGCAGGCGGCGTGGGCGCTGGGTTGCGCGGGCCCCGCGGCCGAAGCGGGGACGCACTGCAGTGACTCGAAGCTCCCCGGGAGCCCGCCTCCTTGGCCAGGACGGCCGGGGGAGGAGGTGCCCATGCGGGACCTCGCCGCGCGGTGAGAGTGCGCGCGGGCGGGCGGGGGCGCAGCCGACACCATGTCCATGCTGCCCACCTTCGGCTTCACGCAGGAGCAAGTGGCGTGCGTGTGCGAGGTGCTGCAGCAGGGCGGCAACATCGAGCGGCTGGGCCGCTTCCTGTGGTCGCTGCCCGCCTGCGAGCACCTCCACAAGAATGAAAGCGTGCTCAAGGCCAAGGCTGTGGTGGCCTTCCACCGCGGCAACTTCCGCGAGCTCTACAAGATCCTGGAGAGCCACCAGTTTTCGCCGCACAACCACGCCAAGTTGCAGCAGCTGTGGCTCAAGGCGCACTACATCGAGGCGGAGAAGCTGCGCGGTCGGCCCCTGGGCGCCGTGGGCAAATACCGCGTGCGTCGTAAGTTTCCGCTGCCGCGATCCATTTGGGACGGCGAGGAGACCAGCTACTGCTTTAAGGAGAAGAGCCGCAGTGTTCTGCGCGAGTGGTACGCGCACAACCCCTACCCTTCACCCCGCGAGAAACGTGAGCTGGCCGAGGCCACCGGCCTCACCACCACGCAGGTCAGCAACTGGTTCAAGAATCGGCGGCAGCGCGACCGGGCGGCCGAGGCCAAGGAAAGGTACGAGTAAGTAGAACTTTGGCGTTGTCTTCCGTGGGCCCCGGGAAGGGAGTGCCGGGGCTCTGCCCAATCCCGGAAGCGGCCTGAACTGGCCTTACCCTAATGGCGTGTGGTTATGCTGGAGACCGGATGAGCAGGGATTTGTCCAAAGCGGACAAGGCGTCCTAGAAGTTGTCAGCTGCTCCCTGATTGCTTCTGGAGAAACTGTGCGTTTCCAGATCACAGCAAAACAGGGGACTTGGATGTCCTGCGAGGGTGGGCACGGCGAGCGGCGCCTGGTCGACCTCCGAAGGACGGAGGCGGTTTGGGCCTAAAGTTTTGTGGAATTACAGTCGGCCGTGCAAATCAACACACTTTCCCTTCTTCTTACTCCAGATATGAGAGAGACTGAGGGTCAGGACTGGTTTTGGAACGTCTTTTCTAAGATGTACGTGGGAGAGATGTAAACAAGAATTTTTCTGAAATTAAAAGAGAGCAAGTCCCGCATAGGAAAAATAGAGCGCTCTAGGGAGGAAATTTCAGTCTGTGCGCAACAGAGAAAGACCTGCTCAGTTCTCTGCCTTGCTGGGCACAAGAGCCTTTCCATGGTTACCCAGGCCTGGGAACCCCTCTCCTCAGGTAGGTCTGTGGGATTCCCACGGTATGGCCTGTGCTAAGAGCAGCAAGACTGGGCCTTACTGACCTGGGGAAAGCCAGGACTTCTTGAACTAGCTTATGGGACCACTGGGCTTTATTGGTTACCTGCCCTCTGACCCTTTAGAACTCCAAATCTGGAAGAAAGACTAGGAAAAGGAACTGGAACCAGAATCCAGTGTGAGGGTACCAGTAAACAGGACACCTGTGGTATGAGGTGGGAGGCACAGCCTAGAGTCTGGATGATGGGAGCCAGGATGGGGGTCGGTGAAAGTAGGATCAGATCACTCCAGGGAGTGGGTGCCAGGGGGAGGGCACTGTGGTTCTGGAGACCCTAAGGGTGGAGTATCCAAAATAGGAAGAGCCCACAAACGAGTCATGCAGAAAGTTTCTTCATAAGAAAGTAGAAAGATTGGTCTCTTGGGGGACTCTTTTTCAGTAAGAATCAATTCAAGATTTCAAATCTCCAATTCTAGACAGAGTCTGTCCATTAAAAGTAGGGAAAGGGAGGTGTCCTCCCTTCACCCAGACTGGCATGCATCCAGGTTCCTGAAGAACTGGTCCTCAGGCCTGCCCCAGGTGCGGGTTGCAGCACTGCTGGGTGTCAGGTTGCGGCAGGGAGTCTTGGCCTGGTCTGGTGGCAATCACCGTCTTCACCTTTGTGCTGGCCTTCCACATCTCCAGCTCCTAGCCCCCTACTGAAGTTTTCCCATATCCACCAGAGAAAAAGAAAGGGGTCCCCCAGCCTTGGCCTACACACACACAGACACACACACACAGCCAGAGGTTAGTTACCCGTGTGCAGTAAAAAACCAACCCGAGGGTCTTCAGCCTGGGGAAGTCCCTCACACTGTGGCACGACTTCCACACAACAGTGTGAACATCTGACTGTGATCCTCATGGCAAAATCCAGACAGCATCTCTCTCAGTCCCTGCTACCCAAAACTTCACTGGAGGTAGTAGGCCCTGCCCCCTGCCCTTTACGCACCCGGAGCTGAGTTGGAAAGAAATTTAGAACTACACGTGCACAGAGAAAGGCAGGGGAAAAAAAGAAACTCGTGAGGTTTAGAGCTTGAAAAACAGAGAAATAAAGATTGAGGAAGCGGGACTAGAGGGAGAATGAGAAAGAGAAAGAACTGTCAGAAAGGAAGCCCGAGGCTAGGCAGGAGCTGGCAACACCCGCTAGCTGGTGAGGAGACCGCCTGGGGCCCTAGGAGAGGAGGCCTGGAGAGAAACCCCGGGGCCCAGGGCGAGGCTGCGCAGCGCCCTGGAGGCGATTTCCACTGACCCGGCTGCTTTGCTCCTGCAATTGCAGGGAGAACAGCGAGAACTCCAACTCCAACAGCCACAATACACTGGCGTCGTCGCTGAACGGCAGCGGCAAGTCGGTGCTCGGCAGCTCGGAGGACGAGAAGACGCCGTCGGGCACGCCAGATCACCCGTCGTCCAGCCCCGCGCTGCTGCTCAGCCCGCCACCCGGGCTGCCGTCGCTGCACAGCCTCGGCCACCCCCCGGGTCCCAGCGCGGTGCCCGTGCCGGTGCCAGTGCCAGGCACAGGCGGCGCCGATCCGCTGCAGCACCACCACGGCCTGCAGGACTCCATCCTCAACCCCATGTCAGCCAACCTCGTGGACCTGGGCTCCTAGAGCCCGCCTGGCGCCGCCCATCGCCCTCCAGGTCAGATTCTGCAAAACTAAGGGAGGCCTGTCTTGGAGGCGCTGGGCCGCGCGCCACCAGGTACAGAACCGCAGGCCGAGCGGCCCTGCCGTGCCCGGGGCAAGCTGGTTGGGCCCCTGTTCAGGATTTCTTTTTCAACAAGTTGGTGTTGAGACCCTTTGTTGGATGGAGGCTAGATCTTGAACCGGCAAAGAGAATAAATTATCCATCTTTGGCATTCTCTTGACCTGCCCACTCTCCCCACTCTTTCCATCTTCCTCCACCGTCCTCCTCTCCGCTCTCTTCCTCCTGTTTTTCCCCTTTGCTCGGTTCTCTCTGGCCTTCTCATTTGTCACCTCTCACCAACTTTCTCTCAGTTTCTTTCTCCTATGGGCCATTCTCTGCACTCTGTATCCGGGCCCCCTCTGGCCAGCACGCCTCGTCCTTCTCCCGCACCTGGCGGTCTATTTGCACCCCCTCACCACCCCTCGACCCCTCGGGTTCGGGTGGAAACGGAAAGAACTGAAGAAAGGCAAAGCCTTTGAATGCGAACTGTCTTCAGTGGTCCTCCTCGGGGTCAGCGGAGGGGAGGCCCGAGGCTTTGAAAAGGCAGCGCTGCTGAGGCCCCAAGCGCCTCTTCGCCCCTTTTCCCTCTCTCGGTCTCTCTCCGGGAGGCCCCACCGCGCTGCTCGCTGCTGTTCCTCCCCGGGCTTAGGCCACAGCGCAACCACGCAGCGTACTCCAGAGCCGCGGACTTGCCGTCTCCCCGTTAAGCCCTCATGTGAATGTTCCTCGGGAAATATTTCTGCCTTTATTTTATAATAAAATTAGAAATCCTAATGGATATATGACACACGGCTCATGGGCCTGGAGTGTTTCACTGTCTGATTTTTCTACAGGGACCTGACCTTCGGGAGGGCCATTTTAGGTATCCATGTCTTCAGTCACCAAAACTTCGAGACACCCTGGGTCACACACCTGGGGTGAAAGGACTGCAAACTCAGCCCCTCCCCTCGACCCTACACCCCATTGCAACTTCTTGTCCACGAAATTACCAGGGTGGGTGGTCTGCGCCTCTTGGGGACCCTTTTCCTCGCCAGTGGCAGTGAATTGCACCCTCCCAGCTGTTTCTTCACCTGGGGGTAGAGGGGTAATACGGTGTAAGGTTGTGTGCGAGGGCAGATGCCTGTGTTTGGAGATGTTGAGTCGGGCACAAATGGAATTAAATGGTAAGTTTCTTGACAGGCTGGATCAAATCTTGGACAGTGGCCTCAGACCCCCGGCTCCGGCTCCGGGCGATGCGCGCACAGGCTGAGGCCCCAGGCATAGCCTCTGGGGGAAGCAAGGGCGATAAAACAAATGTCCCCAAGCTCTTTGCTGCTGTAGATTTAGAAGAGTGCTAACGGAACCAGCGGCGTTGGGGGATGCTCCAGCGAGCCGGCGTTTTTATAGCTGGGAGCAAGTGCGGGAAGACGCTCAGTGGGTTAGGCAGGTGGGTTGAGGCCAATGAGGTGAACAGTTAGGGCAGCGTCCTTCCCTGGGGGGCTTAGCACGCAGCTCCCGCTGGGCTGGGCAAGGAGGTTGGGACTTTCGGTCTCAGGTCTCCGTGACTGTAGGTGCTCCACAAGAGCCCCCTCCCTTGTCACCACGAGCTGTAGTTGCAGCTCCCATCCGGGTTCACAGGACAGGAGCAGCAGGGGCTCTAGTCTGCCTGTGACTTTTGGACTCTGGGACTTCTCTAGCCATTTCTTTTACAATAAGAGCGGCATTCAACAAGGCCCATTTGATGCAGGCAGCTGGAGGGAGGGGGCGGTGAGCCTGGTGCAGAGATGCCGCTTCACCTCTGCTCTTTGCAGGCCCGGGGTCACTGGGCTCGCCAGCACTGTAATTGTCCGCCCTTGCCCAGGCTGAATCCCCTGCTTGGGCTGTGCTGAGCGCCCGGGGGCTTGCGTTGCTCCACTCTCAGGATGACTGGGGTCCTCTCAAGACTTGCAGGGACAGAGCGACCTGACGAAAGGAAGGCGAAGAACCTGAGTGACTGGACAGGTTCCTGCAGTACTGAAAAGCGCCTTGATTCAACAGGCTGAGGCAGGAGTGCAGAATCCAGAGATGCCCAGTGTGCAATGACAGCCCACTCTTACGTGCATCTGCTTTGAGAAACACAGGTCCTGTAGCCTCCCGACCCACCTCCGCTCTCCATTCTCACTCAGGCAAGCAGGCTCTGTACCAGCTTTCTCAGCGAGAGGGACACAGACATTTACCATTAATTCACTTCCCAACTTTTGCGTTTGTTAAATGCTGACAGTAGAAAATGGCAACCCTCTCCCATATGGCAGCCAGGCAGGAAAACCTGCAAATGCACACCTTCACACTGATGTCTGCCAGTTGACCTTCTCCAGCGGCTTGACCAGAAGGATGCCACCGGACCTGTCCCGAGGGTAGAAGAGGGTCTCAGCGGAGACCCTCCTGGGGCGCCCGGGGGAGATCTTGGCCGGCCTGAGCATTTACCTGCCAGCTGAAGCGAAGAATGCCCCTCCCAGTGCTTCATCCAGTAAAGCAAAACAACAGGTAGAAGCGCTGCCTGTTCCAAACTTCCTCTTTTCTCTCCCTTAGAAAGCTAACTTTGAAAATATCCCTTTAAATGGGAGAAACTCTATAGACATTCTGAAAACAAATCTGGTGGTTATTCATTCAGTGCCTAACTCTGTATGAGCCAGTGCGTTCCACACACCAAGGCCCACGAGCCAACTTCATTTGAAAGTGCCTGCTGGGAATGAGCTGGGTTCTCAGTGGTCTGGAGGTGGAGGCTGCAAAGGAATGAATGCGACCGCATGGGAGACTTTCTCCTCACTGGTCATTGTGCAACTGTTCCCAACCAGGTCCCACGCCCAGGTTTCAGTCTGAGTCTGAAACCAAATGAAGAGGTAAGAACCCAGCCCTGTGGGTGTAAAAGCCAGAGGTTACTGGGTCGCAGCGCGCTAAATACAGAGGGGTGCAGAGAGTGGGTGCTCGCAATACGTTCATGTTGCCCTCTCCGCCTGGAATCCAGTCAGACCGCTGGGAGCCTTGGACCTCGAGCCGCATCACATCTCGGTGGAATGGTCGGCCCATCTGGCGAGCAGGTGGTGATGGCGGCCCCCACAGCCAAAGGTTAGACACAGCTGGAGAGAGTACGCACTCTGCAGTCCTTGGTCAGCTCGTCTTTGGAGGAACTGCATTTTGGCCTTTGAGAAAAGCAGGGACCAGCCTGCTTGGGGCGCCCCCCTCCCAAAGCCCCTCAGCGCGCATCGCTGGACCCCTCTCTCAGCGCGGAAGGGTTTTGTGTTTTGTGTTGAGAAGCAGGTGGGAAAGAAAGGGTCAAGGAGAAGTTGAGACTAAACCCTTCTTTCCTTTCGTGTTCCCCATCCCAGGAGGAAGCTTTCATCCTCTGAGCACTCAAAGGGGGGAAGGAGACTAGTACAGGAAGATGTTCCCGAAGGAGAAGTCGTGAGAGTGTGTGCGTGAGAGGGTGGAAAAAACCGGTCGTGGGCCTTGTGGTGACCATCTTTGAGTAAATGGGTGTGATAGTGGATAGTACGCGCCTAAGGCCCTCAGAGAGCAGTCAAGCTTCATCTGTAAGCTAGGAACTTGTAAGCGGATCCACCTGGGTTTGTAGAGCGACCAGCTTCACCAGTATCGCGGGACCTAACTCAGCGCAAGGAGTAAACGCGCCCACTCCCGCAGGGGTGGTGAGCGGATGTGGAGGGACGATGGGTAGGAGACGAAAAGAGGATTGCAGAATTCTCTGGGGAAAGGGATCAGAGCAGCGGATCCCAACGAGTTCCTGCAGGGCCTCCATCCTGGTGTCCTGGACAAAGTCCCCATGTGCTGCCTGGCAAGCCTTCCCTCCTTCTTGAAACTTTGCGGGGGTGGGGGGGGGGTGCCCTGTGCGCCTAGAACTGGGTGTGAACTTGAAGTGGAAAGGGACTGCTGGGGTACACTCTCATGGCGTGGGTTATCCATTTGCTTTCCCACTATGTCAGCATCAGGTCCGCAGAGCAGCAAGGATCCTGTGTCGGAGCCAAAGAAGGCCTTTCGAGGCACAAGGGGAGACCCCTAGGCGCCCCAAAGGTTCCCTTTCCTGGAAGGACCCACAAGCACAAGGGCGAACACTCAGGGAGCAGCCCACTTTAGAACCCTTACAACCCCTTGTTCTGACAAGAACCGCCAAGGAGAACTACTAACTTCTGGGTAGTGCCTAGTGGTAAGGAGTTGCTCTACTAACCTAAAGGTACCCTGTTCGAACCCACCAGCCGCTCCAAGGGAGAAAGATGGGCAATCTCCTCTAATGTGGTTTACTGCGTCTGAAAACCTGCTGGAGGGTCAGCTCTGTCTCCTGCAACTCATAGGACTCATTCAGTAACAAGTCCAGCCTGTTTAGGGCTAAACGCCCTGCGCGACCTGAATACCTGTCTCCCGCATGCTACACTGCGAAGCCAAGCCGGAAATCGCGGCTTCTCTTGGCCGCTAGGCCTGGCCTGAGCGAGGAGCGCTTGGGCCGGAGGCGCCTACCTCGGGCTGGCGGTCGGGGGAACTTGCAGCTTAATCTGTTGGTCCAGGATGCTCAGGTCGGTGGGAAAACTTTATCACGCCCACAGGAATCAGCCCGCTCGCTCCGGGGACTCTGCGTGTGCGCGCCCAGGGCACCAGGCTCACGAGAATCCTCCCCGCGCGGGGACTCTGCGTGTGCGCACCCGGGGACCAGGCCTGTGTGCCCAGCCCGGGCTCCCATGGCCCTGCGGCGGGGCGCGGGCTCACCGCCAGCCAGAGTCAGACTTCTCTGGCGGGGGCGCCTACGAAGAATGATCTGTCAAAGGCTGGACCCGCCTTCCCCAGTCTGCCGCCCCACCGCTTACCCACTGGCCAAATTAGCCCGGTCTTGAGGGAGTCATGGCTTTTTCATCCTTTGAGTAAAAGTCTTAACTCTAATTTCTGCAAGCTTACCGCGTGCCAGGCACTCACACACCTGGCATCTATTTAATTGAGAATCTGTTCGGTGCTTCGATGGACCACACAAGGCAGCTATTGTTGCCGGCTGATGTAACTGAGACGCCGGGCTCAGGAACTGGTGCGGAGGCTCACGCACATTGCAGCCGCAGGGGTCCCGCTTGGGGTCCTGCCACCCCGAGCGCACGTTCGCGCCCGCCCGCCCTGCGGGCCTGGCGACCTGGGGCGGCGCGAACTGGGGCCGGGGAGGCTGCTCGGAAGCCGAGCTCTGCCGCTCAGCGGTCGCCTAAGGTCCCGAGTGACAGAGTTTACCTCCACAACAATCCACTCCAACACCACATTAGAATGCAGGTAACTAACGAGGGAAGGCCTGCTGTGGCCTCGCTGCTCCTTGCGGGGACCCACGCCTCGGGTCTGCCGGGGAGGTGAGGTGCACTGCGCCGGTGGGCTCAGAGCCCAGGCCCTGCACTCCACGGGAACGCAGCGTTCCCAGGCCAGGCCGTGGCTCTCTAAGGTCAGTCTGCCCCCTGGGGGTGGCGTGTATTAAGGCGCCATTCTATAAATCCTGGTTTAGTGCTGGGGTTCTGGGAGCCAGCCAGTGGTGGAAGAGTGAGCTGGAGGGGGGCTAGGGTGGAGCCCAGATGCAGCTTTCCAAAGGTCAGCCCGCCACATTGCGGGCCCGCTGTGCAGTCTCATCCGCTTCTCGGTCCGCAAACTGGTACAAGGGCTCAAGTTCCACCCCAGCTAACTGATCCTGTCAGAGGAATTAAGAAAAACTTGATTGTTCAGAAAGCAAAGCGATTGAGGACCCTGGAAAACCTCCCTGAGATACCTGACCTGATGTGGGAGGTCACTTTCAAGGCTAATGACGTGACCTAATGGGGAGGAGTTCTTTTGGAATCTAACCGGGGAGGTATATAAGTCTTTTCTGCATGGGAAAGAAGTATAAGCCCTAATGAAGAGGATGGGGTGGGGGCAGAAACGATGGAACTGTCGGGAGTTATGAAGACAAAGAAGGTGACGCTTAATGATTTCTAAAGTAAAGTAACAGAACTAGCTCCTGCATTTATATGGTGCTTTACAGAGTGTCAATGGTTTCACAGACTACTGTTTTAACAGTTACACAGGGTGGGAAGGAAAGTTATTCTTACCCTAACTGAAGACTTAGGACTTTGTTTTCTGCGATAGTCTCTCAGGACTAGTGGGAGCTATTTACACCTAATCACTGAGATGGATTATTCAGTCTTGGAGAAATAAACTGAGAGGAGGGGGAAAAAACAAAACTAAAAACACAGCTCAACCTTATTGTCAAGGAATCAACCCTAACTCATAACTGATGCTCCAGCTAAGCACACAAGAGGCTGTGAGTCTCATTAGAGGAGATTGCCTGTCTTTCTCCTGTAAAGCCTTTGGGATAGCAGTGCAACTTACACAGCCCCCTTCTTTGGGAAATAGCAGATACTAAACCAGCCCAAACCAGTTTGAGGACGAAGGTGTATCTGATTCAGGCCATGGTCTTTCTGACTACTTGCTATATGCATCTGAGAGCTAGACAATGAATAAGGATGACAGAAAAAGAATTGATGCAACAGCCCATAGATGTCCAACAGAACAGATATGTCTTGGAGAGGATGTAGCCAGAGTGCTCTTTGGAGGCAAGAATGATATGGCTTTACCTCACATATTTTGGACATGTTGCTAGGAGGGGCTATTCCTTGGGGAAGGACATGATGTTGGATAGGGTGGAGGGTCAGTGAAGGAGAGGAAGACCTTCAACCAGAAGGACTGACACGGTGACTGCTGCAGTGGGGTCTTGTGTGTATCAGCAAGTGTGAGGATGGTGCAGGATAGAACAGGGTTCAGATCTTTTGTTCAAAGGGTCTCTATGAGTCATACTTGATTGGATGGCACCTACCAACAACAACAAACTAGCCAAAAGGGTAAAGAAATGTTTGGGAAAAGGACATAGGGAGATGGTAACCATAACGGAAGTCTGAAGGCTTCTATGGAGAGGTGAAGGAACAATACTTCAAAATTAGAGCATCATGCCTTAAAATAAGGGAAAGAAATGTCTGAAGCAGGCCTCTTCACAAAAAATGCATCCACAAAAATGGGGCTTGAGGAATAACAGAGCTGAAAACTAAAGTGGGTTTTTCACTGGGCTCAGTTAAGCCTTAAAGCAAATTCACCTCAGAAGATGAATAGGACTTTTATGGGTGACCCTCAAAAGGAAAAGAATCATAGCTTTTGTTCACTCTGATGAGATCGGGTGTGTTCAGGGTTGCATGGCCATAGACAACTTTTTTCCAATATGAAAGCTAATATTCTTCTATTAGAACTTTGAAAAGAGAAGATAAGATTTATTTAAGGGATATATTCAGCATCTACCCTGAAGTCAAATTCTTACCACTGGACCGATAGGCAACATCATGATAGATGGAGAAAAGACTAAAGTTGCCAACTATTTCATCTTACCTTGGTGCCAGCAGTCAGGAAATCAGGAGATGCATTTCACTGGGAGTCTACAGTCAGGGACCTGTCCCAATTATTGAGTGAAAATGATGCTAGTTTGAGGACTAAAGTGTGTCTGATTCAGGCCATGGTCTTTCTGATCACTTGCTATGCATCTGAGAGCTGGACAATGACTAAGGATGACAGAAGAAGAAATGATGCCTTTGAGCTATGGTGTGGGATAAGAGCAATGAATATCCATTCCATGGACTGCTAAAAAAAAATAAACATATATATCTTGGAGAAAGTGCAGCCAGAGTGCTCCTTTGAGGCAAAGATGATAAAGCTTCACCTCATATACTTAGGGCATGTTGCTAGAAGAGGCTATTCCTTGGAGCAGAATATGAAGCTTGGAAGAGTGGATCAGCAAGGAGAGGAAGACCCTTTAACCAGGTAGACTGACAGAGTGACTGCTGCAATGGGCTCTAGTGTGTCAGGAAGAGTGGGAATGACACACGATAGGACACGGTTCAGCTCAGTTGTTCATAGGGGTCACTGTGGGTCATACTTGACTTGACAGCACCTAACAACAAAAACAACAACCCTGAAGTAAAATAATAGTAAGTAGGATGAGATGAGAAGGAGACAGGAGAAGCATCAGATGAGGCACAGATAGGAGTGAGACAAATCTGCAGAGAAAGGATGAAGGAGGTGGTAGTGGGGCTAAGGCATACTCTCTGGGGTTAGGCAGATCATCAGGCAGTGCCAAGAGACCAAGAATCGGGAAGGTTCAGGAAAGGGTCAAACAGGTAGCGCCATATCACCCAAGAAACAACTGAGACACATCGGATAACAAAACAGAGACCAGAAATATTATATACCCCATTTTTGGTTATGTCACCGTAACCTACCTCAGGTACAAGAGCAGGCAGCTTCTAGCCCAGATGAAGCTCAAGTGAAGAGTAGGAAAATGTTATACTATACATCTCTAGAACAAATTCCAAAACATAAGCATGTTGGTCACTCATCTAACAGTCATTTGCAGGTGTTAGGGTGTGATTCTGGTCAGAAGGTCATTCAGAATCCAGCAGGTGATTCCCATGGGGTGATTCAAGAATCCCAGTTTCTACTGTCTGGGGCTCCACCCTTGCCTGGGACCCAAGAGTCCTGGATGGATAAGGAACATGAAGATTCGGCAGACGAGGTTTGGACCCGTTATGCTTAGCCATGTGGCCAACCCAACTACAAATAAATCTGGGAATATAGGGAGTTGCACTGCTGATTCAAAGATTGCTCCTCTGTGGTAGTTTGAAGCTACCAGAGGCTTCTTGGGAGAAAGATGGGAAATCTCCTCCCAAGCGATTTACCATATCTGAAAACCCACAGGGTCAGCTATATGTAGGCTCCAATTCTCAATGAGTTGAGTTATTGTTGCTGTTGTTGTTATGTGCCATAGAGTCATCTGTGACTCATAGTGACCCTATGTACAATAGTTCTGAAGCCTGCCCTGTCCTGAACAGTCTCACTGATTCCAACACACCTACCCCCAATTGCCCCAGTCACTGTATCAATCCATTTCATCCAGGTCTTCTTCTCCTGCACTGTCCCACCACCCTTCTGAGCATGATGTCTTTCTCCAAGGATGGGTTCCTCCTGGCTAAATGCCCAAAATATGTAAGATGGAGCTTCAAAAGCCTTGCCTCCAAGGAGAAACTTGGCTTCACTTTCTCCGGGACAGACCAGTTTGTTTTTATGGTGGACCATGGTATGTTCAAGACTCTTCTCCAGCACCACAACTCAAAGGCATCAATTCTTCTTCTCTCATCCTTAGTTATTATCCAGCTCACTGATGCATAACAACTAATGAGAAGACTATGGACTGGATTGGGCACACCTTAATCTCTAGACTGACATCGTTGCTTCTCAGTACTCTGCAAAGGTCCCTGACAGCAGATTTACCTAATGCAATTCATTTTTTTATTTCCTGAATGAATGTTGTTGCCAATGGTGTTGATTGTGGAGCCAAGCAAGCTGTAACTGTTAACAACCTCAAATTCTTCTCCATCCATCATGGTGCTGCCAGTTGGCCCAGTGGTGAGAATCTTTGTCTTCTTGATGTTGAGCTTTAATCAATATTGCAGACTACAGTCCTTGACCTTCTGCAGCAAGTGCTTCAGGTTACTTTCAACAAGTAAGATTGTGTCATCTGCATAATGTAGGTTGTTGATGAGTCTTCCTCCAATTCTGATGCCACACTCCTCCCCGTAAAGCCCAGCCTCCTGAATGAGCTACTCAGCATACAGATTGAAAAGGTTTGGAGACAGGGTTGCATCCCTGATGCACTCCCTTCCTGATTCTAAACCATGCAGTGTTCCCCAGCTCTACTCTGACTGCTTCCTGGTCCAAGTATATGTTTTGCATTAACACAATCAAGTGTTCTGGGATTCCCATTCTCCTCAAGATTAACCACAATTTGTTGTGATCAACAAACACAGTCAAATCAAACATGAGTTGAGTACATGCTTAAAAAAATTTCCAGACTCTCTGCTTCTCGTTGATCCAGATTACCCTCTCTTCTCATGCAGCCTCAGCCACATCCCTGAGACACAGTGGTGAATGTCGGGGTAAATGGATTTGGTGGAGTAAATGGATCTGGCTGCATTGGGTGCCTGGTCACCAGGGCTGATTTTAACTCCAGCAAAGGGATCACCATTAATGATCCCTTCATTGACCTCAACTACATGGTCTATGTATTCCAATATGATTCCACCCATGGCAAGTTCAACGGCACTGTCAAGGCTGAGAATGGGAAGCTGGTTGTCAATGGGAAAGCCATCACTATCTTCCAGGAGCAAGATTCCGCCAGCATCAAGTGGGGTGATGCTGGTGCTGGGTTTGTTGTGGAGTCCACTCATGTCTTCACCACCTTGGAGAAGGCTGGGGATCACTTGATTACCCAAACAGGTAATCATCTCTGCTCCTTCTGACAATACCCCCATGTTTGTGATGGGTGTGAACCATGAAAAGTATGACAACTCTCTCAAGGTTGCCAGCAATGCCTCCTGCACCACCAACTGCTTGGCTTCCCTGGCCAAGGTCATCCATGACAACTTCGGCATTATAGAGGTACTCATGACCACAGTCCACTGCCTCCCAGAATACTGTGGATGACCCCTCTGGAAAGCTGTGGTGTGATGGCCTTGAAGTTGCCCAGAACATCATCCCTGTATCTACTGGCGCTGCCAAGGCCATAGGTAAGGCCATCCCTGAACTGAATGGGAAAACTTTCCAGCATGGCTCTCCTTGTCCCCAGCCCCAATATGTCAGTTGTGAACCTGACCTGCTGTCTAGAGAAAGCTGCCAAATATGATGACATCAAGAAAGTAGTAAAGCAGGCTTTAGAAGGGCCCCTCAAGGGCATCCTGGGATACACTGAAGGCCGGGTTGTCTCTTGTGACTTTAACAGTGACACCCACTCTTCCACCTTTGATGTTGGGGCTGGCAATGCCCTGAACGACCACTTTGTCAAACTCCTTTCCTGGTATGACAATGAATTTGGCTACAGCAACTGGGTAGTTGACCTGATGGTTCACATGGCCTCCAAAGAATAAGAGCCCCTTGCACCACCAGCCTCAGCAATAGCACTAGAAAAGAGAGAGAGAGAGAGACCCTCAACTGCTGGGGAGTCCTTGCCCCAACTCAATCCTCCCACACACTGAGAATCTCAAATCCTTGATACAGTTTCCATCCAATCCCCTGAGAAAGGGGAGGGCTTTGGAGAGTCCATCTTGTCATGTACCATCAATAAAGTACACTGTACTCAGTTAAAATAAAATTCCAGTAAAATGATTTGTGAGCCTGTGCAAAGAGTTATCAGTGCCAGATCAGTCATTCCCTGGTGATTTTAATCTGTGTTCTCTAATCTTTCTTATTCTGTGCACCTGTGGTATTGTTTTTACTACTATGGATTTTTGGAGGCTTATGGTTTTAATAGTGAAAAAGGTATAGTGATACAACTCCTACTTCAAAGATCACAAATCACTTGACTTGGGCCTTGGGCTTCTCATTTATTACATGATGTATTATATAGTCATTGATGTTGATTAAATACTTGGTATTAAATCTAGCTAGAAACCCAAAGGATCTATTCAAAGAAAATTACAAAACATTACTACAAGAAACAAAAAGAGACCTGGAGAAATGGAAGATTATACCTTGCTCATGGATAGGAAGACTCACTATTATGGAAATGACAATACTACCAAAAGTAATTTTCATGTTCAATGCAATCCCAATACAAATACCTATTCCATTCTCCAACGAGATGGAAAAGGCAATCTCCAATTTCACCTGGAATGGAAAGAGGCCCTGAACAAGCAAAACACTCATTCAAAAGAGAAACAAAGTAGGAAGCACCTCACTCCCTGATTTCAAATCCTACTACATTGCCGTGGTGGTCAAGACAGCATGTTACTGGTACAAAAACAGACACATAGATGAATGAAATAGAATTAAGAACCCATAAATTAGCCCATCTACTTATGGACAACTGTTTTTAATAAGGAGATGAAAGTTAAGTAGGGAAATGACAGCCCATTTAACAAATGATGTTGGCAAAATTGGAAAAGTATCCGCAGAAAACTCAAACAAGATCCACACCTCACTCCATACACAAAAACCAACTTGAAGTGGATCAAGGACCTAGGAATAAAACCAAGGACTAAAGGCTCCAGTAGAGAAAAGCTTGGAAGAACTTTAGAAACCTTAATCCACAGCATTAGCGGTCTTCCAAGCATCCTGGAAAACCTACAGTCAGGAGAAGATAAAATAGATGAATGGGACCTTCTAAGAATCAAATCCCTATGTACATACAAAAACTTCTCCAACAGAGTAAAAAGAGAAGCCACAGGATGGGGAAAAATATTTGGTAATGACATGTCACAGAGAACCCAAAACACAAGGAAGAATTCAAGATACTAAAGAGCTGAACAGAAGATTCCAAAGGGTAGCATGGGATGACAAAGCAAAATATTACAACGAAATGTGCAAGGAGCTGGAATTGGAAAATCAAAAGGGCCAAATTCGCTCAGCATTTCTTAAGCTCAAGGAACTGAAGAACAAATTAAAACTTAGAGTTGCTATAATCAAGGATGCTTTAGGCAGAATATTAAATGATCCAGGAAGTATTAAAAGAACATGGAAAAAATATACTGAATCACTGTATCTA
>NW_006399769.1:5531788-5536338 GCF_000299155.1 Elephantulus edwardii
GTCAGAGGCAGTGAGATTGGCACAGGATAGAGCAGGGTTCAGGGCTGTTGTACATAGGGTCACTATGACTCGCAAGCAACTCGACGGAACATAACAACAACAACACAATGACATGTCTGATATGGTACTTTTATATGGAATTTATAGAATACTCGAGCACCGCAGCAAGATAAAGGTAAACAACCCAATTGGAAAGTGGGCACAGGATATGAACAGACACTTCACCAAAGAAGACATTCAGATGGCCAACAAACACATGAAGAAATGTTCAAAATCTCTATCTCTAAGAGAGATGAAAACCAAAACAACAATGAGATATCATCTCACCCCAGGAAGATTAGCAAAGTTTTACAGAATAGCAAACAACAAATGCTGGCATGGTTGTCAAGAAATTGGAACCCTTATCCACTGTTGTTGGGAGTGTAAAATGGTACAAGCACTATGGAAGACAGTGTGGTGCTTTCTCAAAAATTTGGAAATAGAAATACCATTTGAACCAGCAATTCCACTACTGGGAATATACTGTAAAGAAAGAACTGTCACCTAGTAGATAAATGCACACCCATGTTTATTGTGGCTTTATTCACAATAGCAAAGAGTTGGAAAAAACCCAAGTGCCCATCAACAAACACATGGATAGAGAAGTTGTGGTATATTCCCACAATGGAATACTATGCTGCATTGAAAAACAAGGAACTCATGCAATATTATACAAAATGGGTGACCCTGGAGGATATTATGCTGAGTGAAATATCTCATTCACAAAGGGACAAACCCTGCAAAACGCCACTGTTAAAAAACAGGACTGACATTGGGGTTGGGGGAATCTAAGAAAGGATGGTTTAAATAATGTATACTGCATTATAGACCACGTGAGCAAGAACGAGGCCCTTGAGGCTTGGCCTAGGGTTTAAGGCAGTGGCTTAAAGCTCCAAAAGGCCCTTGGGCCTACAGCCCTCAGGCCTGGTTCAAATTGGTTGATTTTGTTTTTTCAAACATTCTTCTAGGTGGTATAGTACTGGTCTGTGCATTGCTGTACAGAGATAACTCGTGGTTGCTATGATGCTAAACACTGTGACACTGATGTGCCAAATGTGATAATGGTGACCCATGGTGGACAGTGTTTGGTGGAGCTTCCCGATTAAAACAAGCTTGGAAGCAGGAGAGGCATCCACTTCCAAAATTACTTGCCTCCGGAAACTCTATGAACAGTGCTCAGGCCTTCCATTCATAGGGTTCCTATGAGTTGTCTATGACTCAAAGGCACCTAACAACAACAACAACAACAACATACTGCATTGAAAGAGATGAGGGAGACAACTGTTTGAAAAAAATATAGATTAGGTATTATTTTTGTGAAAAGAGTCCAGAACGAGAGTTTCATGGGGGAGTGGACTTGGGGGGTGGATTGTATAATAATGAAAGTTCGTTTGTTTTTTACTTTTCAAAGAGAAAAAAACAACTGGGGGAGGGGTAGGCAGGGAGGGAAATGTGCAACAGTGAATGAATGTAAATCCAAAATTTCTATAAACTTTCATTAAAATGTAAAAAAAAATAGTTGCTGTTGTTGTTGTTAGGTGCCATCAAGTACAACTCATAGTGAACCTAATTAGATCTGAATTGTATCCTATCCTGGGCCATCCTCATTTTCTCTGTCACACTAGAGCCCATTATTGTTATAATGTGTCAATTCATCTAGCTAAGGGTCTTTCCCTTCTTCGCTGACCCTCATGTAAGTAAAAAAAGTAGTTGAAGTGGAGGTAGGCAGCATAAGGTAGGAACACAGTTAAACTACTCCTATTTTGTTGCTTTGTTGTGTATGACCTCAATCTCATGACCCAGAATGATGGAGGGAATGAAGAATGTAAAAGCCATACACACACTCTCCTATAGGAAAGATTCCTAGAAGTTGTCGTGTAATATTCCATTAGCCAAAACTTGGTCATAGTGCACTGCTAGGAAGGCTATAAATGTAGGTTTTATTCACGACAGCCATGTGTAATCTGGAAACTCTATCACTGAAGAAGGAGAGAAGAGTATTAAAGGATATTGCCTCTAAACTGAGAGGTAATTTGACTTGACAATTTTCTAAGTTTCTTATTAGTTGTCATGAATTGAATTATGTCACCTTAAAATATATGTTATTTGGCAAGAGCACGATTCCCAGTGCATAGATGATTTCAGTTCTGTGAGCTGATGTAATTACCCTGCCTTTTATGTGCTGTAAATTCTCACTCTATATGTTAATTAAGCAGGATTAGTGTAGGGTGTCTTCTGTCACAGCCTTATAAAAGGATGTAACTCACATCACACCCTTCCTCAAGTTGATCTTTGCTTGAGTCACACTTTGTATGTTATAAGGGACAAAAGGAGAAGCAAGCAGATAAGAAAAGAGGTAAGGAATTGCCCTGCCAACCCAAAGGCCAGCTGTTTGAATCCACCAGCTGCTTTGTCAGACATCTCCCTGTGACTGACAGCCCCTGAAAACCCACTGGAGGGTCAGCTATGTGTCGGTTCTGAGTTGACGGCACACAATAACGACATCACCACCAAGAAAGAAAGAGCCAGGAATCCAGTTCATCCTTTGGACCTGTGGTCCCTGCATTGAGAACCATTTAAATTCAGGGGGAGATTGATGCCAAGACATGGCTATGTCTCCAAGGAACATCGGCTCCAAAAAGCTGAATGGAGACAGGATCTTGACCCATAGTTGACAGAAGAGAAAACTTCCCCTAAAGTTGGTACCTTAAATGCAGATTTCTAGCTTCCTAAACCAGGAGAGAATAAATTTATGTTTGTTAAAGCCATTTGCCTATCGTACTTATTTAGCAGCACTAGGTTAAGTAGGCCACTGAAGTTCTATGTTTTTATAAAAATCACAACCAAGTGAAAATAAAAAGGCTCTTCTTTAAGAAATAAATTGTGAATCCATGGTTAATCAATTTATAAAGCTCAAAATAACATTAATAACAGTATCACCCCAGATATACATAATCTAGTTTTAGAATGTTGTCAATTAGATTTACTTACAGTGGGGACATTATTAATTCTTTCCAATGCATTAATATGGATAAGTTTCATGGGACCTTAGAAAACCTTTCCAGGGTGGGCCGAGGTGCCATTTGCAACTTTTTTCACTGCTAATAGAATGCTAAGGGTTGCAGAAAATGTTTTTTTGCCTTGCTGTGTAGCCATGATAAAATGACTCCACTTCTTCATTTATTTACTTTAATGTTTATTCTTTTATTCATTTGTTAATTTATCAATTTAATCATTCAGTAAGTATTTACTGAGAATTTCCACCTGCTCAGTAGAACTGTTAGTTGTGGCCTTCTGATCATGGTCTCTTGACAGGAATATGAACAGTCATGAAGAAGGCTACTTCCAGACTTGACCTATAAAATTTCACACATATACTTCCTATGCTCTTTTTCCCTTCTCAGAAGCTAGTGTGGTAAGGATCAGCCTCACCTTAGAGGTCATCATTCAGATGGCAGAGCTAGCATTAGACTTGTTAGTTGTTATATGCCACAGAGCTGACTACAACTCCTAGGGACCCTGTGAACAAGAGCTTTGAACCTTTCCCTATTCTGAGCCAACCCCACCATCTCCAACACACTCAAGCTCATTGCTGCAGTCATTGTGTCAGTTTATCTGGTTGAAGGTCTTCTTCTCTTTTGACAACCTCTACCTTTGCAAGCATGATGTCCTCCTGCAAGAAATAGCTTCTCCTAGCAACATGCCCTAACTATGTGAGACGAAGCTTTGTCATCTTTGCCTCCAAGGAACACTCTGGCTGGACTTTCTCCAAGACATATCTGTTTGTTCTTTTGGCAGCCTATGGGATGGATATTGAGTACTCCTCTGTAGGACCACGACTCAAAGGCATCATTTTCCCACCCCCATCATCCTTATTAATTGTCCAGGTCTCAGATGCATCGCAAGTGATTAAAAAGACCATGGCCTGAATGAAGAGCGCCTTAATCTTCAAATTGACCTCATTGCTCCTCAGCAATCTGGAAAAGTCTCTAACAGCAACTTATTCAATGCAATACGTCTCCTAAACTACTGACTGCTGACACCTAGTGTGTTGATTGTGTATCCACGTTGTTGACAACTTAAAGTTTTTCTACATCTACCATGACGTTGCCTATTGGTCCTATGGTATGCATCTTTGTTTTCTTGACATTGAGATAGAATGCATATCGTTGTCTTTTACCTTCTGCAGCAAGTGCTTCAACTCCACTTTCAGCAAGGAAGGTTGTATCATTTGCATAATGCAGGCTGTTGATGAATTTTTAAAAATCTTTATGCCATATTTATCTTCAGAATCCAGATTCTTTAATGATTTGCTCAGCAAACAGATTGAATAGGTATGGAGAGAGGATACAACAATCCTGACATACACCTTCCTTCCTTCCTTCCTTCCTTCCTTCCTTCCTTCCTTCCTTCCTCCCTCCCTCCTTCCTTCCCTCCCTCCCTCCTTTCTTCCTTCTTTCCTTCCTTCCTTCCTTTTTATATTTAAATCTTTATTTAAGTCTCATCTGCCA
>NW_006399769.1:5536438-5543192 GCF_000299155.1 Elephantulus edwardii
TGCCAGCTTAGCATTTTCCACCAACTCAGGGAGAAGAAACTTTCACAGGCTTCACAACTTTTAGTTTACATGCTGTTTTTGTGGGTGCCTTACTACCTCCCTCCTTCCTTCCCTCCCTCCTTCCTTCCTTCCTTCCTTCCTTCCTTCCTTCCTTTTTATATTTAAATCTTTATTTAAGTCTCATCTGCCAGCTTAGCATTTTCCACCAACTCAGGGAGAAGAAACTTTCACAGGCTTCACAACTTTTAGTTTACATGCTGTTTTTGTGGGTGCCTTACTAGCAGCCATTGTGGTCTTTTTAGCTGCTTGTTAGCCTTTTTTTGCTTCCTTGACAGCCCTGATAGCCTGTTCTCGTTGAGCCTTTCTAACTTCAGGCTTTTAATTCCTCTTGGCTGTTATATCAGCAAGAGATGCACCAGTGATGGTCCTTTGGAATTTGACTGGACTGTACAACAGGTTCTTCTTCATTTCTTTTGATTGGCCCTTTTAATGCTTCCTTCTATTAGGACAGTCCAATTTATCTTACGTGGATTCCTTCTGAAAAGGAATGTAGATTTGCATTTTGCATTAAGAAACTGGAACACCTTCCCATAGTGCCTCCTGTGCCCTGAGTAGACCTTGTACCCTCAGAAACTGCTCAGCTCAACCTTCATGGCTGTGACTGCACTGGAACAAGAATGATAACGAAGAGACACACACTTTTCTTCATTTTAAACCATGTAATGTTTCTTTGCTCTTGAGCTAGGTATAGGTTTCACATGAGCACAATTAACTTTTCTGGGATTCTCATTCTTCTCAATGTTAGCCATAATTTGATGTGATCCACACAGTCAAATGCCTTTGCATAGCCAACAAAGCACAAATAGGTAGGTATTCTTCTGCGATGCTCTGCTGTCAGCCAGGATCCATCTGACATCAGCAATGATCTTTGCTGCCACAGCCTCTTCTAAAACCAGTTTAACCTTTTCACATTAATACAAGGTTATCACATTAATAAAGATGTTAATATTAGGAGAAACTGTGTATGTAGTTGTTGTTACTGTTATGTACCATTGAGTCAAAACTAGTTCATAGCTCACCCTCAAGAGAATTTTCAGAGGCAGTAAATGGCACAGGAGGAGAGTGCCCATCTTTCTCCAGTGCAGTTACTGGTGAGTTCATACCAGTAGGCACAAGAGCTCCGTGTGTGTGTAGTAGGGAAAGAATATATGAGAATTCTTTGTACTTTCTGCTCAATTTTTCAATTAGCTTTTAAAAATTTTAAGAGTAAAGTATATCAGTGACTGCTTCAGTAGGCTACAGTAATTAGGGATGATGAGTATTGCACAGGATAGGGCAAAGTTCAGATCTATTGTTCATATGGTCACTTTGTGTTGTAGTACACTCGATGGCACCTAAAAACAACAATAAAAATGAAAACATATCCAAAATCAGCTCACTTTATGACAATATTATAACATGAGGATATTATCACAAAGTTCCCCAAAACTATCCACATAACCTCCATTTTACAGTAAATACAAGAATCAATGGAATACTAATTGAGTTGTTTCAATAAACAGAAGCAAGCCTGCGCATGCTCACTAGCCAATACCAAAAAATCTGGGAGGACAGCTACTATCTGGTCAATTGACTGGAAGAGATAATATAGTTGAGTGTCAACCATTTCTTTCTGATTCAGTAACTATAGAACAATATCATTGATTTCACATGCAAGAAAGATTCTGCTGAAGAATATCCAAAAACGACTGGAACAGAGAACTGCCAGAAGTCTAGGCTGGGTTTAGAAGGGGTCGTGGTACTAGGGATATTGTAGCTGATGTTAAATGGATCTTGGCTGAAAGCAGGGAATACCAGAGGAATGTCTATCTGTGCTTCACTGATTATGCAAAGGCGTTTGACTGTGTGGATCATAACAAACTGTGGCTGACTCTGAGAAGAATGGGAATCCCAGAACACTTGATAGTGCTAATGCAAAACCTATACTTGGACCAAGAGGCAGTTGTCAGAACAGAGCAGGATAAGACTACATGGTTCAAAATTGGGAAGGACATATGCCAGGGTTGTGTCCTGTCTCATACCTTTTCAACCTGTATGCAGAACAGGTCATCCAGGAGTCTGGGCTCTATGAGAAGAAATGTGGGGTCAAGATTGGTGGATGATCTATCAATAATCTGCCTTATGCAGATGACACAACCCTGCTTGCTGAAACTGAGGAGGACCTGAAGCGCTTGCTGCAGAGGGTCAAGGACTGCAGCCTTCAATATGGATTGAGGCTCAATGTCAAGAAGACAAAGATTCTCTCCACTGGACCAATTGGTAGCATCAGGATGGATGGTGAAGAGATTGAGATTGTTCACAGCTTTAGTCAGCTTGGCTCCACAGTCAACACTCTTGGGACCAGCTGCTAGGAAATTAAAAGACGTATTGCCATGGGAAAGTCTGCTGTTAGGGACCTCTCTAAAGTGCTGAAGAGCAATGGTGTGTCTTTGGAGACTAAGGTGCGTCTGATACAGACCATGGTCTTTGCAATCACTTGTTATGCATCAGAGAGCTGGACAATGACCAGGGAGGATAGAAGGAGAATTGACGCTTTTGAGTTTTGTTGTTGGAGAAGAGTATTGAGGGTACCATGGACTGCTAAGAAAACAAACAGATTTGACCTGGAGAGGGTTAAACCAGACTGCTCCTTGGAGGCAAGGATTCTGAGGCTCAATCTGACATACTTTGGTCATGTTGTAAGGAGAAACTGGCCTTTGGAGAGGGACATCATGCTTGGGAGGGTGGAGGGCAAGTGCAGGAGGGGAAGACCCTCTGGGAGGTGGATTGATTTGGTCACTGGGACAATTGGGATGAGTGTGTTGGAGACAATGAGATCGGCACAGGACAGAGCAGAGTTTAGAGCTGTTGTACATAGGGTCGCTATGAGTCACAAGCCACTCAATGGCACATAACAACAACAACTATCTCCTTTTGATGCTTTCTGCATCATTCAAGATTTTACCCATAAAATGTTTCAGTATTTCAACTCAAGGATTAAATTTGGTTTTCAG
Source organism: Elephantulus edwardii (assembly GCF_000299155.1). Lineage (NCBI taxonomy): Eukaryota > Metazoa > Chordata > Mammalia > Macroscelidea > Macroscelididae > Elephantulus > Elephantulus edwardii. The sequence goes on from NW_006399769.1 coordinate 5,539,492, forward strand.
GTCTTTCAGCTTGATAAATGCTAAGAGTGTTATTAAAGTTTGGTTTTTTTAACTTCAGTTCTTTGCACATTTTGTTATAATGCTTCACTTTTTCTTCTCAAGCTGCCCTTTGAAATGTTTCGTCCATCTCTTAAAGTATTTCTTCCCTTTCTTTTGGTTTCTTTATATTCTGGTGCAATTTTTGAAGTCTCTTATTGATGTCTATTTTGATCTTTTCTTTCTCTTCTGTGCTTCTTCGTGGATGATATCCTTGATATTATCCCACAACTCATTTGGTCTTCATCTCACACACTTTGAACAGGTTGTCAAGAAGAACCAGTCCTTGGAAAAGGATATCAAGCTGGGAAAGGTGGAGGATTAAAGAAAGAAAGACCCTCAATGAGATGGATTAACCCAGTTTACTGCAGCAATGTGGTAAGAAATGGGGGAGATTGTAACTATGGTGCAGGATAGGTATGGCTCTGATCTGTTGTTCATCGTGTTGCTATGAGTCAGCTGAACAGCACATAACAGGATCACACAAGTTGTTTTGCAAGATTATGACACTCCTACCAGAGTGTGAAAGGCCTTGAGATTCAGTTTGGCCAATACTCCAGACTATCAATCAATATTTACTACCCTTTACTCTTACAATTAGAGATGTACCCCTTTATGAAAGTCTCAGGACTTTATTAGGAAGTACTGTCATCCCTCCTCTAGATATTAGGTTCATTCCTAAATACCATGAAAGGGCTCTGAAAACAGTCTATTTTCTTATTTTTCAGTAGAGAACACTTCTGAAAAATACACGGTGTTTGAGTGGATTCTGACTCAGTGACCCTTCATCTAGTCTCCAAGGCTATGAATTATATGGGAGGAGACTGCCTGTCTTTCTCTCATAGAGCAGCTAATGGATTTGAACCACTGGCCTTGTGGTTAGAAGTTTGACACATTATAAACTACACTTCTGAGGGCTCCTGAAAGTCTGGAGAGTTCTGATTTTCTGAAGCTCACCTAGGGTCTAGTGATTCTGACAAAGGAGGACCTGGTTTCCTGGTTCTGTGGTTCCTTCTTGGCTTCACATTCTGTATTCATTATCATTATTATATCTTTAAGTCAGTCTCAATACTATATGGGGGGAAAGTGTATGAGAAGGGATATGCCAAATAATTTACATCTTAGTAATTCTGTAACTTCAATCATGAAATCAATGTGGATTTTTTTTTCAAAAATTCAAACAATTATGACATTTTCAAAGGAAGTCTTGAAGAAGAAGCAGAAGAAGCAAAAGGATTGAGTGGAGAGAACATGGAAGCAATGGAGTAAAAGGAAAATGAGATGCTATAAAGAGACTAGAGTAGGAGAAGAAAAGGAAAGAGAATTAACAACTGAAAATTGAAAGTATAAGATAATTTTTGTTGCTGTTATGTGCCGTGGAGTTGCCTGAAACTCATAGCGACGCTATGCATAACAGCTCTAAAGCCTGCCCTGTCCTGAGTCAATCTCATAAGCTCCAACAGACCCAGTCCCAGTTCTCCAATCAATCCATCTCATCCTGGATCTTCCTCTCCTGTATTGTCCCTCCACTCTTCCAAACATGATGTCATTCTCCAGGAACTGATCCCTCTTGGCCATGCGCTCAAAGTATGTGAGTTTCGAAATCCTCGCCTCCAGGGAGCAACTTGATTTCACTCTCTCCAGGACTGACCTGTTTGTTCTCCTGGCAGTCTATGGTGTATTCAACACTCTTCTCCAGCACCACAACTCAAAAGCATGGATTCTTCTTCTATCATCTTTAGTAATTGTCCAGCTCTCTGATGCATAGCAAGTAATTGCAAAGACCATGGCCTGTATCAGGCACACCCTAGTCTCCAGATTGACATTGTTGCTCTCCAGTACTCTAGAGAAGTCCCTGGCAGCAGACTTCCCAATTCAATTCATCAACTGCTGGTGAAACCAAGCAAGCTGAAGCTATCAACAATCAATCTCTTCACTGTCTATCATGGGGATGCCAATTGGCCCAGTGGTGAGAATCTTTGTTTTCTTGATATTGAGCTTCAATCCATATTGAAGACTAGAGTCCTTGAGCTTCTGTAGCATATGTCTCATGTCCTCCTCAGCTTCAGCAAGCAAGGTTGTATCATCTGCATAATGAAGGTTGTTGATGAGCCTTCCTCCAATTCTAATGCCACAGCCCTCCTCATTAAGCCCAACCTCCATAATGATCTGTTCTGCATATAGATTGAAAAGGTATGGAGACAAGATGCAACCTGCTCTGTTCTGACTGCTGCTTCCGAGTCCAAGTCTAAGTTTCTCATGAGCACAATCAAGTGTTCTTCGACTCCCATTCTTCTCAAGGTTAGCCACAATTTGTTGTGATTCACACAGTCAAAAGTCTTTACATAGCAATGAAACACAGACTTCTCTGCTGGTAGTCTTTGCTTTCAGCCAAGATCCATCTAACATTAGGGGGAATAAAATAAGAGAAAGGAGGGTAGAGTAAGAAAAGAAATAGAAGGGAGTCAGTATAAGACAGGTCACTAAATCCTGGCATTATTGCAATGAATCTTTCTGTTTCCCTAAATTTGGACCACCACATTTCCAGAATTCAGAGCACTGGCAAAGAAATAGCACATTTTCTTTTGTATTATAAAATGCAGAGATGACACTTGAGGTAGTATTGAATTGAAAGGTTGGCTATGGACCACAGACCTTAACTCTGTCTCTTTATATAATTGAGATTATTTTGATAACTCCAAGGCCTTGTTATTCATTTCACACAACTGGACCAATAACTCTTACCCTTGTAGTTATAGTATAGCTTCTATCCTTCCGGAACTTTAAAAAGTTCAAAATTCCTTCTTCCTTTACTGCCTGTTAGCTTTATCTTGCTTCTGTGCCCACCTGGATCTACCCTCTAATCTATATCCCCACAGATGTCACAGGTTACAGCTTTGGTTTAAATGCTCGTATAAGTTTCTTCTCTTTGCTCTTATAATTTGCTTGATTCTGAAAAAAATCTTAGAAGTAAGGTGGGAACGTTTGTACAGGACACAATTCTCTTAACAACATCTAAAATTTTCTTTGGGAGCCCAACTCTTTCTCTGCACAGTGCCCAGGTGGTTTCCGTGAGAGTGACCTCATCCCCAGTTTAGAGGAAGGTCCTGATTCTCTTAATGCACTTAGCATAATCCCACCTATCTTGCCACATATATTAATTAGTTAATAAATGACCATGTAACACAGGCCTCAACCAACATGGTATTTTCTACACCATCATAATTGGTTCAGTTTGTTTAGCATAGAGATTTGTAGGACACATGCTTATGTTCAATAAGGAGAGACTGGATGATGAAAGGTTATGATCTTGGACAGCTGTAGCCATTTTGTAACAGTGATGAAAGATAGGCTGGTAGCAAGATAGATATGGGGAAGAAGGAAAGTGTTCAAGAATTACAGAGAAATTAAGTCAGGGTCCCGATCAAGCATACTTGCAGGTTGCTCTGCAACCTGTGTTGGTGGTAGTAGTGTGCCGTCAAATCAGAACCAATCCATAGCTTACCCTCCAGCAGGTTTTCAGAGGCAGTAAATCACACACAAGGAGATTGCCCATCCTTCTGTGGAGCACCTGGTGGATTCAAACCACATACCTTTGGGACTAGAGCACAGCTTCTTACCATTAGGCAACCAGAGTACCTTATCAAAGCTATCATTAATATTAT
>NW_006399769.1:5545522-5602086 GCF_000299155.1 Elephantulus edwardii
TATATATATATATATATATATATATATAAAGTTAATGGATTCCCTATTCATTACTCAAAGCCAAAATCATTCTGACTGATACTACACTCCACTAGCCTTATCCCTGTGGGCCTTAATCTGAAACTTACTGCTGTAGAGTTCATGCCAGCCTATGGGAGGGGCTTCTTCATTGGGTTTCCAAGGCCATAAATCTCAATGGGAGAAGACTGCCTCAGCTTTCTTCCTTGGGGCAGCTGGTGTGGATTCAAATTTCTAATCTTCTGCTGAGCAACACAAAACAGAGACACCAGGACTTCTTCCTTGGCCTTTATTCCACCCATCTTTTCTCCAAAAGAAGGGGCTTGATTAACCAAAGCAGAACTTCTGCCAGCTTATAGAGGTAGCTCCCCTCACACCTACCAATGGAAAAACTGGGAATTTTATCCCAGAACAGGGCTCTTGAATTCTTAGTTCTGTTCCCTTTCAGGAAGCTCTAACACCCTCCTGGTCAGTGTTTCCACAACCATCTCTTTATTTATAAATATTCTATCAACTTCTGGAATGTGCTCCAGTCAAATGTCATATGATGTATAATCTTACTGATAGAAGTGGCTTATTGTTTTCCAAAGAAGATTTGGGAAACCCACCCAAGGATATTTATTCTGTCAATAACTGAGTGAAGAGAGGACCATTATTTCCAAGTTAGGAAACTTTCAGAGGACTTTTTATGAGATAGAGGAAAGTGACAGAGATTATCTTTTAGTATAATAGAAGCGAAGAGCTAAGAAGCCATCAATCTTAGCAACAGATGGGTCTGTTTGTTTTGTTGCTATGCCCTCTGATGCTGAGCCGCTGAGCCGGAAGCGCTGTCTTCCTCAATCCCTACAATAGGGTGATGACTGACAGCTGGAACCAGAAGCTAAGAGGTATAAGAGCTAAGGCTAGGGGGGAAAGGCAAAGAGGTAAAAAACTGTTGAAGTCCATGGTACAGCGGAGGCAAAAGAATAAAGGAGCAGAAGCTTCCTATCTATTGTCTTTCTAATTGAGGTCAGGGTTTAGGGCTATTGTTCATTGGGTTGCTATAAGTTACAGGCTACTCGATGGCACATAACAACAACAACAACACTTAAGATCAACTCAGTGTGGTGTAAGTTTAAAAATGAATTCTTTTCATACTCCTTTGTACTTTTTGTGTCTGTATCTTATAGATTATCAGAATACTTTCTTTTCTTGAATTGGACTGGGTTTTCACATTTCATCATGGACCACTATTGCCCTGCTTTACTTAGTTTCTATGTTTGTTTGTTTTTTTTCCTTTCTTTTCAGAGAACCTGCAAAATGTAACTAAGTCATGGGACTTCCCAGATTAAAGACTACATTTTCTAGTTTGCCTTGCAGTGAGCTCTATCAAGTAATCATGCTTTCATTAATGAGTATAGTTGAAAGTGCTACATACCACTTTATAGAAGTGTTTATAAGGGGAAAAGATGCAGTTTTTCATCTCCATTCTTCCTTTCTGATAACAGGAATACAACTGTGATGGCTGGAGCTAGCACCGCTGTATTGGCTTAGGAGTCTACACAGTGCAGTTGGTAGAGCAGCCAGAGTCTGAGTTCATATGACCTTGAGATAGCTCTTCTAGCCCTGGACTTCATCTGTGTAAAGAGAATTAAACTCCTGATTTTTTTTTCAGTCTACTGAGGAGCACTGGTGGCATAGTGGTTTAAACGCTAGGCTGCTAACGGAAAGGCCAGTGGTTCAAACTCACCAGGCACCCCAAAGGAGAGAGATGAGACAATGAACAGGGACAGTTCTACTCTTTCCTATAATTTCATCATGAGTCAGAATTAACACAAAAGTAGTGAAATTACGGTTACTTAAGCTACTAAGCCCTTTGGTTTCCTGGGATTTCATAAAATATTTTCCTGGAGAATAAGAAGAAATAAAGAGACTAGAATAGGAGAAGAAAAGGTAAGAGAATAATAACTGAAAATTGAAAATAGAAGATAAATTTGGAGGAATAAAATAAATGAGAGAAAGGAGGGTACAGAAAGAAAAGGAGTAGGTTGTGTGGATATCAGAAAGCCTACTAACCCTTGGATTTATTTCTATGAATTTTTCTGTGTCCCTAAATTTGGGCCACCACATTCCCAGATCTCAGAGCAGTTGCAAAGGAATACCACATCCTTTGTATCATAAAATGTAGAAATGACACTTCAGACAATTTTACCTTTTCAAATACAAATCACACAGTCTTCTTTTCTAAAACTGTATGGTCTTCTTACATGAGCAGTTTGCATTTGTTCTCTAGGTTCTTCTAGGAGTATGGGATTAGGGTATGGGATTAACCCAAAGGTGGCAACTCTGGTAATTCGAAGCGTCCATCAGCTCCATAGAAGAAAGATGGACAGTCTCCTCTTGTGTGATTTAGAGTCTCAGAAAACCCACTTTCCAGCTATGAGTCAGTTCTGACTCAAGACTGTCAGCAAGTTTGTTAATTTTTATTTCACAAAGAAAAGGTATATGACCTAGTTCAAAGAATTGCCTCTGTAATGAATTGGGTTAATCTAAGTCACAACTCCTAGTTCTCTCAGGCATGTTATGTTGTCCTCCACCAGAGGGGTGTATGAAAAGTAAAGTGAAGTATACCCTAGGCTCCAGAACAAAAGTTCCTAGGACACTCAAATCCCTGGATGAATTTCCCTAGATTAAAGAAATGTGTTCCCACATTCCTGTTCACATAGATGTCTCCACTTCCAGTTCAGACTTTTCTTAGGATGATGCTCTCAGAAGGAATACAGAAGCGGGGTGAAATTCGCAGTTGTGATAAGATAGAGAACTAGTGGATGAGAGAAAAAGGTGACTTTGTCTCCTTTCTAGCCTAAAGGATCCACATCCAAAGATGAATCATGGTGAAATTTTTAGATTTACCAATGACAATGCACTCAAGGAGCGAAGGACTAAGAACGAGAGAAAGTTCAGGAAGATTTACTAAACCACAAGTGTGCTGAAGACAAGTGAAAACAGTGCTAACTGATAAGAAGCTAAATTTGTAAACTAGGGAGCTGAAGATGAAGGCACAGGAGTCATTATTGGCTATTCTCCAAAGAGCCTAACTAGTGAGCTGTTGGAGAGGTTCAGTGTGACTCAAACATAACATTAATCAAGAAGAGCCTACAAGGTGCCAGGTATCATGCCCGGTGTGCAAATACATGCAAGATGCAATAGAGTGCATGTTCTAGTTCCACATGTCACCAGGTCCAGAATGCGCAATGCCCTTCACTCCTGCTTTCCAGGCAGTACGAGTTCACCAGGTTCATAAAAAGTCACAAAAGAAATAGAAATGTGCCAGAGCAGAGTTGGAATAAGAGTCCAAGAATCAGAGGTGAAGATGTCACTCAGAGCCCAAGTCGATCTATAACTTTCTCTGTAAAGCCTTGTCTAATTGTCTCCCCAAGTAAAATCATCCACTCTTGCTTAAGTACCTTGTAAACATTTTTTCAGAATACTTCATCTTACTTGTTTTTGTTTTTGTTTTTGTTTTTGTTTTTAACATATCTTCCCATCCGGAATACACAAAGACCAAGATAGTACTTATTTTTTTAATCTTTATTTCATAGTATAGTGTTTGTGTATAACATATGCTCAATAAATATTTGCTATATTAATGAAAAATATATAGATACCTATGATATATATTCTGTTGTTATCCAAATTTTTTGTCCATATACTAATTCAGAAGAAAATAGTGCCCATATTCAATATGGGTATTTTAAGTACATTGTATGCAATATCGTTGTTGTTGTATACCATCAAGTTGGAACTGACCCATAGCTGAACTTCTGGCATGTTTTCAGAGACAATTAATAGCACAGAAGGTTGCCCATTCTTCTCCTGCAGAGCAGCTGGAAGATTTGCACCGCGTGTCTTTGGGATTGCAACGCAGCTTCTTGCCAGTAAGCCACCAGAGCTCACTATACAATATTACATTCATTGACTATGCAAAACCATTTGACTGTGTGGATCACAACAAACTGTGGCTGGCTTTGAGAACAATGGGAATCCCAGAACACTTGTTGTGGTTCAAAATTGGGAAGGGTGTGCATCAAGGATGTTTCCTATCTCCATATGCAGAACAGATCTATATGCAGAACGGATTTTCTGGGAGGCTGGGCTCTATGAGGAGAAATGTGGCATCAGGATTGGAGGAAGACTTATCAACAATCTATGTTATGTAGACGACACAACCCTGCTTGCTGAAACTGAAGAGGACCTGAAGTGTTTGTTGCAGAAGGTCAAGAATTGCAGTCTTCATTATGGATTGAAGCTCAACATCAAAAAAACAAAAATTCTCACCACTGGGTCAATTGGCAGCATCATGATAGATGGTGAAGAGATTGAGATTGTTGACAGCTTCAGTTTTCCTGGCTCTACAATCAAAACTCTTGGTACCAGCAGCCAGGAAATTAAAAGATGGATTGCATTGGGAAAATCTGCTGTCAGAGATCTCTCCAAGTTATTGAGGAACAATGATGTTAGTCTGGAGACTAAGGTGCACCTGATACAGGCCATGGTCTTTGCAATTACTTGCTATGCATCAGAGAGCTGGACAATGACTAAGGATGATAGAAGGAGAATTGATGCCTTTGAGCTGTGGTGCTGGAGAAGAGTATTGAATATACCATGGACTGCTAGGAAAACAAACAGGTTCGTCCTGGAGAGGGTGAAGCCAGTATGCTCCTTGGAGGCAAGGATTCTGAGGTTTCATCTGACATACTTTGGACATGTTGCAAGGCAGGACCAGTCAGTCCTTGGAGAGGGACGTCATGCTTGGGAGGGTGGAGCGACAGTGCAGAAGAGGAAGACCCTTGATAAAACGGATTGATTCTGTCACTGGAGTCATCAGGATAGGTGTGTCAGAGGCAGTGAGGTTGGAGCAGGATAGAGCAGGGTTTAGGGCTATTTTTTTTAATGGAACACTACTTGCTGATCTTCTCTGTATCCTTCCAATTTTAGTATATGTGCTGCCGAAGAGAGCTCGGGTTTAGGGCTATTGTATATAGGGTCACTATGAGTCGGAAGCAACTCGATGTCACATAACAACAGCAATGTTTTTTCCTATCTTAGTATTAATAGCATATCAATGACAATGTTATTGTTTGCTGTGGAGTCGAAACTGACACATAGCTGACTTTCCAGTAAGTTTTCAGAAGCAGTAAATCACAGAGAAGCAGATTGCCCGTCCTACTCTCTTGGAGCAGCTAGTAGATTTGAACCACATGGCTTTGACAACTTTGGTTTTGTCTGTGTGATCTGTGTTGGATATCGTTTTTACCTCATAGCATGGTGGATGAAGTGTTCAGACCAGGAGCTGAAGAAACGCCAGCTCCTCCATTTTCCATTTTCTTGTTGTGTCAGTTGTGACGGTTCATCCTAGAACTTGTTTGCAAAGCTCTTCTTAAGCTTCTTATCCAGCTGAGGATAAGAAGGAGGAGCTCACACGTCTGAGCAGGGCCACACGTCTGAGAGAACCTCTGCTCTTTCTGGAGGGTTCTTTGGCATAGTAGGTGGCATCTTTCCACCTGAAACACAGCCTGACTGTTGACAGCTAGCTAGCATCGGTCTATGTGTGAAATGTTACTAAAATGTCGTTTTCAATTGTAAAGATGGAATTCAAATGTGAATGAAAGTTCTATTATTTTCTTGTCCCACTCAAAAAGATAAATTTGTGGATTGGGTAGTAGCACTTGGGCATTTAGAGAGACTTCCTAGAAACTTGAGAAAAACAAAGTTTGTTTGTGTTTTTTTCAGTACTTAAAGGAAGATGCAAAAAGGTTAATTTTAATGCAGCTACACAGTACAAATAAGTAAAAATGAAACAGCACATTAACACACGTGGCCTAGTGATAAGAAGCTGTGCTACAATCCCAAAGGCATGCTATTAGAATCCATCAGCTGCTCCATGGGCAAAGGATGGACAATCTCCTCCCACGCAATTTACTGCCTCTGAAAACCCACTGGTGGATCAGCTATGGGTCAGTTCTGACTCGATGGTACACGACAACAACAACAACAGAGTAGACTTTGTCTCTGTTCCCTTGAAACTGAGTGGGCCTGTGATTGTTGTTGTTAGATAACATCAAGTGAATTTGTGATGCTTTAGGTTTCCACCACTAGGGAATCCTGAAGCCCAATGTCACTTACTAAGGAACTTGACCACCTTGGCCACACTGGAGATGAGGCGTCAGAGTTGTAATTGGCAGGCCCAGCCCAACCTGCCTTCCAGCCATTCTACTAAGCACCACACATGCAAGAGAGGCCGTCTTGCACTTTCTAGACGAGCCCAGCTGCCAACTAAATGTCCTGCCTCTCACTCTGACAGCGCTACATGGACCAGAAAAATCAGTAGGCCAAGCAAACTCTCCTCAAATTCTTGGCTCCCCCCAAAATATGAGATATGATAATATGGCCATTGTTTCAAGCCACTTCTTTAGAGCTATTGTTCATAGGGCCATTATGAATAGTGGTCAGTTCGGTGGCACATAACAACCACAGCAGAAGGTAACCAGACTGTGAGGAAAAATTTCTCAAAATCAGTGAACACTAGAGCTGACTGCCTTGAGAGGAGGTGGTTGTGGGCATTGTGTGCAATATTTAAAAGAGGCTGGACATATGTTTACCCTGAGTGATTTGGAGACAGCAGTGTTCTTATGAAAGAATGCTGGGTTGCAATCAGACAACTTCCCTGGATTCAGCCAATGCCTAGTCCAATCACTACAACAACATGTCTTACGGAACTATTAGCAACTGCTGTTAATTCAAATTTAGGGAGACTCTGAGGCACAGTGCAGAACTGTTTCCGTGGTATTTTCAATGACTGGTTTTGTGGAAGCAGATGGGGCCCTTGGAACTGTCAACTTTGTGGTTAGCAGGTGAACTCACTAACCATTTGCACCATCCAGAGATTGTAGCGGCATTAAGAGATATACAAACACCATCTGTAAATGCAAAAGGACCTTATTTCGGTGAAGTGATCATATTGCAGGAGGTGCAAGGGGTGAGCAGTTGAATTAGGTGGCATCTAAGTGTTTTGTAACTCTGAGAGTCAATTGTAAAAGATTCAGTCTTATTTCATGGAGTAAGACACAAGCATGTATAAAAATGTATGCTCCCAACCTGACATGTCAGGAGTTCGTCTTCCAAAGACAGCTCAGAGCTGGATCCAAAGTGTTTGCTTTGTTGTTTTCCCGATCCTGTGAGAGATGAGAGTGACTACTAGATTGGAAACATAATTCAGTTTTAGAAACTTTACATCTCGATGGTAGATTATACTAAGAGGAGGCAGGTGTTACATCACTAATTTGCGGACAGCTCTAGAATATTGCCTGGATAAAGAGCGTAAGTGTGAGATCCCCAAATTCTCCCAAAGATCTGGAAGGAAAACCGGTAAGTATCTCTGACAAGTCTGCAAACAACTGTGACTTTCAGTTAAAGATAACACATTGAAAACAACAATGTGAAACACAATGTATACAAACTTTGTAAACAAATCAATCAAAAAAAAAAAAAAAGAAGACACATATTGAGGGCATTGGGAGGAATGCAGACTGGAGGTTAGCTGGAGAAAGGTGTGGGTCTCAGCAGATCTCAAAGCCCTGGATACTGAGTTTTCTCAGTAAACCATCTCACAGCCCTGGTCTGACTAATCTCCAAGATGCCTTGCTCGCAACCGAAGTGCTGAAGGTAAAGTTAGGGTGCCACCTGCTGGAAACACGTAGGATAGGGTTCGCTGCGCTTGCAAAAATTCTCTCGGTTTACATTGGTGTTCCTCCTAACACCAAGCCGCTAAACACAACCCTCTAGACACCCAGGACCGGCAGGTGAGCCACAACCCAGGTAAGTGAGAAGCCCCTGCCCTGCTTGTTAGTATGTCGCAGCTTTTCAAGGCCTGTGCTTTGGGGGTCTGAAAATTGAAAGACGCCTAGCAGTCGGTCTCAGGAGAGACTGTGATTGGATGAAGAGTCCAAATCCCTTAGCAAAGTAAAGCCAGAGAAGAGCCGAAGGTCCCTCTGTCTCCGGATAGGCTGCTCCCGCACCGGCTTGCCAGGGGAGGCTTCTCTTCGCAGAGTCTCAGACGACAAGCCAGGCTTGCTGGGACACAAGCGGACTGGACTCCAAAGATCGTCCCAACACCGATGCTGCAGGTGCCCAGCTCCGCGTGGACGGGGTCTGGAAAGCTCCCTAACGGCCCTGTAAAGGCAGGCAAATGGCTCCTTCCTGCAGGGATCATTTGAAAGCGATTACGGCTGTCTGATTATTTCCCAATGCTAATAAGCCAGGGAAGTTGTCTTACTTTTATGGAGATAATTAGAAGGCCAATTATTTTTTTATGGGCCTAAAGGAGTGAAACCTCAACCACCATCCCTGCAGCTATAGTCTGCGCTTGGCAGAAGTGGCTTTGTGGCGCTTCATTAGGCAGGAAAGAGGGCTTCCGGCCCCTAACTCAGCACCTCAGTGCACCTCAGGGTCAGCCTGGAGGAAGAGGCGCCAGAGCAGTCCTGAGGACATCTTGGCTATGTGCTCTACCTCAGAAAGTGTGTCCCCCACCCAGGACTAGAAGATCTCTCTCTGCCATTGAAGTGGAATTGGTTCCAAGTCACGGCTGATCCTTCAGCAGCTTTTCATGGGGGGAGATTGCCCATTTTTCTTCTTCAAGGGCAGCTGAGGGCTTGGAGCCCAAATAGGCACGGCTTTGGGTTCAGAAGTACCAGCCCCTGTGAAACAGGCCATCAGAACGCCTCTGTAAAGGTGATAGCTATCAAAACTAAACGTTAAGCCAAAATCCTCTGAAATGCTTGTTAAAACAAGCAGTCCCACCCCTAGAGTGTCTGATTCACTAAATCTGAGCTTGAGAGACTGAGAATTTACATTTTAATGGATCCATATCCAGCTGCCATTGAGTTAACACTGATTTGTGTTGACCCCACTGCGTCTGGGTAAAGCTGTGCTCTGTAGTGTATGCAGTGGCTGGGTTTGGGGGGTAGGTTGTCAGGCCTTTACCCCCTGAGGTGCCTCTATCAGGTAGACTAGAATTTCTAGCTTTTGGTTAGGTACCAAGTATGTTAACTGTACCTCCCAGAGACTTCAATTCAAACAGCTCATTGCATGGAGTCAGAACCAACTCATAGTGAGCCCTCCAGCCATGGAGGCTGTCAATTGCATACATGGAGACTGGCTATCTTTCTTCCTAATGGTGCTACTGGTGGATTTGAACCACCAGAGAGTTGCCTCATTTGGGTTAGGTGCACATTGCCTGCAGACTATGCTCTGAGGCTCCCTCCCTATGAAATGCTACTATGGCTAGCTGCTCCTGGGGCCATACTTGGAGAAATGCTGCTCTCAAACAAGGACTGTTAACTTGGAATCCAAAGACCCACACACAAGAGATTAGTGGAGAGAATTTTTAAAGGTTCATGGATTTAATTAGATGGAACTCTCATGGCCTAGGGGTAAGGAACTGCACCATAATCCCAAATTGTTGTTGTTATGTGCCGTCCAGTCGCTTGTGACTCATAGCAACCCTATGTACAACAGCCCTAAACTCTGCTCTGTCCTGTGCCAATCGCACTCTCTGACATGCCCATCCCAATTACCCCAGTCACTGAATCAATCCACCTCATAGGGGGCCTTCCCCTTCTGCGCTGTCCCTCCATCCTACCAAGCATTTTGTCCCTCTCCAAGGACCTGTCCCTCCTTGCAACATGTCCAAAGTATGTCGGACAAAGCCTCAGAATCTTTGCCTCCAAGGAGCAGCCCAGTTTGACCCTTTCCAGGATGAATCTGTTTGTTTTCCTAGCAGTTCAATACTCTTCTCCAGCACCAAAGCTCAAAGGCATCAATTCTCCTTCTATCCTCCTTAGTCATGGTCCAACTCTCTGATGCATAACAAGTGATAGCGAAGACCATGGCCTGTTTCAGACACACCTTGGTCTCCAAAGAGACACCATTGTTCTTCAATACTTTGGAGAGGTCCCTAACAGCAGACTTTCCCATGGCAATAGTCTTCTAATTTCCTGGCTGCTGGTGCCAAGAGTACTGACTGTGAAACCAAGCAAACTGAAGCTGTGAACAATCTCAGTCTCTTCACCATCCATCCTGATGCTGCCAATTGGCCCAGTGGTGAAAATCTTTGTCTTTTGACATCGAGACTCAATCCATATTGAAGGCTGCAGTCCTTGACCCTCTGCAGCAAGCGCTTCAGGTCCTCCTCAGTTTCAGCAAGCACCGTTGTATCATCTGCATATCGCAGATTGTTGATAGATCTTCCATCAATCTTGACCCTACATTTCTTCTCATAGAGCCCAGCCTCCTGGATAATCTGTTCTGCATACAGGTTGAAAAGGCTCCCACTCATAACATTTTTAATAATGTACGTTAAAAAATAAAGATATTCATCTCACAAATTGTTCTGCCGTCCAAATATACAATATCTTGGAAAACAACAGAAAATAAAAGCCAATGTGAAAAGATAAAAACAACTAGAGCAGTACAGGTTTTATACAGCTCTGGTTTGACAGTTTTCTTACTGTATCATCAGTGTCAGCAATCTGTTCCTTCAGCTGACTCTTCCTTCCTGGTTACATTTCTCCTTCTTAATCCCTCTGGTGTTCTCCCATATTAATTAGGACTTGCCCTTTAAAGTCTCAAAAACTGACATGCCTCATTTTCCAACGTGGAACACGTTCTTACCTCCGCTGCTGCGCAGCTTGGGGGACGACAGGGCTCCAGAGGTTTCACCAGTCCTTTGCTTCTTTACAGGTGCTCCTGGAGCGACTTGCTATTTTCTCTTCAACTTTTGTTGACTTCACTATCAGGATCACTGCCAGAAGAAACAAGCGTTTGAAGAAACAAGTTCCCTTGATTTAGGTTTTGCTCCATTCCTGAAGTCATCTTTCTGGTGACTGAGAGAGAGCCGTTAAGTGGCAGGCACATAGTTCTCTAATCCACCAGCTGCTCCATGGCAGAAGGATGGGCTATCTCCTCCCATGCGTTTTACTGCCTCTGAAAACTTGCTGGAGAGTCAGCTATAAGTCGCTTCCGACTCGACGGCACACAACAACAGAATTTTAGAGGGTATCTCAAAATATTGTCTATGCGTTTCACTACCTAGTGGCTAGAAGCTGTGATACAATTCTGAATGCACGCAGTTCAAGGCTACCACCTGCTGCATGGGAGAAGGATGGGTAATTTCCTCCCTAATGATTAACTGCCTCTGAAAACCTGGCAGAAGGTCAGCTATGGGTCAGTTCTGTCTCTACGGTACACAACACACATACACACACTTTATTACTCTTTTTATCATTACTTTATTACTCTTTCAGGAAGATGTTTAATCCATTAATAGAGAAGTATATATCCTACTGTATCACTTTTAGAAATATTTTGAGAATTGTAATTCAAAGTGGTTGGCTTCCTCTCGGGCCTGGTGTATTGTCTCTCATGCAATTGAAAATGTTATTCTGAGAACTGGTAGATGGGCTTCATCAGGCTGCTCAGGAATGGGGGAAAGGAACAGAGCCCATGGCACAAAGAAAGACAAAGATGAACAAAGTGAGATTAATTTTCAAGAATATGGAGTTTCCTTTAAGGGAATGTTTGAAAGAAGTGGTTTTGAATGGGGGTGTGGCTGGAGGAGCTGGAGAGGGTCAAGGTCAAGTTGTCCGCACTGTGGTGTGAACAGAGCCGGACAGGTCAATGTATTGTCCCCTGTGTGCTACACTAGATCAAGCCTTTTACAATACCATCAGCATGGTTTGGAATGAACATGGGTAAGCCATTAAATGACCTCTGGTGGACTAGTGGTAAGGAGTTAGCCTGCCAACCCTAAGGCAAGCAGTTCAAATCTGCCAGCTGCTCTGCAGGAAGATGAGTAATCCCCACCCCAGTTGATTTACAACCTCTGAAAGCCCGCTGGAAGATCTGCTGTGAGTGGATTCTGACAGGAAGACACAATAACAAAAACTTCCATAAGGGCCATATGGTTTATTAAGTGAGTGATATTTGGGAGATATTATGCTGATCATAATTTTATAAAGCACAGAGAGGAGGAGGCCATCCAGTCACTAATGGAGAGATAAAGTCGTTCTCTAGACTCTGAGTCTCCATTTCATTTCCGTGTGTGTGTGTGTGTGTGTGTGTGTGTGTGTGTGTGTGTGTGATTACAGCAACAGGAGTTGAGAACTCTACCTCTTGTCTTGAGGCCCTTATTTCATCCTTTTCTCAAGATGAACCAGTCTTGTCCCTATTGCGTCTAGACCAGAATCCAAAGTTCTTCATGTGACTTAGATGAAAGAACCAGGCTCCTAGGATCAGATTTGAATTTCAGCGCTGATTCTGCTACTAAGAGCTAGCGTTACCCACTCAAACTCCCTTAACCTTACGTAGTCTCTCCATCTGTAAACTGAGTATCATTTCTACCCTGCATAGTGATTGGTCCATAATAGGTGCTTGTCATCGCTATTACACCCACCTATCCTTACTCCAGTAACCCCACAGTCTCTCTGCCCCTCTGTCAATCCTTATCTTTTCAGCCTGGCCACCCTCCACCTTCCTCTTCTCTCTTATCCCAACCTTCCCAAGTCCCCAAAATCTCCTTCTCACAGATTTCCATTCTCTGTAAGAATAAACAGCTCCCCCGGCACGTCTGTGTTTAGCTGTATCTTGTTCAAGGGCCCGACTGTCTTGTTCAAGGTCACAGGGCTGAGTGTTGCCTCAACAGAGGCATCAGTGCCTGGTCAGAGGAGAGAGATGGTTTCACAATGCAAGTCTTTCCTGGAATTATTAAAATCTTTCCACATATTACTTAGCCAGAAATTGTTTGCAACTTGCTTTGATTTCTTTTCTTCCCATCTCCTGTGTGTGTGTGTCGAGACAAGTCCCCCAAACCTGTGGTTTTGACTGCAGCCCCCTAACCTCTTTATCACCCCCCCTTCAGTCCACCCACCCCTTTTGAATGGTGCCAGGGAAAGACACTGTAGCTTTGTTTCAGAATTGGGAGAAACTGGCAGTGTTGACATCTAAGTGTCCTACATCCAAATGTATTAATCCTTGTATTTGCTCTGTATCCTTAGGCAAATCCCCTAGCCTTTCTGGATCAACAGATACTGGTAGAGGGAACGGATGATAGCTCACTCGGGCTCTAGAAGGAGTAATGGAGGATTAATTCTCATCGACCCAAAGCTGGATGTAGGACACTCATTTCTGAGGTAGCAGAAGGAGATAGTAGAGGAATAAGGAGCAGAGAGAAGTGGTGGCGTTCCAATCCCATCTGTTCTTTCTTCTGTTAACTGGATGGGCTCAATAGTTGGCTTTCACCGTAACCTTCACCTTCAGGAAACAGTGTGCCAGACGTGTGGGTCAGAGAAGACCCATCATGCTTTCCCTGAGCCTCCCTGGTCACAGGCTTAGTAGGCCCACCTCAGGCCACCAGAAATCAGAGCCCAGAGCCAGGCAGCACCCTAGGTAGCTGGGTCCCTGTGGAGTCAGACTGGGAGATGTGTGCCCACAGGGCCCTGGGTAGGAATATGGACCACGCCTGGGGACTTGATATGGACCTCAGCCAGGATCCTGTCCTCAGTCCAGCAACTTATTTCTGACATGATATGACTCCCCTCACTTCTTCCCTCCCACTCCCCCAATCTCAGGAAGCTTCTTAGGCATCTCTGAGAAAATCTAAACCACTGTCTCCCTCCTTCTTCACCTCCCTGCTTGGGGAGGAATGGGAGAACAAGCTACTGCTGCTGCCTCCAGAGCTTCTAGGAAAGGGAGTTTGCTATGGTTGTTCTTTACCCAAACTTTTTGCCAGAAATTATATTATTTGAGTCTCTTAACTTCTCTCAGCCTTAATTTACTCATCTATAAAATGGGACTAAGACATTAAATGGAATGGTGTTGTTACATGTCATCAAGTGGGAGCTGACCCAGTGGGTTTTCAGAGGCTGAAAATTTCACAGGAGATTACCCATCTTTCTCCAAAAGGAGCAGTTGGTGGACTCAAACTGCAGGTTATCCACATCGGCAGCACAGCTCCTTACAACAAGGCCACCAGAGCACCCAGAGCACCCAGTAAATGGGACAGCAAATTCAAAAACCCTAGAACAAAACCTGGCTCCACAATGGCTGGCACTCAACACAGTGGTCTTTCCTTCCTCCACTCTTCCCTCCCCAGCTCTTGGGAACTTGAACTAGAGCTGGACCAAGTGGTTCCAGGTAAATTAGGTCCTTGTGACCACAGTAGGGAAGCTCTGAGTAAATTCCAACTCGACAACATGTCATTCAACAACTCTACCACCATCCCGTTTAATAGCTTAGTTCAACTTCATAGGTGAGGAAATCAAAACAGAAAAGTCAAGTCTGGCCATGGGAACTCCTGGGCCCAAAGGGGCTCTTGGTTGGAGAGTTCTAGAAGGAAGGTTTTATAAATTCCAAATATCCAGGATATTGACCCAGGAAAGGGGAATGCCTCCAGGTGATCAAGCAGTGACCTTCGGAAGTTACAGGGCTGTTGCACTTGTAGAAAAGGGAGCTGACTCATCCTACAGACCCCCAGGGAAGTTGGTAGATAATGGACCCATGAAAAGTGCTGAGGTGAACTTAGGAAAGAAGAACTGTGTAGAGAAGAACCCCAAGATGGCACGAATTTCAGATGCAGGTGAGTTCTCCACTGGTGGAGACATTCAAGTAGAAAACTGGACGAGATCAAGAGGATTGAAGACTGAAATGGAGTAAATGGCCACACAACTCCCTTAACTCAGTTTCTGTTAACGTGAGTGGCTGTCTGAAAGCCTAATTTGAGAAGGACTTTTCATCCCAAATCTCTCTGCCACCCTTTGCTGAATTACAGCAATTGGCTCCATTACAGATTCTTTGCTTTGTGTTGAGACATTGTCCCTTGCAAAGTGTCACACTTCTTGATTGATGTCACAGAAAGAACACTTTTGGGGAGGGGGAGATGACCTAAAGAGACAGTGGAGGGAAAGGAGCCATTCCTGTGTGTGTCTGGGTGGAAGAATCTAGTTCCAGCCTAGGACACATTTCTCAGGGACCCCCAGGGCCAAGAGAGTGGAGTCAAGTCTTAGTCCAGGAGGCTGTCACCTCAACTACACTTCCCAGGAGCCCCAGGAGGATTTGAACTTCAGTGGATCACTTCCCAGAAGAATACAGCTGTGTTTTTCACAGACCAAGTCTAAGAAGTCTGGTATACTGGCCCCAAGGAAGCTGCATTTAAATGTTCCGGCCTCCACTTGTATTTCCAGGAAAGGCTAAGGCAGCTACTGACACCCTTAACACAAATGCTCACACACATATGCTAAGTGAATAGCACAAAGAAGGAACGTGACAATTACAGTAGCAACTATAAGAATTTACTGAATTATTACTATCTTCAAGAATCTCAATTCCTTTAAAGAGTGAGTATTGGTCTCCTTTCCCAAATGCTAGTCTGGACTTGAACCCAGGTCAACTCCGTGTGCAAAGGCCACATAATCTTCTCATGTGAGCTCTCTAAAGAGCAACACTAGGTCTCACTGACTCAGTCTTAGAGCCTGCAGGTAACTGGAGCATGTCACAAGGCAACATTCCCAGTTCTCCACCTAGATATTCCACAACTATTAAATGGGTGCTCACAAAATGCCTATTACTGAGTCAGAATGGACGCAAAGAGGACTAAGGCTCCTGCTATGACCACCCATCCATTTTTCCTCAGTTACTGGGGTGGTGAGTGTGTCTACTAGGCACTGTGTTGACAAGAATGAAGTACTAGTAGGACTCAGGTGGGGGAGGGAACCTAGGACAAGCCCTTGCTGGGAATAGCAATGGAAAAGAGAGAATCCAAAGCATGCAGGACTTAAATCCTGCAGGCTTACTCAGGGTTAAGCAAGGGAACCAAGGGGTAGGATGGGAGGTTACAGAGGCATAGAACTATATAACTCTGACTGGAGTGACAGCCAAATGAATGGAGTTGGACGTATCCTGAAGGCATAGCTGGGACCAGGAGCAGGAAAAGAGTAGTGGGAAACTCACTGAAGGCAGTAATCCAGAAAATATCCTAATAAAGAACCTTCAGTGTCAACATCACGGACTGCCAAAAGGACAAACAGAAAGAAATCATTCTTTTTCCCCCCTTTTATTTATTCATTGCTGCACACTTTCTCCCCACCTCCCCTCCCCTCCCCTAATCCCACCCCACAATACACCCCTTGTTCCATATTGTTCTCATACATATAATGCATAAGCATATGTTCCTTTCAGATAGTTCTTCTCATTTATTCAGATGCAGTGTTCATTATCTATCCACTCTTTTCCCATTCCCTCTCCAATGCCCCAGGTCTGTCCTATTTTAGAACAGCGGTGCTATGCAGTATTTATCCTTTTGTGACAGAGATATTTCACTTAGCATAATGTTCAAGGCTCCCCCATGTGGTGTTATGTTTTACTATTTCTTGTGTGTTACTGAGTGTGAGGAAGTGTAACCAGCATGCTCCTTAAAGGTAAGGATGATGAAACGTCATCTCACATAATTTGGGCATGTTTCCAGGAGGCACTGTAACTTGGAAAAAGACAGCATGTTTGGAAAAGTAGAGGGTTAGCAAAAGAGAGGAAGATGCTCAGTGAGATGGATTGACACTGAGACATAACAATGGACTTGAGCATGACAGAGAGTGTGAGGATGGCTTGAGATGAAGTAAGGTTTCAATCTGTTATTCACAGGGTCACTATGAGTAGCAATCAACAACAACACAGCATCTAATAACTTCAGTATCTGAAAGGAAATTTTGTGGGCAGGGCAGCTCCAGAATCTCTACAAAGAGAAACTCAAAGCAAATACTCTTTTTTGGACATACACAGGGATTTTTTTGTGGTCCCAAAAGTGCTCTGTGCCCAAGGAGCAAACAGCAAGATACTGCTTCTAAGCCAGAATAAGGAAGACCTTTCTAGGAAAACTAGAGCTTAGAGGAGTCTGTGTGGGGGATGGTGAACTTCTCACCAGTAGTGCTCTACAATAAGCAGTCCTCTGCAGGTTCAGGGCTCCCCCATTTGTTGGGTGGCTTGGTTAGGAGTGGGCAGAAGAAGAGGTATTGTCTAAAGGAGTGGCTGCAATTTTTTCAGAGGAAGCCACTAATCCTTGCAGGGAGCCTATCTGGCCCAGGGCACTAAATAATCCCAAACTGCCATTCTGGGGTTTCCTTTCATCCTGGTGACTGGCGCGGAGGGCAGGACAGCAGAGCTGTTCCCAGACACTCCCTGGCAGCAGTGCTGGGTGCGGCAGACAGTCTGGCTCCCTAAGACTTTGCCGGACTGGGTAGGAGGCAGGCAAGAAAGGTGCAGAGAGAGAGGAAATGTCTCTTAATTCTCTCAAAGGATTGCTTCAGAATCTAAGAGCTGATGACCGCAGACTGCTCCAGAGGTATACAACACGTACAAGAGCCACTTGACATTGTACCTGTGACACAGACAGGACAAATCTTGGGCCAAGTGAAGTGAGCTACTTAGAGAATATGGCAGAAGATATTATGTATTCCAAAGGTCTGGATGGTGCTCCCTGGTGGAATTTAAAATGGGATTGTCAGGTTGGATGAAGTGATATTGTTAGACAAAAGTGAATGTTTCTAAAACATTCCTGTCCCCACTTAGGCCATTTCTGGGAGCCCAGCTGGCCAGTTGCTCAAACTGCCAGGCAGTATTCCCAAGAGCAGAAAAGTCTATGCTACTTGAGGTCTCCCAATTTCAGTTGCACATTAGCTTCATCCCCAAAACTTGTTAGAGACAGATTCTCACTTGTCTCTTGATTCTAAGGGTCATTTTCAGTAATGGCATAAGATTCCATAGTAAATTGCTTGAAAGTACGTGTTGGGAAGGAAAGTCACTGTTCCTATTAAATTTTCTGCTTGTAAGTGTTGAGAATGAGAGACCCGAGCTCGTCAGCATCCTGCACTGAACATTCACTGAGCTGTATGCAGGGAGCCCTGGTAACTCGGTGGCTAAGTTCTTACTTGCTTTCTGAAAGGTTGGTGGTTAGAACCCACCAATCACTCTGCAAAAGAATGATGTAGCAGTCTGCCTTTATCAAGACTGCAGCCTTGAAAACCTTATGAGATAGTTCTACTGTGTCCTGTAGCGTCACTATGAGGTGAAGTCAACTTGATAGTACTGAGTAGTTTCTTTCTGTTCTTGTTTTTCATTTTGTTTTGTTTTGGGTTTGTTTTTAGCCGTGAAGGGATATAACTGGGTGAGATACAACCTCATGGCGAAGCTTGTAAATGGTTTAGTCATTTATCCACTTGACTGAGTCTCAACAATGGCTCCATGAGTCACCACTTCTCAAAAGACATTCATTGCCACTAAATGGGTTCTAACTCATAGCAACCCTCTATCAAGTTTCTAATGATGCATATTATGATGGGAGGAGACTGTCCTCCTTTCTCCCTCAAGCACTGTAGGACTTGTCCCACAACAGACACACAGCCTTTTGGTTAGTAGTGAAAATTGTTGTGGCTCAGCTTAAATTACATGCCAGCCAAGCCCCAGATCTGTCTCTATTGCTTCTCTGTGGATAAGTTAGCCAGAAGATCACAGCCACACACCAAACGTGGAGGTCAAAGGAGTTCTAAGGAGGCATATGAGAGCCCAAGCTGTGTCACCGCCCCAAACATGAACAGGGTTGTGCTCTGGCTGCAGGTCACCTCTCTTCACCAAGCCTTCCACCTTCCTTCTTCCCCCAGTGCTTATCGAGCACAGAGGCAATCAGACCACCCCAGGCGCCACTGAGTTGACCCCAGCGCATGACAACCTAATGCATTAACAACTGTGCCCAGCAGGGTTTTTCATGGCCGTGATATTTCACAAACAGGCCACCAGATCTCCTATGAGGTACTTGGGGGTGGGTTTGAACTGACAAACTGTAATTCAGAATCCAAACACTTAACTGTTTGCACTGCTAAGAGATTTCACAGAATACTACTCATAATGGTAATCCAAATATCTATACTTGTTGAGTTATTAATATCTGCCTAGGTTCATGCATTACTTTATGTTCATCCCCCCATCCCTCTTCCTTGATGCTCTGCTTTGACTTTCAGGACTTCCCTCTCTGTTTTCCTCACGTCTTACTGGTCACATCTCAGCCTCTTGTACTGATTTCTCCTCTTCTTTCTGATTGGAGCAGCCCCATTTGTAATGTCCCTGGGTCTGCTGTTCTCCTTTTCCTTTTCTCTACCATCTCCTCTCTATCTCCATTACAGATAAGATTATCCAGCCTTGTGAACTTAAATACCACTTATATATAATATGCCAACAATTCCAACCCAGTCCATACTTTTCTTTTAAACTCCTTCTGACATAAATCTGATGTACGTCAGGCCAGTTGAAGATCTTCATTATCTCCATTTCAAAATGCATTCAAATTCCTGCATCCAGATGAGATTATCTGATGGAAATTCCCTATCTAGATGAACAATGAATATAATTGCTGGTGTCATACGGATCTTGGCTGAAAGCAGAGAACACTAGAAAAAGAAAAATGTTTACTTACGCTTTATTAACTATGCAAAGGCATTTAACTGTATGAAACATAAAAGATTTTGGATATCACTGAGAAGAATGGGAATCCCAGAGCACATAATTGTGCTCATGAGAAACCTATAGATCAAAAAGTAGTTGTTCAAAAAAACAAGGGACAACTACATGGTTTAAAGTCAGGAAAGTTAGGGGAGCTCTGGTGGCCTAGAGGCAAGGAGCTGCAACTACAATCCCAGAGGCGCATGGTTCAAATCCACCAGATGCTCTGCCGGGGAAGGAGGGGCAGTCTCCTCCTGTACCAGTCAGATCTGATTTGACGGTACACTTACACAAAAATAATAAAATAAAATAAAATAAAATAAAATAAAATAAAATAAAAACAAACCAGGAAAGTTAAGGGTTAGAGTTGTGTCTTTTCTCCGTACCCACTCAATCTGTATACCAAGGAAATTATTTAAGAAGCTGCATAATATGAAGAACAATGTGGTTGGTCTCAGGAGTGAAGAAAGACTTACCAGCAGTCCACAGTTTGCAGATGACACATTCCCACTTGCACAAAGTAAAGAAGACTTGAGAGTACCTACAGAAGAAGATCAAAGACTATATGGATTATATCTCCACATCAAGAAAACAAGAATTCCAATCACAAGATGAACAAAAGACATGGAAATACTTTTCATAAGTAAAGACATTTGGATGGCCAATAGACACATGAAGAAATAATATCACTGGCAATCAGAAAGATGCAAATAAGAACCACAATGAGATACCATTTCACCCCAGTAGCAGCAGCAAAGTTTAACAGGACAGCACACAATAAATGTTGGAGAGGATGGTGGAGAGATTAGAGCTCTCATACACTGTTGATGGGATTGTAAAATGGTAAAGCCACTCTGGAAGGCAGATTGGGCGGGGATGAGGAAAATTGGAAGAATCTGTTCTGGAAAACAATGTATTTGAATTTTGTAAATAAACTAGTATAAAAATAATTTCAAAATTTTTTTAAAAGCTGAACATAGAAATCCTGTATGATCTAGCTATCCTATTGCTAGTACTCCAAGGAAGATAGAACTGAGACATAAACAGAGATTTGTACACCTATGTTCACAGAAGCTTATTTACAACAGTAAGAAAACAGAAACAACCCAAATGTCCGTCAACAAAGAAATGCATTGAGAAATGTGGTGCATTCACATGATAGAATACCATGCAACACTAAGGAGCAATGATTTCATAAAACTCTGCATAATACGGGAGAATGTAGAGAGCATTATGGTGAGTGAACTAACTCAGTTTCATAACAACAAATACTGCATAAGACTATTATTTATAAAATAGAAGGGTAACTAGTAAGATGTGTATAAAAGTCTAAAAGAGGAAAGGAAAGGAGGCAGAAAATTGAGAGGGGGAAGAAATGACAAGGAAACAGAGTTTGGTGGGCAGATGGGGGGTGGGGGGGGAAGAATTAGCAAAGACTCAGTGGGGACCTGAAAAGACAGGGTAATAGTAGGCATAGATCAATGGTGATTAATTTTATAAAACACAAGGTATATGAATGATTATATGAAAAATATAATGAATGAAATAATGTGGGAAACATAGAGTACAAGAATGAAACACAATGTATATTAATTAAAAAAAACCCAAAAAATATATAATAAAAGAAAGCATACTTTTCTTTTTGAGGTCTAAAACATTGTCACAAACTCCAATCCTTGTGAGTCTGCTGCCTACAGAAATGATCTGATGGTGTTGGAGCTGGGGCTGGAGAGTGACTAGCAACCACGCCATGCTGAGATGGCGACTGGACAAATTGGACTCCAGGGCTGCCTTCAGTCCTGAGCCACTTACTCTCCCAAGTCCATAAGGCCTGTGGAGGTAGGTTTCCTCGGGGTATAAGGAGGCCTAGCCTCAGAACCAGGGTTCCTGAAGGAACTGCGGGACTCTCATCTAAGAAGTCAGAAGAGCCCCACCAACTCTCCAAACTCTGCTTCCTATTTTCTCTATTTTCTATTTGATGCAGACAGAATTGCTGGCTGGACCCTAATCTCCCTGCCAACCTGAGGGATTTGGGTCATAGTACATGTACACAGCAAGCAGGCACAAGAGAGGTTCTGCAACAGTCAATGTGAGACTCTGCAGAGAGCCATTGTTTAAAGAATCTTTGTATTTATTCAGTCTCCTATGACATAAATAGTCTGACATTATAACAGCATTAGACTGTCAATGAAATAAAGAACTGGTTCCCCACCACCACCATGTGTTCTCATTCCCCGTTACTGCTGCCTCCACTTACAGGATGCCCAGGATTGCTGGCAGTCGGCAATTCACATCTGAGCTCTATATGTTGGTCTGTTATTTTGGGCTATAAACATGCACTTTTAATTTCAAGGCAACCTACACTCATTTCAGAGCTGTCTTTATTCTCTTGGGAATTGCTCTGAATTTTGACCCCTCCTGCACTTCCAGGTCCACCAGGTCATGGGGTCACGTAACCTCATTAACCTCATAGACACAATTTTCCTACGCTATGATGCTTCTCTCCTGACTTCCAGGAAGTTTCACCCTGCTTTTTTGTCTGCTTCCCTATCTCCCATCTCTGGTCCAATCCTGGACATCAGAGCTTCATGCAACAAGAAACTTTGGAAGTATACAAGTCCTGGTCCCGAGTCCACACGCACTTTAGCTGGCTCAGTGGGATTGCATGTGCCATTTGGCACGTCACTTAACCTCTCCGAGCCTCCGTTTTCTCATTAGTCAAATAAGGTTCAATAATATTGGTACCATGGAACCTCAGTGAGAAATAATGCAGGAAGGTACCTTGGACAGCGCCCAGTGCAGTGCAAACCCTTAGTGAATTTTTTTCTTCTTCTATGAGGTCTGCCAATTCTGACTTACAATGTTGCCACAGTCATTTCACTGCCTCCCTATGCTATCTATCATCCACCAGCCCTTTCTCAGAATTCTAATTTCTTAGTAAGACAACAGAGATGAAGATCAATTCATTGTGATCTTGTCTGAACTTGCTTCATAAATGTTCTAAAGTGTTTCCTATGTTCCAAATGTTCCAAAACACTCTTACCTAACTCAAGTGTCTATAGTCAAATAGGAGAAGAGAAGCTATGTCTTTTGATATCTTTTTACATTAGTCCTGAGTCAAACAGAGACAATGAGGTTAAAAAGTATCCCTTCTTGATAGAAGTGAGCACATTACATTTTCAATTTGTCTCATAAATGAGCACATTTACACCAAACAAGTAGTCCCATAGATCCCTCCAATGCCACACACACCCCACCAGCCTTCCACAGATCCTCAGAAGACCACAGACACCCCAGCAACCTCCCACAGATCACCACAAGGGGCCACGTACACCCCACCAGCCTTTCCCAGGCACAGATGATCGCAGAGCGCTCTCTTCTCCATGCCTGTCAGAAGTGGCTTTGACCTCTGACCTATTGCTATGTCAGATTTATTTTTAGAGATGATTGCTTGGCATGTCATTTATCTCTTGTGCATTTGGGCCTGTCCTTTATTCAAGAAGCCTTGATAGTCTACTCTTAACTTAGTGCTAACAAAAAAGGTCAGTGGTTCAAACCTACCAATGACTCTGCAGGAGAAAGATGTGATCTTCTGCGTCCATGAAGATCATTACCTGAGAAATGAGAGTCCTCCTCTGAAGACTTTGAACTTGGTCCTCCTCCAGCTAAGTTGAGATGTCAGTTGTCTTATTTGCAAACAGAGACACAGAAGAAATAAGTTTTCCCATTTTCCCAGCCAATCATCTCCTATGAAAAGCAAGGGCCTTGCTTCTCTGTTGCTCTTGTACAAAGAATTCTCAGGACATAAGTCTGGCTTTGAGGATAGGGACCAGGGCGAAAAATACCCTAAGTTATTCTCAGTTGGTACCAGGAAAGAAGTGTGTACTCTAAACCCTGGGGGTTTAAACCAGTCCACATTATCCTCCCTAGCAGAGCAGTTCCTGAGCTGCAGACTTGGGGCCCACCTCCCTCCACAGATCCTTCCATCTGCCCATTTCTCTGTAGATAAAATAAATTGAACACAACAGTTAACTTCTAGGAGAGAACACGATGAAAAAGAAAACTAGGGGTAAAGGAGAAGAAATTGTTTCTCATTTGGCTTTGGGATTGGAAACAAAAGAGTTGGGGATTTGATACTGTCTGAATTCTGTGGAGCTCAGATCTCTTGGTGACCCAGTTGGTGGGCATACACACGGACTCTCAGGAGGCCCCGATCATCAAAGCTAACTAGATTCAGAGCTTGTGACAGTCACTGTGTCTTCCATGCTCTAGAAACTTCTCTCATCCTTTGAGAAAATCAAATGCCCCCTTGTCAGTGAATTAGGCTTTGGTCCAGGGGAAATGAGCACATAACAGAAGCATTTTATCTGCTCACAGCATTTGCACATTGGTTATATTTCTGGTGTGTGCATTATTTTCATGTCTACCCATCCATCGTTGGGTGCCTGGGTGACTGTCACAGCTGACTGTCAGCTTTCTGCACCGAGGACCATCTGCAGACACTGGCCTCGGTCAGCACAGGGTGTGGGGAGGGTGGTCTCCTGGCACCAGAGTGGACTACCAACTGATGGGTAAGGCACACTTAACAAAACGGCCGTCATTCTCCAGTCCTCGGAAGTGACATCACCCCTATTCTGTTGACCAGCATAGTCCAGGTCAAGCTCCTTAGATGCTATTATGGACACAGGGGGGAAAACCAAGGAATGGGGTAGAAAGGTGAAGGAGAAAACTGAGATAAGGACAGAGGCCTAGCCAGTAGGTATCGCTGCTGCGGAGGTAGCTGGGGAGGAAGTATTCCATTTCCTGAGCTCTGCTCCTGCCATTTCAGTTTGAACAGATGGAAATATAGTTCAATGTTTCAACATCATTTGCCTTTCTCTTGCTAAAATATTGATAAGTGCTGCCCGGGCTGATGCCCCCGCGGTTCCGAGCAGTAACTGGAGCATGATGTGTACTGAAGTGAGACAAGGCAAAGCCTTTAACGAGTGTTTAAAATTCCTGGAATAATGCTCAACACTGCCTTAGCTCATTCGGCTCCTGAAAACCGCCCCCCCTGGGCCGCCTCCTAATCGGCAGGACGACCGGGAGCCCGGCCTGGACCCCCTGCTGGTGGCAATTAGTGAGGCAGCTGCTCGTCTTGAGGACAGGAAACAATGCGGAGGTGCCTGCATCTGCCCAGGCGGCCTGAGCCCCACTGAGCCAGGCAGGGAGGCAGACATGGAGGGAGGGGAGAGACATGGGGTGCTGGTGCCCCGCCCCCCCCCGCCAGCCCGCCTGCAGAGCCTCCATCCGCTTCACACACCACAACGCAGAGAGCAGAGGGCAGGGGGCCAAGGAAAGGCTGGTGAGGGAAGGGCCCGAAAGAGGAACAGAGGATTATGAAAACGGGGAGGCAGGATACAGAGAGATAAAGCTGAAGAGAGTCCAAATCAAAACGAACTCCCTGCTCATCAAGTCCTTCACAACCCATGGCCACCCACCCTCAGGTTGCCGGCTATATGTAAATCCTTACGCAAGGAAACTGCCATCTTCCTCTTGGGACCCAGTCAAAGGACTCAAACCACTGAGCTTCAGGCAGGATAACCAGGAGTAGCAAATTGCTACTGACCCCTGCATTTCCCTAAAAGTAAAATTCTAGTTATGCATCTAAAAGAAGATAAATAGCTTCTAAAGGAAGTTAAAGACCCTGAGAAAAGTCAGAGGGCACCTGAGGGCCAGGATACACCTCTGCAGAGTCCAGCTGTGAGAAAATGCCCAGACCCGGGGCTGAAAAGAACCCCAGAATGATGGGATGGGACTCTGAAGATTGAGACCACACAAGTGGACCTTGTATGATTGACCAGGGTCTCCCACCATCTGGTTAGACACACACTGAGATTTTTTTTTAATTCATTTTAATGAAAGTTTACAGAGACTTAGGGTTTCCAGTCATTCATTGTTGCACTTTTCTCCCTAACACACTAAGATCTTTATTGTTGCTGTTTTAACTGCCATCAAGCTGAGAATGAGTCATAGCAACCCTACGAATAACAGGCCTGAACTCTGCCCTATCCTGTGCCAGCCTCATCATCTCTGACATTACTTGAGCCCATTGTCATCGTCACCTTGTCAATCCAACATTGAGGGTCTTCCCCCTCTTTCACTGACTTTTCCTAGCACGGTACCACTTTCCAAGGAATAGCCTCTCCTAGCAACATGCCAAAAGTATGTGAGATGAAGCTTTACTATCCTTGCCTCTCTAAGGAGCCCTCTGGCTGTACTTGCTCTAAGACACAGCTGTTTGTTCTTTTGGCTGTCCAGGTTATAGTCAGTACTCTTCTCTAACACCAAAGCTCAAAGGCATCAATTCTTCTTTTGCCATCCTTATTCACTGGACACCCTCAGATGTGACTGAAAAGACTATGGCCTGAATCAAGCACATGTTAGTCCTCAAAATTATATCATTGCTGCTCAGTAATTTGGAAAGGTCCCTGACAGACTTTCCCAGTAAAATAAATCTCCTGAATGCTGATATCAAGAATGTTGATTGTGGATCGAAGTAAGATGAAGTTGTCTTTTCTCCATCTATTCTGATGTTTGTTGCCTACTAATCCAGTGGTGAGAATTTTTGTTTTCTTAACCCTGAGATATAATCCATATTGAAGGCTATAATCTTTGATCTTCTGTGCCAAAATGTCTCAAATACTCCTCACTTTTCAGCAAGAAAGGTTGTATCATCCATCTGCATAATGGAGATTGTTGATGATTCTTCCTCCAATGCTGATGTCACATTCTTCTTCTTCACAGAGTCCAGCTTCTAGAACAATTTGCTCAGCATATAGATTAAATAAGTAGGGAGAAAAGATACAACTCTGACCCATACCTTTCTGATTTTAAACCGTATAGTGTTCTCTTGCTCTATTCAGATCACAGCCTCTTGATCTAGGAATAAGTTTCATGTGGTAACAATAACACATTCTGGGATTCCTATTATTCTCCATGTTTGCCATAATTTGTTATGATCCCCATAGTAAAATACCTTTGCATAGTCAATAAAGCACAAATAGGCTTTCTTCTGGTAGTCCCTGCTTTCAACTAGGATCCATCTGACATTGGCAATTATATCTTAGGTACCACAGCCTCTTCTAATCCTAGATTGAACTTTTGATAGTTCTCTGTCAATATACTGTTCTAGCCATTTTTTTTATGATCTTCAGCAATACTTTGCTTGCATGTGATATTAATGGCATTGTTCGATAGTTTCCACATTTTGTTGGATCACCTTTCTTAGGAATGAGAACAAATATGGCTCTCTTTCAGTCTGTTGACCAGGTGGCTGTCTTCCAAATTTCCTGGCCCAAACCGGTGAGACCATCCAGAGATGCATCTGTTACTTGAAGCATATGAATTGGTATCTCTGGGACCTAAATTTTTTTTCTAAAGACTTCAATCCAGCTTGAACTTCTTGCTTTATCACCATCATCTCTAGATCATATGATACTTCCTGAACTATTTCAGTGTCAGCCAATTCTTGTTTGCTACAGTGATTCTGCAATTCCCTCTATTTTCTTTTAATGCTTCCTGGATCATTCAAGACTTTGCCCACAGCATCTCTCAGTATTGCAACTCAAGACTTAGGGGTTCCTGATGCAGCAGGTCCCTGTCTTTTAAATTTCTAATGTACTTTGAGTTCTGGTTTACAGAGTCATGATCACTGAACACTCTGAGTCTTCATTAGAAAATACTTTCCAGAAGGACAGTTTGTTCAGAAGAGCACTGTTCCAGGACACCTCACTTGAATAAGCTCATGGAGACAAGCTGCTTGTCCTTTTCAAGCAGTCGCTCCATTAATAGGTCCACATGAGAGGAAGCAGTATCGTGCCCCAGAAAGCTGCAGGACATGTCTCCTGGAAAGAATCCTGGGCTGGTGGCTGTAGGAGGATCAAATCAGCATAAGAACTACTGGCTGGAGACTGATTTACATGATGATTGTAGATCATAGGATTTGCACTTGGGAGACATGGTAGGAAACCTACAATGAATTAGAAATCAGGGTTTGACAAACTTTCATTAACTATGCTCTCTAAAGTACTCAAGAGCAACTGTGTTTCTCTAGAGACTAAGGTGCGTTTGGTACAGGCCATGGTCTTTGCAATCACTTGTTATGCGTCAGAGAGCTGGACAATGACCAGGGAGGACAGAAGGAGAATTGATGCTTTTGAGCTTTGGTGTTGGAGAAGAATGCTGAGGGTACCATGGACTGCTAAGAAAACAAACAGTCATCCTGGAGAGGGTTAAAACGGGCTGCTCCTTGGAGACAAGGATTCTGAGACTTTGTCTGACAAACTTTGAACATGTTGTAAGGAGAGACCGGTCCTTGGAGAAAGATATCATGCTTGGGAGGGGGGAGGGCAGGCACAGGAAGGGAAGGCCCTCTGGGAGATGGACTGATTAGGTTACTGGGGCAATCGGGATGAGTGTGTCGGAGACAGTGAGATTGGCACAGGACAGAGCAGAGTTTAGAGCTGTTGTCCATAGGGTCACTCTGAGTCACAAGCAACTCTACGGCACATAACAACAACAACAACATGCTCTACTTCTGCCTTCCACAAAAGAAAATTCAATGAAGTATTGTAAGCAGAATGATCATATTTTCGTCAACAACAGCAATAATAACAAAAAGTGGGATATGTAGTCTGAAACACAGAAAAACATTTATAAGACAAACAAGATAGCCTATAAGATTGAAGATGACAGCCCTAAACACTAAGACATACAGCATCATGCCTGTAGGGTACCTGGGGTGGCACATGGGATTATCATAAATTAGAATTGGCTTGATGGTCAAGGGTTTGGGTTTGAGGAGGCAGACTGATGAGCTCCAGAGATACACCTGGGGCAGGTCTGTTGGACCAATCTTAATAAAGAAGAAACTCTCTGGAGTCAAGAAAATGCTGTACACTTTGATGAGTTGGTAATAACTTCGTCTTACTTCCATTTATAAATCAGCCCAGGTCATTGGGAAATACCTTGCGTGTGGCATAACAGTACTTCTGTGTATGTATCCATTGGGCCCAGGGACTTTTTCTTACTCCTGTGAAGTTCTAGCCGCTGTCCCAGTCCATCTATCCTCTTACTCCAAGCATCCTTCCAAAGATCTGTCCATCACTCAAGTCAGCTTCTCATGAACTGTTCCTAAGACCAGCTTGGTGGTTCTGAGCTGTCCTGGCAGCAGTGCCTTGTCTGGAATTGTTGTCGCAATTCTCCAGCAGTATCTGTCCACTGGGTGACAGAACGTCGTTATTTCTGTGGCCAAAGTTGGAGATGGCAGGGCAGACCTGTTGGGCCCTGGGGCTGCCCAGCTCCTACATAAGGTTACCTGCAGGAATCAAGAAGCCCCACCTTCAGGGAGTCAGCACAGACACTGCAAGGAAGTAGGAAGGCCAACACATATGAGAAGGGACGGGGAGGGAATCCCAGGGTAGACACAGTGAAAGGAAAAACACAAAGGGTAAGGGCCAGACACCTCTAAACACTTTCAACTCAGCATCAAATCAGATCATCACAATCGGTGGCCAATATTATTACCACCAACTTAGAGAGGAGAAAAGTGAGAGAGATCACGTGACGTGACATGACCATGTTCAAAATGTGCAACATTTTTTATTCTCCCAAATAATATCAGTTTGAGAAACTACAAAACCAGAGATATCCTTGTGCATACTTATTACTGGAGATGTTGTTAAAATGCAAATGAGGTGGCACTTGAGACTAGATAAGCATTTTCAGCAAGTGTCAAGGTGATGCGCATGTGGCTGGGACCCCACTTGGCCCCAGATTTCTGGGGCCAAGTCTGGGGCCAAGTCCTTGTCTTCTGAGCTAAGCTGTACATAAAAGTCATCACAATGTTTAGTTCCCTAAAGATCTAAACTTGAGAGTGTTTGACAAGAGATGGCCCTAACGGTCAGGTAGATTTGAGAAATGCTGTAAAAGTGTGAGAGGCGTGATCACAGTTAAGAAGGGCCTGAGCTTTGTGAGTCTCCTGGGCTTCCCTGCGTGCTTTCCTCCAGCAGGATACCTTCACTAGCACTGACACGGCTTTGGTCTTGAGAAAGTGTCTTCCCATCTCTCTGCCTCCTCTTTCTCATCTCAAAATATGGGAACTGATAGCTGAAGCCTAGGGCCAGCGGCAGACATGATGGAAGGAGACACCTCGAGAAGAGGAGGCTTGAGAAGCCAGTGGCAACTGAGAGTCTATTCGGTGACAAGAAGACAGATTTTAAAAGGAAAGCAGTAGGGACAGGGAGAGAAGGCAGGGCCACAGGCATGGATGGGCACCACACCTTAACCCTGGTGAGAGTAACCAAATGACCAAGGGAAGAACTACAGCACACTACAGAACTACAAGGGAGATGAGACTAAATCCACAAGGCCTGGCTGTTTCTTAAAGGAGCGGAGAATCTGTGCTGGAGATGCTTGATGTAGGTGTCTCGAGGGATGACTAGGGGCCTCAGGCTCTGAAATGGAACAGAGGAGGGGAAGGCAGGGCTGATCCAGAATCAAAGGCTGGGCTGGGCTCATCATCGACCAGGTGTTCCTATGGGCTAGGGTTTGACCTCCCCAGCTTTCCATCCACATTCTTAACCCACTTCCCCACAACCATCATCCCATTTCAGAGCTGCCACCACCTCACCTCGGTCCTTTCTCCAGATGACACCGAGCACCCACTGAGTTGTTGGGCATGGGAAACAACCAGTACCCCATCAATCCCCCCATCAAACCTGGCAAGGCGTGTGCTACTATACCCATTTCACAGAT
The DNA here is from genome assembly GCF_000299155.1 of Elephantulus edwardii. Lineage (NCBI taxonomy): Eukaryota > Metazoa > Chordata > Mammalia > Macroscelidea > Macroscelididae > Elephantulus > Elephantulus edwardii. Next base: position 5,575,913 of record NW_006399769.1, read on the forward strand.
GAGAAAACTAGACTTGGGAATCTCAGTGTTTGAGAGTTATGGCATGAAAGAATTAGGATTCAAACCCAGACCTCCCTCACATCCCTTGATCCTTTGTGGTACTGTACTATTCTAACATGAATACTTAAACATGGACTATAAGACTCAGGAGGAAAATGCCTCTCCTCTTTTAAAACTCAAATGAAAATATACTGAGATAGTGATTTAGATGTGTGGCACACACGCAGAGTTCTCTGCCAAAGAGAGAATGACTTGGAAAATGACTTACAAAAACTATGGGTCCCAACTCTAGACTCATTCAGTAGGAACAGCTGTGCATGCCACAGAAGCATGTGGACACATGGCTGGGTTTTGCTGAAGTGCATAGAGACACAGTGGATTCCTCTTCTTTTTCCCCTCTGGCTCCATAGAGTCCTCTTGGCTGCAGTAATCTTGCTCTGTTGGACTTCTAAGACTAACCAGAGGTGCCTTGAAAGGAAAGCCTGGTGACCTACCTTCTCCATAATTAGCTCTTGAAAACTATGGCTCTCTGTTCTACTCGGACACACACACAGAGTCATCTTGAGTTTGGAGCAGGCTCAACAGCAACCGATTTCATGGCTCCAGGTTTGTGTGTTCTGATCATGTCGCTTGTTGATTTCTCTCAGCATATTTCCTAGGCTGAACCTGAGGTCAGTGTTATTCACATTAATTCAGTAAGTAGGGGCCAAGCTTTGTATCAGGTACTGCAGGCAATCTGAAGATGTAATATATACAGACCTACCCCTGTTCTAGAGTAGGAAAGAAACCAGATACCTTGAAATCTCATTATCATTCAGTTAGAACTGACCCCCAGATGACCCTTTGTCATATATAATAATAACATTATATATAACTATATAATAGATATACACATTTATCTATAATATATAATAGATATATAACCAATAAGGAGCACCTGATCCAGTCCGTGGTCTTCACAATTAACTTGTTATGCATCAGAGAGCAGGATAATAACTAAGGATGATAGAAGAATTGATGCCATTGAGTTGTGGTGCTGGAGAAGAGTCTTGAACATACCATGGACTCCTAAGAAAATAAATAGGCCTGTCTTAGAGAGCATGAAAAACCAAGTTTCTTCTTGGAGGCTATGCTTTTGAAACTTCATCTCACATACTTTGATCACGTGCCCAGGAGGGACCGATCCTTGGAAAAGGACATCAGCTTTGAAGGGTGGAGGGACAGCACAGGAGAAGAAGCCCCCAAGTGAGATGAGTTGATATAGTAACTGGAGCAATTGGGGTAGGGATATCAGAGTCGGTGAGACTACCTTAGAACAGGGCAGGGTTCAGAGCTGCTATACATAGGGTCACGATGGGTTGCAGGCGACTTGATGGCACATAACAATAAATATGTCAATATTATAGTATTTAGACAGCTGATATTTATTTCAGGGTGAGGCCTTGACAGCACTTTCTGCAAGAGTGGTTCTTAACCCTGAGCTTAGCCCTTCTTCCTGTGGATGTAGACCCCACTTCCCTTCTGCATGACCTGCAGGGCTCCTACGTGGGTCAGCTATAAATATATTTTGTATGTTATATATTTTATAATATCTGTGTTTCATTGACTGTGCAAAGGCATTTGACTGTGTAGATCATAACAAACTATGGCTGACTCTGAGAAGAATGGGAATCCCAGAACACTTGATCATTCTAATGCCAAACTTATACTTGGACCAGGAGGCAGTCATCAGAACAGAGCAAGGGAACACTGCATGGTTCAAAATTGGGAAGGACGTATGCCAGGGATGCATCCTATCTCCATACCTTTTCAACCTATATGCAGAACAGATTATCTGGGAGGCTGGGCTCTATGAGGAGAAATGTAGGGTCAAGATTGGTGGATGATTTATCAACAACCTGCGTTATGCAGATGACACAACCCTGCTTGCTGAAACTGAGGAGGACCTGAAGCACCTGCTGCAGAGTGTCAAGGACTGCAGCCTCCAATATGGATTGAGGCTCAATGTCAAGAAGACAAAGATTCTCACCACTGGACCAATTGGCAGCATCAGGATGGATGGTGAAGAGACTGAGATTGTACACAGCTTTAGTTTGCTTGGCTCCATAGTCAACAGTCTTGGCACCAGCAGCCAGGAAATTAAAAGGCGCATTGCCATGGGAAAGTCTGCTGTTAGGGACCTCTCCAAAGTGCTGAAGAGCAGTGGTGTCTCTCTGGAGACTAAGGTGCGTCTGATACAGGCCATGGTCTTCGCAATCACCTGTTATGCATCAGAGAGTTGGACAATGACCAAGGAGGATAGAAGGAGAATTGATGCCTTTGAGCTGTGGTGCTGCAGAAGAGTATTGAGAATACCATGGACTGCTAGGAAAACAGACAGATTTGTCCTGGAGAGGGTTAAACCTTGGAGGTAAGGATTCTGAGGCTCCGTCTAACTTACTTTGGACATGTTGTGAGGAGAGACCGGTCCTTGGAGAGGGACATCATGCTTGGGAGGGTGGAGGGACAGCGCAGGAGAGGAAGGCCCTCTATGAGGTGGATTGATTCAGTGACTGGGATAATCGGGATGGGAGTGTCAGAGACAGTGCGATTGGCACAGGACAGAGCGGAGTTTAGGGCTGTTGTACATAGGGTCGCTATGAGTCGCAGGCGACTCAACGGCACATAACAACAACAACAACATATATTTTATATGATATATAGTTCAGTTATAAATATTGTAATATTTATATAGCTGATAGATGATATTTCTATTGTTGTTGTTGGTTAGAGTCAGAACCTACCCGTAACTGATCCTCTGGCAGGTTTTCAGAGGCAGATAATTGCATGGGAGATAATATTTCTGTTAGAATAGAATATTACATTATTTCTATTTACTTTAAATACTCCTATTTATGTGTTGTTGTTGTTGTTGTATACCATCAAGTCGGAATCAACTCATAGCTGACCCTCTAGCAGGTTTTCAGAGACAGTTAATTGCACGGGAGGAGACTGCCCACCCTTCTCCTGCAGAGCAGCTGGTGGATTCAAACTGCTTGCCTTTGGTATTGCAGCACAGCTTCTTAGCACTAGGCCACCAGAGTGCCCTGTTTCTATTTATGTTGTTGTTGTTGTTAAGTGCCATCGAGTCACAGGCGACTCATAGCGGCCCTATGAAGGAGAGTCCTCAACGCTTGGGTGCCTTTCATCCTCTCTCCAGGTTCATAGGGTTTCCGGAGGCAAGCTATTATGGAAGTGGATGCTACTCCTCCTTCCAAGCTTTTCTATTTATAGGTAATAGAAATGTATATTTACATAAATTATTATATAAATGTTTATATGATATTTTTAGAGTTGACCTCCATTGAGTTGCTGAAGTTGTAAATCATACAGGAAATTGCCTATTTTTCTCCTGGGGAGATGCTGGTGGATTCAAACGACCAAAAAAGGTCTGCCTTTGTATTAGGAGCACAACTTCCTATGCACCAGGCCTCCAGAGCTCTAAATCAACCAGACAGATTGTGCTCTTGGATTGTCAGGTGGCCAGGAAGTATCCATGAGGGTGAGGCCTTGACAGCACTTTCTGAGCTTAACCCTTCTTCTTGTGGATGTAGAACCCACACACACACTGCCCTTCTGCCTGACCTACAGGGCTCCTGTGTGCGTCAGAAGCTCTTCTCCTATGCAGGCCAACCATGTCTCAGGTATCCAAGCACTATCCCAGTTCAGGTCACCCACCCCACCCTGTCTCTAAGTGACTCAGGGCCAAGAAGTGTCAGGGATTATAGATCCAGACTCCTATCACTGTAAGGTCTGAGTGTTAGAAGACTTTAAATAAACATTGCAAACAATACACTGAAGTTCTCACAAAGGGTTGGGAAAAATCTCTTCTGCTACAGAAAACAGAGCCGACCAGCCGAAGGAGGAGGTGAGTCCCCTGGAGAGGGAGCAGTCTTACCTGGTGAGATGAGATGTGTCTTCACTTTGACTACTTATTTCTGACAGAGCCGTGGGGGCCAAAGTGCTCCACTGGGCTGTCCTTCAGCCAGGTTTTTCAGCATATCCATAGAGCTACAGGAGACCCCCAGACCCCCTCAGGCCACCATGTGAGAAGGAAGACAGTAAAGCCCATGGTGGAACCCTTGACATTACTGAAAGGAGACTTGGTGATGAAAGACAGGAGTAGCAACAATACTACACACCTCTAAGTCTCTCAATTTCCTCATCTTAAGATACTAAGATACTTAAGATTACAAACAAGGTGGGGAAAGAACCTAGGATACAGCCTGACACTCAGTGTTACATCTTTTCTTCTTTTGGACTTGTACCTCAGGTAAAGGTTTAGAAATGCTTAGCACTTACCTATGAGTTTACTGTAGAAACAAGCATCTCCCCAGGAATCCAGACATGGAGAAGTGCAGTCCATGCCCCTCTGTGTCCAGAGAACACCAAAGGGTGGCCCAGTCCTGGTCAAGACATCTGTCAAAAATTGCTCCAATCAGCAGCTTAGAGATAGAATCTCTGCTAAGTGACAGGTTTTCTCAAAAGGGAAGAGATTCTTTTTTGTCTTTCACATGCCCTGACCCCGATCAGCCTGGGGAGTGAATCTGGCACCACTCTCTGTAAAGCCAGACTGAAGGTGACAGAAGGCTCTCTCTAGTGAAGGCAAGGGCCACACTTTCCCATTGGTTCATCAGTCAAAGATAGACAGACCAGAGGGACAGAACAGGGGTGAGGAAATCCACAGGAAGGGTTAGAGCACGCAGCTCCTCCCCGCTGTGCTCCACCCTGATGGTCTCACAGTAGGGCGGGTTTGAAGGAAGACAGACATCTGCAAATTCCACCTGCCAAGCACAGCCAACTTAAGTGACTGCTCCACAAAATGCAGCTACTGGTAGACTTGGATGGTGCAGTGCATGAGGTCTGGGAGGTCATTTCCTTTGCCTCAGTTCCTCATGGAAAGTTATCTTAATAAGCCCCTTTTATCAATAGATGCCTGGATAAACTAAACGTGATGTATCCATATTTGTAATGTTATTCACCTATAAAAACTGACCAGCACATGCTACAACATATATGATGTTTGGAAACATTACATTGATTCAAAGAAGCCACCCTAAAGGCCATACATGATTTCTACGAAATATCTGAGTAGGTAAATTTATAAAGAAAGAAAATGACTAAATGACTTAGGGCTGGGGGATGTGGGAAGAAATGGAGAGTGGCTGCTTGCCTAACAGATACAAGTTTCCTCTCAGAGTGATAAGAATGTTCTAGAATGAGATAGTGTGGATGGACAACATTGTGAATGTAATAGATTCCACTGAACTGTCCACTTTTAATGGTTAAAATGATACATTTCATGTTTCATGTTTTAACACACACAAACCTTTTCAAATCTTGCCTGTCCCATCTCTCACCTTCATCTGATAATTGTGTCCTCCTTTAAAAGAGTAAATTCCTGTGTTGCCTGCTATCATTGGGGAGGTAGGGTCTGCTGGCCAATGCTCACTAAGAATGGAACCTCAAAGGGCCTTGACTAAGGCCTTGGGTACTGCTCACAGATCAAAAGTTCCTGGACTTTAAAAATGAGAGAGACATCTAACCTTGTGCCACTTCTAGGCCTTCATCCCAATGCTGATGACACAGCCATAACGCATGCTGATTTCCAGCCCTGAGACTCCCAGGCAGGGAGCAAAGACAGATACTCAGAAGAGCAGGCAGGATGGCGCCTACACTCCCGGCTATTCACGAACGGTCTGGGGGCTCCTTCACAAGCCTGCACTGGGCTCTGCAGCCAGCCAGGTCAGGATGTTACCCAGCCTCACTCCTCCATGCTGACCAAAGGACAACGGACTGGGGAAGGGCACCACAAGTCTCAAGAAGCCTGGACAACCTCGTATAGATTTCCTCCCTCTTTGGAGAGGAACCTGGAACTCAAGAGATGCCATTTTGATATGGACAAGGCTTATTAGCCTGGGAGCCAGCCAACTCATCGTGGAACGTCCAGTATAAAGCTGCACTGATTTTAGACATGTGGGGAAGAAGAAAGGCTATTTGGAGAACCTGGGCAAATCCTCAATCTGATTGGATGGCTGGAAGATTCTAGAAGAATCTTCCTGGAGGGCCCTGGGGCATCTTCTCTCATATGGAAAGCCAGGAGCTGGGATTCTTCTGCCTTCTTCAGCTATGTCAAAATTAAGGCCCTAGAACCATCCCGTGTGTCATCAATGTGACGCTCTAATGCCACAGCTCTCTGTACATATTGTGGTTCGTGAACACACAGTATTTAAATTTCAGCTCTCCTCAGCTTCTACAACCTGAGCCTTTTTATCCTCACAAAACATTGACAAAATTCAATCCAAGTTCACAGTCCTTTTCAAAAAACCTTTGAGGATAAGATGTGTTTGGGATATTCCTGATACACATACATATAATAGTGCATAGACCATCTATTACATTGGGTCTGGGGCAGTACCAGCAATCACACACATGCATAGTTCTGGAGGACCACAACCAGCAGCCACGCCAAGTGGGATAAAGACAGACCACAAATCATGCCACGTCAATTTAGGTCAGGTTTTTCTGCCAAATTATTTTGGCAGCAGACTTAGCAACCAACCAAGCAAAGATCTTTCCATTTTCAGGGCTTTTGAGATTTGGAACTTTAGGTAAGAAAATAGGGTTAAATACTTTTACAGAGAGCCAGGCAAGGACAATCACAGCTGAGAAAAGAAGTCTGAGGGCTTCCTACACTGCCTCTCTGCCACCTCCAACCTCCCCTTGAACAACATCCATCCCTGTACTCCAACCTCCCTTTAGGTGCCATTATGGAGTCTACAAAATCATGTGGGTCTACAGATACACAACTGGCTGTGTCCTTAAGGTCAGGAACTTAGCATTTTTTAAAAAATTTTATTATTTGTGTGTGTACCATCAAATCAGATCTGACTGGTACAGGAGGAGATTGCCCCTCCTTTTCCGGCAGAGCTTCTGGTGGATTTGAACCACGTATCTCTGGGATTGCAGTGCAGCTTCTTTCCACTAGGCCACCAGAGCTCCCCTAGAAACTTAGCATTTTAAGACAAGTTTCCTTGTCTACTTAAACAGAGAAAGAAGTGACTCCAAAGTTCCTCTTACCTTTCATATTTTACACTCCTGTTAAATCTGCAAGGTGGAGCTATCACTATTCAGTGGTGGGCCGCGTCTTCAGCATCACATGAAGGTTATGAAAACAGCAGTGTCTCTCAGGAGTCAAAGTCCTTTCATGCATATTTTTGACAAATTTGGGTTGCCCTTCCCTCCTCACCAGTGGAGAAAACTCTCATACTTACCTTTTAAGATCTGCTTCCAATGCTTCTTTCTTCATACTTCAGTGAGCAGCATGTTGTTAGGTGCCCTCAAGTTGACTACAACTCATAGCATCCCTATGAACAAGAAATTTGAACCTTGTCCTACCTTGTGTCAATATCATGTTCTCCGTCTTGTGTAAGCCTGTTGTAGTCACTGTGTCAATCCACCTTGGGGATCTTTTTCACTTTCTCTGACCCTACATCTTTCCAGCATGCGTTTTTCCAAGGTCCTAACAACATGCAAATATGTGACACAGTTTCACTATCCTTGTCTCTAAGCAGCACTTGGGTTGCACTACTCCCAAGATAGATTAACTTGTTCTTTTAGTATAGAAGTCCATGGTATATTCAATACTCTTTTCCAACATCATAGTTCAAAGGCATCAATTCATCTTCAGTCTTCCTTATTCATGATCCAACTTTCAGATAGATACAAAGGAAGCGGTTGAAAATACCATGGCTTGGGTTAGGACCACCTTAATCTTTAAGCTGATATCCTTGCTCTTTAACCCTTTAAAGAAATCTTTGACAACAGATTCCACCGCCCCCCACCCCATGAAACACATCTTTTGATTTCTTGACCACTGCTACTCTAGCAGAGTAGCATTATGCATTGCAGGTGACTCAACCAATAACGTACTATGACAGGTTTGGAAGCAGAAGTGGCATCCACTTCCTAAACAATTCGCCTCTGGAAACTCTATGAACTTTGATAAATGTCGATAGTTGCAGAGGGGCTTCAGGCCTTTTGTTCATAGGGTCGCTTTGAGTCATGTTTGACTCAAAGGCAATCAACCACAACGGCTACTATGAGTCTTGATTGTGAATCCAAGAATAATGGAGTCCTTGACAACTTCAATTTTTTTTATTTCTCCATCTATTGTGTTGTTACCTATTGATCTAGTGGTGATGATTTTGTTTTCTTGATTGTTGTTGTTGTTGTTATTTGCCATCGAGTTGCTTGTGACTCTTATCGACCCTATGTACAAGAGCCCTAAATGCCGTCTATCCTGTGCCAACCTCATCATCTCAAACACACTCATTCCCACCACTCCACTCACAGAATGGATCCATCTCATCGAAGGTCTTCCTCTCCTGTGCCGTCCCTCCACTCTCCCAAACATGATGTTCCTCTCCAAGGACCAGTCCCTCCTTGCAACATGCCCAAAGTATGTCAGAGGAAGCTTAAGAATCCTTGATTCCAAGGAGCATTCTGGCCTCACCTTCTCCAGGACAAACCTGTTTGTTCTCTTAGCAGTCCATGGTATATTCAACACTCTTCTCCAGCACCGCAGCTCAAAGGCATCAATTCTCCTTCTATCATCCTTATTCACTGCCCAACTCTCTGATGCATAACACGTAATTGCAGACTATAGGCTGGGTCAGGCGCACCTTAGTCTCCAGCCTTACATCGTTGCTCTTCAGTACTCTTGAGAAGTCCTTCACAGCTGACTTTCCCAGTGCAATTCATCTCCTAATTTCCTGGCTGCTGCTACCAAGAGTGTTGACTGTGGAACTAAGCAAACTAAAACTGTCAACTATCTCAATCTCTTCACCATCCATACTGAGGCTGCCAATTGGCCCAGTGGTGAGAATCTTTGTTTTCTTGATATTGAGCTTCAATCCATATTGAAGACTGCAGTCCTTGACTTTCTGCAGCAAGTGATTCAGGCCTTCCTCAGTTTCAGCAAGCAGCATTGTGTCATCTGCATAACGCAGGTTGTTGGTGATTCTTCCACCAATCTCGATGCCACATTCCTCCTCGTACAACCCAGTGTCTCGGATGATCTGTTCTGCATACAGATTGAAAAAGTATGGAGACAAAATACATCCGTGAAGGACCCCTTTCTTGATTTCGAACCATCCAGGGTCTTCTTGTTCTGTTCTGACGACTGCCTCTTGGTCCAAGTATAGGTTTTGCATTAGCCCAATATTGAAGGCTGTCATCTCCTATCTTATTAGGTAAATACTTCGAGCCTTCATCATTTTCTGCAAGCTAGCTTGTATTGCCTGTATACCATAAATTGTTAATGAACTTTTCTCTAATGCTGATGTCATATTTTTCTTCTAATAGTCCAGCTTCTCAAATTATTTGTTCAGTATTCAGGTTAAATAGGTATGAAGATAGGATACCACCTTGATGCACACTAGTTCTGGTTTTAAGTTCATTCTGTTCTGACAACTGCTTCTTGGGCTATGTATTGATTTCTCAAAAGCACAATTGAGAGTTTTGAGATTCCCATTATTCTCAATGTTAGCCATAATTTGTTCTGATACAGGTAATCAAATGCTTCTGCATAGTCGATAAGACAAACATCTTCTAATTTGTGTCAGCCAAGATCCGTCTCACTTCAGCAATCATACTGGCAAATCACATCCCCCTCATACAAAGCACTCTTCTGAATCCAATTTTAATATCTAGCAGTTTCCAGAAGTTTGTGGGGCTTCTGTTTTTGTCAATTCCCTTCATTGAATCTTGACATTCATCCTTCAGTACCACTGGTTCTTGTTCCTATGCTACTTCCTGAACTAGCCCAGCGTCTATCAACTCTATTTGGTCCAATGACCTTGTGTTTTCCTTCTATCTTCTTTTGATACTTCCTGCACCATTCATGATTTTGCCAATAGACATTTTCAGTATTACAACTTGAGGCTTGCATGTGTTCTTCTGTTCTCTCAGCTTGAAGAATGACAAGTGTGTTCTTCCATTTTGTTTTCTAACTTCGACTCGTTGCATATTTCATTACAGTCCTTTACTTTGTCTTAAGCTGCCCTTTGAGATCCTGTTCAGCTCTCTTATTTCAGTAATCCTTCTCTTTCTTTTTGAGCAGATATGACAGATGCATTACTAATAGTTTTTGACTGTAATGCAAAAACTGGAAACAAAGAAAATGGCTGCTAATTTGAAAGGACTTGGTGACAGAAATGAGGTGGGAAGCCACTTGATAGAGTTTTGTAAAATGAGTAATTTATTAATTGCAAATCATTTTTAAAAATATAAACAGTGATAATACATGTGAACCTCACCTGATGGGCTACATTAAAATCATATTGTCCACATCTGTGGGGAAAAAGTTAGACAAGTTCAATATCGGTAGTCAAAACAAGGCTACAGGCTGATTGTGGTGACCATCAACTACTCACATGCAAGTTCACACTGAAGATGAAAAAAACCCCAACATACCCTGAGCCAAGGAGAATTAATATAAGACCTTGTGTGTATCCCATCTGCATTTAAAAACCATCTCAAGAATTGATCTGATGAATTGGACCAAAGACCAGATGCATTGTGGGATGGCATTGAGTATTTTATCCATGAAGGAGGCAAAGGTCATTACAAAGACAAGGAACAAAGACAAAACCAAAATGATATGAGAAGAGACTCTGAGACTTGCACTAATTCATACTATGGCCGTTTAAGTTATCATTTATGTGTTTTCTAATTTTTTTACTGCCACTAAACGACTATTATGCAGCAGATCTGTTAGTCATTTCACTAAATATATAAAACACTGGAGAACATACAGCAGGGTCTCGCAAACCTTGTAGAGAGGAGGTAAGAGGGGTGATCCATCCAGACAGGCCACCACGGTGAAAGGGAAGCCCAGTGCACCATGAGTATGCGACCAAGAGGTCTCTGTAACTGAGGAAGCTAATAATGCAGAGAAACGCATCCTTGAGATTGTCGAAACAAGAGTCACGCATTTCTAAGTCCAAGTCAGCAGCTATGGAGTCCAATCTTAAAGAAAAAGGTATCTAAACTACAGCAGACAAAGGGATGAGTGGGTTGTAAAGATGCAGAACTGTAGAGTTTGGTAAAAAAGAGCAAAACCTCTTTGTGGAAAGAAGGCAGTTATTTTGCGTAAGGAAGTGCAGGCAAAGACCAAGCAGCAAAAGCAGGCTCTGTAGCATGAAAAACGCCAGGCAACAGCACAGCCAGTCGGGGCGCTACGAGCGGCCGCCGCAAGGTGGCAACAAAACCCCGCCAATGGGCCGCGGAGGCGCGCTGCCTCGCGTTCGCGGCCCTTAGCTTTACACGTGGGCGCTCTCAGCTGGAGCAGAGGCTCTGCGTCGGGGTCGAGTTCTTGGGGTTTCTGGACGCTTCGGCTAAGTCCTGAGTCCCTAAAGTGGTCCCTTCTCCACGCTGCCCCTTTCCTTTCAGGCCACGGGAATCGGGTCCATTCTCCTGCCTCCTTGCTAGCCCCGCGTCCGAGGTCCCACTCGGGCAACCCTGAGGAAGCTTTATCTTTGCCACAAACCGCCGCAGCCCAGCATGGGACTTGGCAGCCAGTCTTGAGCTCCCCGCCCTGCTCCTTGGGTACTCTGTGTGGCTGGCTCATTAGCTGAGCGTTCTAGCTGCTGCACCGTGGGCCCAAGGGTTGCTACTTCCAATCCGCTGAGGGGTAGTACTGAAAGAAAGGTCACAGCCTTGAAAGCCCTCCTCCGCAGCAGTGCCACTCCGCACTCACGGACCTGCCATTAGTTGGAATGGAGGCAGCCTAACCCACAACAGGCCTCCTCCCTGGCACCTGGCACGCCCACTCAGGCACACGCATGTCCACCCACGCACAGGCTTTTCCGGCTGCATACGCCTTGCCTGCTCCCCTTGGTGCTCGCTCACCAGGACAAAATATGAGAGGCTGAAAGAAGGAAATAAGCACCAGGGACAAAGTGGCCCCACTTTGACTTGGACAGTGGTAAGTTCAAGGCTCTGAAGCTGCCGCCTTCCCAGCGATTTAGCGCTGCTGCAGCCTAGAAAGAGTGCCTCGGTGTTCTCTGCTGGGCTGTCTTGACCACTGCAGCCCATAGCAAAGAGGATGACCAGAAATGATTTGCAGGAGGAGGCTGGGTCGTAGAAATTGCCCATCTTCAGCTCCCTCGCTTGCACCCTTCCAGCAAAGTAAGCAGAGGTTAACCTATGCTAATTTACCAAATCTATAATGAATTTTTTTTTATCACATCCAAGATTCTGATTCTCGGTATAGCTGGTATGTGTCTCTCCCTAACTCACCATACTTCTCTACAGAATAAAATCTTCCTTTTAAATTCACAATCCCTAGCAGGAGTAGAGTGATCTGTGAACACAAGTCTAGCTTAGGTAAAATTGTTCCTTATAGGTTAGTAAGTAAGCAAAGTTTGCCGTGCTTATTGAATAGTCTGCCTTGCGGGCACCAATATGATTGGCTCATGGAATCCATTCATAGCCCCCTTCTAAAGACTATGTAGCCTTGGGAGAGGTTGAAGGACCCAGGGTCAGAAGGTGGCATCTGGGTCCTGGTCACAGACCTGTGCTAAGGGGATAGACACTGAAATCACATCACAGGGAGCTAAGAGTTCTGCACCTGGTCATTGCATCCTAGTCATTCCTCTTCAGAAATGCCTTTTCATCTCACCAGCCCATTGGATTAGCCATCTAGCAGGCCTTTCTGTCTACAGCGTCATGTCCTCCAACCAAATCCTCAGCAGAGCTCTGGATATGAACATTCAAGCTCTTCATAAAACTTCATTGGCTCACCAGGACCCATGGGATCAAAGCCATACAACTCACCTGACCTTGTAACTGACCCCCCTCTTCCTATCTCAGATTCAATTACCAGTTCAGTTCATCTCCAGTGTCAGCCACACTACACTGCTCCGTAGGGAAAGCAGCACCCGCTCTGTGCTTCTGCCACTGCCTTTCCTGCTTCCAATCTCTTGCACTCAATCCGATTCACCAGAGTCAAAAGTTCTACCTTCAGAAAGGCCTTTCTTCTTTCTTCCTCTGTCAAGTTACAATTCAACCAAAGTTGCCTCACTGTGCAGTACTTTGGGGTTGTTTGTGTAGTTTGGTTTTGTCATTTTGTTGTTTTAAATGATGAACTTGTGGGCACCTTGAGAGCAGAGGTCAGGAATTAACTGTGTTTGTTCCTCCTTGCTCAGTTCTTTGAGAGCTCAAGTTGACAGTTTTGGACCGAGCTTAATGCATCATGCCCACCAGCACACCTTGCTCTTGATGATGTTCTCCCAGGCACCTCTGCAGGTCACATCACAGAAACAAGCTCCCAGGTATCTGCACAGCAGGCTCACTATGCGTACAGGGAAGTTCTCCTGTAGACACACACACACACACTCAAGTCTTACTCTGCTGGGAAACTAGGATGGTTTAAGCAAAGCTCCATCCAATCTGCAAGAGGAGTGCATGGAAATCCTGTGCAGCTCCTGGCCAGGTGGGTCTCCAAGGGGGCGGGGGAATATTAAAGAGCCCTCATGGTGGAGTGCTGATAGCCCAAAGTTGGTGCCTCTCTGCTGGTTTGAATCCACTAATCTGTTCTTTAAAAGAAAGATGGGCAATCTCCTCCCCTGAGATTTATTATAGCCTTAGGGTCTCATATTGATGATCAGAAGTCAACTGGGCTCCCCTTCCACTCTTAGCCTTGCCTCAAACCCTCAAACCTCCCACTCCTTAGGTCCCTAGGCCCATACACTCACCTGCCTTCAACTCCAGAGGTCTGAGAAGGCCCTGGGAAACTCATCCTAGGTGACACCTTAGGGAGGGAAGCAGAGAACAGCAGAAGCCTAGCTGGTCTGTAGCTTCTCCAGCCCCAAGTCCATTTCCATCCCCTCACAGGGCCTCCTCCCTCAGCTGTGTGGTAGGGCCCATGTGGGCACAACCTAAAAAGATACAGCCTCCTGTGTACATCCTTTCTTTCCAGCACATTCCGTAGAGACCTCAGTACTTGAAGGGTTATACTTCTGCAGGTTAAGGCCTTCCTCTTTCTCTCCACAGGGGTCTATGTGTAACCAGGTGAAAGCCACGGGCTATTTGTGCAGAGTAGGGAAATACTGCTTTGCATGGAGACATTCTTCTTTCTGCTGCCTGTGCTGGTGGCTATGTGTGTGCATCGTGTAAGGGCTCCAAGTGTGGATGGACTCATACTTGGGTCAGGGTCATGCAGTAGGAGGGGAGGGACTGTTACCCAGTGCAAAGATCAGTGACTTATGAATGGGGGATTTTCAGGGGTGGGCTTCCATAATGGTAAACAGCACTTTTGGGGCTCAAGCTACCTCTTACACTCCCAAGTCCAGTCAACCACCAATCCTCTAGGTGCCCTCTGGGAAATCACCCCTCCCCACTCAGCTATTCCTGTCCATCACTGCTTCTTTATTGTCTTGTTCTCATTTTTTCCCTATTTCAACTCCCATCTTTTCTCTGTTCTTATCCTTTGGACTTTCTCTCATCAACCTAATTTCTCTCTCTTTTATTCTCCACTTCCTTCTTTTCTACAATAAACCCAGGGTATTTTGGGTGGATTATAAAGTGGAGACTTCTGCCTCCCACCTGACTATGTCTAAAATTAGATATATTTTTCTGAAGGCATTTATCTAGTTCTCTTTTCTCTCTCTCTCTGTGTGTGTGTGTGTGTGTGTGTGTGTGTGTGTGTGTGTGTGTGTAAAACAGTGAAGTGACCTCTAACTGTCTGAAATGTCTACAGCAGGCGATGTGTTTGGGGTCTGGGATGCCTCTCTTTGGATGACATTTCCATTTCAGGCTGGCTCACAGGTGTGTGTGTGTGTGTGTGTGTGTGTGTGTGTGTAGGTATCTGTGTATCTTCTGTTTGTCTTGGTGAATGAAAGCATGGTGACTGCCTTCTCTGACTGTTTATTGCTCACCTGCTTCCGTCCTTGGCGTGTCAACTTGTAGTGAGTCCCAGTGCACAGTATATTAAGACTCTGGACTCCATGTTTATTAAGCTAATGTGGGTTTGTGCAGCTGTGCGTTTCTAGTGCAGAGTGGAGCTATCTGGGTGTTTCTGAAAAGGGCATGTTTGTGGGGCTGGGCCTCCTGGAGAGTTTACAGGGGAGCAGGAGAGCAGAGGTGCAGAGGGGTGTGTGTGTAAGAGAGAGAGAGAGAGAGAAAGCGAGCTCGTGCGCAAGAGCGCATCAGGGTAGAATCCTTAAAAGTTCAATCAGCAAGGGTGACCCTGAACTGCTGAAGGAAGGGGACCTATGGGTGCTGGGATCTACGGTGGATTCCGTGGGTGGGTGTGAAAGTGTTTCACCGTATTTATCATAAAATGACTTTAGGGTGAAGGAGTATGGATGTGTGCAAGGGGGTCAATGTGTGTGTGTGTGTGTGCCTGCCCGCTCCCGCGAGTCCCACCCGCCCCAGCAGCGCTCAATCAGCCGCTGCATGAATACACTCGAATGGAAAGTTGTGCTCAGCTGACCGGGAAATCGGAGCCGGGCGAGCACCGCTCCCTCCTTCGCGGCGCCCTCCCGCCGCCCCCGCCCGCCCTCGGGCCACACGGCCGCCGCCCGCTCACTGGGGCGAAGGGCTCGGCTCAGCTGGGGCCGGAAGAGCTGGGGCGGCGGGACGCTGAGCGGGCGCGCGTCCGGCCCGAGTGCTGGGGAGGTCGGGAGGGGCCCAGAGGGCAGCAGGAGGGCCCAGGAGAGCCCCTGGCAGCCAGCGCGCAGGGTGACAAGCACACAAAGGCCTAGGAGGGGACGAAAGGGCACGGAAGCCGAGGACGACTAGAGGAGGAAGACCAACACTGGGGTGTCCCGGGTCGAAAGGGCCGAGAGAGCCCAGTGCATCCCAGGCCTGGAATGAAGCAGCCACTCAGGCCCCGGGCGGGTGCGGCGCTGGTGCGGACGCGGACTATCAGCTCCTGTTGCAGACGCCACACAGTGCACCCAGTGGCATGTTCCATCTCTGTTGGGGAGCCCTGGCCACCAGGGCCGGGCCTTCCCGGAGGCCTCCCCTAACCTGCTCCCATGTTCACAGCCTTGCCATGTCCAGCTGGTCCCAGGGCAACCCCAACACCTGTCCAGGCCAACCGGACTCTTGGCGCCTCCAGCCACACATTGACTCCTGGCCTGCGCCAAGGTAGCTTCCGGGGCATTTCGTGTAATCCGCCATGCTTTTCGCTGCAGACTATACACAGCATTGGGACTGGCAGCAGATGCCCCAGGGTCCTAAAAAGAGAGCCTGTAGAGAAGCTAGGACGGGGCCCAGCATGTGCCAGGCTAGCCTGTCTGGGAAGATGACAGTGGAGGGATGGTGGGCGAGTAGAAAGGGAGGGAGGTGTGAACTGATGAAGTAGTAGATTGGCCTAGCTAGCCTCTTCTGGTCGCCAGCTGCTAGAGCTGAGGATCTAGACACAGATTTTCCCAGTTCTACACCCCATTCTGCCTGTTTAGTTCTCTGATGTGAATCTTGCATTTCATTGTTTTTCTTGTAGGGAAGCAAGGAGACAGAAACCACGCAAGTGTCACTTACTTTCACTCCAGAGTAGAAGGCCTTGGTACACAGAGGTCTGTGTGCACACAGAAAGGCTCTGAGCCCAAGTTGCCTGCTGGGGCACCTGCCAGGACAGCCCAGCTTGCAGAGGGATGTTCAAGGCCCCATGCCCTCTGGCACAGCAAGGGGAAAAAATGGTTAACACTGAGGCCTACTCAGCACCCTTGGGTTTGATCAGCAAGGTGCATGTCCTTCAAGAAGCAGATGTGAGTGTGCCCAGGCTCCAGGGCTGGAGCACAATTTCCACCATTCCTAGGCATTGGGGTTTCACACAGCAGTGAAGAGGGCTTTTCCATAAGCAGGGCCGCCCCAGGGGACCTTCACTCACACTTCGCTGGGGCTGTCTCTGAGAAGCTGGCCATAGCCCATTGGGATGACTGTGGAGTCTGACAAAAGTGGCCTTGGCTGTGGCTTTGAGGGACCCAGACAGAGAAGCAGCACACAGTGAGTCAAAGGCTTCTCTCCCCACAGTCCACAATCTAAAGGGCCAGGGACAGCTCAACTGGAATATCTTCAGTGAGCCAGGGTAAAGGGGGACTGGGGAGGTCAAAGGCCCCAATCTCCCCTTTTTGTCCTCAGTTCAAAGACCACCCATTGTTACCTTTCTTTGCTAAAGGCATAGGAAGGCCAGTTAGGGGTGAACCACCCAGAGAGTATATCCCTGGGCTGTCTGGAGCAGGAGGATCCAAACAAACACATCCAACACACAACTGTGACCTGGGCATGCGCTCACTGCCCAGAAAGCTGCTGCACACACAGCATCCGGTGCATGTGCTGACCTCCCTCTGACGTGGACTCTACAGAATGTGCCAGGCTGCATGTCAAGTATGCCAGGCTAAATCCACACTGCCTGGGCCGCACACAAATCTCTGCACTCTAGGCAATACACATGGAGATACATGCTGGGTACACACCAGTGTACAGACGGGCATCCACAGCCCACAACACATGCATCTCTCTTTGTAGGTAGTCCTTGACCACGAGTCTACACACACATGCTCACACTCACGCGCGCGCGCCCACACACACACACACACACACACACACACACCACCCACAGTAAGTGCAAGCGCACTCCTGCAAGGTATGGTCCTAAAGTAACAGATGCGGAGTGTTGGTGTTTGTGCACAGCTGGATGGAAGCAGGAGACTGAGGGACAACAGACAGTAAACTCAGACGCCAGGCTGGTGAACGTAAGAGGGCCCAGGCCCCCAAATGCCAAGGCTGTGTGGAGACCCTGCTTTCTGCAGCGCATAAGGAGCAGGGTGCTGGGTGTTCCGGTTTGCTTGCTCTGCTGGGTATGTTGAGATAAAGCAGCACTGTAATAATTGCACAGCTCTGTCTCTGGACAGAAGGCCCTGCTCCCTGGTGAAACGGCTCTCCTCTCAGTCCTTCCAGGAGTCACCCTCCTGAGTCACCCTCCCGTGTGCTACCCCCTTCTTTTCACCCAGCGACTAGAGTTAGTTGACTGAGTAGGAATCTACCCAGACTCCCTGCATTCCCTGAAACTGACCCTTCTTTGAGTTCCCAGGCATACATTCCCGGGCCTCCTAGAAATGAGGGGTAGGTGGCAGTACATTAGAAGGGAAGGAAGCTCACCTCACATCCCCAGCACCTGGGTCAGTGCTATCTCAGTCCCCTTTCCCGCAGGATCGCAAAGTGTGGGCCTCAGGAAGAGGAGGCAGCCCCCATGGTCTGGTGGTTCTTAGAAGGATGCTGAGTGGGGACCTTTTCCCTCACACTGAAGTGCGCTCTGGGCGTGCGCAGCCCGCGCCCAGGGCACCTCGGAGTCTGGCCTCCTCCCCGCCCAGCCGGCCTGCCTACCTAAGCCTATGGCACTACTGGGTATGGAGACAAAAGGAAATCGGAAGTAAAAATTAGTTTGGAAACGGGCGCGAAATTCCAGGCACGTTTCCCCCTAATCCTTTCTTTGGAAATTGGACTTTCAAGTGAAGGCAAGTTTTCTGAAATTACCTCTTTGGCTCCTCCTTGAGAGCAGGCCGCCCTGGCCCAGAGCAGCGGAGGCGCCACCACCAACCAAGCCAGGGAACTCGGGGGGCGCGCGCCCAGGGCGGGGAGGCCTGGAGCCAACCGGGACCTGGTGAGCAAGAGGCGTTGATTGGGGGGGGGCGTTTGGGGGGAGGAGGGTGGCGGGAAAGTGTATTTTAAAGTGTACACCAACTCTGACATAGCGTAGGAGTTCAATATAGGAAGAAATTCTCAAGGAGACAGAGAGCCAACCGGCAAATTGCACTGTCACGCAGGGTCTTCCCACCCCCCAGCAGTGGGGAGCGAGCCCTTCCTGATCCCAGGTGACAAATGCTTCGAACTAGCGCCTCAACGTTCCCCCTAGGCCCGCCCCTCTGTCTAAATCTATCTCCCTTCGCCCCTCTCAAAGAAACAAAACCCGTCAGCTCTGGTGGGGTGAAAGCTTTGCTCAGACCACTGGTGGATATTTACCCCTTTATAAAACAAAGCAACAACAACAGAAAGATGTCCAGGCCCGTCAGGGGCCACAGCAGTGCTGCGAAGCCATGGGGGACACAGTGCCACTGGGGTGCTAGGCCTGCCACCCAGGGAAAGACAGTGACCAGTGGCCTCTTTGGCTCAGGAACTGGCCTTGGCCGTTTCCCCAAGGGTTCTCGCCGCCGCCTTCCCTATCCCCACTCAACAGCCTTGAAACCCCAGCCTTAGAACACCGGGTCGGTTGGAGGGAAAGTGAAGGCCAGGCCGCCGGCACCCCAAGGCTGGGTGCCTAAGGCGGACAAAAACACCAGTCTATGGGAGTGATAAGAAAATGGAGAATACTGTATTTGCTTTAGAAAGTTTTTACATATAGATAAACACGCAGTTAGGATAACAGTAATAGCGCCCTAGGGGAGTGAGAGATACTCCAAAGCAGCTAAGAAATACTTGCAATAGCTTTTGCATAAGAATACTACGGTCTCACTCTCCGCTTCCTCTAGCGACAGGGCCCCTCTCCTAATCCAGCCCGTCTCCCCACGCAGTGACCCCCAAGTCCCTGCCAGGGACACAGAGCAGGAGGGCCACCCCCAAGGAAAGAGACAGGTGAGCAGGGAAGCAGGAAGAAGGAGGGAGAAGAGAGAAAGAAAAAGGGCAGGAGAAAAAGCAGTTATCTTATACAGGCAATTTCTACACATATATTACAAACTGGGAAAATGACCGATCATTAAGATATACATAATTCATATAAAATTTTGAAATAAAAATAAAAATCTGTTACAGTCATAACTATTCTTTTTCCACATTTATAACCAGTACCCACACAGGCAGTGACAGGAGTGGAGAGAAAAAGGTGCTTACGAAGAAAATGATTGTCTGCTGAACAAAAAACAGAAGATTGCATCTTGTTGGAAAAATACTTGGACTTAAAAACAGAGAGAAGAAAGAAGAAGAGAGCAAGAGAGGGAAAAGGAGCAGAGAGCCACACAAGGCAAGAATCGTCTGCGATTTCCCTCTCAGAGGAGTTCATTTCTGGGTGTTTTTCTTTTTACAAATTCAGAACGGAGATAGCGATTTTTTTTTCCTTCCTGTCTGTTTTGCTTTCTTGTCGTGGTGGTCGGTTTTTGTACAGCCGACTCTTTAAATTGTTTTAAACTAGAGGATATTTTCCCAGATACAAATAAATTGTCATGCAGGTGGGGTGCCAGGTTCGGTGGGAACCGAAAGGAGAAACCGCGCTCGTCCTGCAAAGTGAACAATTGTCACCTCTCCTACGTTTTCTGCCCAAGCCCCAGCTTTGGTGCCTGTCCACGTCGCTCCTGGGGTGGTCGTGGCGGTAGACGGTGGCTGGGAGTTGCTGACGCTTTGCGCTTCTTTTCTTTTTCTTGGTTTTTTTCCCTATGTTTTGGCTGGGGTAGGAGTGTGCGTGTTCTTGTGTGTTTTCTGTGTGTGGTTGTGTGTCCTGATTTCGATTTGCTCAGGGGGGTGGAGGAGGAAGAGGCAGGCGAGGAGGAGGAGGAGGGCAATGAGGAGGAGGAGGGAGGAGGGCGGCCCTGGCTATCATACATCACATTCCGAGTCGCTGGAGGTGACCGACAGGATGGAGGTGCCGGTGTCCGCGCGCTCCGTCAGGCTGGACACGCTGGTGGTCGGGCTGGCCGCCGTGGACGGCGACTCGGCCGAGCCGTGCGTGGGGCAGCCGGGCTCGGCCAGCGAGCGCATGCCGCTCGGCCCGATGGCCTGATGCTGGAGCCTGCGGAAGACAGAGAGCGCGCCCGCGCTGACACAGGGCCCCGACACCCGGCTCCTCCGAGCCGCCGCCCCGCGCCCGCGCCGGCGTCCCAACGCCTCCCCAGCCCCAGTCTAGCTTTAGGCTCCCCTCCCTGGGCGCTCCAAAGGCGCCGGGGAGAGGTAACATCCGGGGCGGGCTGCCCAGGGGAGGCCTGCGCCCCCCCCCAACAGAGCAGTCCCAAACGAACGGAAGTCAGGGGGTCACGGGGCTTTGCCCTCCCTAGTTCTCCTGATGGAGTCGGCTACAGGGCGAGAGGATCGCTCGACAGTGTCCCGGCCCCAGTTTGCCTAAGCACACACGAGAGCTGTGGTCTGAGCACCAGCCCCGACTCTGGGCTGGGACCTGCCTGGGTCCCGCTGGATCCCAGCGCACAGCACAGGAGCAGAGAAGAAGGGGGGGAAACCAAGCCAAACAAAGCAAAAAACAAAGCCTGGCAGCCTAGAGCAGATCGGGGAAGGAGGGAAGTGAGAGAAGGAGACGCGTAGGAGGGGCAGAGCAGTCTCTCACTGCAGCTTTTCCTGGCGAGGCTGCGGTAACTGAACCAATGTGTGGATCCTTCCCTGAAGGAGGCCTGCGCCTGACCCGGAGTGGGCCCCTGTGGGGCGAAAACTGGCCTTCTGTGGCGGGGCAGACGGCCTTGGGCTGAGACCTGGGTCACCAGGCTCAAGCACACACACGTTCAAACTCACTCCACAACTGGCAGGAAGCAGCAGGCAGCTGTCAGCAGGTAGGCTCGCGACCCTGCGGGCCTGCTCACCGCCTTCCCTGTCTGCCATGGGCGCAGCTTGCCCTCAGCGTCTTCCATCCCTTCTGCCTTCTCTCCCCTCGTTTTCCTCTTTCTCTGGCTTTCCCTCTGTTCTTTCGGTAGGCCCAGTTCCACTGATGGTCAAGCAGGCCCAACTTTATCACTCTGTGGCCAACTTGCCAACAGCAAGACTGACGGTTCCCTTCTCAACCTTGGCGGGCTCTGGCAGGGGAGCAGCACTTCCACACGCACACCCACACACAGACGCTAGGCCTCTCCTCCATTCCCACCCGAGGGCAGTGCGCACCGCTGTGGGAAGGAGGTGCGCTGCTCCGAGGCCGCCCGTCACTCCTTTGTGACAGGGACCTAGTGCAGTTTCCTCCTTCTCACACAGGTCCGTTTCTCCTGGGTTGGACAATGCATAGAGGTGAAAGGTGGCGGCCAGGAGAACCAGGTGGCAAGGGGAGTTTTCCTTCCTCCCGGGTCTCCAGGAGCCGGGGTCGGGACAGAGGAGGCATATGCGGGGATAAAGCAGGGGCGGAGGCCCCCCAGGGGCGGAGACCACGGGCTGTGAGGACTCGGGACGCACAGATACACCAGTTCCCCCCTCAATAAACCCCTAGCCCGGGCCTCTGCGCCGGGGCAGGCGGAAACTTTCTTCTCCGACTGGCCCAGAGGTCGAGGCTTCTGAATGCTCGGCGCAGGTTCCCATCATCCCACGCCCGCCCTGTTTCAACTCGCCTTCCCTCCCAGGGTTGCCAGGCGGGAGGCAGGATCGGGGCCCACCGACTGACCTGTTCTTGGCCGCCGCGGCGCGGTCCCGCTGCCGCCGATTCTTAAACCAGTTGCCTACTTGTGTGGGAGTGAGGCCGGTGGCCTGCGCCAGTTCGCGTTTCTTGCTGGGGTTGGGGTAGGGGTCCTGCAGGTACCACTCCCGCAGCAGGCTCCGAGTCCGCTCCTTGAAGCAGTGCGTCTTCTGTTCGCCATCCCAGATGGTGCGCGGCAGCGGGAACTTCTTGCGCACGCGGTACTTGTCCACCGGGCCGAGCGGGCGGCCGCGCAGCTTCTCGGCCTCCTGGTAGTGCGCCTCGAGCCACATGGCCTGCAGCTTGCCGTGGGACTCCTTGGTGAACTTGTGGTTCTCCAGGATGTGGTAGAGGTCGCGGAAGTTGCCCGTGTGGAAGGCGACCACAGCGCGCGCGCGCAGGATCGACTCGTGCTTGTTGATGGCCTCGCACGCTCCGGGGGCCACGGGCAGAGACCAGAGGAAGCGGCCCAGCCGCTCGATGTCGCCCGTCTCCTCCAGCGTCTCACAGACGCTGGCCACCTGCTCCGGCGAGAAGTTGAGGGTGGGCAGCTGGAACATGGACAACTCTTCCGGGGGGGCCCTGGAGCCGCCGCCGCCGCCGCCGCCTGCTCCGCCAGCACCGCCGCCGCCCGCACCGTGCCCGCCGCCGCTGGCTCCCGCGCCGTGCCCGCCGCTGCTACTCGCCAGAAGTAGGGAGCGGTGGTGAGAATCGGTGAAGTTTGGCAACAGGAAGTGGGAGGAATAGAGGTCTAGGGGGGAGCGGAATACCATGGACTGACCTGAGAGGAGAGGAGAAAATTCAGGGAGAGGAAGAGAGAGGGGAGGAAGAGGAGGAGAGGGGGGACGCGGACCCGGAGGAGGGAGAGAAGAGGGGGGAGGAGGAGAGGGAGAGGAGGGGGGAGTAGGAGGAGGAGGAGGAGGGGGAGGAGGAAGGGCGTAAGGGACACCCACACCCCACACACATCCACACACACACACACCCGCGCAGCCACATAGAGAGGAGGAAGGAGAGGGCTGGGTGCGCGCGCGCAGAGAGAGCGGGAGCCGGAGCGCGGGCGAGGGGAGCGCGCGAGCGCGGGAGCCGGGGAGCCGGGGAGCCAGGGGGCCGGGGAGCCGGGGAGCCGGGGGGCGAGGGCCAACCACCGCCCAGGCGAGATTCAGCGATTCCACAGCAATCGCCCTAATGACAACAGCCTCATAATATCTCCCCTAAATCCACCGTGAGTGCTGCATTGAAACATTTTGTTTCGCTTTTCTATTGGTCTGCGGCATGTCGTTGTAGCGTTGTCACGGCAACCGCTGCCAATCACTGTCAGGCCTGCCAATCAATACCGAGAACGTCAGGGCGGTTTTACCACTGGGGGGGGAGTGGGAGGGAGGAGGCTGAAGGGGGAGAAAGAGAGAACATCTTTTTTTTTTAATCTTTGCAACTCTTAATCTCGCCACTTCCCTTCCCTTTCTCTGCCTCTCTCCCTGTCTTTTTCTTACTGTCCATTTGCCTCCTTCCTCTCTCTTTCCCCAAAGAAGTTGAACCATAAATCCGAAATGCTGCCAGCCCAGCACTGAGTTGTTGAACAGGATGAGCAATTACTGGGGGTATTTCGTGGCGAGGAAAGAGGCTCCCCACTCCGCGCTCAGGCAGAGGGCCAGCCCAGCCCGCAGGGAGAGGCCGGAGCCCGCAAGTCAGGCCGCTTCTCTCTGCCTATGTGAGCTCTAATAGAGGCGGGGAAGAATGCCCAGTGCGCACCGACCCCAGTCCTGCGGGCCTCGGCGCCCGGGATCTGGATGCCGCAGGACATCTGGCGCCCTGTGCGCCTCAGAAGCGTGAGCTCGAGCTCCAAAGTGCCGGATCAGCATCGCTGACCACACTCGCTCAGCAGCTACGGCATTGGTTCTGGCATCTCTTCACTCCGTTACCAACCAAGGATGCTCGGCTGCTCTCCATCCTTCACGTAATACTTAAAAACAACAGTCGAAATAACTACATTTTTCTACGTTGCCTTCCTTAAAATACAGCACGCAGCTTTGACCACCTCCCCTCAGAATTGAGCCACCCCCTCTAGAAGGTGAGGGGCCCCGAGTAGCTGGGCAGCTAGCTCCTGGGGGTGCTGATATGCTGGCCGCCTTCAGGAGCGCTGGGCCTGCCTGCCAGATCCAGAAAGGCAGCAGAGTCTGGACATCAGTCCTAACGAAGTGCTCAAGGCCCAGGCATGGCTTGCTTGCACAAATCGTAAAGAAAAAGAAGAAACTCAACCAAACTGGTTGATTTTCCTGGGGACGAAACCACGCAAGCCCGGCAAGCACACCACGGAGGGCTCTCCCTCAGAGCGCCGGCTGCCCTCTTATTTTATTGAGGTGTAGTACTTTTAAGAAGATGTAATCAACAACTTGAGCCCGCCTCGGCTTTGTGAGGCCTCTGTAACTATGGAAGTGTGATTTACTCAGATTTGTCCGGGTCACAGACGTCTTTCCCTAGAACACTATGTATATTTAGACAGGACTCGGTTTGGTGTTAAAAAGTGTATATTTTAAACGGATTCACACACAGTAGCCAACAATGCCTACATTGTCAGCCCGTGTACAACGTGTATTGAGACGCAGCGTACAGACTTCAACTAATCTGCCCTCAATAAAGCTGAAATAATTATCCTAAGCTGCCTTTCCAGAAGAAAAATCATTGAGGAATTCAAAACTTTTTTTTTAGCAAAAGATCTTTTCTGCATTCCAATGCAGATCTGGGGGTGAGGCGCTGTGTCCACACCACTTTGGAGATCTCAATGAGGGAGGAAAGAAAAAGAGTGAGCAAGAATGTAAATGGGACGCCTAATGGGGCTGGGGCTGCTGGAGTCCCAGCCCCAAATCAGCGCACTCTGGCTTCGCTCAGGCTTCGGGGGGCCTCCTGGGCGGGGGCGCCTCAGCCAGCCACCCCGAGACCCCAGGGACAGGGTGGTGTGGGGGTGCGCAAAGCTCACCCGGCCCGAGGCAGCAGAGGTTCTCAGGTCACTGAGTTGAACAGGAAAAGATTCCCAGAGGAAGGACGACCAGGCTCACTTCGGGGGTCCCTCCTCTCCCTATTTCTTCCTCCCCGCTATACGTAATTTTCTGCTCGGTTTGGAAGCGCTGGGAGGGTTCAAGGTGGGCTCAGAAAGAACCCAAAGGTTGGGACACAAAACCAGACACTTCATCTTTTCTCCCAGTTCCCTTTCTCCTGTAGGGGACGGATTATAGGCCCAGGGGTGGGAGGAGGAAGGGGCAGGAGGAGGAAGCGGGAGAGGAAGGATTGAAAAAGGGGAGGGGAGTGGGTATTGTGCCGCGTGTGGGGGGACGAATTCCTACGGGTGGGTTTCCGAATATTGTGTTCAACTTTTTGAAAGCACCTCGTGACCCCGAAACTACATCCCCCAGCCGGGGACCCAGGCGCCTGGCGGGCGGCTGAACCCAGTCAGTCCCCTCCCCATCCCCACAACCCCCGCCTCGGGGTGGGGAGGCCTGGCCTTTCCCCGCCGCCGCGGCCCCGCAGCCGAGGGAGACTGGGCAGGTGCCGCGGGGCCCTGCCAGAAGCGCTGAAATCGAAAACCGTAGCCACTCGGGAAGAAGTTGGACAAGGGACGCAGGGCTCCGCTCAGCGACTCTCCCGCCCCCCAGGCTCAGCCCAGGCGTCTGGCAACCCTCTGCACCTCGCCTGCTCGGTGGCGGTGGCGGCCGCGGCTCGAGATGGGCAAGCCGGCGGAGGGCGGCGGCGAGGCGCGCAGCTT
>NW_006399769.1:5602186-5606319 GCF_000299155.1 Elephantulus edwardii
GGCGGCGCTGAGCTCCCGATGCCCCGCAGGCCCACCTCGCGGCCCCGCCGCAGTCAGCACTGCTCTGCCTAGGCCCGGAGCGCCACCCCTGCCGCCAGGAGCCGGTAAGTTGAGTCCCAGGAGCTGAGGAGGGAAATGCTGGTGTTGGGGAGCAGGGCTCGGCGGGCTCCCGGCGGGGCTGGGGGCGCAGGCTTCGCTAATCTGAGTCTAGAGAGGCTGAGACCGTGTGTCGTGTGTGCGTGTGTGCGTGTGCGCGTGTGTGAGTGCGAGAGAGACAGACAGGGTAGTTGGGTGGATCTGGGAGTATGGGAGCGGAGAGGGGCCGAGGGTCCCGGGCTGCCTCCCTTGCTGCTGGGGCCCCCGGACTAAGGGCTTCGTGGGCGCCAATGGGGACCCACAGTAGGGTCCTTCAGATCAGGGCAAACTGGGGCAAGTAAGACACCTTGGACCCTCTGAGTCGCCCCAGCGCGCTGGCTGTTCCGATCCCAGGATCTGAGACTTGATACAGGCCGAGGTCGCCTGAGCCAAGCAAAAGCCCGGCCATCGTCCCCGCTTCAGTCTCGGCCTCAGCAGCCAGAAGGGCAGCGTTTAGGCTGGAGAGTGTCCTTCAGCACCAGGTCCACGACCTCCTGAGCATTTAGTCAGAAATGTCTGTCACCCGCCACCTTCAGCTCTGAGAAATCTCCACTCCAGTCAGAGGAATCCCTGCGAGCGCCAGCACCCCTCACCTCCACCCCCGCACCCCGTTTCATAAACCTAGGAGTTTGTATGCTTCGGAGACTGGAAGGCCAGGAGGCCCAGACACCTGCGCCAACGCCCCACGCGGAGCAGGTTCGTCGTGGGGGGCAACGCCCCTTCCGGTCTGCGGGGTGCCAGGGGCTGGTGGCGGTGGTCCTGGACCTCCACGCCAACTGCGAACCGGGCGCGCGCGCGGAGGATGGGGAGGGCGCGGGGGAAGCAGCGCGCAGCGAGCAGGCTCAGAGGCCTTCAAGGACCCCTGATTGCCTTGCTTTGAATGAAAAACAACAACAACAACAACAACTGCTCCCTCCCAGCGCCCCCGCTCCCGGAGTTCGCCTGGGGGATTGGAGCTCCCAGCAATTGTCACCCGGGACAGTAAACACAACTCAGTTGCCTCAACTTCCTCCTTGCATAAAAGTTCCTGGCGTGCCGGGAAATTTGAATATTTGATCAGCCCCTTTTGAGTGACCCTCATTAGCCTGGCGCCCTGCTAAGGCACCAGCCTTGCAAGAAAGCTGCTGGGCCCTACATTTGTACGCCTTGTTAGCGCCGCTTAATGAAGCCGTCCCAACGGCTGAAAGGCGGCCTCCAGGGCCGGCGGCGCTCACCTCAAGGCACCCGGCTCCGCATAAAGAGGCCAGTCCCTCGCTGAAGGCCCCTCCGCCCCCCACATCCTCAAACAAGAGAAGTTTGGCTCTGTCTTGGCCCACTGCACCTCCCACTGTTAGGCCTCGTCGGATGGGCACAGACTGGCTGTGGTGACCCAGCCCCAAGAGAGACTTGGTGGGTGTGAGTCATAAGCGGTTGAGGAGACAACTTTTACTGACTGGGGCTCTGTGGACGCCCGTGACAAGCTCTCCAGAGAGGACCAATTTGAAATCAATTAGTCTCTCCGTTGTCTTAAAGATGCAACAGGACGAAGGCTGGAGCAGTACAGGGTGGGTGCCTAGGGAAGGGTCAGCTTTCTAATCTTTACCCTTCCCAAGCTCTTTTGGTCTCTTCTGCACAAGAAATCACACCCTTCTTAATGAGGAGCTTTAGCTGACAGCTAAGGGGTAAACTCAGCTTCCCAAACCATCATTGGCCTCACCATCCAGAGATTCTAATAGCGTTCCAAGTAATAACTAGGCTGCAGAAGGCAGAGTACCGCAGTCTTGCCCCACAATCCTAGTGCAGGAGCCTGGAGCACTAACCCCTCTCGGGCTTATCTCCTGTGCTTCCAGTTGCAATAAGGGGAAAAAAGCAGCTGAACAGGACTTCCCTGTGCAGGAGCTTCCTGGCTGCTGGAGAGACTGGGGCTGACAGGGGCCTAGTGGAGAGGATGCAAGAAGAGGGCTCTCTAAGGAAAGAACCCCCAAACCTTCGACTTTCCTGTTGTGTTGCTTTTTCTCTTCGGTCAGACAGGTGACAAATACAAGCAGTTTGGAGTGGAAATTGGGCTCCAGACTTCCTTCCCTTTCAGCCCCTCTCTGCTCTACTGTCCTTTCCCCTGGACCTCTGCATCTCAAGACTCCCTCTCATTTTCTCCTTGCCTACCTAGGAATCTGGAAACAGGCTGCTGCCAGATCCACACTCAGGATCTTCTGTATATCTGCACCCTTCTCCCCCCCCACTATGCCCCAAATTTCTGACACACTTGGGCCTGACAGCATTGATAATCTCAGGACCCTATTTCCAGGGCAAGCATCCCTGTGAAGGAGTCGGACTCCAGCCCTACCTTCTGCCAGAAGCAGAACCTTCTAAATGCATCTGGATCCTCTCGCCTGCTCCCTTCTCTTCCCAGGCTCCACAAGCAGGCCCCACCCTCTCCCCACCCTAAAACTCTTGCATCTCACATCGTTTCCAAACCAGCAAGCTTCAGGGGTCATCTATATATTCCTGGCAAAGGTGTCCTGGCCTTGAACCTCCCAAAGGACAAAAGTAGGGGTGTGAAAGGGTGCTCGCGACTAGGGAAGAAAGAGGCCTGAAGCTGAGGATAGACAGAATTCAACTCTGTGGCCCCAAGCTAGACTCTCCAATTGCTGTAGGGAGGAGAGAGGAGGAGGCTAGGAGTCTGCGGGCACCGTCCAGGGCAGCGGGGCCTCGGCGTCGGTGTGGGGGGCTAGATCTGCGGGAGAGGGGCGGGGTGGAGAGGGTCAGGGGAGAGCTCAGGGAGAAGGAGGGGGGTGCAGCCCTTTAAGAGTCACACGCTGGCGGGAGAGACGCGCGGCCCGGTGCTGGTGGCGCACTGACCCCGAAGGGGATTTAGCGGGAAGTGAGTGGCCGGGCTCCGGGGTCTTTGTCCAGGGGCTCCCGGAGAGGCCGAGGCACAAGAATAAGGAATGGCCGCGGCATGAAAGGCCTCGAGGGGACCGCGGCGTCCCTGCTCTTGACTTCTGAGCAGGGTTTAGAAAGCCTGCCACGGCTTAAGCCGAGCTGCTGGGGCTGCGGCTGAGCTCTAGTTCTCGGGCCCTGAACCAAGCAGAGGTGGAATGAGGGGGCAGCTAGAGAAAACTAGCAAAGTCATTCTTGACTCGACAGCTGCCTGGCCGAGGAGCAAAGCTTCGAGCCTGGAGCGACACGTCAGACACCATCAGCAAAAGACTTCTCTTTTACCAACTTCTGGTTTTGGTTTTATGTTCTACTCTGCGCATCTCCGAAGCCCGACAGAGTTCAGATGAATTCCCAACAGGTGCCGGGGTAAGTCTGTTTGAGGAAATTCTAGCTACATCATCAGCTCCTTCCCCCCCCCCCTTTCACCCCTTCGGCCGGCTGGAGTGCCTAGCTCCCCGGGCGAGAGGTGGCGGGAGGGAGGGGGCTGCGGTGTCCTTTCCTTGGAAGTGTCCAGGCCCAGGGTTCCAGTCCCAGACTACTGGCGGCTGCCCCGAGAAGCTCCTCCCCGCGCCCCAGGGCCCGGATCATCTTAGACTCGGGGTTAGGCCCTGCGCTCCAACCAAGTCTCAGCGGTTGGAGTGGGTCTGTGGGAGGGGGAGCGCGCCGCGGCGCCTCCTGATAGAAACTGCTGGGAAGGAAGGCAGGGGATCCCCTGGCCTGGAGGCCTTTGTATGGGAGCTGTCGGCGGAAACAGAACTATTCACCCCCTTTTTAAAAAGAGAGAGCCAGGATCCAGCTCGAGGGGGAGCCTGAGCCAGCCTGACAATAGCGGGCAAAGGAACTTCCCAGCAGCCTGAGTTTGCTCGGGGTGAGGTAGAGCTGCCGAGCGCGGTGCGGCGGGGAAGCAGAGGTAAAGAAATCCCGGGCACCCGAGTGGAAAGTGGGAAAATGTCCCCGGAGCGGGAAATACTGAGAGGCGCGCGCGCTCGCACGCACACCCGCGCTCTGGCCCTTTTCGCGCGCGCGGTATCCTTTTCTCTCTCTCTCTCTCTCTCTCTCTCTCTCTCTCTCTCTCTCTC
>NW_006399769.1:5606419-5611724 GCF_000299155.1 Elephantulus edwardii
TCTCTCTCTCTCTCTCTCTCTCTCTCTCTCTCTCCTAAATAAGCGGACTAGAGATACCCGTGACTTCCTCAGCAGAAACCCGCAGTTGGAGCAAACCGTTGTCGGATCTTGAGCTGGGGGGACAGTGGGAGTGGGGGGAGGTACTCTGGTGAAGGAGGGGGGGCATCATTTCCAGCAATAACTTAAAATAATCAGAGACTTCTTTAATCCTTTCCATCAACAGTGTCAACGCGCTAGAGAGGCTGCCTCACCTCCCAAGACGTCTTCACCCCGAGGGCCCGGCTCCCAGCCTCAGTCCCACGCTGGGCCCGCGCGCCGAGAGGTGTTCCGACGGCAAAACCCCCATACATCTGAAAGTACAGTGATTACTAAATTAATAGCAGGCACTAAGACAGATGTCAAAACGTCTTGAAAATGTTTATCTGTGAATAATTGAGAAGGTGGTGGGACGCATTATCTGATTGTGTAATGAAATATGTATGAGGAACAGCTGTTTGCAACAGTCCCCTCCCGCCGCCTCCTCGCCAGGGGCCCTTCCCTTGGAGGCAGGAGCCGCGGCGACTTTGCTCGCCCGCTTTGCGTCCACGCGGGAGCCCGCACGGCCCTGGCTCGGGGGCTGGCCGCGTGGGGGTCCCTGTGCACCCCGGGATCCGCGCGCCTCTTGGCGGAAGATGACAGTTTGGGGTCTCCGGGCAGTCCCCCTCCGGCGGCCCGGCTGCCCCTCGCCCTTGGCGACCGTCAGGGCGCGGCCTGGAGCCCTGGGCGCAGCGGGCGGGGGAGGCCCAGCCCTGCTTCTCAGTCGGCCGGGGTCACCGCGGGGTGAGGGGTCCCAGGGGCCTTCGTTAGTTGTTCCGGCCAGACGGTGTCCTTCGGTCCAGGCAGCACGGGCCTCCCGGACTCACAGAGCCGGCGCGGGGCCTCGGAGTGCGCGCAGGGAGGAGCGAGAGGCCCGGGGCGTCTTACGGCGAGGACGCGGTCGGAGCCTCACCGGCCTGGGACTGCGGGGTGGCCGCCCCACGGCTCAGCCCTGCGTCCCGCGGACCAGCGCCTGCATCCGAGCTCAGGCTCAAACCCAGTAACCTGAGTGTGCGAGAAGGCGTATCTTACCTACACGTTTTTGTGTATTTAGGGCCAGTTTCGATCCTAGGCTGCTTGGAGCTGGGCGCGCGGTGCCCTAGCGAGTGCGGAGGGGAGACGCCCTCCCACCTACCACCGCCTCTGCCCGGCTGCCGAAGCACTTAGCTCCCGGCATCCGGAGCTCAGCAAGTGACTAGGGAAGCCGGGTGGGCCCCCGGGACTGGGACGGAGGGAAGATCTTACCTGCGAAAAAGTAAGGGAATCCGGGAGCAGGAAGCAGCGGTGGATAAATATTCATTAGGAAGTGTAAGTGCCTCCTTTTAAAGCGCGCGGGCGCGCTGCCTAGCTCCTACCTCTCCTTCCTCCCTCCCTCTGTCTCTGTGAGGCTCACACTTGCTCTCGCTGTCTTCCCCCCACCCTTTCCTGCGAAAAGCCGGCTGGATCTCGGTCTAGCTAACCTGTTGGGAAGCCTGAGCTGCGGGCAGCGCCTCCCCAGCTGCTTGCCTTCGCTCTTGGGGCGCGCGTTTCCCCATCCTCCCTTCCTCCTCTCTTGCCCAGCCCCTCACCCCCTTCTAAATTACTACATCATTAGCTTTATTTTCGGGGTGGGGGTGGAGGGAGCCACAGCATAGCCCGACGTACCTCTCCCTAACAAGGCGAAAAGCTGGGCGCTCTCCGAGGCAGCCCCAAGTCCTACCCCACCCCGCCCTCACTCATTCCCACCCTTTCTAGTTTCTTCTTCCCTAGATCCATCCAATATTAAACCAATTCCCTTGCTACCTTTCTCGCCCCCTGCGCCGCCAAGCTGGATCCCAGACTGCACCAGCGGCGAGATGCCAGGCCTTGCAGTCCAATGCGCCAAGGCTCGGGCTTCACCCTGCAGAGCGCAGGAGCACCCTTCCAGTGCCTCTTCTCCATTTCGGTTTGCCGGCCTGACCCTGGTGGATGACCCAGGCCGCTCCAGCCTTAGGATCAGAATGCCTGGCACTCATGTGCCTCAGCCTGCTGCTCTCAGAGCCTCTGGACCTGGCTTTTTGGAAGACTACATGGGGGAAGGGAGAAGTGGTCTCGTTTTCTACAAATGCTCTGAAGAGAGAAACAAAATGACCTTTGAACTGACACTTGTCCTCTGTGAACAGACTGGCACAAAGTTAGTCAAAAGTACACATTTTTCTCATACTCACAAGAAAACACATCAACTGGAATTCACAAATTCAGCCTACAACTCAGGGAAATACTTGGGTTGTACCGGCCCACATGCGCCCCCACCCCTCAATTTGCACGCTCGAAGCAAGCTCCTGTGCCAACCTGAAAGGCGAGCAGACCTGCAAGCGGGGTCCAGGAGATTGGCCACCCCGCTAGAATGTCCCCGGACTGCCCCGGCCATTCCCTCGTCCCCATCCTCCCGGCTCCAGGACCCTAGGCCACTCCGTGAGCCTTCAAGGAAGGAAAGCTCGCTACCTGATTATTGGGGCGGGGGTTGGGCCCCGATGATCGCTCCACAACAGTCCGCAGAGCCCAGAGCGCAGAGGTGGGGCGGGGTGGGGAGGGGCGGAAGGGGCGGGACCACACCTGTTCTTACTAATGGTGCTGCTGGGGTAGGCCGCGAAGGGCTTGGGTAAATCTTTTTTTACGCTAAGTCCTCTTGACTTTTGTATTTAGTTCTGTACCTTCCCAGGCTCCTGAGCGCACTTGGAGAGGCGGCCTGCATGGGAGGTGCGCCTGCAAGCCAGGAGGAGACTTGGTATCTCCCCTCCCCGGTCGTCTGGCTACCATCTATCTACAGGGAAGAAGTTCCCAATGCCAGACGGACCCTTCTCAAAAAGAGTGAGGTGCAGGATCCTCAGAGGATCTCCCTGACCACTCCTGGAGGGGTGGGGGGTGGGGGGCTTACGAATTAAGTTGGGCAAATAAAGGCAATCAAAACATAGATACGCCTGGGACCAGGTAGCCTAACTCATCACCAAAGTCCTGCGAGTGCACCTGCTCACCGCCTCCTCCTCCCCATCCAGAGCCAGAGGGTTCCGTGCATCCGAGCTCAGGCTCAAACCCAGTAACCTGAGTGTGCGAGAAGGCGTATCTTACCTACACGTTTTTGTGTATTCTCCGAACACACAAGGAGAATTAGAGAGGACTGTCAAAGAGTGGACACGCGGAATTTGAGGGCTAGACAAATGTCCCCAGGTGAAATGATTCTGATGTAGCTAGATGTCCAGACGCAGGCAACAGCTGCAATGCTTGCGTGCAGTGTGGCAACCCCACCTCTCCCCCACCCCGCGCAGCCACACCTGCAGCCACGCATCCCCCACGAATGGGCCGGAAGAGGACCCTGCCTCTGGACCTGAGAGCTTTGAGCCAGTGAGAGCTGTGGGTCCCTGAGGGAGGAAGTTTACTGAGCAGACTGGGCGAATGGTTTCCGGTGAAGCCCTGAAAACTAGAGAGGACGCCTTCTCCGCAGAGCCAGCCTCCCAGCTTGGCTGGAGACACCCAGAAGAAGGAAAATCTGAGAAATTCACTTCGCCCGTGACTATTATTTCTTATTATTAACTTCTCATTGCTAATGGTGGCCTAAGAGGTTGGTTATGAATGAGAAATGGGGTGGGGAGTGTAGACGCACCCCGCGCTCACTGCCAGGATGGGAGACTCCTAATCCGTAATGGGGAGATTACGCTGCAGCCAGGCTGCTACAGCGGGGCCTTCATTTTACCCCTTTCACTCTGCTTAGCCTAAATGTAGTCGTTATAAAGGAACTCTTGGTTCAGTTCCACCCCTCCAACTTTCCTCCACTTCCTTCCCAATCTCTTGCATATGAAACATACCAGTAAAAGAACACTCCAGACTGAATTACGTGGTTTACTAAACTATTTTTCTTCGTGAAAGGTTAGATAATTCTTGCCACTCTCCCTGGCGGAGCTTTCGTCCTCTTGGCTGGGATGGGGATTGGGCAAGGGGAATTTTCAGAGAGGCCAAAGGTCAAGGCCAGAGTGAGTCGCAGGCTTGTTTTCCTTGTCAGGTCTGTTTGTCTACGTCCAGCCCAGCCGTTTCTGGGGTAGGAGCCACCTCGGAAAGGCAGGAGTCCTGGAGCAATGGTGTCTCTCCTTCTGTTTCAGCCCTCTCTCAACTTTCTTTATTTTAGTACCTCTCTGAGACTCCATACCTGAACTCTGAAGATAAAAAGCAGTTTACAGTGAGATTTAGGTCTGACCTTAAAAAAAAAAAAGAAAAAAGGTTTTCTGAGCTCCCATGTAGCTTGACCACCCCCTAAGGGTTTACAGAAGGAGAGGACTAGTTAAGAAGACACGAGGAAGCCGTTGGGTAGGTACAGCACGTGGGAAGACAGACGTGTTAGTACTGAAGACAGACTCAGCGGTTCCAGGACGCAGTGGTCTTAGGAAAGAATGGGGTGGGAGCAGGGAAACACGGTTTCTCATCTGGAGACAAACCCTGTTTCCTTCCTCTCCGACCTCCCCAAGACGCACTGATTCATGAAAATTTTAGCAAGATTTGTAATTACAGATTTATTTATTTTTTCTTTCTTTTTTTTTTTTTTTTTGAGAAAACACTGTGAACATCACTTTAGAGTCAATGAATTGGAAAGGCAGTTTCTTCCTGGGCCATTTTTATTTCCTCAGGTTTGTTTTTTCTCATTCTCGAATGAGAGTTTACCTGCTGGGCCACCACAGGAGACTTCAACAAAGAGAAATGTGAATAAGAACATAACTTCCAGCCTGGAATGCGGCCCCACTTCCTGTGGATGAGGGTCAGAACTCTGAGGCAAACTCCTCCACCTGTCGGTATTTCCCTCCCCCCTGGGGCAATTTATCTAGAACCTTTCCAGTAAGAAGCAGCACTCAGCATCGCCGAGTTGGAGGTGCTTGCTCTCGTCAATTCTCCAAACTTGAGATTTGCTTGTCTGATTTGAAAAACTGGTTGTATATACATAGTTATTTGGTTGCAGCCTCTATCACTCGAGCAGAAAAGAGACTCGTTTTCTCAAGTCTTCAAAGACCCTGTGTACAGTCACTGGAGACAATGTCTTTCCCTTGTCGTGCGCAAACACCCTTGTCGCCTCTGCTGGAGCCGCACAAGGCCCAGGACAAGGCTTACAGGTGCTGGAGTGGCTTGTCAGGGTTTGTCGACCCAACCATTTTGGGGTTTTACTTACCTGTAAAGACTTCTCAGGAATTGTGTGTTTCTCTCTCTCTCTCTCTCTCTCTCTCTCTCTCTC
>NW_006399769.1:5612819-5643842 GCF_000299155.1 Elephantulus edwardii
CCGCCGGCGCCGCGGGGCCACGCGCGTCCCCACCTGCAGTCCCGCGGTGCCGTGCGCTCGGGCGGGATCCTCGCGCGTCCCCCCTTGCCCCTAATCCCTTCTGCTTGTATTCTAATCCTCCACATTACAGTTAATCTGTAATGATACTGCTTCAGAGGAACCTGTTGCATATGAGGCACGGTAATTTGTCACCTTGGAAACAGTTTTAACTAAAGATTGTAACCGCGATGTCAACTGTACGGCTGCCCAGCGCGGGAAGCGTCCGGGGACCCGCACTCGAGCCGGCGGGAGGTCGGGCCGGCCCTGCTCTCCGGTCCGCGAGGCCTGGCCGGAGGGGCACGGTTTACCCAGCAGCGAACAACTCGGTGAACTTGAGCCACCGGGCGCCCCAAGTAGCACGGACGCCGGCCCTGCGCCCCCAACGCCGGGAGCGCGCGGAGCCGGGACAGCGGCCGGGGGACCCTTGAGCTGCAGGCCGACAGCCGCCTCCGCGTCCACCCCTCGAGATACCTCCTTTTTAAAAACACACCGGCAACAGCAGCCCCAAATTGCTGGCACGCCAAAAGCAAAATTAAACATAATTGCTTTTATTTATCTATTGCTTTTATATCATTAAAATATTTTTAGTCGCATTGTATAAAATAGCATCTACTCTGATTATTACCTGCCATATCTGTTGATCTGCTCCTTGTGTCTTCAGCACAGCAATATTAACAATTAAGAAGAAAAGCACATCTTATACATTGTATCTGTCAAGATACGTTACAATTTCCATTAGCAACAAAAATGTATTCTTTTTGAAGACGCTGTGAAGCATATCTTTCACGAGCACTTTATTAATAATCATAGTTGTCAGAAAGAATTAGATATGCATAGATTGTAGATGCAAAGGAAATATTAGATACACAGAATAAAATATACAGCGGGAATGAGGCAGAACTACTTTTTTAAATTATTTTTTTTTACTGAGTTAAAGAAAAAAAACAAAAATAAAAGAAAAATACAACACAACCCACCAAGCTATTAAGCTTACTTAAAAGATGGCTTTGTTGGTTTAATTATACTGTAGTTATTTTATAAATATGTTTCAAAGGAAGCTTGCCATATTGCATGTCAATGAGGGCTCTAAAGAGAAGCTCACAAAAGCTAATGCATACCAAATACCAAATTTTAGTCATTAGCATTCCTATTTATTACAAACTAAAGGAACATATTAACAGACAAGAATTTCCATTTAGCTAGCATTACAATGTTTGGCCATTTAAATAAAAAGGGCAAAGTATATACGTATTTCCACTCCCTCCTCCCGTTGAAACTATACATTCTTCGTGCCTTGAAGCTTTTGGAGAGACTGGGAAGTTTCTGATTGAGGAACCTGGACTCCCCAGTGCAAACGGGTCGAAGGGCCCCACACCCTTGCTTTCAGTTACCAAGCTTAAAGCTATTCACTTGCAGGCAAGAACAGTGCTGGGCTGGGGCTTTGCTGCTTGCAGAGGGCTGCACCCTAACCACAGCTTGTGAAGGATTCTTTGTCTTTAATTTGTGTCATGAGCATATGCAAATTATTAATTGTTTTTCCTCGGGAGGAGTGTGGGGATGGCAATGGTAATACTGCTTTTGTTTGGGTGTTAACATTTCCTTGAAAGCTCCCCAGACTGAGTTCTTCTTCCAAGGCGGATCTTCTAGTAGGGAATCCCACAGCTACAGTGAATACATACGTGTTAATTCTAGAAACAAGCACATATAGGTTTTGTGTCATTTCAAAACCTTTACTTCAAAGGTTTTTCAAAAGGGTTGTTATTTCAAAATCTAGAGCAAAGACAGCAATTCTGCTTTCACAACAGAAGCAAGTGAATATGGAAATAGTTCCCCCACCCCACCCCGTGGTTATTTGAAAGAGAAATACTTATGCATTTACAAACTTTAAATGCATTTGTTTCCATAAAATTGAGAACACTGGCTCTCTCCTATTGGGCAGGAAAACCAATTTTTGAGAGACGGAGGCGAAATGTTTACAATGATAGGAAAACGTTATTTTGAGTAATTCTAGGTGAGATTTATTTTTAAGTATCCATGGGGGGGGTGCGGAAATTGTTACATGAGCTTGTTAAATTGTGCGTTTAACTAAAACACCAGAAGCACACGTCCTTCCCGCCTGATGTTTGGCTGGGACACAATATATTCTTTC
The DNA here is from genome assembly GCF_000299155.1 of Elephantulus edwardii. Classification (NCBI taxonomy): domain Eukaryota; kingdom Metazoa; phylum Chordata; class Mammalia; order Macroscelidea; family Macroscelididae; genus Elephantulus; species Elephantulus edwardii. The sequence goes on from NW_006399769.1 coordinate 5,615,008, forward strand.
TGCTCAGAAGAGACTTTTGTGTGAAAAGGGTTGAAAATGTCTATGAAAAGTACTTCTCCTGAACATCCATATGAAAACCAGTGTCAGGAGGAAGAGAGGGAATATCTGGATCCCTGAATCGAGAAATAAAATTTCTTCTTAAAAACCCACGATTAGCCTCTGTGTCTGCATGAGAAATCTCCATTGCTGAGGTGTGGTCTGGTGGAGGAGGGTGGAGGACTCTGTGACTACCTGGAGGACTCTGTAACTACCTGGGCCGAGATAAAGGAAGGAAAATCGGTGTTTGTTACATCAGCCATTTTATCCTGCCAGGGCTAGAGTGCAAGTCACTCTATGAAGAATTTTGGCTGTCTCGATGCTATTAGTCAGGGGGATTGGGTGGGAGGAGAGAAGAGATAATTCTCCATTTGTGTCCTATTATATTTGGATCATGGCACAGTGGTTAAGCGTTTGGCTGTTAATGGAAAGGTCAGTGGTTCAAGCCCACTAGCTCCTCTGTGGGAGAAAGAGGTGGCAGTAGCCTTGGAAGCCCTGTGAGGCAGCTCTGCTCTGTCCCACAGGATCTCTGTGGGGTGGAGTTTGACTCAGTGGCAATGTGAATGTATTTAAATGAGGTATCAGTTCCCAAGTCACTAAGGCATATTTAATATAAAGGGACAAAAATTATCTTAAATATGTAAATAGATAGAAGGTGGTATTTGCCCTAAAAGCAGGTTATATATCATTAGGTGACCAATTCCATTCCTAAAGGAAATGATAATAATTTTTAAAACCTAAACCCATTGCTGTAGAGTTAATTCTGGCCCTCTCTTATTGTTGTTAAGTCCAAGGCGACTCATAGCTGATCTGCCAGTGGGTTTTCAGAGACTATAAGCCCCAAAGAAAGAGACTGCCTATGTCTGTCTTTCTCTAAGTAGCTGGTGGTTCCTAAACTCATGCCTTTGGGTCAGCAACCCACACCCTTACTACCAAGCCACCAAAGCTCCCGTTTTGACTCACTACAAATAAATCAGTCTGGTCTTGCCGCTATTAATCCTGAGCCCAAATTATCCACATGGCTTACCGACTTGCTTCAGTTTCACTTGCATTTTCTGCCTTCATTGTGTACTGAGTCCAGATACCACCAAGAGTCTCTGTGAGGAACAGGCTGCTTCCCATATACTTAAATCATAGTGGTTTATGTCTCACTGTTGGGGACAGATAACCTTGCTGCCAGTTACCTGTCTAGAAATAGGATTTATGATTTCAGAGAGCAGTTTAGTGAAGACCGTATCAGGGATATAGAGATGGATAGGATAAAAGTCCTTTTCTGTTGTTGTGGGAGAGGGCTATACACAGGTCAAGTCGGCAAAGAGTAGTGCTGGTCTCTGGATGTCCTGCCTGGGAGCCACTTGAGGGAACATGAAGGAGATCTGAGAAGACTTCCCGGAGGAAGAGAATTTTGAGTTGAGTCTTGAAAGATGAGTTTAATGCATTGTGAATGAAGGAGTGGGGAAAAGAATATGGCACATAAATAAAATTGGTATCTGGTTAAGATATCAATTAGATTATACAGGTCTGGAATCAGGTAGACAATTAAAAAAAACCCATTTTAAAATTGGTTTCCAATAATCACCCACATACACTTTGTCTTACAACATCAACCACCATTGTACAATGCCATTATTTACCTTGTCTTATTGAAAGGCAATTTGAAAGTGCTTATTTAAATGGGTAAAAATAAATATGAGTGAAGAAATAAAATTGTTCTGAAGCCTGATTATAAGTTCTGCTAATCATTTCCCCTTAAGATGACCTGTTTTGCTCTGAGCAGATTATGTTAACCTGAAATTCCCTTGTGTCCCTTCCCTTTAATGGTCCAGGGAATTCAGTTTGAGATTTAGAATGATGTGGAGAGCTGACAAAATGCAGTGGATGAAAGGTCTTACTCTGATGAGACTTCAACATAAGCAAATTCTGTTTGTATTGATGTCCTGTTTATGTTCTTACAAGAATGAGACCATCACTGCAATTTTAGGGGATTTTGTGTTTTTAACAAAATCTTTTGTTATGCAATCAACTTAATAGGGTTTACTTGGTGGTCCCGCACCCCCAACATTCTGGAATGCAAATATGTAAATGGAGCTTGTGATGTTTTTAATGTAAAGAATCATAAAAAGTCCACTGAAAAAAAGTCTTTGGGTTAAAAACAAGGAAACTTGGTACTATCAGTGAATGGCGAAACCAGCTCGCTCAATTCAGTCTCACTTTTTGTCATTTGAGGGCAGGGCTGTGCAGGCTGCCCTTGCCTATATGTTAAAGTTGGTTTTGGGTTTTTATTTATTTTTTTTCCTTTTAAGGACAAAAACCACAGGAAGGTAAGTCCTTACAAAGCTCTGGTTTCAAGAATTTGGTTGATATCAACCAATTCTCAGGAACAGATAGATGCTCATTATTTTGAGCTCTTGGCTATAAATTTTAAAACTACAAGAAGAATGGGTTTTACTGGCAAGACAGGAGGACCTTGCCGTCCATATTGTCGTTTCTTTAGAATGTGTTTTTGAGTGAGAGGTCTTTGTGCCTGGGCCATACTATCTACACTTGCACACAGCAGAGGCATGCTCTTCAGAGAGCGCCCTTCCTCCAGGGGAGTGGTGGTGTCGAGGCAGGGTTTGGATTCCCTCTCCAGTGCAAGACATTTCACAGCCACATCTCAAGTGTTCTTTTTGCTGTCACTTCCATCTCTGATCCAAGTTTGTATTCTCTATTTTTGCCCCTAAAAAAAGTCACTGTTTCTTTTTAAACTACACATGAAAGTCAACAAGTTGAGGGCAAGTCAATTTCAATAATAAACAGACGTCTTTTGAGTTCCCGGAGACCCAACTAAAGGTCCTTCCAAGGGAAGTACCGAATTCAAAAGGAGGAAACACCAAGGATTATGAAAGATTCCACAAAGCGTGGAGCCAGGAACAGCCAGCCTGCAGCCCCTCCTCTCTGGCCCTGTGAGTTCATCTGAGGGAAGCTCGGTTCCCAGGGGCCCATCTTTTCCTGGTTGTAAAATATGTTCCATTCCAATATACATGGGCTAAACATATGGTGAAAGAGTGTGAAGAGGGAAGTCTGTCCATTAGCACATTCACAGAGTCTAGGATGTACATTGGACAAAGGGCTTCTTGTTGGAGGCCTTAAATCACAGCATCCTGCCAGTGAAAGCTGAATTGACCTCAATTTGTGTGGCAATGTGCTTGTATGTGTGTGTGTGTATGTGTGTGTGTGTGTGTGTGTGTGTGTGTGTGTGTGTGCCGTGCTCCAGTGAGGGCACCCGGTGTGTTCCCAAGGCCAGACAAATCCAGGCTGCTTCTGTAAGACTCTTGGTATAAAGGAGGAAAAAAGTATTGAATGACCTTGTATGTATGTGCCGAGGAGGAGGAGGAGCCCCCAGAGATTAGAGAATGTGGAGAGGATGGAATTTTATTTTAATTGGTCTCACATTTCCCTGGAAAGCTTGACCGAGAACATGATCTTCTTTCCCATTTACTTGTCTGCAGCCAAGTCCCAAGCTGAGGGGGATGAGAGGACATCTTGACCCAAGTTGAATTCTGAAGGAACACTTGGCCCCAGCTTTCAGAATTCCTAGATCACAAACGCATAACTGCGGCCAGGTCACCAAGAATGAAGCGAGGATGCTCATTACCTCAAGCTTCAAATTAACCTGGAGACACATTGAAAATCCTCTTTCGAAGTCAAAGTGTAGAAACTTGGACCAGGTGTGTCTTCTGTTGACATGAAGGCTTTCTTCTCTAGTCCTGTTACCTAGTCCAATCCCTCCTGGGTCCTTGTGGTAGAGACTTGGGGTATGGAAGGGAGGAGTCCTCAGAATTTGTAGCAGTAGCAAGCAGAGGACTGTGAGACACACCCCCCCCACCGCCACCCCCTACAACCCAGACAGCCAGTCTCTGCACAGACAGAAGAAGCCACCCACCTGGGGCAAAGGGTTATTGTTAAACCTTACCCTGAGCCTCAGTTCCACATCCTCAGGTCTCTGGCCTCCTCTATAGTAGGCACCAGTAGGGTTGAAAAAGTTCATTCTATCAAGTTTAACAACTTTCTGGTGTAACTTCTGAGAGAGCTGATTGCTTATTCATGCAGAAGCAAAGACGCCCAGTTCATTTTGCCTGTTTTTGCTACTCTTTGTTGAGGTTGGGAGACTGTTATGGTAGCTGCAAATGGCTTCTCAAGTGACATTTGCTGACATTCAGTGAAGTACATTTATCAGTATTCACCAGCTCACCTCTATACATACAATCCATTTTGTTTTGTTCTTCATAGCAACCTTCCTTCCAACACCGGTGCCCTGAAAACGATAAATGGCAAGGTGGCATATTTCTCGAGCTGCACTCAAATGTCACTGTGAAAAATCTTTAATGGACTAAGTGTAGCTTTTCACGTTGCAACTTGTCAGGTACTGAGAAATTCTAGAGTTTCTCCTTAATCCACAAGTCTTTGGAACCACACATCTGCAAGCAGAGACTAATTATAAGCTACACCAGTCAGACCTGGGCAAGCAGAAACCAAAGAGAGAGCATCTGGTATAAGCTCACTCTTCTTTATTATCCTCCTTCTCATTCCATATTTTGTTACTTCCTTTCATACTTGGAGAATATGCCCACTATGAGCAATTGGTTACTTTAATTAAGTGGGTGACAATCTATCCTTGCCCCCAGTAGTCCTCAGTGTAGGTTTGTGATTGTTTGTACACTCAGTCTTCTCCACAGTAGCTTTACTTTTTCCTTCCAGACTCAAAACCACTAAGATTGCTCCTTTCAAAATACTCCTGTCTCTGAATCATAATTGAGAAGCCGGACTTTGTGAAGAAAATTGTGGCATTAGGATTGGAGGGAAAACTCATCACTAACCTGGGTTATGAAGGTGACACAACTTTGCTGGCCAAAAATGAGGAGTCTCTGAAGCACTTGCTGCAGAAGATCAAGGACTACAGCCTTCAGCATGGATTACATCTAAACATTAAGAAAACAAAAATCCTAGCTATCGGGCCAATATGCAGCATCATGATAAACGGAGACAGGACCGAAATTGTTAATGATTTTATCTTGCTCTGATCCACACTTAACAGCCTTAGCACCTTCAGTTAGGAAGTCAAAAGACTAGTTGCATTGGGAAAAATCTGCTGTCCAGAGTCCTAAAGAGTAATGATGTTAGTCTAAAGACTAAGAGGCATCTGATCCAAGCCATAGTCCTTTCAAATGTTTCCTATTCATCTGATAACTTGACAGTGACTAAAGATGACAGAAGAAGAATTGATGCCTTTGAGTTGTAGTGCTGGAATAGAGTATTTTCATGGACTTTCAAGAGAGCAAACAGGTCTGACTTGGAGAGGGTGGAACAAGGCTGCTCCTTGGAAGTAGAGATGGTGAAACTCCACATCACTTACATTGGACATGTCAGGAGGACCCAGTCCTTGGAGAAGGACATCATGCTTGGAAGGGTAGAAGGCAGACCTTGGAGGAAATGACTGACACAGTGACTGTGGCAATGTGGTCAGATGTGTTGTAGCTGGTACAGTTGGCTCAAGATAGGACAGGGTTCAGAGCCATTTTTCATGGGGCGCTATGAGTCATGTTTGACCCCATGGCACTAACAGCAACAACAACAACAACAACAAAAGTTCAGTTAGAGCAAGATGGGCATCTGAGGTGTGGGATTAGACGGGCTCTCTCTCCTATCACTCATTTTCAGATGGACAATTGTTCTTCCAGATGACTGAGTGCTTCGCCACCACTGAAAAGGCCCGCCACTTTTCTCCGCTGTCCACATGCCAGGGCACCAGGCCACTGTGAAGGAAGTGATAGGAATGTATCCTGCTTACATAGCTTCTGGCTTTTTCACGTGCTCTCTGTCTGTGGGTCTATGCTGCAGACAATCAGCCCCTGCAATCAGGGGAGTGTTTACTGAGCTGTGCCTCAACAAAAGCATCATAATCATCATTGTTTCTACAACCTGTGTTTGAAGATCAAAGGAGTAAGGAGATGAGCATTCTGAAGCCAATGTGTCAGTCACATAAATGTTTGACCACATGTGAAGTATTAAAGTCATTTTGCTTTTGCTAATGGACTTAAAATATTATTTAATTGGTTTTCATATAATAATTCCTTTACATTCTATTTCACTTATATACATTGTGTTTTAGACAATCTTTCGTTCACGTTGTGTATCATACAATCATTCTCATGGACTTTTGAACCTTACTTGAGATCTGATTTTAATACTGGTTCCTTTGGTTTGGCATTTCCTTGGATTTTATCATTTTTTTCCTCCCCTCACCCCCAATTTGGCCTTTTTTCTCCACCAGGTTGTCTTCTTCTCCTTTGGATTGAGTGACTGGCCTTTCTGACATCCCCACTTTTGCAAAGTCCAATGTGGAGCACATTTTGGCTACACAAGAGTATCAGCAGACTACCATACGTAACTCATCTGTTTCTATATTGTTGGGTTTATTTCATCTCGAGTTTGAGTTGCCAGAAATGAGCTAAGGATTTTGCCCCTTCCCACTGCTTAGGAGCTAAGGCATCCCTGTGGAGTACAAATGGGTAAAGTGGTTGCTAATCACAGGCTGATTAGTATAACCCAACCTTTGGTGTCCTGGAAGAACAGCCTGGAGATTTACTTCTGAGGAATCAGTTTCTGAAAACTTGATGGAGCACAGTTCTGTTCCAGCATGTATGTTCCAGAGCTTATGGGCTGGTCATGAGTCAGAGCCGACTTTATGGCACCTGGTGTGTAGGAGTGGGGCTCACTGGTGCTTCCAGTGGCCAGGCGTGGTAGGACAGAAAGAGCGAAGGGCGGAGGACAATGGGTGACCCGTTAACTACTGGGATGGGATGGATACCAGACAGACTCAAGTGTGCTTGGACAAATTGTTCTCAGTCGCCAAGACAAATGACAGAAACAAGAGAAGCTGTATCAATTGTCCCTGTAACTTGACAGGGTAGGTAATTAAACCAGATATCTGAGGAGGGGAAAAGGCACCTATTTTTAGAACCCATTAATAAAAGAAGCCCAGGAGGTATTTTTTAAAGGGAATGGTATGTCTTTATTTACAAGGCTACTTTGTACATGCCTACTTGCTGATTTGGGATATTCCTGTTGCCAGTGACCCTGTAGGAAAGAGTAGAACGACCTCATGGGTTTCCTGGACTGTAATCTTTTATAGAAGCCAATCGTCCCATCTTTCTCCTGTGGAGTGGCTGGTGGGCTTGGCCTGGACTTGTGGTTAGTAACTGAGGGCTTAACTGTTGAAACACCAGGGCTTTTGATTTGTTTTATTTTTTTATCTCTTTATACATTTCTCAGATAGCCACAGCCCATCTGTATTATTGGCTCTGCAGTGTTTATGCACACACACACACACACACACACACACACACACACACACACTGTCAAATCAGGAACTCTGATGATGCAGTGGTAAGGTGTTTGGCTACCAACCCAAAGGCAGGAGGTTCTAAACCACCATCTGTTCCATAGAAGAAGGATGAGCAATTCCTTTTTGTGCAGCTTACAGCCTCCGAAAACCTGCTGGAGGGTCAGCTATGAGTCTGTTACTTGTCAGCATGTAATGACCCAATACTATAAATAACAATACTAAATGTGAGGGAGTTTTGGTGGCTTAGTTGTAAGGAGTTGCATCGCCAACTCAAAGAAACACAGTTCAAGTCCACCAGCTGTTCAATAAGAGAAAGATGGACAGTCCCCTGCCATGCCTTAAAACTGCCTCTGAAGACACACTGGAGGGTCAGCACCTAGTAGGGTGTTAGACTTGAGATGAAACCTGTGACTTCTGGTACACTAAGATGGTACACTAGTGTGTGCATGTATAACTATGCATGTGTGTGTCTGTGTACCTGCATGTATGCACAGGTGTACCTTTATATTTGCGTATATGTGCATACCTTTATGAGTCGTCTACGACTCGACGGCACCAAACAACAATAACAACGACAACGACAGAGAGCTATGTTGGCCTAGTGGAAGGAAGCTGTGCTACCAAGCCGAAGGTGGGTGATTTTCATCTGTGGCCCTCGGACAGATTCAAATTGTTTTCCTGTCAAACATTCTTCTAGGTGGTATAGCACTGGTCTGTGCGTTGCTGTACAGAGGTAACTCGTGGTTGCTGTGATACTGAAGCCTGTGACAGTGATGTGCCAATCATGGTAACGGGTACCCATGGTGGACAGTGTTGGCTGAAGCTTCCCAACTAAATCAAGCCTGGAAGCAGGAGTGGCACCAACTTCCAAAATGGCTTGTCTCCGGAAACTCTATGTACAAACAGTGCTCAGGCTGTTCCTTCATAGGGTGGCTATGAGTCATCTACGACTCGACGGCACCTAACAACAACAACATATGTGTGTAGGGATGTGTACATGTATGAGCGTGTCCATGTGTATCTGTAGGTGTGTACCTCTGTATGTGTATTGTGTATCTTTACATGTGCATGCAGGTGTACCTGCATGGATGTGGGCATGTATGTGTGCCTGTAGGTGTGTGCTTGTATACCTGTATGTGTGCATGTGTATTTGCATGTGTGTGCATGCAGGTGTCTGTGTGTGTGTGTGCACCTGTGTATCTGCATGTGTACCCATCTGTGTGTGCATGTTTCTGTATGTGTGTGAGTGCATGTGTACGTGTGTGTGTGTGTGTGTGTGTGTGTGTGTGTGTGTGAGTGTGTGCATGCAGGAGATTGGGCACAATTTGCTGCTACTCTGGAAGAGTGGGGAGTGGAGATGAGGAGAACCCAAGAAACATTAAGGCTGCCTGGCATCCAGTTTTCTCATCTGACAAATACAACAGCCTTCATTTTAATACATAATTACAGTCTGCATGGGATAATTAATGCAAGTTTCTTTTTTAGACATTTTTTTTCAAGTTTTAGATATTCTTCTTTTTATTTAACCATTTCAGGACATAGGCAAGAAGGAGATTTACTGAAGTATCTTTGGTTCAGTATGTTTTCTGCTTGGTGAAACCGTGACTACATTGAATGGAGTCGGGCTGCTTTTTGTTGTCCTCCAAAGGCATCTTCAAGATTAATGCTGAGGTCAACACTCTTTGCAGAACTTCTATCCAGCCTTCTCCACAAAAAAGGTCTGAATTAATACCTTCTTTGGCCATCAGCATACCTCTCTGCTATTATGTTAGTATTGTTGTCAGAAAGTTCTACTTCTTTTCTTTTCCTTTTTTCTTTTTCTTTTTTTTTCTTTTCCTCTGAGCCCTCTGTCTTACTTCTTTAAGTTCCCTCTGACATCATCTCCTGCAGGAATCCCTTCCTTATTCACAAGTCCTGCAATACAAAACTGCCTACTGTCAAACACTTCAGTCCTTTTCTGTAGCATTTTTGTGCTTAAGGGCTATGTTTTAGCCATGGTTGTACAGCGGGCTCATCAGCATTTACTAAGCAAATCTATGCCACTTGCCAAGTGAAAGGATAAGTAAATATGCAGAATAGTTGCTTGGGAATGAAAGGGATGTCAAGTACAGGAAATGTATAGTTTAGCCCAACTAAGTATTTCCCTTAACTCCAGTCTCTTCTTGGTCTAGTCTTTCTCTCCTGAGCTTTCCAAGAAGGCATTTCTTTTATTCAATTCCACCTGTGTCATCCTGCTTAGAGCACAACTCAAGGTCAAACAGCATCTTCCACGTAGTATCACATCTGTTTCTTTCTCCGGTGGCTCCATTTTTCAGCCTATTCTTCTTGCCCTTTGTTCCATCCTTCACTCTCTATTTCATAGTCCTTTTCTACCACCATGAGGTGGCCTGGTGATGCAGTGGCTAAACACTGTTGCTCTCTGGGAGATTAATGGCATTCTGTTCAAATTCCAGCCTAGAAATCCCTATAGGGAAGTTCTGCTTTGTCTTCTTGTAGGGTTGCTGTGACTTGGAATTGATTTGACAGCTCACCACCACAATTCTCTATTTACTATTACATAGGACCATATTCTGTTGTGATCCATGAATAAGAATCTATGGTTCAGGGACTAAATTTATCTGTTGCCTTTTATAAATTGCTGAAACACATCTACCCTCATTTGTTTACATGTTTCTATGTCTGCTTTCCCATGCAACAGTAAAGCTGAGTTGTTGGGACAGAGATCATTTGATCCATAAAACGTAAAATATTTACTACTTGGTCTTTTACCAAACAGATTGTGCCAAGTCCAGTTCTAGATTATAGAGGCAAATTGTATCTTGATTAAAATGATCTAGAAAAGATGGATCTGAGCTAGAGGGAAAGGCTATAGTAGTCAACTATTTCAGAAGGAACATGGAGTGGATTCCAGGTCTAAGTGAATGTCTGGGTTTCCATAAGAGTGAGGACTTTTCATCTGTTCTAACTGACAGGAAGGTAGAGTGTTGTTATGTGCCGTCAAGTCGCTTGCGACTCATAGCAACCCTATGTACAACAGCCCTAAACTCTACTCTGTCCTGTGCCGATCGCACTGTCTCTGACACTTCCATCCTGATTATCCCAGTCACTGAATCAATCCACCTCATAGAGGGCCTTCCCCTCCTGTGCTGTCCCTCCACCCTACCAAGCATGATGTCCCTCTCCAAGGACCTGTCCCTCCTTACAACATGTCCAAATTATGTTAAATGGAGCCTCAGAATCCTTGCCTCCAAGGAGCAGCCCAGTTGAACCCTTTCCAGGATGAATCTGTTTGTTTTCCTAGCAGTCCATGGTATTCACAATACTTTTCTCCAGCACCACAGCTCAAAGGCATCAATTCTCCCTCTGTCCTCCTTGGTCATTGTCCAACTCTCTGATGCATAACAAGTGATAGCAAAGACCATGGCCTGTATCAGACGCACCTTAGTCTCCAGAGAGACACCATTGCTCTTCAGTACTTTGGAGAGGTCCCTAACAGCAGACTTTCCCATTGCAATACATCTTCTAATTTCCTGGCTCCTGATTCCAAGAGTGTTGACTGTGGAGCCAAGCAAACTAAAGCTTTGAACAATCTCAATCACTTCATCATCCATCCCTACCAATTGGTCCAGTGGTGAGAATCTTTGTCTTCTTGACATTGAGCCTCAATCCATCTTGAAGGCTGTAGCTCTTGACCCTCTGTAGCAAGCGCTTCAGGTCCTCCTCAGTTTGAGCAAGCAGGGTTGTGTCATCTGCATAACGCAGATTGTTGATGAGTCTTCCACCAATTCTGACACCACATTTCTCCTCCTAGAGTCCAGCCTCCTGGATAATCTGTTCTGCATACAGGTTGAAAAGGTATGGAGACAGGACACATCCCTGGTGTATGCCCTTCCCAATTTTGAAGCATGCAGTGTTTCCTTGCCCTGCTCTGACGACTGCCTCTTGGTCAAAGTATAGGTTTTGTACATCATGTCACTTGATCTTCTGACTGCTGGTACTAAATGTGTTTAGTGTAGATCCAAGTAAAATGAAGTCATTGACAGTTTCAGTCTTTTCTCCATCTATCACTATGTTGCCTATTGGCCTGGTGGTGAGAATTTTTGTTTCCTTGATATTGAGATGTATTCCATATTGAAGGATACATTATTTGATTTTCTGCAACAAGTGCTTCAAGTCCTCCTCTCTTTCTTTTTTCCAATTGAGATTTTAATGAAAGTTTATAGAAAACTTGGATTTCCATTCATTCATTGTTGCACGTTCCCCCCCCACCCCCACACCTTTCCATGCAGTTCACTTTTCTTTTTGGGAAAAAAAAATTCTTTCATAGTTATACAGTCCCCCCCCCCCACCCTAGTTCGCTTTACTATGCAGCTCTTATTCTGGACTCTTGTCACGCCAATAATACCTAATCATATATTCCTTTTATACAGTTCTCTTCCTTGTCTGTTTCAATGCCATGTACATCATTTTCCCCCTCTTTTCTCAGTTTCCCCCCAGCTCCAATGTCAGCCCTGTTTTATAACAGTGGCATTATGCAGTATTTGTCCTTTTGTGACTGGGACATTTCACTCAACATGATGTCCTCCACGGTTACCCATTTTGTATAATATTTCATGAGTTCCTTGTTTTTCAGTGCTGCATAATAGTCCATTGTGTGCATGTACCACAGATTCTCTATCTGTTGGTTTGTTGATGAACACTTGGGTTGTTTTCAACTCTTTGCTATTGTGGACAAAGCAGCAATAAACATGGTGTACATTCCTCCTCACTTTCAACAAGTAAAGTTGTATCATCTGCATGATGCCATGCTCTTCTTCACAGAGCCAGTTCCTCAAATAATTTTCTCAGCATACAGATTGAATAGACATTGAGAAAGGACATGGCTCTGCTGCACATCTTTCTTAATTCTAAACCACGTAGTGCTTCCTTGCTCTACTTGTATTGTAACTTCTTGGTCTGGGTATAGTTTTCCCATGAGTACAATTAAGTGTTCTGTGCTTCCCATTCTTCTCAGTGTTGGCCACAATTTGTTAGTATCTACAGTCACATGCCTTTGCAGAATCAATAAAACACAAATAGACATTCTTCTGGTATTCTCTGCTTTCAGCCAGGATCTATCTGACATCAGCAATGGTATTTCTGGTGCCATGGGCACTGATAACCAAAATGTTGCAGTTCTAATCCACCAGCTGTTCCACAGGAGAAAATGGGCAATCTCCTCCCATAAAAATCTAGAGCTTGAGAAACTGATGGGAGAACACTGTGAGGTGGAATCCCTGGAAAGTAGTCGGTTAGGCTAGCACTAGGTTAGGAGATCTTTAATCTGCATCTTCTTGGGGCATAGTGACAAGCTCTTATTAGTTGTTAATTATAATGAGTTTCACTGACCCTCCAAATGTATTTGGTTAAAATCCATTATCTGCTCCACAAGAGAAAGATGGACAATCTCCTCTGGCGAGATTTATTGCCTCTGAAAACCCACTGGAAAGTCAGCTACGGTACCATTTTGGCTTGACAGTACCCAATAACAAAAATAGCCTACAGAAAGAAAGTGAATATTTTTAAGATTCTTTATCTGAGGATAGGTCTTAGGTGAACTGAAGATAAGCAGCTAGCCAAGGGAGGAAAAGGTCATTAAGTTAGGAACGGAGAAAACAACACTCTCCTTCTGTGACTTTGCTGGACATGTTAACATACAAGAGGGAACTCAGGCATTCACCATGTGAACCACTTGAAGTTGAGTTTGGAAGACTATAAGCCCATTGAGGGACTGAATCCACACAGCTTGGTATACACCCCCCCCACACACACATATATATTAGTTACTAAGTCAATAAGATACTTTAACAGAATTGAGAATCTCAAAAGGCTATCTGAAATTATTTCCCTCATGACCCCAGGGAATTAATTTGTTCCACTCTTTGAAAAGTCATATGTATTGATTGCCTTCTCTTTGTTCTTCTCATTTCCCAGAAGGTGAGAGAGCTGCCCCTAGGAGGGTCAACAGAGTGGAAGGAATTTCACTTGTATCTAAGTACTAGGATTTCACAGAGAACCACCACTTTAAAAAATAAAAAAAAAATAAAAAATGGACTCAGTTATATAACCCATAAGATCCACTTTCCAAGAATTCTATAGTCAGAAATTTTCTTTTTTAATGAATCAGATCTCAGCTTTGGTTTTTCTATTCACTATCTGAGCTTAGCTTTTGAGACAGAGAATTAAACACCTAGGCATGGAGCCCTAAACAACATTGGGGTCCATAGAAACAAAGGAAATAATCCTCGTGGGATTTGGACCAGAGATGGGAGAGTCAAGATTATCCCTGACCTGGAGGCAAGGTTGTAGGAGTAACACTGCCATCATCCAAGGGGATGGAGCCCTGGATAGAATACTTTCAGGCCCCAAGTATCTGCCTAGTGCAAAGAAACAGCCAAGAAACACTCCTTCTATTATTTCTATATTCTTCCCCAGGGCTCGAGAAAACATTATTCTACTGCAAACTAAGATAGTTTGTTTTTTAAAAAATGTCCAATACATTTATTCATACAGCAAGTATTTACTGCATGCTCATCACAAGTCAGTCGCTATGCTACGGTGAATGAAACAGTTGTAGTCCTTACCTGACTGGAGGAATAGGCTCTGCAATCCCAAAGGTATGTGGTTCAAATCCACCAAGCTGCTCCATGGAAGAAGGACGGGAAATCTCCTCCTGTGTGATTTACTGCCTCTGAAAATTCACTGGGTCAGTGAGGAGTCAGTTCCAACTCAGTGGCACACAACAATTTGATTTTCAAAATTCAGTGTGAATCAGAATTACCTGGAGCATGGTTAAGACCATTTGTGAAACCTCAGTTTGAGTTTCTGAGAATGTATCCTAATATGTTCCAACCCAATGCTGGTGCCATAGTGCATAATTAATTGGGCTGTTAACTAAGTAGAAAGTTCAAATCCATTAGCTTCTCCAAGGAAGAAGGATGAAGCAGACTTCTACCATAAATATTTACACCTTTAGAAACCCAATGAAGGGTAGAAATGAGTAAAAATTGACATAATGGCAGTGGGTTGGGTGGATAACAAGTGCCCCGGTGATGCTGCTGCTGCTTCAGGAATACACTTCGAGACACTGGAGTACATTGTTTTTCAGGTCCCTTATTGTTGTGACAATCTGATTCAGGTTGACTGGTGGTGACTGCAGTGGTCCCAGAAGAAAGGGATTGTGGGGAGCTAAATTGGAGACAGGAAAGTCTTGTGAATTTCCAGAGTTTAGGGGGAAATGGATGAGAGATAAACCCAACAGGGCCAATGAAAGCATTTGCCTCATAATTTTTTTAAAAAAATGATTAAAAAGTAATTTCCTAACATGAAAGTTCAATCAGATGCTGAAGAAATTATTTTAACTTTCCTTGGGGGGGGTTAGGGGGAGAGGCTCCACTAAAAAGCTGCAAGGGTATTGATGTCTATTAAATATTTGCTTTTCTCTCCAGCCCACACCAGACAGAGTAATTTGTATTTGGCAGAAACCAGCTCCAATTACATTAGTCAATCCAAAAGCCCAACTTGCTCATACAAAATGCAAACAAATTAGTTAAAATGGTCTAATTAGTGGACTGTAAAAACACAAACTGAGGCTGGCAGCCTGGTGTGCATTAGTAAGAGCACTGTCCGCCCTGCACAGCAAGGCTTGGAGCTGACTTGGAGCTGAGCACATCATCAGATTCAGCTCCTGCCTGACCGAGGGCCTTCTCCTGGGGATCTTCAGCAGTCAATGGCTCAATCACACCCAGTGTTGCTGCATTTTTTGGGTCCATGACATAGAACCAACTTTAGCCAAGTTGGTGCAACTGGGAGAATGTGGCGTTTGAACACAGATGGACGTTAGCTCGACCCTCAGCGCACCAATTAGTCTTGATTAAGGGTCAAATTGCTTTGCCTTTTTGAGTCTTGTTTCCTCTTGAAAATGGAATGAATGTATTCAGTCAGGAAAATATTCATGAAGATAAGAATTATGTATGTACATGACTGGTACATAGTATTTATTCTTTTATTAGTTAAGACCTGGCATTTCTCTACTTTAACATGCTAGAATAGACATAAAATCCCAGAGAGTCTCATTGGAGTTGAGTGGGTTTGTAAAAACTTGGATGTTCTTAGGTAACATCCTTCAAAGCTATAATCAAAGCCAGCATATTCTGTTCAGGGTAGATATGTTGTGACTCAGGTAATTAATCTATGCTACATACTAAGGGCTACAGGCTGTAGGATCATAGAACTGAAAAGGATGGCAGACGTCTTTCAGCCAGGGGATTCCAGCCCTCCCTGTGCATCGGTACCCTCCAAGAGCTTATAAAAAATACTAGAATTGTACTGTGCTCCGAGAGACTCTGAGTTTACCAGCCTGGGACAGAATCAACAGTCAGTTTGATATAATGCCTATCCAGATGGTCCAAAGTGAAGTCAAGCTTAAGAATTACTCTTCTAAAAAAATTACTCTTCTAGTTCACTCACAACATTGAGTGTATGTGGATTATATCCTATCACTTGTTGTGAGTGATATTATCCATTTGCATACAAGGAAGAGTTGTTAATACAACTATTATTCAGACATATGTTCCTACAGCTAAAGCCAAAGAGGAGAAAATTGAAAATTTTTATCAAATCTTCCAGTCCAAAATTGACAAAGCATGTAGTCAAGTTGTGTTAATGGAACGTAAAAGTTGGAAACAAGGAAGAAAGAATGATAGCCCGAAAGTATGGCATTGGTGACAGAAATGAGGCTGGAGATGGAATGATACAATGGAATGATAGAATTCTGTATGTTCAATGATTTATTCATCACAAATACCTTTCATAAAAAAAACAACAAATGATGACTTTACACATGGACTTCACCTGACGGCTTGCATAGGAATCTATGATTACATCTGTGGAAGGAATCACTGGCGGAGCTCAATATCAGCAGTCAAAACCAGGCCAGAGGCAGACTGTGGGCCAGACCATCAATTACTGATGTGCAAGTTCAAATTGAGGCTGAAGAAAAGGAAAAGAAATCCATAAGAACCAAAATTTTCTCTTGACTCTATTCACCTGAATTTAAAAGCCATCTGCTTAGAATATATCCTGAGAGAATGGAAACTGAAGCACACACATGGAGACTTGTATACCAATTTTCATAGTAGAGTTATTTATCATTGCAAGAACATGGAAACATCCCAAATGTTCCACCCAATTGAATGGATTGACAAATTATGGTGCAGTCACACAATCAAATACTACACAACATGAAGGAGCAATGATTTTGTAAATCATTACCCAACTTGAGTGGGACTGGAAAGCATTATTCTAAGTGAACTAACTCAGTCCCATAAGGACAAGTACTGAATAAGACCATTATTTAAAATGTGTATGAGGATCCAAAGGGATGGGGAGGGTGTGAGCAGGGAGATATGGATGGGCGGGGTGTGTGTGTGTGTGTGTGTGTGTGTGTGTGTGTTCTTATCATAAGGTTGCACAATTTGATAGGTGGAGTAACGGGTAAAGGAAATGGGAATGATCCATTATGAAAAAACACTGTCTCTAAACTTCGTAAGTAAACGAGTATAAAATAAAAATGTTATTAAAAAATTGTAGACCCTATGGTGTACAGGTCTTCCTTTAATTCCATAGATTGCTGTGAATAAAAATAGATTGAAGAGAAAAAAAAAGAAGTTTGAAGTATTGAACACCAATGATTAAAGACCACATGAGTTATGGGATGACATCAAGGTTATTATCCATGAAGGAGAAGAAGTTTATTACAAAGACAGAGGAGAAAGAAGAGACTCTGTTTTGGCATTGAGAAGCCATAAAAGGGGGGAAATTGCTGAACAGAAGATTTCAAAGGGCGGCTTGAGAAGACAAAGTGAAATATAACGGAAAGTGCAGAGAGCTGGAATTGGAGAAGAAAAATAAAGAATTTGCTCAGGCTTTTTCAAGCTGGGAGAATTGAAAAACAAATATAAGACTTAAATATCTTAAAAAAATATCTTTATAAAGGGAGTCACAATATTGAAGAATGCTAGGGACAACATGTTGAATGATCCAGGAAGCATCAAAAGAAGATATAGGGAATACACAGAGTCACTGTACCCAAAAGAATTTCCTGGCCCTGAAAAATTTCTGGAAGTATCACATGAACAAGAGCCAATGGTAATGAAAGAAGATGGCAAAAAATAAGGCCCCAGGAATCAATGAATTACCTATTGACATGTTTTAACTAACAAATGCAGCCTGGGATGTGTTCACCAGCCTATACCAAGAATTTTGGAGGACAGCTTTTTGGCTGGCTGGCTGGAAGAGAATCCATATTTGTTCCCTTTCGCAAGAAAAGTGATGCAACAGAATGTGGAAATTACTGAACTGCTTGATGCAGTGACATCACATGCAACCAAAATACTGCTGAAAATATTTAAAAAACTATGTCTAGAGCAGTACATAGATAGGGAATTGACAGAAGTTCAAGAAGGATTTAGAAGAGACATGGCATCAAGAGTATTATCATAACTGATATCAGATGGACCCTGGTTGAAAGTAAAGAATATTAAAAAAATGTCTATTTATGCTTTATTGGTTATGCAAAGGCATTTGGCTGTGTGGATCTTAACAAATTATGGCTAACATTGAGAAGAATGGGAATTTCAGTACACTTACTTGTGTTCATGTGAAAATTATACCTAGACTAAGAGACTATTGTGTGAACGGAGCACCACACGGTTTAAAATTAAGAAAGGTGTGCATCAAGTTTGTATCTCTCTCCAAATCTATTCAATCTGTATGCTGAGAAAATTATGTGAGAAGCTGAATTCTATGAAGAAGAATGTAGAATCAAAATTGAAGAAAGACTCATCAATAACTGCATTATACAGGTGACATGACCTTACTTGAAAGTGAGGACTTGAAGCACTTGTTTCAGATGATCAAAGAATGTAGCCTTCAATATGGATTACATCTTAATGTCAGGAAAACAAAAATTCTAACCCCTGGACCAATAGACAACATTGTTGTTGTTGTATTTCAGAGAGTCCAGTAAATTTTCA
This sequence comes from Elephantulus edwardii, assembly GCF_000299155.1. Lineage (NCBI taxonomy): Eukaryota > Metazoa > Chordata > Mammalia > Macroscelidea > Macroscelididae > Elephantulus > Elephantulus edwardii. The sequence goes on from NW_006399769.1 coordinate 5,633,506, forward strand.
GAGGCAATTAATCACACGGGAAGAGACTGCCCATCCTTCTCCCCTACAGCAACTGGTGAGATCGAACTAAGTGATTTTGGGATTGTAGCACAGCTTCTTGCCAGTAGGCCACCAGAGCTCCTCATGATGGAGAAAAGATTGAAGTTGTCAACAATTTAATCTGACTTGGATCCACAATCAATACCCTTGGTACCAGTGATCAGGAGATGTACTGATTGCACTGACAAAGTCTTCAGTTAAAGATCTGTCCAAATTATTGAGGAACAATAATGTCAGTTTGATGACTAAGGTGCACCTGATTCAGGCCATGCTCTTTTCAATCATTTCCTACGTGCAATGAATAAGGATAATAGAAAAAGAATTGATGCCTTTGAGCTGGGTATTGGACAAGAGTTCTGGATATTCCATGAACTGTCAAAAGAATAAACAAATATGTCTTGGGAAAAGTGACCCACAGCACTCATTGAAGGCAGAGATGATAATGTTTCATCTTACATACTTCAGGCATGTTGCCGGGAGAGGCTACTCCTTTAGAGAGGGACATAATGCCTGAAAAGGGGGAGAGTCAGCAAAGGAGAGGGAGAGCTTTAATCCAATGGATCGACACACTTAATGCTGCTATGGGCTCGAGTGTGTTAAAAGTGTGAGGATGGTATATGGTAGGTTTCATATCTGTTGTTCAAAGTGTCACTATGGATTGTATTCGACTCAATGCACCTAACAATAAGTTTTAGTCCAAATTATTCTTTTAATTGTTGAGAAAAACAACAATATATCAAAAAACCAAACCAAACCAAAAAAGATTCAGTCAGAAAGATATGAATTAGCTTACAGCACACATAAGGAAATTTGCCTGTTTGCTCTTTACCTGATTTGTTGGTTCTGTCCACTGATTCTGACAAGAAAAAGTCAGAACTAGAGATCCCTATGGATGTCTAAAATAGGCTAGATTTTTATGACAATCAATATTTTTGTAGAAGAGATTGAGATTGTTAAAATTTCAGCTTGCTTGATTCCACAATCAACACTCTTGCAATAAGGATATAAAAAGATTAATTGCATTAGGAAAATCTGCTTTCAGGGACTTCCCCAGAGTGCTGAACTACAAGGATGTTGGTCTTCAGACTAAGGTGCACATGATCCAAGCCATGATCTTAGCAATTATTTGCTGTGCGGTGGAGAGCTGGACAATAACTAAGGATGATAAAAGAAAAATTGATGCCTTTGAGTTGTAGTGCTGGAGAAGAGTATTGAACGTACCGTGGATTGCTAAGAAAACTAACAAATCTGTCCTCCACAGGGTGAAACCAATCCATGGGAGCAAGGATTTGGAGACCATCTCACATACTTTGGGCATGTAGCCAAGAAAGACCAGTCTTTGGAGAAGGATATAATGCTTGGAAGGTCAAGGGACAGTGCAGGAGGGGAAGAACCTAGATGAGATGGATTGGCACAATAGCTGAGGTAATGAAGTGAGGTGTGTCGGAGATAGTAAGATCGGCTCAAGATAGAGCCTGGTTCACAGCTATTGTGCATAGGATTGCTGTGAGTTGTAGTTGACTCAATGGCACACTGAGGAGAAGGGTAATAAACTAATAGAGGGTCCTTTCGTCACCAGATTTTGTGAATCATGTTAAGTTTGTTCCTAATCACTAGTGAATGCTACCCAAAGGCAGATGCAAAGATACATCTATTTAAAGATCACTGGGGAGAAAAAATTTCTGAGTGCACTGAAGACATTCTTTTAAAAAAATTATTATTAGAATTATATTATTATTTTAAGAGATTAAAAGTTACAAAATTAATATTTACAGAGATTTTCGATTTTCATTAATTCATTGTTGCACTTTTCTCCCTGCCCTCCCCTCCAATCCAGTTAGTTCTTCTCTGTGAAAAGTAAAAGAAAAATTCTTTCATTGTTATACAATCCCTCCCCCGAGGCCCACTCCACTATGCAGCCTTCGTTCTGGACTCCTGTCATGACAATAATACCTAATCATATAACCCCTTTAAACAGTTTTTTTCTCTCATCTGTTTCAATGCAGTATACATAATTTATTCCATCTTTCTCAGTGTTCCCCCCAACCCTTATGTCAGTCCTGTTTTACAACAGTGGCACTATGCAGTATTTGTCCTTTTGTGACTGAGATATTTCACTCAGCATAATGTCCTCCAGGAGACATTCTTAACTTCCTTACTATGAGAAATTTAGCTTGAAAGGGGAATTTGACTCTTCAGCAACTGTGTCTTTTAAATTTTTGTGTCCTGCATTTAGTGGGTGCTCTCTCTAATCACTGTCTGCTCTTAATAGTTTCTGCTACCTTCAGCAGAACAGGGCATCTGGGCCCAGTGAGGCCAGATTATAGGACGGATCCAGGAGTTCTCCAGACTGAAGGAAAAGGTAAAGAATTGGGATTCTGACTCCATTCTCCAACTCCAGATTCCCCGTATGCCTATCCCTTTTGTTCCAATTCCCAGAAATACAATCTTAGGAGCATGAAAATAGAATATCATTTTTACTGTTTAACCTTTAATGATTTAGTTCTTTAAGTGCTTTAGATGCACTCTTAGTCATACTTATCTCGTATTGAAGCAAAGACCCAGACAGATTAAACTCCTGGATTTCCCAGCCTTCTTCAGTCAGAAGCTTAGCAAATTAATCCTCAACCTTGATTTTCTCATTTGTAATACAATAATTTAAAGTTATACATCTCCTTCTAAGAACTACTTGAGCTTCTTCCCAGTGTTTTGGAAAAACAGTATTTTGTCCTTCGTTTGCAAGTGTTTTCTAACTTTGGTTAGTGAGAATCTCTTGGCAGAGAAATCAGTTTGTCTGGAAAGGCATTGAAATAGATTTTCTCTAAGAATACATTTCAAGTTGTCAATTATTTTCTATCAGTTCTTTAAGACTTCTTCCCACTATCTTTTGCCTACTACTATTTCTAGTCAATTTTCACTCTGTTATTATTCCTTTTAAAGTAATAATTTTTTCTTGCCGGTTGCAGGTAAGATCTTCTCTTTGTCTTATGTGTTCTCAATTTATTATGAAGTATATGTTGTTGTTTTGTACCATCCAGTCAGACCAACTCATAGTTGATCCTCTATGTATTTTCAGTGGTTTGTCCATCTTTCTCCTGAAGAGCTGCTGATGCATTTGAACTGAGTGCATTTGAATTGATAGTGCAACTCCTTACCACTAAGCCGCCAGGGCCCTTCCTCCGTGAAGTGCAGGGACATGTGCATCTATGCTTGGTAAGTATCATTAGCAGATTTGAAGTGATAGAAAAAGATAAATAGCGTGTTACCTGGCTAGTTCAAATGAGGCTTATTTATTTAAATAATAGAGCTAGATTTAACCACAGTTAGCACAAAGAGTCAGAGATTCTACTCTGGGATCCACCTTTCATAAAAAAATACATATTTCTAAGACAATGAAAGTCACATCAGAATTTCTGGAAAAGATCTCTCTACAAGTCTAATCTTATGTATAATTTTGGTCTTGGGCAATATATTATAATTCTGTACATAGCATTATATACCATGCTTATGTAAGAACACAATCTTCATTGATCAGTCCTAGTTTTAGCTTAACCTGTGGAGTCTGAACAAAGTTTGGAGACACAGACATCTATGTAAATAACATTAACCAGAGGACCCACACTATTATCCAACTTTATTTTATGTTTTCTCATTATCTCTCCAAAGTACTCAAAAGCAAGGATGTTACTTTAAAGACTAAGGTGTGCTGTATCCAAGCAAGCCATAGCATTTTTCAATTGCTTCCTATGCATCTGAAAGTTAGACTATGAGTAAGGAGAGCCAAAGAAGAATTGATGCCTTTGAGCTGTATTGTTAATGAAGAATACTGAATATCCTATGGGCTGTCAAAAGAATAGACAAGTGCCACCAGAGCTTCTTAGACACAAGGATAGTGAGACTTATTTTACATACTACGGACATATTGTCAGAAGGAACTAGTCCTTGGAAAAATCATGCTAGAAAAGGTGACGAGTCAAAGAGTGGCAGGCCCTCAACAAAATAGATTGACAGAATGAATGTAACAATGGACTTGACCATAAGGATATTGCAGGATAGGTCATAGTTCAGATGTGGGAGTTGTAGTTGACTAGATGGCCCCTAGCAATAACAATAAGACGTGCTCTACCATCTGGTTTTATTTTAGGTTTTTCCTTACCCACTTTGAATTTTTTTGTGGGATTTTGGAATCTGTGTATTGGTTCCGAAAGATCCTTAACTTTTAAATATTGAGCATGTTCTATTTTTTCTTTCTTTACTAATTCCCTAGAGATGTATATAAGACATATTTACTTCATCCCAAATGTCTTTTAACGTTTATTTCTCTTTGTCTCTATGAACTGCAGTCCAGAGCGCCTTCTGAATATTGTTTAGATCTGCATTTTATTCCACTAATCTCTATTCCATTATGCTTTCTTTGCTATTGATGCAGTCTATTGAGGCTTTTCATTCCAATGTATGTGTGTGTGTGTGTGTGTGTGTGTGTATGAGTATATAGATGTATATGTGTACATATGTGTGTACATATATGTGTGTATATGTGTATATATGTGTGTATGTGTGTGTATATACATATATAATATATATGTATATATATATTTCTGAAAATGTTGTTGGAACCATTTTCAATCTTTATAGTCTCTTACTCCTTAGACATACTTTCAATCCTTTTCTTTATTTCTTTAAATGTACTAGACTACTATTTCATATTATATTTGATAATTTTTATATCTGATATCCTTGAGAGTCCAATTCTACTATATGTCCCTCATGGTAATTTGTTTCTTTAAATGGTTGGGCCTTTCAGCTGTGAGCATGTCATTGAATCTTTTTCTACAGGAATCCTTTGAGGTTTGGATTCAAGTTATTCCAGGGAGCAAATTTTCTTCCCCAGCCACCTGGGACCACTATTAACTCAGATCTCAGGACCACTATTAACTCAGATCTGCTTTCTCAGATTCTTAAAGCAAGACTTCTTGACCCACCCAGAGAGTCTGAATTTGAAGTGCAAAATATATGGAAGAGATATCTCATGGCCATAGATTTTCTAAACAATTACTCCTTCTCCACTTAGGAGCTCTAGTAACCATAGGGAGTTGCACCGCTGATCCAAAGGTTGATCCTCTGATGGTTCAAATCTACCAGCTGCTCTGGGGGAGAAAGTGGTGCAGTGTCCTCCTGTGCAATTTAAAGCCTCAGAAACCCAGTTTGGAGTCACTCACAATTGAGAAGCAATGAAAGAGTGAGTCTGTGTCAAAGCTGGACATGTATCATTTTCCTTTGAGTTCCCATGGTTAGAGTGGATTTAGATCTATTTTCTCATTAAACTTTACACCAGAGGTATAGCAGTTTGAGGTCTCGGGGGTTTTCCTGGTTGATGTCTACTTTCGTTCCTCCTTATTAGCACCTCAGCAAGTCTGAACTTTTCTTCCCATCTTTCCCTATGAAGTTATGAAGTTATGGAAATTGAAACCAAAGTTTACCTAAACTTCTTTTAGTGCTCTACTTCTTTTTTCTCTGAATTTTTGCTTTCATCTATTATATTCCAAATCATCAGTACATTTAAATAATTATATTTTAGTTCATGCAGAATTTTTGTTGTTTTCATTAGGAAGTTAATCTCATAGTAATGGTTGGGGTTCTCTCATAGCTTATTTTACCTTGGGGAAATACTCTTTTCCTCCAAATCTCAGTTTTCCACATAGCCATGGTGTGTCCACTTGCCGTACAGAGGTAACTTGTGCTTGCTGTGAAGCTGAACACTGTGACACTGATGTGTCAGATGCATTAGTGGTTACCCATGGTGAACAGTGTTTGGTGGAGCTCCCCCGATTAAAACAAGCTTGGAAGCAGGAGTCACATTCACTTTCATAATATCTTGGAAACCCTATGAACCTGGAAAAAGGATGAAAGCCACACAAGTGTTGAGGACTTTCATTCATAGGGTCGCTATGAGTCACCTACGACTCAACAGCACTTAATAACAAGAACAACAACATTGTTAGGAGGGGTCAGTCCTTGGAAAATGAGTTGGGAAGGTGGAGGGTTAGTAAAGGAAGGGAAGACTCTCAATGAGATGAATTGAGCCAGCGGCGGTCACAGTGGGCCTGAGTGTGTCGTAGAAGATGCAGATGGCACAGGATACGGTGACGTTCTAATCTATTGCTCATGAGTCACTATGAGTTGTAGTCAACTTGATGTCACTTTACAACTGCAGCAACAACTTTGGGATATTGAGTAAGAACTATCCTTAAACAGGAAGGTAAAACTACATGTCAATATTAAAACATTTTTGAATTTGTATCCGAAAAATGAACATTTTCTATATCATTAGGATGAATGAGGAAATAGCACAGCCTATTTGTGTTTCATGCAAGTAATTATTTGTCTATTAATTTAATGATCACCTGCCCAGCATCTCTTATGTGACACTTGCTTAGTCCGTGAGCCACCTGGTCCAGTTATCTCCTAAGATTTTGTGGTATTAAGGGTTCATTGTTCAATAAGGCTTTCCTCACTATGGACTTTAACTTTGCCATGTGGATGGACACAAATTCACAAACAGGTTATGTTAGCTTATCCATACAGGGATAGTCTCTCCACTAACTTGGCCAGAGTCAGCAGCAGATTTTGAGGACCTCACCACCAGAAAAGATGCAGCAAGGAATGCAGATGTGTTTCAGAGCAGATATTTTTGTGCCAGTCAGACCTACAAGAGAGCAGCAGCAGTAGCTGAAGCAGAGAATAAGAAACCTGACGTGAGATGGAGCTGACCATGGGATTGCCTCCCCAAAGAACCAGAGTTAAGAGCCTTTGCCAAGTTTTCTGAAAGACTGGGGTGGAGAAGATCATAACTGACAAGATTGAGAACCTCATAACACTGGCCAAAGGCCATGAGGCTGAAGGCTGAAGTGCTTGTGTTTTAGAAACTGTCCTGACTGATGGATTGTATCTTTCTGCCAGTCTGAATTATATAACACCTTTACTTTCCTAACATGGTTCTGCGTGGTCCATGAACTATTGCAACAGATTTTTGGCCCAGTAGAGCAGTGGGATTGGTGTTGGAATGAGCAGAAAGTGATACAACAGTGTGGGGCACAAGTCTGAGCTCATGGGAATTGGTTTTGTGCTGTAGATATTGTTATTGAGGGCAGTTCCCTTTTGCACAGTTAATAACTCTGGGTCAGATATGTTTCCAAGCAGCCCTTGCTCTTTTTACAGATTTTGAATTTATGACAAAATTGTGATTTATTTAAAGATTTTTTAAAATTATCCTGTTTTCTTTGCTTATGTATTATTATTCTTTCTTACAAATACCAGGCAGAAAACTGGCAGCATTTTGTTTTCTAGAACATTTTTATTTGTTGGCTAAAAAGAGTTCTTTAAAAACACTTTTAGGCATAACCACTGTGGAAGGAGGTGTGATGCTCTCTCAAAAAGTTGCAAATAGAGATACCATTCGACCCAGAAATTCCACTACTAGGAATATACCCCAAAGAGACCATAACTGCCATCCAAGTAGACATATGTACACCCATGTTTATTGCAGCTTTGTTCACAATAGCAAGGAGTTGGAAACAACCTAAGTGCCCATCAACAAACGAATGGCTAGAGAAGCTGTGGTATATTTACACAATGGAATACTACGCTGCATTAAAAAACAAAGAAATCATGGAATATTATTGAAAACGGGTGACCCTGGAGGACATTATGCTGAGTAAAATATCTCAGTCACAAAAGGACAAATACTGCATTGTGCCAATGTTGTAAAACAGGACTGATCTCCGGTTTGGAGGGAAACTGAGAAAGATGGGAGAAACAATGTATACTGAATTGAAACAGATGAGAGAGAAAACTGTTTAAAAGGGATATATGATTAGGTATTATTCTCATGATAGGAGTTCAGAACGAAGGCTGCATAGTGGAGTGGACCTGAGGGGAAGTATTGCAAAGCATTGAAAGAATTTTTCTTTCACTTTTCAAAGCTAAGAGTGTACTGGGGTGGGAAGGGGTGGTTAGGGAGAAAAGTGCAACAATGAATGAATGGAAATCCAAAGTCTGTAAATTTTCATTAAAATTAACAATAAATAATAAAAAGAATATAAGGGGGGAAAAGAACACTTTTAAAATCCTGACACCTATTTGGCCCACCACTTTTTTGTGAGCTCATCATACTCTGGTGGCTTACCTGTTGCCATAATTCTGGAAATTATGCCACCAGTATTTTAAATTCCAACAGGGTGGCCCGTGGTGGAAAGATTTCAGCAGAGCTTCCAGACTAAGACTAGGAAGAAAAGCCTGATGAATCACTTTTGAAAATCAGTCAATAAAAACCTTATAGATGTTGCTGTTATTAGGTGTCATTGAGTCAAGTACAACCCATAACAACCCTATGAACAACAGATCTGAACTTTGTCCTATCCTATGCCATCATCACACTTTCTAACACACCCAAGCCCATTGCAGCAATAACTGTGTCAATCCATCTGGTTGAGGATCTTCCTCTCTTTTGCTGACTCTTAAACTTTACAAACAAAATGCCCCTCTCTAAGGAATAGCCTCTCCTAGCAACATGCCTGAAGTATGTGAGATAAAGCTTTATCATCTTTGTCTCCAAGGAGCACTCTGGCTGCACCTTCTCCAAGATATAATTGTTCTTTTGGCAGTCCATGAAAAGTTCAGGACTCTTTTCCAACACCACAGCTCAAAGACATCAGTTCTTCTGTCATCTTTATTCATTGTCCATCTCTCAGATGCATAGTAAGAAATCAGAAAGACTATGGCCTGATCAGCCACATCTTAGTCCTTAAGATGACATCATTGCTTCTCAATTATAGACTTTCCAAGGACAAGACTTTCAGGACTGTTAGTACCAAGGGTGTTGACTGTAGATTCAAGTAAGATAAAATCAATGAAAACTTCAGTCTTTTCTCCATCTGTCATGATGTTGTCTACTGGTCAAGCAGTAAGAATTTTTGTTTTCTTGATGTTGAGATATAATCCTTATTGAAGGCTGTGGTATTTGATCTTCTGCAGCAAGTGTTTTAAGTCCTCCTCAATTTCAGCAAGCAAGGCTTTATCATCTAGATAAATAATGTAAGTTACCGATGAGTCTTCCTCTGATCCAGATGTCATACTCTTCTTCACTGAATCTAGCTTCTCAAATTTTTTGCTCAGCATACAGATTAAATAGGTATGAGAGAAGCTACAACCCTGACACACGCCTTTCTTAATCTTAAAACATTTAGTGTTCCCTTAGCCATTAGCACAACAGACTCTTGGTTTAGGCATAGGTTTCACATGAGAACAATTCTGAATGTTATCTATAATTTGGTATAATCCAATAAAACACAACTAAACGTTATTCTGGTGTTCTTTACTTTCAGACAGGATTCACCTGACATCAGCAATTCATCCATGGTGCCATGGCCTATTCTAAATCTTACTTGAATTTGTGTCAGTTCGCTATCTATGCATCTCTCTATCTGGTTTTAAATGTTCTTCAGCAATATTTTGCTTGCCTGTGATGTTTGATAATGTCCACATTCTGTTGGATCACTTTTGGGGGGAATAGGAACAAATGTGGATTCTCTTCCATTCAGCCAGCCAGACAATTGTCCTCCAAATTTTCTGGCATAGACTGGTGAGTGCATCCGAGGCTGCATCTTTTAGCTGAAACATGTCAATTTGTCACTGATTGCTGGGGCCTTATTTTTTTAGTGAAAGTTTACAGAAAAGTTGGATTTTCATTCATTTATTGTTGGATATTTTCCTCCCTCCTCTCTCTCAGTTCACTTTAAAAATATATTTATTCATGGTTGCACAACCTCCTCCCTCCTTGCTCCCCCTCCCCACTATACTTTGCTCTGTAACTCTTATTCTGGACTGTTGTCATACATATAATGCCTAATTATATATTCTTTTCAGACAGTTTTTCCCTTCATCTGTTCCAATACAGTGCTTATTACTTATCTCCTCTTTTCTCAGTACAACATCAACTTTTTCCTTCATTATCATTAGCTCTTGTTCATATAGACTTTCTGAAATTTTTTAGTGTCAATCAATTCTTTTTGGTACAGTGACTCTGTGTATTCCCTCCATCTTTTTTTTTTTTAGATTTTATTAAATTTTATTAGTTTTAATGAACATTTACAGGGATTTTGGGTTTTCATTCCTTCATTACTGCACCATTTTCTCTAGCCTCCTCCCCAGTTTGTTCTTCTTCCCCGCCATCCGAATGTCTGTTTTAATTGTCCAATTGCCACAGTGCTTGTCAAAGTCAGTTCTGATTAATCTCCTTT
>NW_006399769.1:5644553-5646132 GCF_000299155.1 Elephantulus edwardii
GTGAACAAAGCTGCAATAAACATGGGTGTGCATATATCTGCTTAGATGTCAGCTATGGTCTCTTCAGGGTATATTCCCAGTAGTGGAATTGCTGGTCCTCCATCTTTTTTGATTCCTTCTTGATCATTCAACTTATTGCCCTTAGGATCCTTAAATATTGTGACTTGAGGCTTAAGTTTGAAGAGATTGAGGTTGTAAATAATTACAGCTTGCTTGGCTCCACAATCAACACTCTTGGCACCAAAAGTCAGGAAATCAAAAGATGAATTTCATGAGATAAATCTACTATCATAGACCTTTCTAGAATATTGAGAATTAAGTATATCAATCTAGGGGACTAAGGTGCACCTGATCCAGGCCATGGTATTGACAATTACTTGCTATACATCAGAGAGCAAAAGATAACTAAAGATGACAGAAGAATTGATGCATTTGAGTTGGGATGCTGAAGAAGTATACCATCGACCACCAAGAAAACAAACAGATCTGTCTTAGAGAGGGTGAAACCAAGTTTCTCCTTGGAGACTAAGATTTTGAATCTCATTCTCACATTCTTTGGGTATGTGGCAAGGAGGAACCAATTCTTGGAGAAGGTCATTATTCTTGGAAAGATGGAGGAACAGCATAGGAGAGGAAGACCCGGGATGGGATGGATTGATACAGTAACTAGGGTAAAGAGGGTAGGTGTGTTGGCGTCAGCAAGACTGGCTCAGGATGGGGCACAGTTCAGAGCTATTGTGCATAGGGTCACTATGAGTCACTTGACTTGATGGCATAACAACAACAACAACAGGTTGAAAAATGCAGAGCGAGTTTTTCCCTTTGTATTTTCCAGTTATAGCTCTCTGTACATTCCTTTATAATACTTTGCTTTGTCTTCTTGAGCTGCCCTTTGAGATCTTCTTCTGTTCAGCTCTTTTGCTTCAGCATCTTTCCCTTTTGTTTTGGCTTCTCCATGCTCTAGTGTAATTTTCAGAGTTTCTTCTGACATCCATTTCAAGTTTTCCTTTCTCCTTTATCTTTGTAATGACCTTATAGATAGATGGACATAAACATAGCAGTGATCACTCAGATGGTGCTGGATGGGCAGCACTTCATTCTGTTGCACATAGATTGACACGAGTCAAAAATAAATGATCAGCTACTCATTTTGAGAATTTTCTCAAGGAGTACTTGTTACTTGGCCTGCTGCCACAGCTTCTCGTGAGGGGTTATGTTGCTAGTCAACATAGGATTAACAGATTCATGTTCTAATTTCTCTGTGGTCACCACATGCCTCAGTTCTAAAGACCACCTATCCCACCTTTACCAAGTAGCAAATACTAATCACAGAGTATTTTGTCAATCACATGCAATAATGTTCATAAAAACACCATGGAAATTTGTTGTTGTTGTTGTTCTGTGCCGTAGAGTCGTTTGCGACTCATAGCGACCCTATGTACAACAGCCCTAAACCCTGCTCTGTCCTGTGCCAACAGCATTGTCTCTGACACACCCATCCTGATTACCCCAGTCACTGAATCAATCCACCTCATAGAGGATCTTCCCCTCCTGCACTGTCCCTCTACTCTACCCAGCA
>NW_006399769.1:5647042-5665964 GCF_000299155.1 Elephantulus edwardii
TCTGGTATTCTCTGCTTTCAGCTAAGATCCATCTAACATCAGCTACAATATCCCTAGTACCACGACCCCTTCTACACCCAGCCTGGACTTCTGGCTGTTCTCTGCTGATGTACTGTTCCAGTTGTTTTTGGATAATCTTCAGTAGAATCTTGCTTTCAATAATGTAAGGATAATAAAAACAAACGTCCCAAACAACATATTGAAATTAGTTGTTGCCAACTTATGGCGATCCCATGTACCTGAGAGCAGAAATGTGCTTCGTAGGATTTTTCTTAGCTGTAATGATTCAGAATTAGATTTTCAGGCCTCTCTTCTATAGTGCCAATGACTAGGTGTGAACCTCCAACCTTTGGCTTAGTAGTTGAACACAAACTACTTGTACCCAGGGACCTGCACTTTTATATTAAAGAATTATAATTACCTAGCTTTATAAATGCTCTAGCCTCATATCATCCATACCCTCACTAATGCCATCTTCTATGCCAGAAAAAGAAATCTGCAGGGATCTCTTCAAAGTCTGAGCCTGAGAATGCTGGAAACTGGATGAAATCATGGGCACATGCAGGTTCCAGGGGACTGCAGCAACACCTATGTCCTTGTTCTAGCTGGGACTTTAGACTCTTAGGAGAAAGGAGCCTTTTCCCCAGCAAAGGAGGTCTTCCCCTCTGTGTAGGCACAGAGTGCAGACTTGGCTGCTTTTCTAAAGGGTTTTGGCCTCAAGGGTCAGTGTCAGGATGTGCTGACTGTGGAGGACACAGTGACAGGCTGAGCTGGAGCAGTAATTAGACAGTGAGAGCTTCCTCCAGCAAGCTACAATCAATAGGTCTGCTCACGGAGGAAAAAAAGATTAAAGTAAAGCAGATGGCAGAAGATAATAACATCTCCCACTTAACTGGCATTTTCACATGTCAAAGTACTTTCAGCACCATTTTTTCACTTGGTCATCCCCACCTCTTTTCTTAGGTGCTCTGGTGGGTATTGCTGTCTGATTTCACAGGCACAAAAGCCAAAGCACAAAGACAACAGCTGACTTGTCTTTCTATACAAACTGTGACAGGTTTCCATTCTTTTTGTGCTATTCATCCATTCATTAGTATCTAAGAAAGAATGTAAATATTCATTATTCCAAGAAATATTTATTGAGCACCTGTTACATACCATAATTCCTGTTCTAGGTTTAAAGGGAACAGAGATGAATGAGACAAAAATCTATTCTCATGGGTGTCCCAGTTTAAAAGACAAATAAGAATGTAAATAAATAAATGAACAAGATTGTTACAGATAGTTGTATGTGTTGTGGAGATAATAAAACAGAACATTTTGATAGAAAAAGGAAAGGGAGGCTGAGTCAGCCTGAGCGGTCAGGAAAGAGCTCTCTGACTCTCACGGAAATCAGAATATCAGAACACGTTCTCCAACACGACAATTCAAAGACATTAATTCTTCTTCTGGCATCTTTATTCATTGTCTGGCTCTCAGATACCCGTCAAGTGATTGAAAAGGCCATCATCTGAACCAGGCACACCTTACACTTCAAACTGATATCATCACTCCTCAGTTCTTTGGAGAAGTCACTGACTTTTGATTTCTTGACTGTTTGGTATCAAGGATGTTGATTGCAGATCCAAGTAAGATAAAATCATTAACAACTTCAATATTTTCTCCATCTATTGTAATGGTATGAGGAGAGACCGGTCCTTGGAGAAGGACATGATGCTTGGGAGGGTGGAGGGACAGCACAGGAGGGGAAGGCCCTCTATGAGGTGGATTGATTCAGTGACTGGGATAATCAGGATGGGAGTGTCAGAGACAGTGCGATCGGCACAGGACAGAGTAGAGTTTAGGGCTGTTGTGCATAGGGTTGCTATGAGTCTCAAGCGACTTGACGGCACATAACAACAACAACATCGTAATGTTGCCTATTGACACAGTGGTGATGTTTATTTTCTTGATGTTGAGATGTAAACCATATTAAATGTTATAGTCTGATCTGCGGCAGAGTTTTCTCTTCACTTTCAGAAAGCCAGGAGATGGAGAGAATACACAGTATTAGTGTACCAAAAAGGAGTGGTTGACACTGAAATATTTAAGGAAATAGCATACAATCAAGAGCCAATGGTAATGAAGGGGAAATCTCATGCAGCACCAAAAGCACTGGCAAAATAATAAAGCCTTAGGAGTCAATAGGATACTTACCAACTGATGTGTTTCATCTAATAGATGTAGGCTTGGAGGCATTCACCAGTCTGTGTCAGGAAATTTGTAAGACATAGCCAAGTTACTGGAAGAGGTCTGTTCATACTTTTTTCCCCATTCTCAAGAAAGGTAATCTAAAAAATGTGGAAATTATCAAACATTATTATTAATATTAAAGGAAGAGAAGGAAGTCACTGGAAATTAATAGCACTCTGGTGCCGTGGTCTCTTTGGATTGAAAAAAGAAGGCCAAGGAAGAGGATGATGTCTTTTGCAACACAGCAGCATAAAAAGGGACAATGGCCTGGGAGGTGATAGCTTCCTTCCAGAAGCTTCTCCAGGCTGTTACCTTTGTCTCCCTTCTAGGCTCAAATTGCCTATCTGAAACAGGCACAATGTCAGTCACCATTCTGAGCATTTTCAAGTGTGGATTCCTGTGGAATCCTTGTGAAATGTTAGAGTCACGACAGCAGATTGACTGACAAAAAGGGGTAGATTCTGTGAACGCTTGCTGTTGTTGTTTTAGCCGCAGTGCACTCAGCCTCTAATGGTAACTTCATGCACAACAGAATGAAATGCTCCTCGTCCTGTGCCATCCTCATGATCAAATGTAGACTGAAACTTCGTGACTGACAGAGCTTTGGTTGATTTAGGTTGATTTTCAGAAGCATCACTAGGCCTTTCGTTTTAGTTTGGTTAGTCTAGATGCTCCACAGGAACCCGCTCTGTATTAAGTGCTTGTTCTCTCTCTCTGTCATCGCCTTCATGTCAGAACCCATGGTTGACCCCCACACCCACCTCCACTTGGCTTCCAAGGCAGTGAATTGTGTAGGAGGAGACTGCCCATCTTCTTCCTGAGGAACTAGTGGTGGATTCAAAATCCCAGAGAGACTCAACTTTTGGCTTAGCAGTGCAACTTGCCACAGACTGACACCAGAGCTCTCTTACTATTTGGATGATGGCTGTGAATAAAGAATGCTGCCTGGAAATGGAATTCTAGTTTCATGCATGGAGGGTGAGAATTCTATCTGAATTCCCAGTGTTCCTATATAGTCATTCTGGTGGTATAGGGCATAGGAAGCGGCACTGCCAATCGAAGGGTGATGCCTCTCTGGTAGTTTGACTCCACCAGCAACTTCAAGGGTGAAAGATGGGCAATATCCTTCTTTGCCATTTTCAGCCTCAGAAACTCATTGGAAACGGTTAGCTATGAATTGGTTTCTGTGACAGTGAGTTTGTATTTTCCACTTAATGAATATTAAATAATTCCTATTTTGAATGATGCTGCCAAGACAGTAAATGATGCATTGCCCTTTGTTATTTACCTGCATTAGAGGAAATACATTTTGTTACCAAGGCATCATGGTTAAGGTGCTCAGTGGCTAACGAAAGGTCAACAGTTAGAACTTGCCAGGACTCTGTGGAGAGAGACAAGGCCATCTCCTTCCTGAAAGATTTATGACTTTGGAAACACTATGGGCAGTGGTACCCTATCTTGCAGGGTCACCATGAGTTGGTATGGATTTGACAACAGTTGTTTGGCTTTGGTTTAGAGTCTCTTTGCCACATGACAACATTAATGTCCAAAGGCCTCCTTCCAATGACCGTTGCTACTTGATGTAGTGCTCCGTTTTGGAGAGAACCCTTTGAAAGCCATTACTGGATTTCTTCTAGAATGTGATCCCTTTAAAGACAGCTCATCTTTTATGCATGTTTGCTTATGTACTAAAGATGCCACAAGTGCGTATAGAATTAATGTGTGAAAGCATAATCTTATCTTCATCACAGCCCTCCATCCCCTTCCCTATCTCAATGTGGGCATCCTAATGTATCATATGGGGAAACTGAGGTGCAGAGAGTTATAGATATATAAAACTAGACATTTCTCTTTGCTTAAGAAGTCCCTCGGGGATCTCTCTTTCTTAGGTGGGATTGCCTAAGAGAACTCACAAATATAGAAACCCCTAAGTTTGGAGTAGAAAGGGACTGACAAGATTATGAAGACTTGGTTCACAGGTGGGGAAGTGAAACAGAGAGATTTTCGGGCTTGCTCAAGGTCAACAAGACAGCTACACACTTATCTTGAGTTCAGTCATCATTTCTCTGCAAGAAGGGCCCTGGTAGATGGCAAATCTGTGACATTTATATATATTTAGCTATCATTTCTATTTAGATTTTCTAAGATGTCAGTCTTATCCACCTGACAAGAAAGTTTCAAGCCTAAGACCTTTTTTCTTAAAGAGGAAGAATGGAAATGATAAAGAGTTTGACTGTTTAAGTGAACCTGAAAATATACTGACAGTAGATACAAATCAGATAGAAGCAAAGATACAGATAAAAACATTTTGACATAATTGGTTTTACCAAAACTCAAACTCCTTTGAGGGTCCTCGATAGGTCAGACTGAACAAACACTCAAAAGGGTGCCCAAGTTCAAGAGCTTCTTGAAATCCCTTCTCCAGTTCTCTGCATCTCAGCTTTGCCGCACACTGGATTCATCTGGGGACCATGAAGAGCACTGCTCCCCAGACCACCGCCCAAGAGCTCGTGATTCAGTTGGACACTGAGATTTAAAAATACCTCCCAAAGGACTCTAAGGTGAAGAAGCTAAGGTAGAAAACAATGATTTTTTTCTTTTATTTCACATTTTTATCTGCAGTCCTCTATTTCTTTTTTTATTAATGTTAATGAATGTTTACAGGGAGTTTGGATTTTCATTCATTCTTTGTTGTGTTTTTCTCCCTTCCCATCCCTTCCCCCCCCCCCGATTTCTCTTCTCTTAAAAAGTAAAAGAAAAATTCTTTCATTGGTATACAATCCTCCCCACCCACACTGCCCCAAGTATAGTCCACTATGCAACCTTCATTCTGGGCTCTTGTCATGACCATAATACCCAATCATACATCACTTTTTTTCCCCCAATCATATATCACTTTTAAACAGTTCTCTCTCTCAACTGTTTCAATGCAGTATACATAATTGATCCAATCTTTCTCAGTGTCACCCCAACCCTGATGTCAGTCCCATTCTACCAGAGTGGCACTATGCAGTATTTGTCCTTTTGTGACTGAGATATTTCACTCAGCGTAATGTCCTCCAGGGTCACCCAGTGATTTTTAAGAACTTTTCCAGATGGACAAGAGAAGAAGAACAAGGAAGAGATGCCATTTCCTAGCCTGTGCTTTCTGGACTAGCGCAGTCACTTCTCTCTGAGGGACAGTTGTCCGGATTAACGTTGAAATTCCCTAAACGCCTCAGTCCAGCCAAGCTGAGAAACTAGTAATCCTCCATTCCCCATGCCACCTCACCCCAGTTATCCTCATGATGGAAAGAGAGACGCTTAGTGCTGTTTGGCTTTCAGGACAGAAGAGAGGAAGTAGGACAAGCATGAAGACTCATGCTAGCTGAGGACAGACATCTGTGCTCTCTTCAATATACAAGGTTCAATTTCATAGAAGTCAAGGCAACTCAAAATAGCTGGTGTGAGTGATCTCCCCCCCACCTTTGGAAAATTGTGAAAGGAGTCTTATTCCACGCAAGTCTCTAAAGGCTGCAATGACCTTAAGACAATAAGTCTCCTACTCGGAAAAGTTTGTAATCCCTGTCTTGGGCTTCCACAGGCTGTGAGAGCACGTAGATGGCATTTTTTTACTCAGACACTGGAGCAGGGAGACTCCCATGTGACTCTGACATCCACACCCCTTGTATCACAAACTTTTTATTGGTCAACTATTGTATATAGCAAGGAGAAAGTTCTGTTGACTCAGGAGCTCTGGTGGCTTAGTGGTGAGTAACTGGTCTGCCAATTCAAAAGGTATGTGGTTCGAATCCATCAGCTACTCCATGAGAGAAGGATAGGCAATGTCCTCTCATGTGATATATTGTTACTGAAAACTCACTGGAGAGTCAGCTTTGAGTTAGTTCCAATTTCACAACACACAATATTATATGCAAGACTCTGTGCCAGCACTCATATAGAGGGTGAATGCACAAAGTAGGGCTTAGAAGAAAGAAGAGAGCACGGAATTGCTGCAGAGAAGGTCCTGCTAGACGGTTGTGTGAATGGCTGCACTGACACAGAGAGGGGCTGTCGGGAAAGAAAAAGAATCATGAAAGAAAAAGAAACAAGTTCAATATGCCTCACAGAGGGCAGAGCCTTGCTTTTTATCATATTATAAATGACAACTCAGGTACATTGGATGAGGAACTTGGCATAATTAAATAAGCAGAAATCACTCACAGAATGGTTACAAATGTCCCCCCCCCCCAATTCCTCAAGTAGACCAGACAGATGGCTAGAAATGAAATTGCCTTTTCCTGTTTTTCAAGCCTTCACTCCACACGGCCCTTGGTATCTCTGGAAACTGAATCTGAAAAGGTACTGAATGGCCTTCAGTGCTATGATATTTAGAGGGAAGGAAAACACCTATTAAAAATGTTCGTTCGGGTGGATGGTTACTTCTAGCAGCTTCCAGTGCCAGAATAATGACTCTAGAATTCCCAGTCCTTGCTCAAATCTCAATGGCTAGTAATTAAATTTCTACTAACAGTTTGTTTTATCACCTCAGTTAGCTTGTTGACATATAATAGGTGCTGCTGAGAAGTACAGCTAGTTAATGATTTTCTTTTACATATTGATATTAGTACCTGGAGTGGGAACATCTCCTCTTCAGAATATGATTACTATTTTGAAATCTTGAGCACAGGAGGGAAATCCGTTTCTATAAATTAAACAAGAAGTTCTGAGAACTTTTATCTTTAGTTCCAATCCAGACACTAATGCATCTCATTTACTTTGTGCTGTTCCCTCGAGTTATCTGTGTCACGCAGATGACTCTTGCATGTCACGTTAACTATCTATTGAAAAAAGCTCAGAGTGTGCTTGTAATGGTGCCCTGAGCTAGGATGCAAGGTAGGGAGCAGAACATGAAAAATTCATCACTGTCACATTTCAAGTTGCTTGGATATTTTAATTTGAAGAGGAAAGAAGCCATGTCAGCTAGAGATGGAGCTATAATTAAACTGATACGTTGTTCACAATTGCTTCCAAACCTGCTCAAGTTGTCATTTGTTTCTTCCCCCATCTTTAAACTATATGAAATCAATTATCTTCACAGACCAGCAGTAAGAATTATATGCCAACCATTTAACCATTGCAGCGAATAAGTGATTTGAAATTCATTATTGATGAGAACCACTCTTCAGATGGGGAGCCTTGGCCTGTTCTCTGGATTGGGGTGGGCCTGGGGGAAGCACACCCCTACAGTTCCTGTCTCTGATGCCCAGGGCAAAGCCTCTGCCCCAAATGCCAAGGCAAAGGAGGAGGAGGGATACAGAAAGCAGGCTCGGCCTCAGAGTGCTCCCCACCTTAATGTGTGTAGCTTTACACGTAGTGACAAATGTGTTCCCAGCATATCCCAGAGTGACAGCTGCAGGGTAAAGGAGGACAGACATCCTAGCCTGAAAATACCTCTTGTGAGGAGGAAGCCAGCCACCTGGAGCAGTGATAGGCACTGGTGTCTACAGGAGCTGAAATGGAGTTGATGTGATGTCATTTTGGCTCTCTTATAACCTAGTTATCTCTTGCCAAGACTTCATGTCTGATTAGTTCGCTTGCTGCGACAGAGGACTTTATCAGCCTCACTTCCCGACATTGCCGTCAACTTCAGAAATGCCGTGAAGGAATTTAAGATGAAGTGTCATGTCCTCCTATCAGATTCCTTTGTGAGACAGCCCTAAGTCGGGGGCCCTCTTTGGAAAATGTTAATGATGGGTGTGGGTGTAGAGCTTTGGCAATGAAATTTGGGCTGGCTTCAGCCTGGTAATGTTTTCAGTAGGTGCATCTTTCTGGGTTTGGGTGTCCTGGCTGGTGCTGGGCTGTCTCCTGGGAGTTCTGTTCTTCCACACCAGTGGAAGGTAGGGGTAGTGCTTCTGGAGCTATAGCAAATACCACCTCTGGCATATAGCAGGAAAGGTGAAACCTGGCAGATCTGGACAAGGCTGATTCTGTTGCGATCCTTGCCCAAACACAGGAAAATTGTCCAACAAATAGCAAACAGAATAAATCCTAGTGGTCACCTGCATAGCTAGTCTGACGATTTTGCAGCTCTAGCTCCAGGGTACCTGGCAGGGCCTAGATCACACAGGGATTACTGGTGGTTCACTTCTGCCACGTTTCCTAGTGAAGGAAGCAGACTGACTCCTAGGCCAGCTTCACTCTCTAGTTTATCCTTCACCCTCTCAGCAGCAGTGACTAGCCATACAACAGATCCAGGATCCTCTTCCAATCTGAAAATAAGTATGACAGTGAGGTTGACCATTAGAAAAATGTTCAAGAAATACCAAATTAATACTGGCTCTCCCCCTTTATCAGAATCAGTCCTCATCTCCCACTCTCTAGGCATCCAGGGTGTCTCGGATACCACAGCCTTTTGATCACTTTTAATTCACTTGTTAGGAACTCAGTCTGTGGCTGTTGATTCTAGAGACCTTAACTTTGTAATGACATGTTTACTTAGGACAAGTTGCTTGAAGAGGCTATTCCTTGGAGAGAGACACCTTTCTTGGAAAGATGGAGGATCAGTGAATGAGAGAAAGACCTTCAATGAGATGTATTGACAGTGACTGCAGCAATGGGCCCAAGTATGTCAGATATGATGAGAACAGCACAGGAGAGGACAGGGTTCAGATCTGTTGTTCATAGGGCTACTTTGAGTGGTATTCAACTTGAGGCACCTAACAAGCAACAATAACATGCTCAAAATATGTGAGTTGAAGCTTTGTCATCCTTGCCTCTAAGTCACACTCTGGCTGCACTTTCTCCAGGACAATATCTGCTTTTTCTTTTGGCAGTACAATTCAGTATTCTTCTCTAACACTACTCAAAGGGATTGATTCTTCTTCTGTCATCCTCATTCATTGTCCAACTCTCAGATATACAGAAAGTGATTGAAAAGGGCGCTCTGGTGGTATAGTGGCAAAAAAGCTGCACTGAGGAGCACAGTTCGAATCTACCAGATGCTCTGCTGCAGAAAGAGGGACAATCTCCTGTACCAGTCAGATCCAATTCAATGGTACACAAGAAAAAAGAAAAATAACAAATTTAAGGAAAAAAAGAAAATGATTGAAAAGACTATGGACTGAATAAGGCACACCTTAGTCTTCAAATTGATATCATTGCTCCTTAGTACTTTGGAGAGGTCACTGACAGCCAAATTTTCCAGTATAATACATCTTTTGATTTCTTGACTGCTAATACCAAGGGTGTAAATGATAGATTAAAGTGAGATGAACTCATTGACAGTTTAAATCTTTTCGCCATCTACCGTGATGTTGCTTATTGATTCACTGATGAGATTTTTTGTTTTCTTAATTTTGAGATACAATCCATTCTTCTAAGTGATATAGCACTGATCTATGCATTGCTGTGCAGAGGTAACTTGTGGTTGCTGTGATTCTAAACACTGTGACACTGATGTGCCAAATGTGATAATAGTCACCCCCGGAGGACAGTGTTTGGTGGAGCTTCCCAATTTAAACAAGTTTACAAGCAGGAGTGGCATCCACTTCTAAAATGGTTTGCCTCTGGAAACTCTATGAACAGTGCTTAGGTCTTTCATTCATAGGGTCACTAAGAGTCTTCTATGACTCAATGGTACCTACCAGCAACAACAACAACAGTCCATATTGAAGGTTGTAGTCTTTGATCTACAGCAAGCATTTAATTTCTCCTCATTTTCAACAAGCAAGGCCATGTCATCTATATAATACAATTTGTTGATGAATCTTCCTCCAATTTTGATGCCATATTCTTTTTCATAAAGTCCAGCTTCTTGAATAGTTTGCTCAGCATACAGATTGAATAGGTACAGAGAAAATATACAACTCTGAGGTACACCTTTCTTGTTATTAAACCTTCACTTGATATTCTTACTGCGTGCATACAACAAATTCTTGGTCCAGGTACTGGTTTCCTATGAGCATAATTAAGTACTTTAATGTCCTCATTCTTTTCAATGTTAGCCATGGTTTATTGTGATCCATGCAGTTCATTGCTTTTGCATAATCAATAAAACAAAATATGCCCGATAATGTAATAAGTACTGAAGTGAATAATAAGTAGCGTTATTACAATTACTATTAAAACATGATTTTGGGGGGGAGGGGGAATGGCATTCTTCAGGCCATGATGGCCTTTTCTAAATCTAGCTTGAACTTCTGGAAATTCTCTATCACTGTTCTAATTCTAGTCATTTTTGGATGATCTTCAGCAATATTTTGCTTACATGTCATGTTAAGCATGTTGTTGTTGTTGTTTGATGCTGTCAAGTCATAGATGACTCATAGCGACCCTATGAACGGACAGCCTGAGCACTGTTCGTACATAGAGTTTCCGGAGGCAAGCCATTTCAGAAGTGGATGCCGCTCCTGCTTCCAGGCTTGATTTAGTTGGAAGGCTCCAGCCAACACTGTGCACCATGGGTACCCATTACTACGATTGGCACATCACTGTCACAGTCTTCAGCATCACAGCAACCATGAGTTACCTCTGTACAGAAACACACAGACCAGTGCTATACCACCTAGAAGAATGTTTGACAGGAAGACAACTTGAACCTGGCCAAGGGCCGCAGATGAAAATCACCCACCTTCGGCTTCGTAGCATAGCTTCCTTTCCGCTAGGCCAACGTATTAAGCATAGTGTTAGATAATTTCCATGTTCTGTTGTATCACCATTTTGGGAATGGGACAAATACTAATCTCTTCCAGTCAATAGACCTAATATCTGCCTTTCACGTTTCCTGGCATAGATTAATAAGCACATCCTTACCAGTGTCTCTATTCGTTGAAATGTGTTTTGGTATTTTATTTTTTCCTGGGGCCTTACTTTTTGCCAATGCCTTCAATGAAACTTGAATGTCTTCCTTCATTGCCATTTGCTCTTTATCATATGCTACTTTCTGAAATACTTAATGGATAAAATGGAGGGTTTATGATATTTAATTCTTGTCTGAGTCATGGAACTGTGATGGTCAGTTGAGATATGTGAGGAGTGCCACACAAACTGTTATTGTGCATGACATGATGTCATTTTATGTAAGAGAATGTGTTTTTTGATTAGTGAATGAAGTCCAGGACTTCCACAGGTTAGTCCAGGAAGGACCATCATCTGGCCACCTTGTAGTACAAAGTCTGTCCACTGACTCTGTGTAGAGGATTGCTGGGGGCTGCATCTGTCCTTTAATACCCTGTCTTAAGCAGGAACAATTTTATTATTCCTTTGTTTCCTTGATTACACAGAGTTGAATTGCAGGAAACATAACCAATTTTATGTATTTCAAGCAGAAAGATATTTGAACTAGAATTCTTATGAAACCATCATTAAAGATTGAAAGAAGGGCTTCTAAAACACCACCACTGAACTGACGTTCCAGGGCAGCTGCTGCCTCTGCTCCCATTGAAGTGGTAGAGAATTCAAGGGGAATTCCTAAGTCGGAGGTGACCCAGGAACCAGGGAGCCACCACTACCACAGCTGCCACTCAGGTTTCCATACTAAATGCTGGAAATCTGCTGCAGAAAAGCCCAATTTTTCTGTCATAGTTCTTGCCAGTGACAACAGCACATCCTTCTGCCCCCTGCACCTCACATCACCTTCCAAGTCTCATGAGAGCCCACATATTGTGAAACAGGAATGGGAGTGCAATTTGCCATATATCTTCACGCTTTACCCCTTAGCATAGCTGAGGTTGTTGTTGCTATGTGCTGTCAAGAACAACGCATAGTGACCCTATGAACGACAGATATGAACCATGTCCTATTTTGTACCATTCTCCTAATCTCTGACATACTTGAGCCCTTTATTGCAGTGACTGTGTCATCCATCTCATTACAGTTATTCCTCATTTTAGCTGGCTCTCCACCTTTCCAAGCTTGATGTCCTTTTTCCAAGGAATAGCCTCGTTTAACTATATGCCCAAAGTATATGAGACAAAGCTTTGCCATCTGCCACTAAGGAGCATTTTGGTTGCACCTTCTGCATTCTCTCAAGGCATAGCTATTTGTTCTTTTGGCAATTAGTGAGGTATGCAGTAATCTTCTCCAATACAACTTAAAGGCTTTGATTTAACATCTTTCATCTTTTTTTCCTTTTTGTCCAATTCTCAGATGCAAAACAAGTGATTGAAAAGTCCACGACTTGAATCATAAATGACATCTTTGCTCCTCAGTCCTTTGGAGAGTTACTCACAGCAGACTTTCTCAATGCAATATGTATTTTAATTTCTTTTTCTTTTCCTTTTATTTTTATTGAGATTTTAATTAAAAATTATAAAGAACTTGGATTTACAATCATTCATTGTTGCACATTTTCCTCCGTATCCACTCCTCCCCCCCAGTTCACTTTTCTCTTTGAGAAGAAGAAAAAAAATCTTAGATAGTTATACAATCCCCTTCCCCTGAGTCCACTTAACTATGCAACTCTTATTCTGGACACTAGCCATGAAAATAATACCTACTCATATATCCCTTTTAAACAATTATCTCCCTTGTCTGTTTCAATGCAGTGCACATTATTTATTGCCTCTTTTCTTAGTTTCCTCCCAAACCCAATGTCAGTACTGTTTTATAACGTGGCACTATGCAGTATTTGTCTTTTTGTGATTGAGATATTTCACTCAACATAATGTCCTCCAGGGCCACCCATTTTGTATGATATTTCATGAGTTTCTTGTTTTTTAATGCAGAATAGTATTCCATTGTCTGAATATACCACAGCTTCTCTATCCATTCGTTTGTTGATGGGCACTTGGGTTGTTTCCAACTCTTTGCTATTGTGAACAACGTAGCAATAAACATGGGTGTGCATATATCTTGCTTGGGTGGCAGTTATGATTTCCTTTGGATATATTCCCAATAGTGGAATTGCTAGATCAAATGGTATTTCTATTTCCAACTTTTTGAGAAAGCGCCATACTGCTTTCCACAATGGTTGCACCATTTTACATCCCCACCAACAGTGAATAAGAGTTCCAGTTTCTTCACAACCTTGCCAGCATTTGTTGTTTGCTGCTCTGTTGAATTTCGCTATTTTTACTAGAGTGAAATGATATCTCATAGTTGTTTTGATTCGCTTCTCTCTTAGAGCTAGAGATTTTTAACATTTCTTCATGGGTTTATTCATCATCTAAATATCTTCTTTAGTGAAATATCAGTTCATATCCTGTGCCCATTTTTCAATTGGGTTGTTCTCCTTTATCTTGTTGTGGTGCTCAAGTATTTTATAAATTCTAGATATAAGTTCCTTTGCAGACATGTTATTAACAACTATTTTTTTTCCAGTCTTGTGGTTTTCCTTTTGCCCTACTGGAGAAGTTTTTGGATGTGCATAGGAATTTGATTCTTAGAAGGTCCTATTCATCTATTTTATCCTCTTCTGGTTGTAGGTCTTTCAGGATGCTTGGAAGACTGTTCATATTGTAGATTAGGACTTCTAGAGTTCTTCCAAGCTTTTCTTTAATGAAGTTTATAGTCCTTGGTTTTAGTCCTGGGTCCTTGATCCACTTTGAGCTGGGTTTTGTGTATGGAGTGATGTGTGGATCTTGCTTGAGTTTTCTACAGATAGTTTTCCATATTTACCAACACCATTTGTTAAAAAGGCTGTCATTTTCCCCTAAACGGATTTTATCTCCTTGACCTAGATAGATGGGCTGATTTCTGGGCTCTCAGTTTTATTCCATTGATCTATGTGTCTGTCATTGTACCAGTGCCATGTTGTCTTGACCATCGTAACAGTGTAGTCGAATTTGAAATGAGGGAGAGGGAGTAAGATGCCTCCTAATTTGTTTCTCTTTTTAAGGAGTGCTTTGCTTATTCTAGGCCTCTTTCTATTCCAAATGAAATTTGAAATTGCCTTTTCCATTGTTTTTCTGTTTTCTGCCCTAATTTTTATAATTTATATTTATTTTACCGGTGTCAGGTTTTCTTGCTGTTCTTTTTTCAATTTGTTGGAGATGTTGGGTTAGAGAATCAATGGTCATTTTTTCCCTGCCTTTTGATGTGTTTGCTTATTGCTATAAATTGACTTCTGATTACTGTTTTGGCTGTTTCCCAAAGGTTTTGGTAAGTTGTGTTTTTCATTGCCATTTATTTCAAGGAACTTTTAAATTTATTTTTTTAATTTCTTTTAGAACCCAGTTATGTTCAAGCAAGGTATTGTTCAGATTCCAAATATTTGGTTTTTTTTCCCTCTTTTATCCTCTTGTTATTGATTTCTAATGTTGTAGCATTGTGGTCTGAGAAAATGCTTTGGATTATTTCTATGTTTTTAAATTTATTGATGCTTGCCTTGTGACCTAAAATGTAATCTATTCTGGAGAATGTTCCATGCGCATTGGATAAGAAGGTATACTGTGCTATTTGGGGGGTGCATTAGCCTATAAATATCTATGAGATTGAGTTTGTTTATTTTGTGGTCAAATTCTTCAGTATCTTTGTTGAGTTTCTTTCTGGTAGTTCTATCTTTTCTTGAGCGTGGTATATTGAAGTCTCCAACAACTATAGTGGTGTTGTATATTTCCTTTTTCAGTTTTGTTAATGTTTGTTTTATATATTTTGCAACTCCATCATTTGGTGCATAGATGTTTATTATTTTTATGTCCTCTTATTCTATTGACCCTTTAAGTGTTAAGTAGTGATCTTCCTTGTCCTTTGTGATGGTTTTTGCATTGAAATGTATTTTATCAGAGATTAATGTCTCTACTCTTGCTTTTTTCTGGTTGCCATTTTCTTGGCATATTTTTCCCACACTTTTATTTTTAGTCTTTATTTTAACTTTTCAGGTGTGTCTCTTATAGACAGCATGTTCATGGATTTTGTTTTTTATTTAATCTGCTACTCTTTTTCTATTTAAACCATTCACATTCAGTGTGGTTATTGAGATGCAAAGTTTTATTCTTATCATCTTGTTGAGTTCTTTTTGGTGCTGTTGCTAGTTACTCTGGCCCATCCTGCTTTCTGTGGTACCTCTGTAATAAGGACATCTCTCAGTGTTTCTTGCAACACTGGTCTTGTTTCTTTGGTTCTGTTTTTCTGGAAATATCTTGATCTCTCCTTCATACTTAATGGACAATTTTTCTGGGTACAATATTCTTGGTTGACCTTTGTGTTCTTTGAGAGTTCTATATATGTCATTCTACTGTCTTCTTGCTTTCATGGTCTCTGCTGAGAAATTGACACTTAATCTTATTTGCTCTCCCTTATAGGTTATTCTTTGTTTCTCCCTCCTTGCTTTCAGAATTCTCTCCTTATATTTCATTCTGGAAAATTTGACTATGATATGCTTTGGTGTTTTTATTTTGGGGTCAGTTCTAGATGGTGTTCGCTCAGCTTCTTGAATATATATTCTTTAATTCTTCATTATGCCTGCAAAGTTTTCTTCTAGTAATTCTTTTTGTTCTGGGATTCTGATTATGTGCATATTATTTCTCTTGATAGTGTCCCACATTATTCTTATGTTTTCTTCTTTTTCCTTCCTTTTTGATTCTGCTTTTTGTTCTAGCATATCAGTGGTGACAATTCTATCTTCTGTTTCACTAGTTCTGTGTTCCATTTCTTCAGCTCTATTTATGTGTCCCTCCATCATGTTGACAGCATTTGAAACATTGGACCTCTTATTTTGGATTTTGCTTTTTTGTTTTCCCAGAGCCTCTAATGCCTCATTTTGTTTTATTTGAATTGTTTTGGATTGTTTTTTTAAGCTCCTCCTGGTTTCTGCTTGCAGGGTCCTGTAATTCTTCAAGTTTGCTTTTCACACATTGAAAATATTCAATCATTGTTCTTTTAAATTCTGTGTCAGAAAGTCCCATCAGACTTTCTGGCTTCAGGAAATCCATTTACACTGTGTCACTTTTTGGGGTGACATCTTGCTTTTTTTAAAAAAAAATGCTATATGTAGAATAGATTATCTGGGAAGCTGGGCTCTCTGAGGAGGAATGTAGCATCAGGACTGGAGGAATATTCATCAACAACCTGCATTACGTAGATGGCACAGTCTTGCATAGGGTGTGAGATAGTCTGCTTCTTTCGTGACATTGCTATGATAGAGGTTTTTTTGTTTTGCTTTGTTTTGTTTTTATTCCAGAGGCAATAGCTGGTTCTTTTTTCTGAAGCCACTGCTCCAGAAGAGGGTTGGGCAGGCACTCATGTGTGGATGCATGTAGGGTGGGTGCATGCACAGACACATGAGATGTTTGGGGGGGGGCTCATGCAGATTCATGCACGGGGTGGAGGGGGGAATGCCTGGACACCTGGATGGAAAACTGTGGTTTTCTCCTCAAGAACTGGCTCTGCCACCCCAGTCAAGCTTTAGCTGCCTCATTTCCTCCTGCTTGAGGTAAAGGTGGCCCTCGTGGTTGAGTAATCAGCAATGATTAAGTACCTCACTCAAATTTCTGCTGTCCTGCTTGCTCCTGGCATGTGAGTCCCACCACGACTTGCTGCTCTCTGCCAAGGCTCGTTGTTCCCTGCCAAGGCTTACTGCTCCCACAACTCCCAAACTAATTGTTTTAATATTAGTTCACAGTCAAAGTCCAACTGTCCTGCTCATTCTATGTGCTTCACTCCTTGCACATCACTCCATGTGGATCTTCTTAACAAAATCAGCTTGATTAACATTGGATATACTAGATCAACATGTACTTCCTGGTAGGATAACACTTGTTATAGATAATTTTATGTACTGTCCAGTGGAACTGACTCATAACTGACCCTCCAGCTGGTTTTCGTTTGTACCATGTGACACAGCTCATAGTATTTTGATTTCTTGACAAATGATGCAAAGGGTGTTTGTTGTTGGCCCAAGCAAGATGAAATATTTGATAATTACAACCTTTTCTCCATCTATCATGATGACTGTGTGGATCCCAACAAACTGTGGCTAGCTCTGAGAAAAATGGGAATCCCAGAACACTTGATTGTGCTTATGCGAAACCTATACTTGGGCCAGGAAGCAGTCATCAGAACAAAGTAAAGAAACACTGAATAGTTTAAAATTGGGAAGAATGTATTCCAGGTATGTGTTCTACCTCTGTACCTTTTTAATCTATATGAAGAATAGTTTATCTGGGAGGCTGGGCTCTATGAGGAGGAATGAGGCATCAGGATTGGAGGAAGGCTCATCAGCAACCTACATTTTTCAGATGACACAACCTTGCTTGCTGAAACTGAGAAGAATCTGCAGAAGGTTAAGGCATATAATCTTCAATATGTAGTGAAGTTCAACATCAAGAAAACAAAGATTCTAACCACTGGACCAATTGACAACATCATGATAGATGGTGAAGAGATTCAGATTGTTAACAGCTTCAGTTTGTTTGGTTCCACAACAACACTCTTGATACTAGTAGCCAGGAAATTAAAAGATGAATTGCATTGGGAAAGTCTGCTGTCAGGAACATATCCAAAGTAGTGAAGAGCAATAATGTCAGTCTGGAGACTAAAGTGCACCTGATCCAAGCCACAGTATTCGCAATTACATGCTATGCATCAGAACCCTGGACAATGACTAGTGATGATTGAAGGAGAATTGATGATTTTGACATGTGGTTCTGGAGAAGAGTATTTAATATGCCACGGACAGCCTAGTCTCCCTAATTGTCTCTTTTGCAATAGATTAAAAATGTACAGAGAAAGGATGCATCCCTGACATACTTCTCTCTTGATTTTGAGCCATACAGTATTTCCTTGCTCTGTTCTGAAGACTGCTTCCTTGTGTAAGCATTGGCTTTGCATGAGCACAATCAAGTGTTCTGGTATTCTCGTTCTTCTCAATGCCAGCCCCAATTTGCTGTGATCCACACAGTCAAATGCCTTCGCATTGTCAATAAAATGCAAATAGGCATTCTTCTAGTATTTTTTGCTTTCATTAAAAATTCATCTGACTTTGGAAATGATGTCCCTAGTGCTCTGGCCTCTTCTAAACCTGGCATGTAACTCTGGAAGTTCCCTGTTGATGTATTTTTCAGTAAGTTCTTCAAGTCTTCTTCACTTTCTGCAAGTAATGTTGTGCCATCTGTATAACACAGTTTATTATGAGACTTCTTATAATCTTGACTGTCACTTCTTCTTCATATAGTCCAGCTTCTGGAATTATTTGCTTGGTATACAGGTTAAATAGTATGGAGAAAGGACACAACCTTGACACATACTTTTCATATTTTAAGCCATCCAGTGTTACCCTGTTCTGTTCAGACAACTGCTTCATGGCCTATAATGTTGTTGATTGCCTTGGGTCGAGCACGATTCATAGCGATATTCATATTAAAAAGGCCTGAAGTCCCTTTACAACTATTGACATTTATCAAAGCTGATAGAGTGTCTGGAGACATGTTATTTAGGAAGAGGATATAATTAATTGCAAATAATAAAAACAGCTAAAAAAGTAAAGAAAGTTAACTTAAAAGTACTTAGCTTTCTTTTTTTAATTTTTAAAAAATTATTATTAAATTGTATTAGTTTTAATGAACATTTACAGATATTTTGGGTTTTCATTCATTCATTGTTGCACTGTTTCTCTACCCTCCTCCCCAGTTCATTCTTCTTCCCCCCGCCCCAAATGTCTGTTTTAATTGTCCAATTGCCACAGTGCTTGTCAAAGCCAGTTCTGATTAATCTTCTTTGTCAGTGTGTGCTTTGCCATTCCCTATCACTCCTCCCTGAGAGAGACTTCACC
>NW_006399769.1:5667429-5693256 GCF_000299155.1 Elephantulus edwardii
CTTTCATTGTTTTACAAATCCTCCCCCAGGTCCACTCCACCATGTAGCCATCGCTAGACTCCTGTCATGAGAGAAATACCGAATCACATATCTCTTTTAAACAGTTTTCTTCCTCCTCTGTTTCAGTGCAGTATACATTATTGAACCCATCTTACTCAGTCTCTCCCCAACCCCAAGGTCAGTCCCCGTTCTACAACAGTGGCGACATGCAATGTACTTAGCTTTCTTAACTCTTAAAAGTCAAGCATAGTTTGATTAGGGTTTTGATTCAATTTTTCTGCCTTCCTCATCTGTTTCTTTGTATATTGACATGGATCACAGATTGGCTTATGGCTTGGCTACTATGTAACTGCAGAAGGAATGACACAGTCTTTTCAATCCCATCATGGAAGAAGGAATGTACTATTCCCAAAGCACCACTCAAAGGTCTTACACTTCTCTGCCTTGAAACCAATCACTAGAGCCTAGTCTGCTCTTGTAGTTCTCTGAATTCCTTATGCTGGTGGTGATCTCACCCAGTCTGTTTGCTATCCCAGGGATCAGGGCTGTAACTCAGTATTCACTTGCTTCCCTGGCAGCCAATCTACACAGTAACCACACACATAAAGTCGAATACATTAATATTTGAAGGCCTAGGTACAAGACTCAGGCTCAGACAGTTTAGCACTGCTCATAGTTGAGGTTGGTTTTAGGGGGCAGAATCAAAGGGCCAGCTCATGAAAATCCTGCTAGTCAGTTAGCCACTCAGTGAGCTAGGTGTACAAAACAGAAGCATGCATGGCTGTCTCAACACTAAACTTCAGACTCTTACCTTTTCCAGAATATCTACAAGAAACACTAAAAATGTATTTTGGAAGCCAGGTTACATCTTGGCTTTACCACTTCTTGCTGTTGTTATATGCGATCGAGTTGACTACGTTTCATAGGGATCCTATGAACAAAAGGATCTGAATCCTGCTCTATCCTGAGCCAATCTCACTGTCTCTGACACACCTACCCTCATTACTCCAGTTACTATGTCAGTCCATTTCATCTGGGATCTTCCTCTCCTGTGCTGTCCCTTGACCATTCTAAGTGCAATATCCTTCTCCAAATAGTGGTCCCTCCTGGCTATATGCCCAAAGTATGTGAGACAGAGTCTCAATATCCTTGCCTCCAAGGAGCATCTTGGTTTCATCCTCTACAGGGCAAGCTTGTTAGATTTCTTGGAAATCCATGGTCTGTTCAATATTCCTCTCCAGCACCACAACCCAAAGACATCAATTCTTCTTCCGTCATCCTCAGTCACTGTCCAATTCTCTGATGCATAGCAAGTAATTGTGAAGACTATGGCCTGTATCAGGCACACTTTAGTCTCTTGACTGACGTCTTTGCTCTTAAGAACTCTGCAGAGGTCTTTGAGAGCAGATTTTCCCAATGAAATTTGTCTTTTGATTTCCTGACTGCTGGTGCTAAGATTGTTGATTGTGGAATTGAGCATGCTGAAATTGTTAACAATTTCAATCTCTTTTCCATCTATCATGATATTGTTAGTGGCAAGAATCTTCATTTTCTTGATGTTGAGCTTAAATCCATTTTACAAACTATAGTCCTTGACCATCTGCAACAAATGCTTCAGACTCTCCTTAATTTCAACAAGTAATGTTTCATCTGCATAACATAGCTTGTCGAAGAGTCTTCCTCCAATCCTGATGCCATATTCCTCATCATAAATTCCATCCTCTCAAATGATATGTTTTGCATACAGATTGTAAAGGTATTGAGACAGGACACATCACTCTGATGCATTCCTTTTCTGATTTTGGACCATGCAGTGTTTCTTTGCACTGTTCTGATTATTATCTCCAGGTCCGAGTATAGGTTTT
Source organism: Elephantulus edwardii (assembly GCF_000299155.1). NCBI lineage: Eukaryota > Metazoa > Chordata > Mammalia > Macroscelidea > Macroscelididae > Elephantulus > Elephantulus edwardii. The sequence goes on from NW_006399769.1 coordinate 5,669,295, forward strand.
GCATGAGCACAATTCAGTGTTCTGGGATTTTGATTCTTCTCAAAGTTTGCCACAATTTGTTGTGATCCACGCAGTCAGATACCTTTGTATAGTCACTGAAACATAGATAGACATACTTTTAGTGCTCTGATTTCATCCAAGGTCCATCTGACATTGGTAATGATGCCCCTAGTGCCATGATATCTTCTAAACCCAGCTTGTATTTCTGGTAGTTATCTGTCTATATATTGTTCAAATTGCTTTTGGATATGAATTCAGCAGGATTTTGCTTGCATATTGTTTGATAATTTTCACTCTCTTGTGGATCACCTTATTTTGGAATAGGAATAAATACGGATCTCTTCCATCAGTTGACCAGGTTCTTGTCCTCCAGATTTGTTGGCACAGCCTGAGGAGTACTTCTAGAGCTGCATCTATTTGCTGAAATGTCAACTGGTATTCCATCAATTCCTAGGGCCATAGTTTTTGCAAATTCCTTCAGAGCAGCTTGGACTTCCTCCTTCATCACCATTTGCTCCTGAACATAAGTTGTTGCATAAAATACTTCAGTGTCAGACAGTTCTTTTTGGTACAGTGATTCTGTATGCTCCTTCAATTTTCTTTTGATGCTTCCTGGATCATTCAACATTCTGGCCACAGCATCCTTAAGTATTACAACTTGAGGCTTGATTTTGTTCTTCAATTCTTTCAGCTTAAGAAATGTTGAGAGAGTTTGACCCTTTTGATTTTCTGACTCCAGCTCTTTGCATATTTCATTATAATACTTTGTTTTGTCTTCCTTAGCTGCCCTTTAAAATCTTAAGAGCAGTTCCTTAACTCCTTGATTTCTTCCTTTTGCTTTGTCTTCTCAACACTCTAGTGCAATATTCAGTCTCTTTTGACCTCCATCTTGGTCTTTTCTTCCTCCTTTGTCTTTGTTAAGACCTTTTGAATTCATGAATAATATTCTTTTTGCTTGTTTGTTTGGTCTTTTTAAAAGTTATTATTATACTTGTTTATTTACAAAATTTTAATACATTGCTTTCCAGGATGGATTCTTCTAATTTGTCTCACCCCCCTACCCATCAAATTGTACCCATGATTAATCCCTCCCTCCCCCTGTACATCCTCATCCCTCTGCTTCCACCCTCCCCCTTGGATCCTTATACTCATTCTGCAATAAAGATTTTATACAATATTTATCCTTTTGGGACTGAGTAGTTCACTCAACATAATGCTCTTCAGTCCTTCCCAAGTTAGGTAATAATTTACAAAAACATTGCTCCTGCATGTGCATAGTGTTCCATTGTGTGAATGTACCATCATTTCTCAATCATTAATTTGTGGTTGGACATTTGGGCTGTTTCCATGTTCTAGTGATGGTGAATAACATTGCTATGACTATTGGTGTACAAGTCTCTGTTTGTGCCTCAGTTCTAATTTTCTTGGCATATATTCCAAGTAGTGGAGTAGTTGGGTCATATGAAATTTCTATGCTCAGCTTTTTGAGAAAGCACCAAACTGCCTTCCAGAATGGTTGTACCATTTTCAATCCCACCCACAATATTTAAGAGTTTCTTTCTTGCCACATTCTTTCCAGCATTTATTACTTGCTGCCCTGTTAAACTTTGCCACTATTACTGGAGTGCGACAGTACCTCATTGTGATTTTGATTTGCATCTCTCTTACAGCAGTTATTTTGAATATTTCTTTATGTGTCTGTTTGCTATTCGAATATCTGTGAGGTGGGAGGCATAACACTCACAATCAAAACAACATGGTACTGGTACAATGGCAGGCAAAGGAACAGAATTGAGAATTCAGAAATAGACCCAGGAATCTATGGCCAAATGATATTCAACAAGGAAATCAAAACTATCAAATGGGGAAATGACAATCTGTTCAACAAATGGTGCTGGCAAAGCTGGAATTCCCACTGCAGAAAGCTGAAACAGGATCCTCATCTTACACCATACACAAAAATCAACTCAAGATGGATTAAAGACTGAGAGTAAAGGCCAAAACTATAAAGTTCATAAGAGACAAACTGGGATCAAGCTTAGAAGTGTTAGTCCAAAGTATAAAAAGATTGCTAAATACAGCCAGAAATGTACAATCTGAAGAGGATAAAATTGATGAATGGAATCTTCTAAAGAGTAAATCCATGTGTACATCAAAACCTTTTTCCAACAGGATGAAGAGAAAACCTACCGACAGGGAACAAACATTTGGTAATACCGTGTCAGACAAGATTGTCATAACAAAAGTCTACAGAATACTCCTCGGCCTCCACAAGAAAAAGACTGAAAACCCAATTATAAAATGGGCAAAAGACATGGAAAGAATTTTTGCAGAGGAGGATGTTTTTGATATCCTCTCACAGCTCATCTGGCCTTCACTCATTAGTGTTCAAGGCCTCAAATCTGTTCCTGAGATGGTTGCTGAATTCAGGTGGCCAAGGAAAGAAAAAATTAAAAAAAAATGCACAAAGAAAAAACCTCAGAAACCTATCTACACACCAGCTCTACAAGACCTTCGCTTGGAAAGCACTGCCACTGAACTTAAGAGACAATGGTCATATCATAAGAAAACGTCTGAAGCCGATGTATTTGGAATCACAGAAGCCAAGGAAGCTTCATATATAGGCTTTCAGATCAAGGACAAGACAATAAGAGATGGATGTTGAAGGGAGTGGGTAGAAGTGGATGGTGTCCTGGTGGATGGTAGAGCAGGGAAATAAGTGGGTAAAGACACGTGTGCCAAGAGCAGGGACAACACTGATATGAATGGTTAACTCCACAATAAGGGATATATCTTTCACTTTTCTGTAAAATGCTGGTCTGTCTGATACTTCTCTATATCCGAGCAACATATGAGCAAGAGCCTATGGTGATGAAGAAGTTCAAGCTGCTTTGAAGGAAATAGCAAAAAATAAGGCCCCAGGAATAGCTGGTATACCAATTGACATATTTCAGCTATCAGATGTTGCCCTGGATGTGCTCACCAAGTTGTGCCAAGAAATCTGGAGAACAACCACTTGGCCAACTGACTGGAAGAGATCTATATTTGTTCCCATCCCAAAGAAAGGTGACCCAACAGAATGTGGAAACTACAGAACAATCTCATTGATTTCACATGCAAGCAAGATTCTACTGAAGATTATCCAAAAACGACTGGAACAGCACATCAGCAGAAACTGCTAGAAGTCCAGGCTGGGTTTAGAAGGGGTCGTGGTACTAGGGATATTGTAGCTAAAGTTAGATGCATATTAGCTGAAAGCAGAGAATACCAGAGGAATGTCTATCTGTGTTTCATTGGTTATGCAAAGGCATTTGACTGTGTAGATCATAACAAACTAGGGCTGACTCTGAGAAGAATGGGAATCCCAGAACACTTGATCGTGCTAATGCAAAACCTATACTTGGACCAGGAGGCAGTCGTCAGAACAGAGCAAGCGAACACCGCATGGTTCAAAATTGGTAAGGATGTATGCCAGGGATGCATCCTATCTCCATACCTTTTCAACCTGTATGCAGAACAGATTATCCGGGAGGCTGGGATCTATGAGGAGAAATGTGGGGTCAAGATTGATGGAAGATCTATCAACAATCTGCGTTATGCGGATGACACAACCCTGCTTGCTGAAACTGAGGAGGACCTGAAGCGCCTGCTGCAGAGTGTCAAGGACTGCAGCCTACAATATGGATTGAGGCTCAATGTCAAGAATACAAAGATTCTCACCACTGAGCATCAGGATGGATGGTGAAGAGATTGAGATTGTACACAGCTTCAGTTTGCTTAGCTCCACAGTCAACACTCTCGGCACCAGTAGCCAGGAAATTAGAAAATGTATTGCCATGGGAAGGTCTGCTGTTAGGGACCTCTCCAAATTATTGAAGAGCAATGTTGTCTCTTTGGAGACTAAGGTGCGCCTGATACAGGCCATGGTTTTTGCCATCACTTGTTATGCATCAGAGAGTTGGACAGTGACTAAGGAGTATAGAAGGAGAATTGATGCCTTTGAGCTTTGGTGCTGGAGAAGAGTATTGAGGGTACCATGGACTGCTAAGAAAACAAACAGATTCATCCTGCAAAGGGTCAAACCGTGCTGCTCCTTGGAGGCAAGGATTCTAAGGCTCTGTCTGACATACTTTGGATATGTTGCAAGGAGGGACCGGTCCTTGGAGAGGGACATCATGCTTGGTAGGATGGAGGGACAGCGCAGAAGGGGAAGGCCCCCTATGAAGTGGATTGATTCAGTGATTGGGATAATCGGGATGGGTGTGTCAGAGATGGTGCAATTGGCACAGGACAGAGCAGAGTTTAGGGATGTTGTACGTAGGGTCGCTATGAGTCGCAAGCGACTCTACAGCACATAACAACAACAACAGAAGCATCTCTGAAAAGCAAAATAAAAAGCAAACTAGTTTCTGTCCAGTGAATTTCTGTTCATGGGACCCTTGTGTGTGTGGGAGTGTTTGTTGTCTCCTGTAAGCAGATCACCAACCTTTTCTCCTGAGACTTCACCAGGTACGTCTGAACTGCTAACTTGATCTTTCTCCTGGTTAATGGCCCAACACTTCACCATTTGGGCACATAGATAGTATGAAATCTAGACCAAATAATGAATTTTCTAGGTCTTGGGTTTCCATATCTACAAATGAAGATGATGGCTGGTATTATAAGACTGTTAGAAAAAATAAACACTACGAAAAGATGACTCTGAATACCTTGATATATGGGTGTTCTTAACTAGCTCTAGGGAGCCTAAAATGACTCTCAAGGCATCTGATTGGGCCTTTGTCTACCAGCTCCCTCTTGGGGAAATCACTTACTGTTGCTTGGCTGCCTCTAGTGTACCTGTTGTTGTTGTTTACCGTCAGGTCAGAACTGACCCATAGCTGACCCACAGCTGACCTTCCAGCAGCAGATTTTCAGAGGCAGTTAATCACACTGGAGTAGACTGTCCGTTCTTCTCTGGCAGAGTAGCTGGTGCCTAAAACTGCATGCCTTCAGAATTGCAGCGCAGCTTCTTACCACTAGGCCACCAGAGCTCCCTGTATCATTCTTAAAATTTCAGGACTCTCATTGTCATTTGGAAGAATATAGACATTGAAATAAATATTACAGACCTAGTATGCCTGTGCCTAATACTATTTAAGGGTGACAGAAAAATGAGAAGACAATCACTTTGTTTTTAAAGAACTTTAAATAAATCAACATGACTTATGGAAATAGGGATTAGAGGGATCCCGTCTTTATAGAGTCTCCTTAGAGGGATCCCATCTTTATAGAGTCTCCTTTGAAAAAATTTTTTCCTTCTAATATTTTTATTGGTTTGTTTATTATAATTCATATATATTTTATTTAATGCATGTATATTGTATTTTCTAGAACAATTAATATACATTTTATTTTATATAATTAATTATTATTGTTCTATGTTTGTTATTACTCTGTCTTTTTGAAAGATATTTTATATTGATTTGTGTATAAAGTTCATGGTATAGAATCTTCTTGATCACTGTCAAGGTTAAAAATGTAATGTCTGTAACTCTGACAAGGGTATTGTGTCAGATGACAATGTGTCCTTGGAACACTTCCTTCATTCTGGACAACATGACAAAGCTGATCAAGTTTGACTAGGGAGCTTCTGGGCTACACTCAGTTTCTATACACCCCAGAGGTCTCTTTCATCTCTTCTCCCCTAGCCAAGTTCCAAGTGAAGCCAAGCCAGATCTCCACAACGAATCCAGCAATTCAAAGTAGAGCAGATGTATCTGTGTGCTCACATATGTGGTCAAGTGTTGTTGTGGGTACTTGTCTGTTCTTTCCTAGATGTTTTTGAGTATCAGGAGACTGTCTTCTTTCTTCCAACAACTCTTCACTTCAAAGTACTGGGAAGAAGTTGCAGCTTCTAAGTGAAGTGAAAGGTGAATCCTCTCCGTTGGACCTTGCTTTGAACTTGAGTCCAGGAGTACCTCTGCCCGAATGTCAACTAGTCTTTTATCTGCTTTTTATAAGCTAATCACTCATATTTCTATACAGACATTTTAAAAACACTTGATTTCTTACAATAAAGCACATCATTCAGCCCCTTTCCCCCGCCCCCCCCATTAAGATATTATTCTGGGAGCATTTTTGCTATTTTTAGGACCATTGAGTTATTTTTTCAACCACTTTGCTCTATTCATGATGTCCTCAGACAAGATTTCTGGTCTGACTCTTCTGTCAACACCTAGCAGAGGCACCTGCCACTCTGCAGAAATAATCATGGTAACAGTAAGGACACAACTGCTCTCTTTTATTTGGACTATCGTACTTTTCAAAGAGCATGTACATTACAATGAGCAGAGCATAATATCTTTCAAAGTATGAGAACAGAAAAGCATTTCAGAGGAATAATTTTTTACCGGGGTGGGTGGAAGTGGGTAGACCACACACATTCAGCGGTCTCACCAGTTTTAAGTGTCCCTCGAGGGAGAGAGGTCTACATTCTTGATCATCTCCTTTACTCCTTGACCAGGTCCCAGTGGTTGTGTCACTATTCTGTTCCCTTTAGTTCAAGTAGGACAATTGCTCACCAACCTTCAACACAGTCAAGAAAAACCTGAAGTGTTCTAAAGAGACCACTCACATGAAGAAAGTAATTTCTTTCCTTGATTTCTAGGTAATTTGAACAGACATCAAGAAAACGTGCTAGATACACTGGGAGAATAATTGGCTAATAGCTGTGTTATAGTGGAAGGAGTTGGATTTGTGTTGGTATCAGCAACCGGGGTTTAAATCTTAACTCTGCAACTTATCAGTTATATGACACTAGTACATTGAAATGCTATTGACTATTTCTGTTTGAAGTGAAAATTAACGACATGAATGTATAAGGAGGTATTTAAAAATAGAAGGTTATGTCACAAGGTAGAAAAGAAAGGTGGACTTTTATAGCCATGCAATTCTAGTTCTAAATCTTTACATTGTAAATTACTAAGTTTGAGTAAAGGCAAGTTCATTAGACTTTCTGAGCCTTAGTTTTACATCTGCATAGTGGATAAAACAAACTGGAAACAAGGCATGAGGCACCCGACATAATGACCAATATGTTGGTAATTTAAAAACAGCTACTTCCACTACAACAATTATTTGTATTTCAAACCATGGCCCAAACTTTCTCTTCCTTCTGTTAGAGGAGTTAGGGTACAATGCATACCCACAGGCACTGGTTACAGACTTACCACATCAAGTCATTCCGCATGCTACCTGCCATACACGACAGGCACACTGAGCAGCCTGCAAGCAATCTGCCCTTGAGAAGCCATCTGTTTAGTAGAGTGACCACAATAGGCTCAGTTAATAAGCAAACTCAAAACTCATTGCTATGGAGTTGGAACTTATTTATAGGTAACTCTCCTCTGTGTTTTGGAGACCACAAATAACAAGCAAAGAAATGATCCAGGCCTCTCCTGAGAGCTGTTGGTGGATTGAACCACCAGAGTCATGGCCCGTGGGTCAGCAGCACAACTCCTTATGGACTGTGCCACCAATCTCCCATCTAAATATAATAAAACAAGCAAACAAACAAAAGAAAAGAGTTGAAATAAAAAAAGAGAGCCCAGATTCAGAAAGACAAAAGGTCTTTTATCTTTACTCTCTGGCTTTCCACCTGTATTGGCTTGAGCATTCTTCAGACCCTCCTTTCATCTTTTTAGAATTTTAGAGGTCACTTTGCAGTTAGCTTTACCGGACCAGATGGGTCATGAAATAAAAATGGACCTGTTCCCTGCTTTTTAAATTGTTCTGAGTGAAGTGTTTTATAAGGAGTTCTAGGGGCTGGTGGAAAGGAGTGGTGCTGCTAAACCCAAAGGCAAAGGCAAGAAGTTCGATTCTACCAGCTGTTCCACAAGAGAAAGATGGTGAGTGTCCACCTGCACAATTGGCAGCCTCAGAAAACCCTGTGGAGGCAGCTGTGAGCAGATTCTGGCTAAATAGCACAAATATAATAAAAACAACAACAACAAAATAAAACATTCTGAACATCGCTACATGAAAAAATTTTCTCAGATAGTTTAACAATTACCCTCAAGGGAAAAAAAGTCATTGTTTCAGCTGTATGGAATGGAATGGAATGGAATGGAATGGAATGGAATAGAATAGAAAATAGAATAGAATAGAATAGAATAGAATAGAATAGAATAGAATAGAACAGAACAGAACAGAATAGAATAATAGAATAGAAAGCATATGGAGAGGCTGTAAGCTAAATGACTGCTCAGCTACTTAACTGCAAAGCCTTAGGATCTATAGGTATCAACCTTCAGTTGGGAATAGAGGCTTTGTTGGAATCACATGCCCACAAAAACTCACTTCTCCTTGGTAAAATTAGGACTATATAAGTATGTCACTGACAGAAGTATTTGTTAACAGACTACCCTGTACAAGTATATACATACATTATTCATAATAGTTTTTAAATGGATATAACACAGTTATTTGCCAATTATAAAATGGGTAAAATATTGGTGCTGTTTGTGGTTGCTGTTGATTCTATTCCAATTCATAGCACCATCACACGTGTTATGTGCCCTGTAGTGTTTTCAAGACTGTGATCTTCCAGAAGCAGACCAATGGTTCTTTCTTATAAGGTACTTTTGGGTGGTTTGAACCATCAACCAAGTAAAATCGACTGCTATTAACTTGAGTCTGAGTCATAATGACCTCATAAAACGACATAGGACTGCCTCATAAGCTGTAATCTTTATGGTCATAGACCACTGCATTTTTCTCCTTTGGAGAAGCTGCTAGGTTCAAACTATGTACTCATCTCTTATCAGCTAAGTGTTCAACCACACTGTGCCACCAGGCTTCCTTTCAGCTTGTTTAGATAGTGCCCTGGTCACCATGTAAAATATTAGGCAGCAACAGAATAGAAGCAATTACTGAAATAGCCATCAACATTTTATTGAGTGAAAGACACCAAACACAAAGAAGTACATATGTGATTCTATGCCAAGAATGGGCAAAATGAATTGGTGGCTACTGAGATTACTGTCTGGCAGGATAGGGGCAGAATAGGCAGTCTTCTATAGTGAGGAATCACAAATATTGTTGACTTTTGTAAAGTCAAATTGAAACAGGATACAATCTCTAATCCTGTGCTTTCACATTTCAGAAAAGATTCTATTGTGGCTAGGTTGAGCATAAACTTAACTAACAGGCTCCCAGCATTTTCATTAATACTCATTTAGTCATTGTTGTTGTTGTTAGGTGCCATCGAGTCAATTCTAACTCATGATGACTTCATGTATGACAGAATGGAACACTGTTGGGTCCTGTGCCATCCTCACAATCGTACCTATGTTTCATCCCATTGTTAAAGCCACTGTTATCAGTCAATCTTTTTGAGATCCCTCTCTTTTCTCCAATGATTCTCTATGAAACATGATGTCTTACAGGGATGGTACCTCTTAACAAGTCCAAGTAAATGAAATAAAGACTTGGCATTCTTGATTCTAAGGAATATTCTGGCTGTAGTTCTTCCAAAGTAAACTTTTTTCGTTCTTCTGACAGCCCATGGTATAGTCATTATTCTTTTTTAAAATTTTATTGTATACTGGTTTACATACAACGTTCATAAAGTTCATATACATTGTTTTTCACACTGGATCTTTTCTCTTTTGTTTACCCATGCCTCCCTCCACCCATCAAATTGTGTGACCCTATTATTAAGCTCCTCTCTCCCCTCCTTGGACCCTCGTACTCATTCTACAGAAATGGTCTTATGAAATATTTGTCATTATGAGACTGAGTTAGTTCACTTAGCGTAATGTTCTCCAGTCCCTCCATAATAGTAATTTACAAAACTATTGCTCCTGCATGCTTCATAATATTCCATTCTGTGAATGTACCACAATTTCTAAATCCATTCTGTGTGGTTGGGCATTTGGGCTGTTTCAATGGTATTGTCATTGTTTTTAAGTCATTAAAACAACACCAAACAAACAAACAAACAGAAACCCCTCAATCACATATCCATCAAGTCAGAACCATAGCTGACCCTCCAGGGAGGTTTTGAAGGCTGTGAATCATATGCAGGAATCGTTTATCCTGCTCTCTCACAGACATTGGTGAATTTGAACCACCAGAGAGGCTCTGACTTTTGGTCAGCAGAGCAGATCCTTACAGACTATGCTTCCAGAGTTCTCTCTTTAGTCACTAGCATCTAAAATTCTAGATTAATAAATAATTATGGAATTAGTATGTTAATATAAATTTGTATTGAAACAAGTTATAAATTTTCTGACTTGGTAGACAACTGAGATAACCATATATTAGCAGTCTTGATTTGATAAGTCTTCTCAGAAACAGAGGGATCTGGGAAGACTTACAAGCTGAGGTCTAGTTCATTTATGCATTCAAACGCTTGGTTCCAGCTGAACTTATTCTGCTCTTTGGACTTGAGGCCTTTGAACTAACATATGCCCTCGCACAGTTTCCCGGCTTTCTTATTCAGACTGGAGAGGAATGAGAAACACCATTCTTATGATATTTCAGGATCTTCCCTTCCTGTCGTATCCCTAAAGGAGGAAGTTCAAAGAAGGGCAAAGGTTCAATCTAGTCACACCATCTACAGACCATCTGGCCATCCCCTTTGCCCTGAGCACGTCTCCCTTGAGAATTTATTCCCTCCATTGACCCAAGTCCTCTTCTTTTTGTTTTTCCTTAGCAGAAATAAATAGAGACAGAAAGAAAGAGAGAGAAAGGGTGTGAGAAGAAGCAAAGTCTCCTGGAAGACTTTGTTTCTTGGTCTGAATTTTTTAAAAAATCTTTTTGAGAACAAATGAGTATCACAGTAATAAAAACTTTGATTATTTGAACAAGCCCTACCACCTTTAAAGCATTTCCGGTGATCTCGTGAGAGAAGCGCTTTTCTTTTTCATATTTTTATAGTTGCCTTTATGTTGATTCTATCTCTTGGTGACCTCATGTGGATCAATGTAGAACTGTGCCCCACAGAACTTTCAATGACTGACTTATTGGAAGCAGATCACCAAGTCATTTCTCTGGGTGGACTTAAACATCCACATTTTCACTTGTCAGCTGAGTGCTTTAGCCATTTCTACTAGTCAGGAACTCCATGAGAAAGGTCAGTTAGAAGACAGCAGATGTGAACCTTGCCCTCTCCTGTACCAACGTCATTAAACCCATTGTTGTCAGCAAGTCAATCCATTTCACGGAGAATCTTCCTCTCTTTCACAGAGCCTCTACCTTGACCAGTATGATGTCCTTTTCCAAGGACTGGCCCTTCCTGACAACATGCCTGAAGTATTTGCGATCCATTCCTGCCTCTTAGGAGCACTGTGGTTGTACTTCCTGTAAGATAGGTTTGTTTGGGTTTTTTTGGTTTTGTTTTGGGTTTTTCTTAGCAGTTCATAGTATATGCACTTCACTAACATAATAATTTAAAGGCACCGATTCTTCTTTTTGGTCTTCCTTATTCATTGCTTAGCTTTAAGATTCACAGAAAATAATTGAAAACACCACGACTTTTATCAGGAGCATTGTAAAGTCTTTATACTGGCACCCTTGCTCTTTAGAACCTTAGAGAGTCCTTGACAGCAGATTATAGGTTTCTCACGAGCATAATTAAGTGTTCTGGGATTCCTATTTTAATAAAAAAACTTAATAAACATCTTTCTACTTTTTTTCAGCCGAGATCATGCGACTTTAGCAATGGTATCTCTCATTCTATGACCAGCTTGAATTTCTAGCAGTTACCTGTCGATGTGCATTACAGCTATTTTTAAATGACCATCAACAAGATTATACTTGCATGTGATGATAATTTCCACATTCTGCTGGACCACCTTTTTTTGGAAAGGGAAAAAATCATGGATATCTTCCAATCAGTTGACCAGGTAGATATATTTCAAATTTGTTGGCTGCAGTCAAATTTGTATTTGTTATAAGTATCTGGTCTTCCCCCCCTCCCCAATGCTTTTAGTGCAGCATAAACTTCTTTCCATTACGATTGGTTCTTGATCATATGCTACTTCCTGAAATGATTCTATGTTGACCAGTTCTTTTTCGGTATAGTGATACTATGCATTCCTTCTATCTCTTTTTTATGCTTCCAGAAGAATTCAAAATTTTGCCCATAGAATTCTTCAGTGTTTCAATTTAAGGCTTGAATTTGTTCTTCAGTTCTTTCAGCTTGAGAAATATCCAGAGTGCATTCTTTCCTTTTGTTTTTTTAATGTCAGCTTTTTACACATTTTATCATAATGTTTTGCTTGTCTTCTCAAGAAGCCTTTTGAAATCTCCTGTTAAACTCTCTTATTTCAGCATTACTTGCCCTTATCTTGATTTCTTTTCATTCCAGTACAAGTTTCAGAGTCTCTTCTGACATCTGTTTTTGTCTTTACTGTCTTCCCTGTCTTTGTCTTTCTTCATGGATGATGTCATCTCACAACTAGGCTGGTCTTTTGTCATTAGTGATCAGTGAGTCAAATCTATTCTTCAGATACTTTCAAAATTCAATTGGAATAGACTCTAGGTTGTATTTTGGTTACTGTAGACCTGTCTTAATTTTATTCACCTTCAATTTGAATTTGCACATGTGTAGTTGATGGTCTCATCCACAGTCAGTCACAAATCATTTTGACTGCTGATACTGAGCTTCTCTACTGCCCTTTTCCATAGATGTTACCAATCTGATTCCTGCATGAGGTCATTAGGTGAGGTTCATGTCTACAGTTGCTGTCTATATGGGATTTTTTTTGGTTTATGTGGGTTTTTTTAAAAAAAATGTATTTTCAATAAATACATCATCAATCATATAAAATTTTATCGTATGATCTTCAGCTTCATTTCTGTCACCAGGGGTTCAACTATCAGTCCTTCTTGAGCCTTTCCAATTTTTGCATCTTAGTCACTAATTACTATTAATGTTAAACTGCCCCCCCCCATCATTACCATAGCTTGAGAATTAACTCGTAGTTGATACTCCAGTGGGTTTTCAGACTGTGAATTGCTTAAGGAGGAGATTATCCACTTTCTTCCCAAGGAGTAGCTGGTAGATTAAAATCTCATGCCTTTTGGTTGGCAAGACAACTCTTTATCCATTAACTTAGAGCAGGTATTGTATCCTCCACTTAAAACAGTATAAAACAGGTAAATCTTTAAACATATTCTTGTCCTTCTTTATCTTTGTTTGACAGACAGTGCACAGTCTCTGGCCCTCATCTTCCACTTTGGAGATGGGGATTTGCCCCAGGTGAAGGAATGCCCAAAGTCACTAGGGAGGCAGATACTAAGAATGGGCTCCAGGACCTATCAAAGACCTCAAATGGCCCTTAGTGATGTTTCTGGATCCCTGGGACCTACATAAAAACTCTGGCTCTGAAAGCTCAGCATTCCCTTGCTTCTAGCTGGTGACAAAACCATACATCAAAGGAGCATTGATTAAAGACCCCGGAGCTTGCCTGGCATTTTCTAATAATAAAAGTAGTTCTTGTTATTATTTATTGAAAGCTTAATATATGCCAACAACTTTTAAAATTTTATAAGCATTGTCTACCTTTTTCAATCTATATGCAGAACAGATCATTCGGGTGGCTGAGCTTTTTGAGGAGGAATGTGGCATCAGAATTGGATTAAGTAGATGACACACCTTGCTGAAACTGAGGAGGACCTGAGGGATTTTCTACAGAAGATCAAGGACTGCAGCCTGCAGCTCAACATCAAGAAAAAACATTCTCACAACTGCACCAATTGGCAGCATCCTAACAGATGAGGAAGAGATTGATATTCTTAACAGCTTCAGTTCCCTTGTCTCCACAATCAATATTCTTGGTACCAGCAGCCAGGAAATCAAAGCATGAATTCCATTGAGAAAATCTGCTGTCCGGAACCTCTTCATAGTACTGAAGAGCAATGATGTCTGTCTGAAAACTAAGGAGTTCCTGCTCCAGGCCATGATCTCTGCAATTACATGCTATACAGCAGAAAGCTGGACAATGACAAAGGATGATAAAAGAAGAATTGATGTCTTTGAGTTGTGTTATTGGAGAAGAGTATTCAATATACCATAGACTGCTGGGAGAACAAACAACAAACAAGTTCCTCCTGGAGTAGGGGAAAACAAACTACTCCTTGTAGGCGAGGATTTTGAAGCTATGTCTGACATACTTTGTGCATGTTGCAAGGAGAGGCTAGTTGTCGGAGAGAAACAACATGCTTGGAAGGATAGGGGATAAATGCAATAGCAGAGGACCTTGGATGAGATGAATTGACTCAGTGATTGAGGTAATGGGGTAGGTGTGTCAGAGACAATAAGGTTGGCTCAGGGTAGAGCAGGGTTCAAAGCTGTTGTACACAGGGGTTGCTATCAGTCATAAACGATTCCATGGCACATATCAACAACAACAATACAATGATTTTGTGAAATGGATTCTTTTTATAATTTTTTTAATCACAGTTTTGTTACTGTGTATTGTAGAATCAGAACTGACCCAAAGCTGACACTCTGGTAGGTGTTCAGAAGCAGTTAATTGCACCAGAGGAAATTACCCATCCTTCTCCTGTAGAGCAAATGGCAACCTCAGACTTTTGAGATTGCAGAGCAGCCGCTTGCCATGAGGCCGCCATGTGGTCTTGTCTCCTTGTTCTTCCTGTAAGACTACTTCTTGGTCTATCTATGTGAGCACGAAGAAGTGTCCTGAAATTGCCATTCCTCTCAATGTTGTTCCTAACTTGTTATGATGCATACAGTCACAGTCTTAGAGATGAGGAACTTAGGTTTAGATGATTGGCTTGGTCAAAGTTCCTTGGACAGTACATGGGAAGTTGGGAAGCAAACTCAGGCAGTTAAGTCCAGAGTCCATGCTTTTTGCCTCTCAGTAGGTCCCTTCACAGGAAACCAGTCCCAAGGTCACGAAGATTCTCAGCCTGAGGTTTCTTTCTTTTTTTTATTTTTATGAGCCTGAGGTTTCTAGGTGCTGCTCCCTAAACTGATAGCTTCCATCAGTGTGCTCACCTGACTTCAGAGCTTTGATTACTTTCTTTCACTCCTTTCACCTTCATCTTCACATTAATCTTTTTATCCTTTCTTTCACCCACATTTTCAAAGATTGACTTTATCTTTTTTCTTTCTGCTCTTCTTCTTTCCCCCTCACTTTTCCAATCCTCCTACTTTCCTCCTCTCCCTCACTATTCCAATCTACCACCATCTCTGTGTTTCTCTTGCAGTACTGTTGACATAGACACAAACTAGTGAAGAAAACTCATGAAAGAGATCATGGGCCCCCCAGAAGCCATCAGTTCTTTCTTCCATGCAGAACAAATTAAAAGCCCAGAAGGTCATCCTCCATTGATTCGGCATCTATTTACTGGAGATTCACAGGAGCAGACACTGAGCATTAAATAATGAAAGCAGCAGGCACTCACCTGCTACAAATACACTAATTAAGGAGAGAAGCTGTTGCTGTTAGGTGCTGTATAGTCAGTTCTGACTGTGAGTGGTCTGTATGTAAAACCAAAGAAAACACTACCTAGTCCTGTGCCATCTTCATGGTCATTGCTATTTGAGTCCATATTTTCTGACACTGTACTATGTAAATCCATCTGATTGAGGGTCTTATTCTTTTTCACTGACTCTCTGCCAAGTTTGTATTGGCTTGGACCACTTTGAATCAGATAATTATATGATCTGTTTTGCCTGGAATGAAAGACTGAGGAAGAATGGTGGTGTATTCATAGTTAAAAAGATAATTTCAAGGTTTATCTTAAAGTACAATGCTATGAGTGATACAATAGTATCCACATATGCACAAGGAAAACTTAATACAATTATTACTCAAATATTTGCACCAACAACTAAAGCCACAAAAAGAAGAAATTGAGGATTTTTCCCAACTTTTGCAGTCTGATATTGACCAAACATGCAATCAAGATGTATTAATAATTAATAGGGACTGGAATGTAAAAGTTGGAAGAATGATAGTGAGAAAGTATGGCCTTGGTGACAGAAATGAAACTGTACTTTGAATGATTGAATTTTGAATTAACTGTGGAAGGAATCATTGGAGAAGTTCAATATCAGCATTGAAAACTAGGCCAGGTGCTGATTGTGGAACAGACCATCAACTACTCATAAGCAAGTTCAAATTAAAGCTAAAGAAGGTTAAATCATATCCACAGGAATAAAAATATGATCTTGAGTCTATCCTTCTTGAATTTAAAAACCAACTCAGGAACAGGTTTGGGGCCTTGAACACTAATGAACCAATACTATCAATGAGCATGGGAAGATAGAAAGAATATAATTTATGAAGAATGCAAAAGGTCATTACAAAGATGGAAGAAGAAAAGACAAAAATGGATATCAGCAGAGACTCTGAATATTGCACTAGCACACTAAGAAGCCAAAGTAAAGGGAAGAAATCAAGAGGTTAAGGAGCTGAGTAGAAGATTTCAAAGGGAAGCTTGGGAAAACAAGGTAAAATATTGTCATGAAATATGCAAGGAGCTGGAGCTGGAAAATCAAAAGGGCCAAACTTGCTCAGCATTTCTTAAACAGAAGGAACTAAAGAACAAATTAAAGCCATGCAATGCTTAAGGATGCTATGAACAGAATATTGACTGATTCAGGAAGCATTAAAAGAAGATGAAGAGAATATAGTCATTTTACAAAAAAAAAGTGGCTTCATAGAAGAATTTCAAGAAACAACATATGATCAAGAGATAATGGTGACAAAGGAGGAAGTTCAGGCTGCTTTGAAAGACTTGGCAAAAAATAAAGCCCCAGGAGCTGATGGAATACCAATGGATGTATTTCAACAAACAGATGCTGGACTGGATGTGCTTACCAAGTTGTGCCAAGAAATCTGGAGGACAATTACTTGGCCAACTGACCAGAAGAGATCTATATTTATTCCTATTTCAAAAAGAGGTGACCCAACAGAGTGTGGAAATTATAGAACAATATAACTAACATCACATGCTAGCAAAATCCTGCTAAAGATTATCCAGAAATGACTGGAAAAGTTCATTGACAAAGAACTACTAGAAATACAAGCTGGATTTAGAAGGGGTTGTGGCACTAGAGACATTATTGCAATGTCAGATGGATCTTGGCAGAAAGCAAAGAGTTCCAGAGGAATGTCTGTGTTTCATCTACTATGCAAAGGCCTTTGACTTTGTGGATCATAATAAATGTGAAACTTATACTTGGACCAGGAAGCAGTTCTCAGAACAGAGCAGGGAAATACTGCATGGCTCAAAATTAGGAAAGGAATGTGTCAGGGATGTAACCTGTCTCCATACCTTTTCAATCTATATGCCGAACAGATCATTTGGGAAGCAGGGCTTTATGAGGAGGAATGTGGCTTTAGGATTGGAGGTTGACTCATCAAAAACCTAAGTTATACAGATGACACAACCTTGCTTGCTGAAACTGAAGGAAACCTGACACATTTGCTGTAGAAGGTCAAGGGCTCTAGTCTTCAATATGAACTGAAGCTCAACATCAAGAAGACAAAGCTCCTTACCACTGGGCCAATTGGCAGCACCATGATAGATGAAAAAGAGATTGAAGTTGTTAACAATTACAGCTTGCTCAGCTCTACAGTAAGCACTCTTAACACCAGCAGCCTGTGAATCAAAAGACAAAATTGTATAGGAACATCTGCTCTCAGAAATCTCTCCAGAGTGCTGAAAAGCAATGACGTCAGTCTAGAAACCAAGGTGTGACTAATCCAGACCATGGTGTTCATAATTACTTACTTTGAGTAAGAAAACTGAACAACGACTACGGATGACAGAAGAAAAATTGATGCCTTCAAATTGTGGTGCTGGAGAAGAGTCTTGAACATACCGTAGACTGCCAAGAAAACAAATAAGTCTGTCTTCAAGAGGGTCAAAGCAAGTTTCTCCTTGGAGGCTAGGATTTTGAAGCTCTGGCATGAGGCCAGGAGAGATCAGTCCATGGAAAAGAATATCATGCTTGGAAGGGTGAAGGGACAGTGGAGGAGAAGATCCTGGATGAGATGATTTGATACAGTAACTGGGGTAATGGGGGTTGGTGTGTTGGAATTAATGAGACTGGCTCAAGACAGGGCAGAGTTCAGAGTTGCTGTATGTAGGATCGCTATGGGGCACAGGTGACTCGACAGCACATAACAATGACTTATTCATCACATATGACTTTAAAAAAAATAAATAAATGGCAACTTTACACAAGGACCTCCCCTAATGGATTTCACAAGAATCAGATTGACTATATCTGTGGAAAGACTCGCTGGAGATGTTCAATATCAGCAGTCAAAACTAAGCCAGAGGCTGATTGTGGATCAGACCATCAATTACTCCTATGCAAGTTCCAATTGAAAGTGAAGAAAATGAAAACAAGTCCACAAGAAACAAAATACAACTTCAAGTCTACCCTACTTGAATTTAAAAATCATCTCCAGGATATATTTGAGGCATTCAATTCAAAATTCTATTGAAGATCAGATAAGTTGTGGGATGACATAAAAATATTATCCACAGAATACTATGCAGCACTCAGGACCAATGATTTTGAAAAATATAACATAGGACACTATTCACTCACTAATGCTGACACACCAATTTCCATTGCTCCAGATACTGTATTAATCCATCTCATGCAGGGCTTTTATCTCCTGTGCTGTCCATCCACCTTCCAAGCATGATGTCCTTCTGCAAGGATTGTTCTCTCCTGGTCACATGACCAAAGTATGTGAGGTGGAACTTCAAAATCTTAGCTTCTAAGGGGAGACTTGGTTTCATTCTCCCCAAGACAGATAGATTTGTTTTTCTGGCAGTCCATGGTATATTTAAGACTCTTCTCCAGCACCACAACTCGAAGGCATCTATTCTTCTGTCATCCTTAGTTATTGTCCAGGGAAGGGTTCAGAGCTGCTGTATATAGGGTCGCTATACATAGCAGGCAACTCAATGGCACATAACAACAATAACATACTATATTGATTTTTTTTTTAATTTAAGCCTTCTGTTTAGAGTCAGCAAGACCTCAGGGAGGGCTTGCTATTATGTTTTGGAGGAACATTCTTCTTAGTAGTATAGTACTTTTCTGTCACTATGCTTTACTAAGGTAACCTAAGGTTGCTGAGATGCTGAACCTTGTGCCACTGGGGTGTCAAATGCCATGACAATTACCCATGGTGGACAGTGATTGGTGGAGCTTCTAGTTTAAGACAGGTTTGGAAGCAGGAGTGGCATCCACTTCCTAAAAATATGCCTCCAGAAACT
The DNA here is from genome assembly GCF_000299155.1 of Elephantulus edwardii. Lineage (NCBI taxonomy): Eukaryota > Metazoa > Chordata > Mammalia > Macroscelidea > Macroscelididae > Elephantulus > Elephantulus edwardii. The sequence continues at coordinate 5,688,561 of NW_006399769.1, forward strand.
CTATGAACTTTGATAAATGTCAATATTTATAAAAAGGCTTCAAGCCTTTTGTTCATAGGGTCGCTATGAGTCATGCTTGATTTGAAGGCAATCAACAACAACATATAATATAGGAGAGGCTAGAGAGCATTACGTTGAATGAACTAACTCAGGTGCATAAGAACAAATATTGTGTAAAATCATTATTGTAGAATAGAAGGATAACCAGTGGAATGTCTATGAATATACAAAGAGGGAAGGGGAAGAGGCAGGGGGCTGAGGGTGGGGAGACGAGGAAATCATGAGGTCACGGAGTTTGGTGGGTGGAGGGAAGGAGCAGAAAAGTACATGAATGAAACAGAGTTAGAAAAAAGAAACCATGTATTATCCATGAAAAGAGCAAAATGCCACTACAAAGACAGAAGAGGAAGAAAATCTCAAAATAAGAAGAGACTCCAAAAATTGCACTACAGAGTCTAGAAACCAAAACAAAGATGAAAAATGCCTAAATGCCATAGGCAAAGAGACTCACATAAGATTTCAAAGGTCCACTTGAAAAGACAAGTCAAAATACTACAATGAAATGTGCACAGTGCTGGGGTTGGAGAGTAAAAAGAGAATTCACTTATGTTTAAGCCCCTTGTGGGTGGAGGGCGGGGTTGATAAAAGAAAGGGGGAAAGTCCAGTGTGAAAAACAATTTAAATGAACTGCATGAATTTTGTATGTAAAGCAGTATAAAAGAATAATTTTTAAAAAATCATTAGGCCAATGGAAAAGAATTGAGAACCCAGAAACAGACCCAGCTATCTATGGTCAACTGATATTTGACAAGGAAATCAAAGCTAACAAACAGGGAAATTAAAACCTCTTCAACAAATGGTGCTGGAAAAATTTGACTTCCACTTGCAGAAAGCTGAAACAGGGTCCACATCTCACACCATACACAAAAATAAACTCAAGGTGGATCAGAGACCTGGAAGTAAAGCCCCAAACCAAAATGTTCATAAGAGACAAACTGGGGGTTAATCCAAGGTATACAGAGACTGCCAAATATAATCAGAAATGCATAATCTAAAGTGGATAAAATTGATGAATGGAGTCTTCCATATATTAAATCCATGTGTGCATCAAAATCTTTTTTTCTAACAGGGTGAAAAGAAAACCTACCAACTGGGAACAAACATTTGGTAATACCATCTCAGACAGGAGTCTCATGACGAAAGTTTCCAGAATACTCCTGGGTTTCCACAAGAAAAGGACTGATAACACAATTACAAAATAGGCAAAAGACATGAAAAGAATTTTCACAGAGGAAGATATTTGAATGGCAAACAGACACATGAAGAAATGCTAAAAATAACTTGCAATAAGAGAGATGCAAATTAAAACCACAATTAGGTACCATCTCGCTCCATTAACAGTGGCAATGTTTAACAGGTCAGGGAGAGGATGTGGTGAGAAAGAAACGCTTTTTGATGGTGTGATTGTAAAATGGTATGACCATTCGAGAAGGCAGTTTGGTGCTTCCTCCAAGAGTTGAACATAGAAATTCCATACTACCCAGCTATTCCACTACCTGGAATATAACCTGAGAAAATGAGACCTGAGGCACAAACTGAGATTTGTACACCAAAGTTTGTAGAAGCATTATTCACCATCACAAGAATATGGAAACAGCCCAAATGTCCAACCACAAATGAATGGATTGAGAAATTATGGTACATTCACACAATGGAATACTACACAGCATCCAGGAGCAATGACTGGAGAGCATTATGATGAATGTAGTAACTCACTCCCACAAGGACAAATATTGTATAAAACCATTATTGTAGAATGAGTATAAGGATCTAAAGGGGTGGGAGAGGGTGGAAACAGAGAGATGAGGATGTTTAGTGGGGATGGGTGGATTAATTATGGTGTTGTACAATTTGATGGAAGGGGAGATGAGGGAAATTGGAAGAATGTGTCCTCTAAAACAATGTAGGGGGTGGGGAAGTCATTAGGATGAGTTACCAGCCATTTTATGAGAAAAAAATACGACAGTTTCTTATTGTATGAATTTAAAACCTTGGCTACCCAATATAAAATTCCTGTTAGTTAGAACTGACTGGATGACAGTGGGTTTTAATTTGATGAATCACCTATGCAGCCCTAGTGAAATAGTAATTTAGGAAGTAATTGTTAACTGTGAATTTTGTGGTTTGAATACACACAGTCCTATTGCGCTAGAAAGACATGGTAACCAACCTGATTCAATATGTGCCTACTTAAAACAAACAAACAAACAAGATAATTCACTTGACATTCCTAAAGTTGAAAAATCTGAAAAACATATTCAAGCCTGTTGGGGAATGTTGGGGAGGAAAGGAGGGCCTCTGGCGAGGACAGGTCACCTAAGCTCCGGATAAGTGCAAACCTCCCAACAGCCTTTAATACAGGGTAGAGAAAGCTCCCCTGTGTTTGGCTGTACCTGCTTGAGAAAGCTTGCTACCTGGGAAGACGGCTGTCACATCTGTTGAGCTGGGAGTGGTCCACAAGAAGCTGAGGTTCTCCTAATCAATCTGCATGTCCCATGTCTGCAAGCCCACCCTATTCTGTCTGTCTGACTATAGAAATGCACTGCTGATCCCTATAAAATTTAGCTGGATTGACTCTCTGATCTTCTCCTGGAGTGGTCTATCTCCGTGTGCTTATCCCCATCAGGGTGTCACTGTTGGTTGCTGGTGAACAGACAGCAACACAAGCCATGAATGGCAGTACTGAGACAAAAGTCCATAGACAAAATCTTGAAAGACCTAGGAAGCATCAAAATACACAGAGTTACTGTACAAAAATAGTTGGTTGTCACTGAAAAATTTCAGGAACTACCACATGAATAAGATCTAAAGGAAATTGAAAGTAGAAGAAGGCATTGGCAAAAAATTAAGTCCCTTGGAGTTGATAGAATACCAATGAACATGTTTCAATTAACAGATGCTTTCCTGGATGTGCTCACCAATCTATCCAGGAAATTTGGAGGACAGTTGCTTGGCCAATTGACTCTGTGAGATTCATATTTGCTCCCAATTTCAATGAAGGTGATCTAACAGAATGTGGAAATTATCGAACACTATCATTAATATTACATGCAAGTAGATTATTGTTGAAGATAATCCCAAAGCAGCTAGAACAGTACATTAGCAAAAAACTCCAGAGTTTCAGGCTGGATTTAGAGAAGACTGTGGCATCAGGGAATCATTGCCTTTGTCAGATGGATCCTGGCTGAAAGCAGAAAATATCAGAAGACTGTATATTTGTGTTTTATTGACTATGCAAAAAGCATTTACTCTGTGTGGGTCATAATAAACTATGGTTAACATTGAGAAGAACAAGAATCTCCAAACATTTAATTATACTCATATGAAACCTGTTCCTAAATAAAAAAGCTATTGTCTGAACAGAGAAAGGGAACACTGAATGGTTTAAAATTAGGAAATGTGTTGGTTGTATTCTGGGTTGTATTCTTTTTATATAATCTATTCAATCTGTACCCTGAGAAAATAGTTTAAGAAGCTGGATTCTATGAGGAAGAAGGATTGGAGAAAGATTCATCAACAACCTGTGTTATGCAGAGATGCCTTGCTTGCTGAAAGTGAAGAGAATGGAACATTTGCCGCAGAAGATCAAAGACTGCAGCCTTCAATATGTATTGTATCCAATATTAAGAAGACAAAATTCCTCATACTGGAACACTTGCTGCAGAAGATTAATGACTACTGCCTTCAATATGTATCTCAATATCAAGAAGACAAAATGACATATCACTGGGCCAATACACAACATAATGGAAAATAGAGAAAAGATTGAAATAGTCAACAATTTTATCTTACTTAGATTCACAATCAACACCCTTGGTACCAGCAGTCAGGAAATCACATGATAGTATTGCATTGGAAAGTCTGTTGTCAGAAATCTCACCAAATTACTGAGGAACAATGATGTCAGTTTTAAGACAAATGTGCGCCTGATTCAGTCCAAAGTCCTTTCAATCGCTTATTCTGTATCTGAGAGCTGGGCAATGAATATAAACAACAGAAGAATTTTATAACTTTGAGTTGCAGTGTTGGAGGAGGTAGGAATATACCATGGACTAACAAAAGAACAAACAAGTAAGTCTTGGAAACAGTGCAGCCAGAAGCTGCTTGAAGGCAATGACAGTGAAGCTTCATCTCATATAATTTGGGCATGTTGCTAGGAGAGAGATTTCTTGGAAAGAGACTTCATGCTTGGGAAAATAGAGTCAGCTAAAGAAAGGAAGACCCTTAGTGAGATTGATTGATACAGTGACTGCAGGGCTCAAGTGTGTCAGAAGTGCAGAATAGGACAGGGTTCAAATCTATTCACAGTCACTATGAGTCATACTTGAGGACACAGAACAACAACAATAACAAGAACTACCAAGCAATATTTCCTTGTAACACATTCAAAGGACTTGAGTCTCATAATTTTCCTTTGTAAGATGCTTCTAAAGATCATCCTGTTTCAGCTGCTAAAACACATTTGTTCATTTTTCTGGCAGTCCACGATTCCACAATTCAAATGCATTAATTATTCTCTTGTATCTATTATTCAATCTTTTATTTTCATAAGTCTCCTTTCTTAAGCTGAAGGAGCTGAAAAACAAATTCAAGCCACGGGTGGCAGTACTTAAGGATACTTTGGGCAGAATATTAA
>NW_006399769.1:5694986-5698726 GCF_000299155.1 Elephantulus edwardii
AAAAGACTTGAACACTTGTATAACTTTCATCATTTCTCCAAGTTCATAGAGTTTTTGGAGGCAAGCTATTTTCAGAAGTGGATGCCACTCCTGCTTCCAAGCTTGTTTTAATCAGGAAGCTCCACCAAACATTGTCCACCATGAGTAACCATTATTGCATTTGACACATCAGTGTCACAGTATTCAGTATCACAGCAACCATGAGTTATGTCTGTACAGCAATGCACAGACCGGTGCTATACCACCTAGAAGAATGTTTGACCAAAAATAAATAAAACCAGGTCTGAGGGCCAAAGATTAAAATCACCCACCTTGAGCTTGGTGGCATAACTTTCTATCCACTAGGACAACGGAGCTCTCTCCATGTTGTTGTTAAGTGCTGTTGAGTCATAGACAACTCATAGCAACCCTATAAATGAAAGACCTGAATACTTGTATAATTTTCATCATTTCTTCAAGTTCATAGAGTTTCTGGAGGTAAGCTATTTCAGAAGTGGATGCCACTCCCTGCTTCTGAGATTGTTTTAATAGGGAAGCTTCACCAAACACTGTCCACCATGCTTATTAAGAGACATTACTTTCATAGAAAAACATCAAACAAAGTAGAAAACTTAGTATATGCTGTTTTGGAAGAGCAATACCGGAAGAAAAGTCCTGGACAGGATTACCTCTAAGTGCCTCATATTCTTTGTTATGTTGATACAATACAATTGAGCTCAGGATACCTAACTTATCTAATTAACTCTGTTCCAAAGATTTTATTACTATGTAATTATACAGCCCAGATATCACTTGGTAGCCACCAGTCTTTTCCATGGCTGCAACTTCTGGAGCTATCCAATAAGGAGTCTTAAGAAGGACTTAACTCAGTGTCAAATACTATTGTAAGTGATAGCAGTATCTTAGTTATAAGTTATTATATTAGTTAACAGAAAGACCAAAAGTAGATAGCTGTAACAAAAAGAAGTTTAATCTGTCATAGTTCTTTTTCTTTCTCCTCCTCCATTACACCTTCTTCCTCTCTTTTTCTTTCTCTCCTTGCAACTACGAGGAGGATTGGAGCATGACTCATCAACAATTTGCGATATACAGATGACACAACCCTGCTTGCTGAAACTGAAGAGGACTTGAAGCTCTTGCTGCAGAAGGTCAAGGACTGCAGCCTTCAATATAGATTGAAGCTCAATATAAAAAAAAAAAAGAAGATTCTCACCACTGGGCTGATTGGTGGCATCATGATAAATGGTGAAGAGACTGGGATTATTACGAGTTTTAGTTTGTTTTCTTGCCTCCACAATCAACACTCTAGCCACAAGTAGCCAGGAAACTAAAAGACAAATTGCATTGGGCATGTTTGCTGTCAGAGACCTCTCCAAAGTATTGAAAAGCAACAATGTCAGTCTGGAGACTAAAGTGAGCCTGATCCAGGCCCTAGATTTTGCAATTACTTGCTATGCATCAGAAAGCTGGACAGTAGCTAAGGATGAAAGAAGAATTGATGTCTTTGAGCTGTGGTGGTAGAGAAAAGTATTGAATATACCATGGACTGTTAGAAGAACAAACAAGTTAATCCTGGAGGGGGTGAGATCAGGTGCTCTTTGGAAGCAAGGATTCTGAAGCTTTGTCTGACATACTCTGGGCATGTTGCAAGGAGGGACCAGTCTTTGGAGAGGGATGTTGTGCTTGGGAGGGTGGAGGGACAGGTCAAGAGAGGAAGACCCTTGAAGAGATGGATTGATTTAGTGACTGGGATAACAGGGGTAGGTGTGACAGAAACAATACGATTGGTGGCACAGGATAATGTAGAGTTTAGGGCTGTTGTACATAGGGTCACTGTGAGTTACAGGTGACTCGATGGCACATAACAACAACAACAACAACATATTAGAGAAAGACAAAAAACAAGTAATAAGCATGATATGCGAGTCAGATCATGATATAAATGAAGGATAAAAAGTAGTGTCTGAAAAAGTAGAGTATTGTAATTTTAAATAGAGTAGCCTCAATAAGAAGCCAATCTTTTTTCCTGAAAAAGGGAAAGAATTTCTAAGAGAAAATCAGACCAAGGAACCAACAGAATTAAAAGATCCAAGATGTGTGGTGTATTTAACAGACAAGGTCAGTGTGGTTTCCACAAGTGAACAAGGTAAGGCGAGATAAGTCATTAGGGTTAGAGAGGTGAGGAGGAATAGGAATCATACCGTAATTTTGGTTACTGAGGAATTTTTTACTTTTACTCTCTGGTAACTACAAACGTTTGAGAAGAGGAGTAGTATAATCTTTCTTTCATGCGTGTGCTACTTAGTTTTTAGAGGGTGCCAGGTTTTCTTGCTGTTCTTTTTTCAGTTTGCTGGAGATACTGGGTTAGAGAGTCAATGGTCTGTCTTTCCTGTCTTTTGATGTGTTTGCTTATTGCTCTAAATTGACCTCTGATTACTGCTTTGGCTGTTTCCCAGAGGTTTTGGCAAGTGGTGTTTTCATTGTCATTAGTTTCAAGAAACTTTTTAATTTCATTTTTTATTTCTTCTAGTACCGAGTTGTGTTCAAGCAAGGTGTTGTTCAGCTTCCAAATGTATGTTTCTTTTCTCCTTTATCATCCTATTATTAATTTCTAATTTTGTAGCATTATGGTCTGGAAAGATGGTTTGTATTATTTCTATGTTTTTTAAAAATTTATTGATGCTTGCCTTGTGACCTAGAATGTGATCTATTCTAGAGACTGTTCCATGTACATTGGAGAAGAAGGTATACTGTGCTTTTTTTGGATGCACTAGCCTATAAATATCTATGAGGTCAAGTTGGTTTATTGTGTGGTTTAATTCTTCAGTATCTCTGTTGAGTTTTTTTCTGGTAGTTCTATCTTTTCTTGAGAGGGGTTGTATTGAAGTCTCTGAGCACTATAGTAGTGTTGTCTATTTCCTTTTTCAGTTTTGTTAATGTTTGTTTATGTATTTTGCTGGTCTTTCATTTGGAGCATAGATATTTATTATTGTTATATCCTTTTGTTCTATTGACCCTTTCAGCATTATGTAGTAACCTTCCTTGTCCTTTGTGATGGTTTTTACATTGATATTTATTTTATCAGAGATTAATATTGCTACTCCTGCTTTTTTTTCTGGTAGCCATTTACTTAGTATATTTTTCCCCACCCTTTTATTTTTAGCCTGTCTTTATCTTCATTTTCAGGTCTATCTCTTGTAGACAACAAATTGAAGGATTTTGTTTTTTTATCCAATCTGCTACTCTCTTTCTCTTCAGCGGTGCATTGAAACCATTCATGTTCAGTGTGACTATTGAGAGGCTAGGTTTATTGCTATCTTTGTGTTGAGTTCCTTTTGGTGTTGTTGCTAGTTACTTTGGACCATTCTGCTTTCTGTGGAATGTCTGTAAGAAGGACATCTCTGAGTCTTTCCTGCAATGCTGCTCTTGTTTTCACAAACTCTCTTAGGTTCTGCTTTTCTGGGAATATCTTGTTCTGTCCTTCATATTTGATGGATAATGATAATTTTTCTGGTTACAGTATTCTTGGTTTACAGTTGTGTTCTTTGAGTGTTTGATTATATGTCCTTCCACTCTCTTCTTGCCTGCATGTTTTCTGTTGAGAAATCAGCACTTAATCTTATCTGTTCTCCCTTATAGGTTACTCTTTGTTTCTCCTTTGCTGCTTTCAGGATTCTCTCCTTATCTTTAGCTCTGGCAAATTTAACTATGATATGCCTTGATGTTTTTCTTTTGGGGTC
>NW_006399769.1:5699257-5699850 GCF_000299155.1 Elephantulus edwardii
TGGGGGTGACATCTTGCTTTGCTCTGTGTATTGTATTGGATAGCTTGCTTTCTTTGAGACATTGATATGTTCTTGATCTGAAGAAAATGCTCTAGAGATCAGTTGGGCAGCTACCCCACTTGTGTGTTTCTCTGAACTTTTGACTTCAGAGAAATGTCAGTTCAGAGCCTGTGAGGTCAATCTCATGTTGGTAAGACAGGTTAAGGTGCTCCCAATTAAAGACAAATTGATTGCGCAGATGTGTAGGCACCAGTGTGGAGACAAATGGGGTGAGGTAGGCACAGGGTTGGGGTGATCGCAAGGGTAGGTCAAACACTTGGGGGACCTTGCTCAAACGTCTGCTGTCTGAGTGTGCTCATGATTGGGGACCCTACTCAAATTCCTGCTGTCTGTTTCCCACCCAGTGGTTTTCTCAGTGTTCCCTGCCCGGTGGCACTTATGCAGGTGCCCTCACAACAGCCCCTGCTCCAGCAGAGTCGTGGAACCAACAGGACCTAAAAAGTCAAGGTCAAATTCCCACCGACCCACTAGCCCCTGGCTGGTCTGCAGAGTCCACAAAAGCCATCCAGTGGCTGGCTCATTTCTGGGCAGTC
>NW_006399769.1:5711469-5719542 GCF_000299155.1 Elephantulus edwardii
TCCCTGCTTTCAGCCAAGATCCATCTAACATTAGCTATAATATCCCTAGTACCATGACCCCTTCTAAACCCAGCCTGGACTTCTGACAATTCTCTGCTGATGTGCTGTTCCAGTCGTCTTTGGATAATCTTCAGCAGAATCTTGCTTGCATGTGACATCAATGATAGTGTTCGATAGTTTCCACACTCAAGATGAAACTTCTGGAGAACTGTAGTTTTCAGCAGAGCTAAAATCCCCCGCCCGAACAGGTAAAGCGGAGGACCCACAAAGCGTGTAACTCGGTCGGTCACAGGACGCTTGGAAGGACAGAATGCAGGCGAAAGACAAGACACCTCAGCAGAGCTAAACCCCCGCGCCCGAATAGGTAAAGCGGAGGACCCCCAAAGTGGTTGACCGAGTTGCACGCTTTGGGGGTTCTTCGTGTTACCTGTTCGGGCGGAGGGAGGGTTAGCTCTGCTGAAAACAATGATATTATTATATAGTTTCCACACACAAGAAGAAACTTCTCCGCACCAGTTCCACAGGACACAGTATGCATGCATAGCTATGGTTATTGATGCATTATTCACAATAGCAAAGAGGTGGAAGCAACTCAAGTGCCCACCAACAAACAAATGGATAGAAAAACTATGGAACATTCACACAATACAATATTATGTTATATTGAATAGCAATGAACTAGTAAAATATTACACAACATGGGTGAACCTGGAGGACATTACGCATAATAAACGATCTCAGTCACAAAAGGACAAATACTGCATAGTGCCACTGTTGTAAAATATGATTCACATGGGTGCTGTGGGGAGAATAGGAAAAGAGTGAGTAGATAATGAACACCAGATTGGAACAGATGAAGCAAAGGATAGTTCAAAAGGAATATATTATTAGTTATTAAATGTATGGCAATAATCTGGAACAAGAGGTAAGAATCTTTTTCTTGATGTAGAGTTTCAATCCATATTGAAGACCGCAATCTTTGACCTTCAGTAGCAAACACTTCAGATTCTTTTCAGTTTTGGCAAGCAAGGTGTGTCATATGTATAATGAAGTTTGTCAATAAGTTTTCCTCCAATATGCATGTCACATTCCTCCTCTAGCCTCCCAAATGATGTGTTCCTCATATAGATTAAAAAGGTATGGAGAAAGAATGCATCCCTGATGCACTTCTTACTTGATTTTGAATCATGTAATGTTTCCTTGCTCTGTTCTGACGACTGCTTCCTGGTCTAAGTAGACATTTCATATGAACACAATCAAGTGTTCTGGGATTTCTATTCTTCTCAATGTTAGTTACCATTTGATGTGATCCAGACAGTCAAAAGCCTTTGTAATACTTCTTGGCATGTTTCAACACACAGGTGTAGCCAGGGATGCGTTCATCAGGTTGTAAAAAAAAAAAATCTAGAGGACAACTACTTGGCCAACTGACTGGAAGAGATCCTTATTTATTCCCATTTCAAAAAGAGTTGATCCAACAGAGTGTGGAAATTATCAAATAATATTACTTATATCACACACATAGCCCTCTATGAGGTGGACTGATTCAGTGACTGGGATAATCGGGATGGGAGTGTCAGAGACAGTGCGATTGGCACAGGACAGAGCAGAGTTTAGGACTGCTGTACATAGGGTTGCTGAGTCGCAAGCGACTCGACAGCGCATAACAACAACAACACACACAAGCAAAATCCTGCTGAAGAGTATCCAAATGTGACTGATACATTGACAGAGAACTACCAGAAATACAAGCTGGGTTTAGAAGAGGTCTTGGCACTGGAGACGTTATTGCCAATGTAAGATGGATCTTGGCTGAATGCAAAGAATGTGTAGAAAAAGATTTTTAACAATGAAAATGAAGTGCTGCTCCCTCATGTCCAAGCCCATGTTCTCTTTCTCATTGCTTTCATTTACAACTGCCTCATTGCTGACCCTCCATCGTGTTTCCAAGAAGGAGATTGTTCATCTTTCTCCTGTAGAGCTGATGATGGATTTGAACCCCCAGAGAGATGTGGCCTTTGGGATAGCAGGCTAACTCTCTAAGGACCCTGTTACCAGACATCACCAATTGATTCGTGCACCTCATTCCTCAGATCAGGACTCAGTTTTAGATTCCTTAGGATGGTGCTTCAAGAACCATTTCCCATCCATTGATCAGAACTGGTACATGAGTTAAAACTTATTCACCACCCTACATGTTCGCAATCTAGCAAGCTATCTACGAGTCCTTTGATGTAGCTCTGCAATGCCTTCTAGCTGTGAAAAGAAGGCAGTGCCATTAAGCGCTTACTGTACACAGCAGTTTGGTGGTAACTTGTGTTTCAGGGACTGGGTTTAGGGAGCAGCACCATTAATTGAGCACTAACTGTATACAGTTTCGTGGCTTTTGGAGCATGGTCGTTACTTGTGCTGCAATGCCTGCATCTTCTTTCTGGGAGTAGAGTGACAGGGGCGGCAGGAAGGTCTGTGCTCTTCCAGGGGCGTGTTTGGGGAATGAACATCAGCTGTGGACCGCTGGTCCAGTGGAGAGCTCACATGCCATTCATAGTCTACAGACTGCTTTGTTTTGGAACAATGCAGATTCCATCCTGGGGTCTGGAGTCCTCACTGACTCACAGCCAAATAGAAATTATGCCGAGAACAGCAGTCTTGGCTGGTTCTAAACATCAGCTTTCAAGCAGAGAATTCAAAACATCTGCTCAAGTGGTGACCTCCGCCCAGCATCCCTCCTCACATTCTCGTCCTGGCCAGCTGCTTGTGGAAACATCCAGCTTCCCATAAAAATCCAGAGCAGAGGGCAGCGTGGCTGTAAGGGGAGGGGCTGCTGTGATCGAGACAGGACCCTGGAACCACTTACACCTGAGACGCGTTGCTGCCATTGTGTTTAAGTCCAAACGTAGTTTCGCATATTGTCCTTTTAAAAAAAAATACATTTAATGTGGTTACATTTGTATGAATGGATCAGTATGATATAAGTGATGTTTAGTAACTGATAATTACTATGCGTTAGCCATCTGCTATTCCGGAGGGTTTCACCAAACCCTTTCATAAAAGCAAAATGATACTCTGTAGCCAAATTATATAACATTAACAGAATATTTTATATGCGAAATGCTGTATTTCTTTAGTTTTCATTCAACTGAAAATGTACACAGTCAGTAACAAGCCATTTCAGCTGCATATTTATCCAAAACATTTCACAAGCAAAAAAAAAAAAAGAAGAAATTCAAGTGAGAAAAATAACATGAGGGATTGGAAAAGCGTATTAGAAAAGGGATCCTCATTACAATAATAAACGAGCATCCCATTAGAGCTGCCTCACATAGGGCAGCTCTGGAGTTGGAGGGGAATCAGCACTGTGAGGTTTTGCCCTTGACTTCCAGGGTGTCCCCGTCCCTTTTGTGACAGCATTCCTCACTGAGATCATTGCATCTGTTACCACACAACAGCCACTCTAGCCATTTCCCAGTCTCGTCTTAGTGCAGAGCTTCTTCCGTGTAACCAGGTATTGCTTTCCAGGCATGTCCACGTCTGGCCTCATTCGCCCTATGGTTCTCCCTGCCCTGGGCAGTGGTGGTTCATTTAGAGAAGGTGTTTCACCTTCCACGTTTGAGATCTGAGTTTACTTCCCAAATGATGTGCTGTAGCACAGCCATCACCTGCTTGTCCTCGTGGGGATTGCGTGTTCTCATGAGGCTAAACAGATTTAAGCAGAGAGAGTCAGAGAAAAGGTACGGTGAGCTCCTTTTGAAAATCTTATGGGTCACATAGGACAGAAGGAAAATTGATGCCTTTGAGCTGTGATGTTGGAGAAGAGTACTGAACATCTCATGAATTACATGAACTACATCTCATGAAGAACAAATAAATATACTCTACGAGTCAGGGTCAACTCAATTGCAGTTGGGTGTTGTTATTACCACTGGTAAGTTTATGGTCTACTTGAATAAACTACATGTAGCCACATGATCAAAGACTATAGCCTTCAATGTAGTCTCAATATCAAGAAAACAAAAGACCTCTCCGCTGGACTAGTAAGCAAGATCACGATAGTTGGAGAAAATTTCAAAATTGTCAATGATTCCATTTTACTTGGCTCCATAATCAGTACTTTTAACAACAGCAGCCAGGAAACCAAAAGACATATTGCACTGGAAAAGTCTTTCAGAGTACAATGTAAGGTTCACCAGATGCAAACCACCATCTTTTAATTACTTGCTATGCAGCAGAAAGTTGGACAATGGCTGAGGATGACAGAAGGATCTATGTCATTGAGTTTGATAAGAGTGGTGGAATATTCTGTGGCCTACCAAATGGTCGAACAAATGTGTCTTGCAAAAGGTGCAGCCAGGGTGTGCCCTAGAGGCAATAGTGAAAGTTCATCTCACATACTTTGGGCCTGCTGTTAGGAGGGGCCAGACCTTGGAAAAGGACATTGTGCGTGAACATATTGAGGGTCAGCAGGAGAGGGGAAGACCCTCAAGGACACAGATTGACACCATGACTTGTAATGGTGGGCTCCAGTATGTCAGAGATGCAGGGATGACACAGGATTGGCAGGTTTCAGATCTGTTGTTTTTAGGGTCTCTATGAGTTGGACTTGACTTGATGGCACTTAACAACACTACAACACATGTTGTTGTTATTATGTACCATTGGGTCATAAGCAACTAATTGTGACCCTAAGTACAACAGCTCTGAACCCTACTCTATCCTGGGCTAACCTCTTGTCTCTGACTCACCTACCCCCATTACCCTAGTCACTGAGTCAGTCCATCTCATTGAGGATCTTCCTCTCTTGTGCTGCCCCTCTAACCTTTCAAGCATGATGTCCCTCTCAAAAGACTGGGGAAGGAGGGACAATCTCCTCCTGTACCAGTCAGATTTGATTTGACGGTGCACTCACAAAAAAAAACCAAAAAAACCAAAAAACAACTAAACAAAAAGCAGATGTATTATCTTTCTTTCATGGAGCATCTGGTGGCTTCAAACCACTGACCTTCTGGTTAGCAGTCAAGTGCATTAATCACTGTGCCAGTATGACTCATTAGAATAAATAAACTGAACTTACTTATTCTGCGTTTAAAAAAAACAAAAAACAAAAAGACTGGTCCCACCTGGCAACATGCTCAAAGTATGTCAGACTGAGCTTCAGAATTCTTGTCTCCAAGGAGCAGCTTGGTTTCACCCTCTCCGGAATGAATTTCTTGTTCTCTTTGCAGTCAATGGTATATTCAATACTCCAGCACCAGAGCTCAAAGGCATCAATTCTCCTTCTGTCATCCCTAGTCATTGTTCAGCTTTCTGATGCATAGCAAGTGATTGCAAAGACTATGGTCTGGATCCAGAGCACTTTAGTCTCCAGACTGACATTGCTACTCTTCAGTACTCTGGAGATGCTCCTGACAGCAGGCTTTTCCAATACAATTGTTTTTAGGTTTTTGTTTTGTTTATTTCCTGACTGCTGGTACCAAGAGTGTTGATTCTGGAGCCAAACAAACTAAAGCTGTTAACAATCTCAATCTTTTCACCATTTATCATGATGGTGAGAATATTTGTTTTCTTGATGTTGAGCTTCAATCCATATTGAAGGCTGCAGTCCTCAACTTTCTCCATCAAGTGCCTAAGGCCCTGCTCAATTTCAGCAAGCAAATGCAATTTTTGAGTTGCAATACTTAAGGCTGCTTTGGGTAGAATATTAAATTATCTAGGAAATATTAAAAGAAAATGGAAGGAGTATCACTATACCAAAAGGAATTGACAGATAGAGAAGAATTTCATGAAACGCAAGAGATTGTGGTGATAAAAAAAAGAAGTTTAAGCTGTTTTGAAGGAATTGGCAAAATACAAGGCCCCAAGAATTAACAGCATACCAACTGACATATTTAAAAAAACACTCACAAAATTGTGCCAAGAAATATGGAGGACAACCACCGGGCTAACTTACTGGAAGAGATATATATTTGCTCCAATTCCAAAGTAAGGTGACCCAACAGAGTGCAGAGATTATCAAACAACATCATTAATATCACACACAACCAAGATTCTGCTGAAAATTATCCAAAACTTACTGAAACTAACATCAACAGAAAACTGCCAGATGTGCAGGCTGGATTTAGAAAAGGTTGTGGTACAAGGGATATTATAGCTAATATTGGATGGATCTTGGCTGAAAGTAGAGAGTACCATAGGAATGTCTGTGTTTCTTTGACTATGCAAAGGCATTCGACTATGTGGATCACAACAAACTGTGGCTGACTGAGAAGAATCGGAATACCAGAACACTTGATTGTACTTATGCAAAACCTATGCTTGGACCAGGAGGCAGTCATCAGAACAGAGCAAGGAAACACTGCATGGTTCAAAATCGGGAAGGGTCTACACCAGGGAGATGCATCTTATCTCCATACCTTTTCGATTTATATGCAGAAGAGATCATCCTGGAGGCTAGGCTCTATGAGAAGGAATGTGGTATCTGGATTGGAGGAAGACTCATCAACAACTTGCAGATGTTATGCAGATGACACAACCTTGTTTGCCATAACACATGCAGGAGAGAATAATAGTAGTAGTAATAGCAGAAAATGCACTCAAATGCAGACTGAATGTGCAGTGTTGAGGGGCCTGCAGGGGAGGAAATGAGTAAAGGGAAATTGAGGCTGAGTGATGAAGGCTATCTGCAGCCTCCTAAATAGTGTGGCTGTGCTTCTGAACCTGAAGGATAGAGGGCGTTTCCAGTAACTGTAAAGGTTTCCAGGCTTCTGGAGTCAGCAATAAGGCCAACAGTGAAACCCAACAGTGATGGCATTTAGGGCCCATTGAAACAGACTTTCTTCTAGGGTGGGCCATTGAGAAGGAACTTCAATTAAGAGAGGAACTTTACATCCCTGATTCAGCAGCTTACTTCTAGACTTTTATCAGTTACACTATCCAGTTTCTGCAGTCAGTCTCCTGCCTCAGAGGAAGTGAGCTTTTTTCACAGAAAGGAGGCTAAAGAACCTCCCAAATAGTGTTGTCTTTTGCCCTTGACAGGTTCCAACTCATGATGATCCGGCAGGACACAGCTGAACTGTCTCAGAAGAGTTTCCAAGAACGTGCTCTTTATAGGAGCAGATTGTCAGATCTGCTTTCCTTTATAGAGGCTGGCTGGTGGGTTAGCCTGTGAGTGCTTACCTACCGCACTCAAGGAGTTAATTTCCCAACTAATACAACACCCATTTTTCAATCTTCTAGAAATCTTCACATCCTTTTTTCTCTTCTACCATAAATATTACTACAAAGAGGAAGACACACACATAAACACACAAAGAGAGAGAGAGAGACAGACAAAGAGACAGAGAGAGAAAGACAAAAGGAGAGAGGACACAGACTGAAGGATGAGCACATGTCAGGAGAGACCATGACAACCAATGTCAAGGTGTCAAGGCAAGGAAAGCAGCATTTTTTTACCTGAGCGAGACAGTCCCATTGCTTCGTTGCCAGAGGAAGCCAGCAGCAGTGCAATGGGACTGCACTTGACCTGGGGGATGCAGTTCTGACACAGTCGTATTCCATCTGTATCCCCAGGGCTCGTGGAACTACATTCCCATATTGGCCCTAGTGTCAGTGACATTGTTACATGCCATAGAGTTGACTACAACTCATAGTGACTCTATGATCAGTGTTTTCACATATCTTGCCCATTGTCAGATCCCCAGCATGCTCCAGACCATTGTCATAGTCACTGCTTCAATTCACCTAATTGAAGCTGGTCCTCTTCTTTCTAGGTATCATAGCTTTTTTCCAATGACTAAACCCTCCTGACAACATGCCCAAAGTAGACAAAGGTTTCCTACTCTTGCTTGAAGAAGCACACTGGTTGCACTTCCATCAAGATAGATTTGCTTATTCATTTGTCACTCCATGGTACATGCAATACTCTTCTTGAATACCACAATACCATCAATTCTTTGGTCTTCCTTATTAATTGTTCAACTTTAACATGCATAGTAAGCAACTGAAAATGTTGTTGTTGTTGTTATGTGCCGTCGCCTGCGACTCATAGCGACCCTATGTACAACAGCCCTAAACTCC
>NW_006399769.1:5720312-5735162 GCF_000299155.1 Elephantulus edwardii
GCCTCCCGGATAATCTGTTCTGCATACAGGTTGAAAAGGTATGGAGATAGGATGCATCCCTGGCGTACGCCCTTCCCAATTTTGAACCATGCTTTGTGCTAATTAATGTTATTGTTGACTTCTCACTGTCATTAATGATCCTTTACTATGAATCAGGAACTTTATATAACTTCTTGTTGTTGTTGAGTAACATTGAGTTGGAACCAACTCATAGGTGACCCTCCAGCAGATTTTCGGAGGCTGTTAATCACACGAAAGGAGATTGCCCATCCTCCCACAGAACAGCTGGTGGATTCAAACTGTGCACATTAGGGATTGCAGTGCAGATTTCTTACCACTAGGCTATCAAAGCTCCCTTTATCGAACTTAGTAAATCATATTCTAAAAGATCTTGTACCCTTCCTATGAAATAAGTTCCATTAGCATGTTCATTTTACAGATATGGAAACTGAAACCCAGAGAGGTTAAGTAACTTGCTGAAAGACACAGGTGGCATGTGGCAGTTAATACTAAACTCCAGGTCTACCTCTTTAATTATGAGGTAACTGGTTACTAGTAAGATGGATGGATGAAGGGAAAAATGGAAAGGTTTGCAGGACTGCCTTGGGAAAGACAAAGGAAGGTAAGGATACTAAATATGGCTGTAGAAACACACTCCTGAAGCTTGAGTGGAGATGATGGGAGATAAATAGGTCAGATAAGCTGGTGCTATATGCTTTGTAAGCATTTACCATAGACAGAGCCTATGCGCTACAGTCCTGGGCACATAGAAACAGGAATGTCTGAACAGGATACTGCAGCTTTGCTGTCTCAGCATCCAGATCCTTAAGTTGAGGCAGAAGAGCCTCCTTCCAATGGAACCACGGCCCAGGAGAGAGGAGGTGGCCACCAGTGCTTGGAAAGGCAGAAAACTAAGACATATTTGGCATTTGGAAGGAGGAACAGTCAGAAAATAAAGCCCCTTCATTATGCATTATCTGCAACAAAGCAAAGCAAATTTACAAGCATATTATGGAAACTGTAGGAGAGGAAAATCACAGAAAGTTTCACTAGAAGCAAATTGGAAATGGAAATTGGAATCTCCCAGTACAGCACCGATTATTATGAATTTGAACAATGTAAAATGTTACTGATAGTCTTTGTTATGACCTTCTTTCTGTTTAATCTTAACAATTACACACATGTTCAAAAGACTTCCAAGGGCTCGTGCTCACCATACTTGCCCCAGTCCTATTTTCACCACTATTTTAACATCCTTAAACTCCCATACTCCTACACTGGGTGTTTTCTTCATGCCTGGACAGTACCTACTACATGCACGATATGTTCCCGGAGGGATGTGTTATGTTTTTGCACCTCAGGAACCTCTGCCCGCCTAACCAGGGAAGGGCAAACAGTAAGTGCTCAATGAATACCCAGCATGCACTTCTCTCCCTCCCGTGAACCGGGTGACAATTCTGAGACTTGCACTGAAAAGTGCAGAAGACAATTGGGTCCAGTTTTTAGCAAGATGGACCTCCTCTGAGGGGAGCCTGTCAGATGTGAGGAGGTGAGATTCCGGAGGAGCCATAAGCTGGGGGACCCCTGGTGGGAAGTAGAGGAGGTAGGGGTGGAAGAAACCACCTCAGGCCGGACAATGGAAATAACCAGCAAGCATGCGGGTCCTGGACCAAGCTTGACCTCCTGCAAGATACAAAGATGGCTCAGGGCCGGCCTGGGAACAATTCAAACTTGGAGGGAAATTGAAGAGCAGCAACATTTCCACTCATGAAGGCAATGAGGAGGCTGAGTATCTGTTCTATGGTCAGCTGTAGGCAGAGGGATTGATTTATAATATTATTATTTGGTAGAAAAGAACTTACTATGGGCAAATGTAAAAAGTATTTTTTTTGATAAGTTAAAGAGATTAAGGAAAATCGGGCCGATTTTGACAGAGAATGGTGTGTAAACGAGAGGTGTTATCAGTGAGAATCTGGCACCAGCTCCATTTTGTTATGGTGAAAAATATCAGTATTATTTACTAAGAAGATTAGGGTTGAATTGGAAGAGAGGCTGGTTGTTGTGTGCAGATGGAGATAAGATAAGGGATTTTACCTTCTCTGCGGAGCCAAATGCAGCACACACGGCGCTCTTATCTCGGAGCTGGCAAGCAGGGGGATATTAAGATGTACGTTGTAATTACCAGTGGCAGGAGCAAATTTCATAGCGACTATTTTAAACCCTAACAAAATGCCGGCCTTTAATTATACAGCTTTGAAATATTTTTCTCAGTTAATTGCAACGGGGGAAAATAAAATCAACCTCATATTTGAAACTGATTCTCACCGGGAAAGTCCTCGGAGCTCAGCCTGTGCGGAGGGCCTGCCCCGGAGCCCCTGCATTGCCCACCACCCAGGCCTGCACGAGCAAGAGCAGGCAGGCTGGGGGTCTTTCTGCCAGGAATTAGATCACCCGGTCTACCCCAGCTCTGAAAGCCTTCCTCCTGGGAATAATGCCTGATTTCTAGACGCTGGACACATGAGAAGCAAGGGCCATAGCAGCCGGGAGGCCTGTGACAGGTGCAGACACCCCCAAAACTGGGGCCTTAGGATATGCCCCCACCTCTCTCCAAGGCTTTAAGAAGGCAGACCGCTTCCTTCTATCCTGCTTCTCAGCCTCACAGTCTCTGCTCATGTCACTCTCCTTACCTGTAATGTAAAAAACAAATGTTGTTATGTGGGATATAGTTGAAACTGACTCATAGCTGACCCACCAGCAGGTTTTCAGAGGCAGTAAATCACATGGGAGGAGACTGCCCATCTTTGTCCCACAGAGCAGCTGGTGGATTCGAACTGTGGGCCAAACTGCGTACTGAACCACGTGCCTTTGGGTGACAGTTCAATTCTTTGCCACTAGGCCACTAGAACTCCCTAAAAAAGAAACACATAAATAAAATAAAACCTGAATAAGAGTAGGAACAATTGTCTGGAAGCGCCTATATGCTAGGATGTGCTCTTTGCCTGCTTTATTCCATGTAAACAGCATAGCAGCCATAGGCCAGCACTAGTTAGCTATGTTTTACAGCGCTGTTTCTGAGGTCCAGAGACTCCAAACCTTAAACTCATGGCTTTCCAGTCAGAACAAAGTCACCGCTGACCCTCTGGTGAGTTGAAATAGTCAGAGAGCTGCTGCCTTTGGGTTATAGCAACACCACTCTACTAGGGAGTAGGCCCCCGAGCTCCCTGGCGTCTAGAGAGGTAAAGTCCACAGTCACTCCCAGGTCCTGCCTGCCCTCAGGTATCCTTAAGTGTGATAAAGGCATCTGTCTTCTGTGTGGTCCTAAGTCATGTCCTCACCAGCATCTGCATAGGATTGATTGTCCACCTAATATGACCCATCACTTCTTATTATTCTGCCACCATGCTCCCTTCTCCAAAATGTCAGTGCTTCTCATTACCTATAGGACAGCAAACACTGCAATTGCTCCTTGAGGTCCTCAGCATTCTGGCCACAGCATCCTTTTCTCGCTATCTTTTTTCCTTCTAGTCCAGTACCTTGGTCTGGTTTCTGAAAGGATCACCCTCTATGTACTTCTCCATGCAGTAGTTCTTCCAAGCTCTGTTAAAACTGCATTTTGTCTCTAAAAGTTGGGCCACTCTCAGCCCCTCCTCCATCCTCCTGTAATGCCTGCTGCCCAGCACTCTCCCTGCACCTGCTGGTATTGCAGTGTTTGGATAATTTAGAGTGTAAACTCCTGAGGCTGGCTCTACTGTGCCCGACACCATGCACCCAGTGACAAGTTATTCTTTGGAGGTCCTAGTATTTGTTCAACAAGTATTTGTTGAGCAATAGATAGTCAATTATCCTTTAATATGTGTATTCTGTCTCATCTAGTAGATGTACACTCTCAGTCAGACCCATCTCTGATTGGAAGAGGGCTGGCAGTGTATCTCAGTGTCAGCTGGTGGAGAAACCTCTGAGCAAGGGGCTGAAAGCTGCCACAACCTTAGCTAGCTTGTGTCACCTACCCTCACAGAACCCTGATGTCCTTCTGTGTCAAATGGGATCACCCTATAGAGAGCTGGGAATGTGTGGGTCTGGAGCTTAAAAAGGATGAGAAAGGCTTCAGGAAGGACACAAAGGTGGAGTGTTGGTCAAAACCACATCCTTCTCCCAGGGGACGCCTGGGTTCTTTAAAAACTGGTTTGTTGGCTGGCACCAAGGAGAAGATCAATCTATACCACTGGCCCCTGGACTCTGGCCGCACACTCTCTGTGGACTGTAAGAAGTCTGATGGGCTGTCACTTGGAGCCAATGACTCCAGAATCTTCCTGGAGCTGTTTGAGGCAGAAAGTGGAATGCTGAGAGCCTTTCCCAAGAAGAAGGAAACAGTCCATTAGAAAGTCTGTGGCTTGGCCCATTTCTCACTCAGAGCTGTTGGAAATCATACTCTTGGAAAAAGATGGGAAGTGGGAGAGTAGGGTAGGAAAGGCAGCCCAAGGGATAGACTCTTGACTTCACTTGTTACAGTCACCTAAAGGGTACGCCGGTATGACTCTGTGATGTCAAGTTGTTACTCACAAGAGTAGGTTCTCATTGCATAGGTCACAGGCAATTGAATGGACGCACTTATATAACAAGAATGATGAGGCTTCACCTCACATACTTTGAGCATGTTGCTAAAAGAGGCTATTTCTTGGTGAAGGACATAATGCTGGGAAGAGTAAAGAGTGAGCAAAAGATAGGTGGATTGACATGGTAACTTCTGCAATGGGCTCCTGTGTGTCCAATAGTGTGAGGATGGCACAGGTAGAACAGCATTCAGATCTTTCGTTCATAGAGTCACTATGAGTCATACTCAACTCAAAGGCATCTAACAACAACAACAAGAACAACAAAACTTATATAGTCTCTCACTGAGCTCTTGAGAGCTGAGTATGGAAGACATTTTTATAAAGCAAGTACTATTTTGCTCCTAAATTTTTCTTTGTATTCTCAGGATTAATATGTTTAATTTCTCATGGAACTTCTCTGTAGCTCACAGGAAACAGATTCTTCAATGTTTCAGGAAACTTCTCATTTAGAAGGTTCTGAGTGGATTTCCTACTGAAGGGAAAGATTCTGTACTACTCAGTGGTTATCATCATCAATAATAAACATGAATATTAACCCATATTAACCCATAATTATGAATATAAATTAGTAATTATAATTCATAACCCAATTACAAAATGGGGAAAAGATACAGAGGAAGATATTTGAATGGTAAACAGACAGCTGAAGAAATGTTCCAAATAACTGGCAATAAGAGATGCAAATCAAAACCACAATGAGGTACCATCTCACTCCAGGAACAGTGGCAAAGTTTAACAGGACAGTACGTAATAAATGCTGGAGAGGCTGTGGTGAGATAGGAACTCTTATTCATTGTTGGTGGGATTGTAAAGTGGTGCAACCATTCTGGAAAGCAGTCTGGCACTTCCATATGACTCAGCTATTCCACTATTTGGAATATACCCTGAGAAAAAGAGAACTAAGGCACAAACTGAGATTTCATAGCAGCATTATTCACCACAGAAACAGCCCAAATGTCCAAACACAAATGAATGAATTGAGAAATTCTGGTACATTCACACAATGGAATACTATGCAACACACAGGAGCAGTGATTTTGTTAATTATTACCTAACTTGGAAAGGACTGGAGAGCATTACACTGAGTGAACTAACTTAGTTCCACAAGGATAAATATTGTATAAAACCGTTATTGTAGAATGAGTATAAGGATTCAAAGGGAGTAGGGAAGGGTGGAAGCAGAGGGATGAGAATGTACAGGGAGAGGGAGAGATTAATCATGGAGTTGTATCATTTGATGGGGGGGTGAGTGAAATTGGAAGAATCTGTTCTCAAAGACAATGTATTAAAATTTTGTAAATAAACTAGTATTAAAAACATAATAAACATTTATCTAGCACTGAGTAAATGTACCCACAGGTGAGTTTCTACTATTAATAATAGTAGCATATGGAATTATTTATTTTTTTTAACACGCAGAGTGCTGACTTAGACACAACACTTCACATTTGGTCTCATTTGATCTTGAAAAGATAATCTAACGGAAGCAACCACACAAGAAGGAAACTGGCAGAAGGCTATTACAATGTAACACTTGTAATTCATGTCAAGAAAAAACATGTATGAATTGTTTAATTGAAAATCATTTTCCCTCCTGTAAACTATCACTCAAATCACAACAAAAAGCTGGGGGAAGGTTTGGAGTGAGTACTTTTATTATCCTCATTCTACTGCTAAGAAAAGAATATAGATAATTTGCGGAGTCTACACTATTTATAAAGGATTACTGAACTCAGTCTCTCTCTACAGCAGTGATTTTAATCACAATGAACAGGTTCATATGGGGCCACTAGTTAGATGTTCCCAGATATATGCAAAAGGAAGATTTGATTATGTGTATTTAGTGCACACTCAGACTGTGTGTGGGTGTGTTTGTAGCAACCCAGCACTTTGCCTCTTGTTCTCAGTGCCCCTGACGGTTAGCAATAACTATGGTTCTTGATTGGGAGAAGGACGACTGATCAGCACACTCTCTGTCACAGTAGCTCTTCAGCCAAATAGTAGGAGCCAGCAAGCATGTGTTTTTGGTCACAGAACCCCAAGGTTGAAGACTGGGGCTTCATCTGTTATGAGCAACTGCAGCAGCCCTGGGGTTGTAGCCTTTGGGTGCTGGCTAGTGTTGAGGCTCTAGGAATTATTAATACTCTGATACTATCTTGATGGCTTTAGGAGACAGCCCTGTGGACTGGTAAATTACTGGTTGCTATAAAATGATATATTTTTTTCCTATTTCATGGTTATAGTTCATTCAGACAAAGAAATGTCTTTGCCTTCTACTGGAACTTCTTTGCTACTTAGAAAGAAAGAAAAAAAAAATCGCATAAAATCATGAAGAGAAGTTTCCTGAGAATTTAATATATTAGTAACTGAGAGCTCAGAAAATAAAATCCTTTCTAAATTTCTGATAGTTAACAAGTAGTTTCTCATCCTTCCTGAATGAATATCTCCCCCATTTCCAAAAGCCATACTACACAGGGAAGTTGGTAAACTGGAACATAGTCAGGGAAATGTTTGAAAATATGATGGCGTTTTCCTGATTTTTCTCCCAGAAGTACTTATTGGTTTTCTTGATTATTGGTTATTTCTGTAAACTGCACTGAAAGGATAGGATACATAATTTTAAGAGTTAAAGGCAAACTTATTTGTGTTTTCTCTCTGTTCCTCTTTATTGACAATATGCTTAAGTTGCTCTCTGGCTGGATTATACCATAATGCACGCAGTTTTTTAAAGTCCTGCTTGCTATAAGATTCACCATTGCTGTAGGTTTTCTCCTCTGACTCCAATTTTTGTCTTCCTTGGCTACACATGAAAAGCTGAGACCATTGGTGGTAATCTTATTTTAAAAGCTTACTGAAGCCTTTTGTTTTGCAATAAACGTAGAATTCAAACAGAGTTTGAGCCACCATTTGCCAGTGAGAGGCTATGGTGCGACGTAAATGACTTGCAAGGTGTTAGTAACTATTAGATGTTTGACTGAGAATCTGAGAGGTTTTGGTGGCAAGACAATTGTGACTATATCTAAGCATAATACCATAGGCATATAAAAATGATATTTATTAAAAAGTAAAAAGTGTAATTCCACAAGCTTACTCTCCCTATCTGTTCACATTTCATAGAAACAAGAATTTAAAATGTTCCCCCCCGGGCTTCATCTTTTAATTTACTTATGAAATCATCATTTTACCCCTCTTTAGTCAAAAGTTTCTGTGGGCAATACTAGTAGTTGTTCTTGGGGACCTTCAAGTCAAGTAAGACTCATAGTAACTCTATGACAATAGATCTGAAGCTTGCCCTATCCTGCACCATCCTCATGCATTGATCTCCAACACGATCAAGCCCATTGTTACAGTCATTGTGCCAATCCATCTCATTTCAAGTATTTTTTTACTTCTAAATATCTAAGCAACATGTTTATACTGTTATTTCTAGGTTTTCCGACTTTGGACATTGTCTAGTTACTTCCTATTAAGGAAGGTGTAAACGAGTGTACATAGCATGAGGATGATCAAGTCTGCCCTCTATTAACTCTACAAAGGGAAATTTTACCCTCATCAACAAAATCTACAACACAAAACATAATCCCAAGAGGTGAGACATTCCCCACCCCCAAGCTGTTGCACCTCTTTCTACTAATTCTAACTCCAATACTCCTGTCCTACTGGGTCTGAAATTCATTGCAATAGCTATGCAGACTTCATAGAAACATAGTCACAATTATGGGATTTGTTAGGGAAGTTAACAGGCATCAGGATAAAATCTGTCAATCCAGACATCTTCTAAAGCATGGTTGCAGGCCCTTTGGCTTAGGCCAGTGCCACAAAGTTCCCTTAGTCCTGCCAATAATGATGTCTTCTTCCCTCAATCTTCCAGCAAGCTTGGGTGAAGATCTCTGTGGCCCTGACTCTATGGGACCACAGTCTTAAGGTTAGTTCTGTTTCACTTCAGGTCTCTGATTCTCTGCTGCAATTGTGGATGCTGCTGCTGCTTCTGCCTGGAGCAGGAATCTCTGGCCCTGAAGGACACACACTGCTTCCTCTTACTTTTTGGTATTGAGATTCCTATTTTCTGCCACTGAATCTGCTCAACTTAATGGTGAAATTAGCCAATAACCTTGAGGATAGACGAATATACCCTATTCGTATGATCTCACCTATCCATGTGCCAAATTCAAAGTCAACATCTAGGAAAGCCATTTTGAACAATAAACTCTTTACATCACAAAAAGCAAGGAATTGGCTTTCTCACACTCTTCTTCCTTCCACTTACATATTCTTGCTCCCCACCAACACTCTATGCTTTACTTTTCACATGCACACAATTTAGTTTTCAAATAATTTTTGTGACATTAATATACATTATTTTTACTCCTATTTAAAAAAGGCATTGGTCAGCAGTATGGACTGGCTTCCAGGTGGAGAAATGGTCTGGAGCAATCTGTTCCTACAGAGGTATGATCTCTGTCTCAGGTGAGGCTTAAGCTGCAATGTTTACTAGCCATTGGGAGTGAATTGATTGTATCCGGCCTCCTATTTAAAAAGGCATTGGTCAACAGTATGGGCTGGCTTGGAAAAACAAGTTTGGAAGCAGGAGTGGCACCCACTTCCTACATAGCTTACATCCAGAATCTCTATGAACTTGGAGAAAAGATGAAAGTTATACAAGTGTTCAGGTCTATCATTCATAGGGTCGTTATGAAGTTGTCTATGACTCAACAGCACTTAACACCAACGGCAACATAGAGAGAGCTCTGTGAACCTCGGGGATAGAAAATTATGCTACCAAACCAAAGGTGGGTGATTTTAACCTGTGGCTCTCAGGCCTGATTTTGGTTGTTTTTGGTCATTTTACTAAGTAGAATGCACTGGTCTGTCCATTTGCTGTACAGTGGTAACTTGTGGTTGCTGTGATGCTAAACACTGTGACACTGATGTGTCAAATGTCATAATGGTTATCCATGGTAGACAGTGTTTGTTGGAACTTCCCGATTCAAACAAGCTTGGAAGCAGGAGTGGCATCCACTTCCGAAAAAGCTTACCTCCAGAAACTCTATGAATTGGAGAAATGATGAAAGTTATACAAGTATTCAGGTCTTTCATTCATAGGGTCACTATGAGTCATCTATAATTTAACAGCACTTAACAACAACAACAATTATGAAAATATTTATATGAAATTGCTTATAGTCTAAGGTATGGTTATAGCTAATTTCTTGTTTTTCCTTTCTCTGTGTTGTTGTTATGTGCTGTCGAGTCGCTTGTGACTCATAGTGACCCCATGTACAACAGCTCTAAACTCTGCTCTGTCCTGTGCCAATCGCATTGTCTCCGACACACCCATCCCGATTACCCCAGTCACTGAATCAATCCACCTCATCAAGGGCCTTCTCCTCCTGTGCTGTCCCTCCACTCTCTCAAGCATGATGTCCCTCTCCAAGAACTGGTCCCTCCTTAAAACATGTCCAGAGTATGTTAGACAGGCCTGAGAATCCTTGCCTCGAGGGAGCCGCCAAGTTTAACCCTTTCCAGGATGAATCTGTTTCCTTGGCTGTTGATGGAACCCTGAATACTCGTCTCCAGCACCACAGCTCAAAGGCATCAATTCTCCTTCTATCCTCCTTAGTCATTGTCCAACTCTCTGATGCGTAACAAGTGATAGCAAAGACCATGGCCTGTATCAGATGCACCATAGTCTCCAGAGAGACACCATTGTTCTTCAGAACTTTGGAAAGATCCCTAACAGCAGACTTTCCCATGGCAATGTGCCTTTTTCATTTCCTGGCTACTGAAGTCAAGAGTGTTGACTGTGGAGCCAAGCAAATTAAAGCTGTGAACAATATCAATCTCTTCGCCATCCATCCTGATGCTACCAATTGGTCCACTGGTGAGAATCTTTGTCTTCTTGACATTGAGCCTCAATCCATATTGGAGGCGGCAGTCCTTGACCCTCTGCAGCAAGTGCTTCAGGTCCTCCACAGTTTCAGCCAGCAGGGTTGTGTCTTAATCTGTGTGCATAACGCAGATTGTTGATAGATCTTCCACTAATCCTGATACCACATTTCTCCTCATAGAGCCCAGCCTCTCAGATAATCTGTTTTGCATACAGATTGAAAAGGTATGGAGACAGGACACATCCCTGGCATAAGCCCTTCCCAATTTTGAACCATGTAGTCTTATCCTGCTCTGTTCTGACAACTGCCTCTTGGTCCAAGTATAGGTTTTGCATTAGCACAATCAAGTGTTCTGGCAGTCCCATTCTTCTCAGAGTCAGCCACAGTTTGTTATGATCCACACAGTCAAACGCCTTTGCATAATCAATGAAACACAGATAGACATTCCTCTGGTATTCCCTGCTCTCAGTTAAAATCCATTTAAGATTAGCTACAATATCCCTAGTGCCACGACCCCTTCTAAACCCAGCCTGGACTTCTGGCAGCTCTCTGCTGATGTGCTAGTCCAGTCGTTTTTGGATAATCTTCAGTAGAATCTTGCTTGCATGTGAAATCAATTAGATTGTTCTATAGTTTGCACACTCTGTTGGGTCACCCTTCTTTGGGATGGGAACAAATATAGATCTCTTCCAGACAGTTGGCCAAGTGGTTGTTCTCCAGATTTCTAGGCACAACTTGGTGAGCATATCCAGGAAAACATCTGTTAGCTGAAATATGTCAATTGTTATCCCATGTATTCGTGGGGCCTTATTTTTTGCTATTTCTTTCAAAGCAGCCTGAACTTCTTCCTTCATCACCATAGGCTCTTGCTCATATGTTGTTTCATGAAATTTTTCTGTGTCTGCCAATTCCTTTCGATACAGTGACTTGGTATTTTCCCCCCCAACCTTCTTTTAATACTTCCTGGATCATTTAATATTCTGCCTAAAGCATCCTTGATTTTAGCAACTCGAGGTCTGAATTTGTTCTTCAGTTCCTTGAGCTTAAGGAATGCTGAACGAATTCGGCCCTTTTGATTTTCTGACTCCAATTCCTTGCATATTTCATTGTAATATTTTGCTTTGTCATCCCGTGCTGACTTTTGAAATCTTCTATTCAGCTCTTTAGTATTTTGAATTCTTCCTTGTGCTTTGGCTTCTCTGCACTCCAGTGCAACATTCAGAGTCTCTTCTGATATCCATTTTGGTGTGTTTTTTTTTCCTCTCTCTCTCTTCTGTCTTTTTCAATGACCATTTGTAATCTTCCTGGATGATACCCTTGATATCCTCCCACAGCTCATCTGGTCTTCGCTCATTAGTGTTCAAGGCTTCAAACCTGTTCCTGAAATGGTTTTGAAATTCAGGTGGGATTGACTCAAAGTCATATTTTGGTTTCCCGTGGATTTGGTTTAATTTTCCCCAACTTCAGCTTGAACTTGCATATGAGTAGTTAGTGATCTGTTCCACAATCAGTTGCTGGCCTAATTTTCACAGCGGATATTGAGCTTCTCCGGTGCTTCTTTCTGCAGATGTAATCAATCTGATTCCTATACATACCATCATGTGAAATCCATGTATATAACCTGAGTTTATGTCTCTTAAAAAATGTATTTGCAATGAATAAGTCATTGATCATGCAAAATTCAATCATTCTCTCTCCAGCTACATTTCTTTCACCAAGTCCATGTTTTCCAACTACTGAATCTTCTTCTCTATTTCCAACTTTTGCATTCCAGTCACCCCTTATTATCAATGCATCTTGATTGCATGTTCGATCGATCTCTGACTGTAAAAGTTGGTAGAAATCTTCTGTTTTCTCTTCTTTGGCTCTGGTTGTTGGTGCATATATCTGAGTGATGGTGGTATTCACTGGACTTCCTTGTATGCATATGGATAGTATCCTGTCACTGACAATATTGTACTTAAAGATGGATCTAGAAATTACTTTCTTAACTATGAAAGCAACTCTTTTCTTTCTGGTTTACTTACAAATTATGTATGTTTGTATACATTGTTTTTCACACTAGATCTTTCCTCTTTCCTCTTACCTTTACCCACCCCTCCTATCACCCATCAAATTGTGTAATCTTATCTTTGACCCCCCTCACCTCCACCTCCTGTCCCCTATACTTAACCGGTGGAGGAAATACCATGATCAAGAGGGTGGTTTTTCCAGGGTGAGGCTCAGTCATTGCACTTGTTTCTTTGTTTTAAGTCTCTTTTGCTTTGTGTTCCACCTGTTGTTGTTGTTATGGGCATTCGAGTTACCTGTGTCTCATAGTGACCCTATGTACAGCAGCTCTGAAGCCTGGTCCTGAGCCAGTCTCACTGACTCTGACACACCTACCCTCCATTGCCCTAGTCACTGTATCAATCCATCCCATCTGAGTCTTCCTTTCTTGTGCTGTCCCTCCACACTTCCAAGCATGACGTCCTTTTCCAAGGATTGGTCCCTCCTGACCACATGCCCAAAGTAAGTAAAACAGTGCTTCAAAATCTTAGCCTCCAAGGGAAACTTGATTTCACTCTCTTCCAAACAGACTTATTTGTTTTCTTGGTGGTCCATAGTATGTCAAGACTCTTCTCCAGCACCACAACTCAAAGGCATCAATTATTCCTCTATCATCCTTAGTCATTATTCAGCTCTCTGTTACATAGTAAGTAGTTGCAAAGGCCATTGACAGGATTAGGTGCACCTTAGTCTCTAAACTGACATAGTTGTTTCTCAGTACTTTGAAAAGGTCCCTGACAGCACATTGCCCAGTGCAATTTGTTTTTTTTAAATTTCCTGACTCCTGGTGCCAAGAGAGTTAACTGTGGAGCCAAGCAAGCTGTATCTGTTAACAACCTCAATCTCTTCTCCACCCATTATGGTGCTGCCAATTGGCCCAGTTGTGAGAATCTTTGTCTTCTTGATATTAAGCATCAAACCAAATTGAAGACTACAGTCTTTGACCTTCTGCTGCAAGTGCTTCATATGCTCCTCAGTTTCAGCAAGCAGAGTTGCATCATCTGCATAGTGCAGCTTGGTGATGAATCTTCCTCCAATCCTGATGACACATTCCTCCTCATAAAGTCCAGCCTCCTGAATTATTTTTTCTGCATATAGATTAAAAAGGTATGGAGACAGATGCATCACTGAAGCCCTTCCTTCCGGATTTTGAACAATGCAATGTTTTCTTGCTCTTTTCTAAGTACTGCTTTCTGGTCCAAATATAGGCTTCACATAAGCACAGTCAAGTGTTATGGAATTCCCACTTTTAAGGTTGACTACTATATGCTGTAATAAACATAGTCAGATGCCTTTGCATAGTTCATGAAACACCAATAGATACACTTCTGGTACTCGTTGGCTTCTGTTAAGAGCCATTTGACATTGGCGATAATGTCTCTAATGCCACGGCCTCTTCTAAACCCAGCTTGTATTTCTGGTAGTTCTCTGCCAATGTACTGTTCCAGTCATTTCAGGATAATTTTCAGCAGAATTTTGCTTGAGTGTGACATAAGTGATTTCATATGACCTACTATGCTGGAGATGAAAAGGTGAGAAAAAAATGGGATCACTTTCATAGTTATAAGGCCATTTCTAGATCCCTCTTGAGATACAATGTTGTGAGTGGCAGGATAATATCCATATACATACGAGGCAGATCAGTTAATACCACTATCATTTAGACTTATGCACTGACAGCCAGAGCCAAAGAGGAGGAAATAGATAACTTCTACCAACTTTTGGAATCAGAAATAGATCGAACATGTAACCAAGATGCATTAATAATAATGGGTGACTGGAAAGCAAAAGTTGGGAACCAGGAAGAAGGATCAGTAGCCAAAAAATATGGATTTGGTGACCGAAATGAGGCTGGATTTAGAATGATTGGCTTCTGCACAATCAATTTATTCATAGACGCAGCATGCAGGAGAAAAAATTCTGTAGATTATTACCTAATTTGGGAGGGGCTGGAGAGGATTATGCTGAGTGAAATAAATCAGTCCCACGAAGACAAATATTGTATAAAACCATTATTGTAGAATGAGTATGATTATCCAAGTGGGGTGAGGGTGGAAGTAGAGGGATGAGGATGTGCAAGTGGAGGGGATTAATCACGGCATTGTACAATTTGATGGTTGGAGGACTAAGGGAAATCAGAAGAAACTGGTCTGAAAAAGATGTATTTAGAATTTGTAAATAAAGTAGTATAATTTTAAAAAATCAATAAGGGGGAAGAAAGAAAAGAAACATAAACACAGACTATACACATACTGTTGATTTCACATGCAAGCAAGATTCTACTGAAGATTATCCAAAAA
>NW_006399769.1:5747229-5757473 GCF_000299155.1 Elephantulus edwardii
TAATATGGCTACTCCTGCTTTTTTCTGGTTGCCATTTGCTTGGTATATTTTTCCCCACCCTTTTACTTTTAGCCTTTCTTTATCGTCATTTTTCAGGTGTGTCTCTTGTAGACAACATATTGATGGATTTTGTTTTTTTATCCAATCTGCTAATTTTTACTAGTTTATTTACAAAATTTGAATACATTGTTTTCAAGAACAAATTCTTTCAATTTCCCTACCTCCCCACCCATCAAATTTTACAACCCCATGATTAATAACCCTTCCTCATGCATATTCTCATCCCTCTGCTTCCACCCTCTCCCATCCGTCTTGGATCCTTATACTCATTCTACAATAATGGTTTTATACAATATTTATCCTTGTGGGACTAAGCCTATTTCTTGCATTGGACATTAGATGATGTGACTAATTTTGGTCCTTCTTAGCCTTATAGTACTTATTAGCTGTATACTTATTCTTCAAATACTCAATATTTCTCAAGAAAGAACTCTTCTGCTTTGGAGCTTACAAATCATGTTGCCTTCACACTTTCCTCAAACTGCTTCTTGACAAAGTTTTGATCATTCCAAATAGAAAGTTAGCTCATTAAGGACAAGGAGCATTTTATGTCTTTTTCTCTATCACCAGAGTACCTAAAGATGAAGAAAATTAATGAGTTCAACAATAGAAGAAAAGAGTTAACCTCCAAGTCCACAAGCAATCAGTTTGATACTCTTTATTTTTCACCACAAATATATGTAAAATTTTTTTAATAGTCAGTAGTGTGTTCTCAGAAACACTGCCATAAAATTTGCAATTAAAAAACAAGACAATAGTGCTGTTAAAAACTTGTAGAAACTGCTTGTATCCTGTGCTAGTCTCCAGATACTCTTAAGGATGTCTATTTATGTTAACCTGGCTCTGCTCATTTTATACATCAATTATTGAGTACATGTTTATGAGTGAAGAAATAATGATTCATAGAAGGAATGATTCAAAGAATACCTAGTAACTGAGTTATAGTGTTGGCAGAGAACATTGAATATAGCAGATTGAGAGAAGAATGAACAAATATGTCATAAAAGATGTGTAGCCATGATTCTCCTTTGATGGGAGGATTGTGAGATTTCATCTCACATAATGTGGACATGTTATCATGAGGGACCAGTCCCTTGAGAAGGATTTGATGCTTGGTGAAGAAGGAAGTAATTTAAAAAAAGGAGAGGAACCTTAATAAAATGAATTAATACAGTGGTTGCAACAATGGATTCGAACATATTAATGATTCTGAAGATATTGCTGCACTGTACAGTGTTTGGTCTATTATATATAATGCAAAAGTGAATAAAAATTGACTTAACAACACCTAACAAAGACAGAACACTTAATTGTGCTCATGCAAGACTTATACCTAGACCAAGAAGCTGTTGTGTGAACAGAGCAAGGGAACAATGCATAGTTTAAATTAGTAAAAGTGTGTGTCAGGGTTGTTTTCTTTCTAATCAATCTATATGTTGAGCAAATTATTTGAGAAGCTGTACTATATGAAGAAGAATGTGAGTTTAGGATTAGAGTAAGTCTCGTTGATAAACTTTGTTATACAGATGACACAATCTTGCTTGCTTAAAGTGAGAAGGACTTGAAGCACTTGTTGCAGAAGATCAAAGAATGCAGCCTTTAATATGGATTGTATCGCAACATCAAGAACACAAAAATATACTAGACCTATAGGCAACATCATGATAAATGGAGAAAATATTGAAACTGTCAGTTACTTCATCTTACTTGCATCCTCAATCAATACCCTTGGTACCAGAAGTCAGGAGATCAGGGGATGTATTACACTGGGAAAATCACAGTCAAGGAACTCCAAATTATTGAGAAGTAATGATGTTAGCTTGAATATTAAGGTACACCTGACTTAGACCATGATCTTTTTAATCACTTGCTATGCATCTGAGAGTCAGACAATGAAGAAGAACTTATTTCTTTGAACTGTGTTGGAGCAGAGTGCGGAGTATCATATAGATTTCCAAAAGAATAGATATGTCTTGGAGAAACTGCAGCCAGAGTAGTCCTTGGAGTCAAAGATGATGACAGTTCAACTCACACTCTAGGCATATGGCAAGGAGAGGCTATTCCTTGGAGAAGGACATAATGCTTAGGAAGGTGAAGGGATGGTGAAAGAGTGGAAGACCCTCAATCAGGTGACTGATGCGATAGGCTAGAGTGTGTCAAAGATTGTGAGGTGGCACAAGATAGGGTTGATTTGTTGTTCATAGAGTTGCTGGAAGTTGCGCTTGACTAGACAGCAACATTCTTCCAGGTGGTATAACCCTGGCATGTCTTCTTGCTGTACAGTGGTAACTCATGGTTGCTGTGAAGCTGAACACGGTGACACTGATGTGTCAAATGCAAGAATGGTTACCTGTGGTGGACAGTGTTTGGTGGAGCTCCCCGATTACAACAAGCTTGGAAGCAGGAGTGGCATCCACTTCCATAATAGCTTGCCTCTGGAATCGCTTGCCTCTAGAAACCCTATGAACCTGGTGGAAGGATGAAAGTTAGATCAGTGTCCAGGTCTTTCGTTCATAGGGTCGCTATGAGTCGCGTCTGACTCAATGGCACTTAGCAACAACAACAAACAACAACAGGAAACTATTAGAAATATAAGATTGACATTTTCTTTAGACTCTGCCCTATCCCAAAGCTGAAATAAAAATGAACAAGAAAAGAGCTAAGAAACAAAAAAGAAAAGAAAAGGATGTTCCAGTAAATAGATCTTGTCGAGGGTATAATCACCTATAGTGTTAGTTAATGTAGACACAGATGAAAAGTGATTAATTAGCTTTGTGCATGCCATCTACAGTGTTTCTGGCACAATTCTGCTTCTGTGAAGACATTTTTTATTCTTTTCCCTTTGGAAGCACATTTCTCTGCCCTCAAATTTCCTCACTTCGTCTGGTGTCCAGTTTGTTTCTCACTTGTAAATGTCACAGGAATATAACTTCATAAAAATAACACTGGTGTATTCTCCCAAATTGAGTTCTGTGGAATTCCTCATTGTTCTCAAGAGAACTCATGCATATCTGCCATTGTGTTACCTCTGAAACAGAAGAAAAGGAAGACTGCCATTGAGAATCACAGACAGGGCTTGCTTCCAAGTTGGACACATGAATCTTTCAGCTTGTTCCTCAAGAGGCTTTAAGAAATGGGAAAAGTCTAAAGATCACTGAAATTCTATCAGTAAGAAGGCAACAAATTAATTGTCAAACATATGAATACATGTATTTGCTTGTATAAAGAGTGTACACAAGCAAGAATCATAAGGAACCAGAGAGGATAGAATCAGAAACAGAATTAATAGGTAGGTTACATCAGGGCATTAAAATTTGTATTGAGCCTTTACTGTGCATTAAATGTTTTCAAGTACTTTATTTCATTTAATCCATACCTTTTGAGCTATCTACTCCATTTTACAAATGAAAAGATAGGATCAGAGAAATTAAGTAACTTGTCCAAAGTTTCACAGCTAGTGCATGAACTAGGATTTATTTCCAAGCCACTTGTTTTCATGACATGAGCACTGTTTCAGTCATTAGGTATGGTTTTTACGTGGGTCACAAAATACAAACAGATAATGAGAATCAGGGAAGGAGTTTGGAGATGCAAAATGACTACTAATGATTTAGGGAGGAACACAAAGAGGAAAACAAGATGGGAATTATTTGTACTGAAAGAAAGAATAGCTTGTGACTTGTGTCCAAATTCTCTTTCTAGGGGCATTGAAGGAAATTAAATTACAAAAATATTCTTTAACCAAGCTCTACAAGCAAGATCTACAAAAATGTAAACTTCATGAGGAATTTCAGCCCGAGAGTTTATCTTTCAGTCTGAAATGAGAGGAGGCATGCATTGAAATGTAGATGCTCCCAAATTCAACCATATTTTCATTAGAATCAATGATGTTTCTGTGTAGAGTTGAAACGAAATTGACCCATAACTGACCCTCCAGTGGGTTTTCAGAGGCAATTAATACCACAGAAGGTGATTGTCATCTTTCTTCTGCAGAACAGCTGGTGCCCTCAGACTGTGTATCTTCAAGATTTCAGTGCAGCTTCTTGCCATAGGCCACCAGAGCTCCTTTAATCAATGATAGAAATTTAGTTTTCTCTATAAAAATAGATACTGGCATTGCATAGTCTCAAATCAATTATCTCTCTCATGAAGATTTCTATCATTTACTCATATATTCACTTCATCCATCACCAAGTGACAGCGTATTAGTTCTGTTTTAAAATAATGTTCCTCAATATTTTCTTTGCATGTGATATCAATGATATCATTAAATAATTTCCACATTTTATTGGATCACGTTTTTAGGGAATGGGAACAAAATATGAATATCTTCCATTCAATTGACCAGGTTAAATGTCTTCCAGATTTCCTGGCTCAGCCTGGTAAGTACATCCAGGGCTAAATCTGTTTGATAGAACATGTCAATTGGTATTCCACAAATTCCTAGGGCCTAATTTCTTGTCAATGCCTTCAGTGAAGTTTGAATGTCTTTATTTATTACCACTGATTTGTGATCACGTATTAATTCCTGAAATGGTTAGATTTTAGCCGATTCTTCCTGGTAAAGTGAATCTGTGTATTCCTTCCATCAACTCTGGATGCTTCTTAGATCATTCAAGATTTTGTCAGATGCTGCTCCAATGCACCAGAGCAGCTGATGCCACTGCAAAGCATGGAGTGCCCACCATGAGGCATGGGAACTCCTGCTGTGATGCATGGGAGCACCCTCTGGAATCTGAGTGAGAAACTTTGTGGGAGGTCACTGCTATTTGGCTGAATCATGTGAGACCCCTTAAGCTCAATCAGAAAAGAGAAAGACAGCTGGAGCTCGATCTCAAAGGGAAAACCAAAGCTTCGAGATTTTTCCAGTCAGGTATCTGAGTTCTGCCTTGCATCTCCTTAAGTCCAGTTCATTAACTGCCTTTATTCTGGAGCACCTTGGGCTAACATAGCTGCAACAGTTCTCTGATAGAGGAGGCTGCTTTCACAGGCCATCTCTCTACCAAACTGAAGCAGATCCTACCTTGGGTCAGAAGGCAGAAAGAAATCCAGGCAGAGTAGCTGGCCCACCCTCTTCTGGAGCAGTGAATTCAGATGAAGAACCTGCTGTTGCTTTAGACATGAAAAACTCTACCACAGCAATGTCACATAGGAAGCAGTCTACCTCACATGCTACACAAGCCCAAAGTAAGATGCCATCCCTAAACAGTGACACAGTATCAATGGATTTCCTGAAGCCAGAAAGTTGGATTAAACTTTCAGACACAGAATTTAAAAGAACAATGATTGAATAGTTTCAATGAGTGAAAGACAAACTTGAAGAATTACAGTACACTGCAAGCAAAAACCAGGAGGAGCTTAAAAAAGCAATCCAAAACAAAGCAGATAAAACAAATGAGGCATTAGAGTCTCTGAAAAAATAAGAAATCACTTCCAAAATATGGGGACTAAAGTTTCAGATGCTGTCAGCATGATGGAGGGACACATGAATAGAGTTGAAAAGATGGAACACAGAACCAGTGAAGTAGAAGATAGTATTGTCACCACTGATCTGATAGAACAAAAATTAGAATCAAAAAGGAAGAAAAAAAGAAGAAAACCTAAGAATAATGTGAGACACCATCAAGAGAAACAACATGCACATAATCGGAATCCCAGAACAGGAAGATGCAATTAAAGGCACTGAAAAACTTTGGAAGACTTATTAGAAGAAAGCTTTGCAGGCATAATGAAGAAAGAGAGAATATATATTCAATCAGCTGAGAAAACATTACATAGAACAGACCTCAAAAGAAAAACACCAAGACATAGCATAGTCAAATTTGGCAGAGCCAAAGATAAGGAGAGAATTCTGGAATCAGCCAGGGAGAAACAAACAAACAAAAATAACCTATAAGGGAGAGCAAATAAGACTAAGTGCCAATTTTTCTGCATAAACCAAGCAGGCAAGAATACAATGGAATGCTATGTATTGAACACTCAAAGAACACAACTGTCAACCAAGAATCTTATACCCAGCAAAATTTTCATCAAATATGAAGAAGAGATCAAGATATTCTCAGAAAACAGAATCCAAGGGAGTTTGTAAAAACAAGACCAAGGTTGCAGAAAACACTGTGAGATGTCCTTCTTATACAGGTGCCACAGAAAGCAGGATGCACCAAAATACCTAACAGCAATACCAAAAAGAAACCAACAGAATGATAGAAATGAAATCTTGCCTCTCAATAATCACACTTGAATGTGAATGGTTTAAATGCACCACTGAAGAGAAAAAGAGTAGCAGGTCGGATAAAAAAAAATAAACCAAACCCCTCAATATGCTGTCTACAAGAAACACACCTGAAAAATGAAGATAAAGACTAAAAATTAAAGGGTGGAGGAAAAAAATATACCAAACAAATGTCAACCATAGAAAAAGCAGGAGTAGAGATATTAATCTCAGATAAAATAGATTTAAATGCAAAAACCATCACAAAGGACAAGAAAGGTCACTACATAATGATTAAAGGGTCAATAGAAAAAGAGAACATAACAATAATAAATATCTATGCACCAAATTAAAGACCTGCAAAATATCTAAAACAAACATTGACAAAACTGAAAAAGGAAATAGAAAACACTACTATAGTAGTTGGATAATTCAATATACCACTCTCAAGACAAGACAGAATTACCAGAAAGAAACTCAACAAAAATGCTGAAGAATTAAATGATACAATAAACCAACTCAACCGTACAGATATTTATAGACATATGTATCCCCCAAAATCAAGACCACCACACCACAATATAACTTCTTCTCCAATGTGCATGGAACTTTCTCAAATAGACCACATTTTGTGTCACAAGGAAAACATTAATAAATTTTAAAAAAATGTAGAAATAATACAAAGCATCTTCTCAGACCACAATGTTAGAAAATTAGAAATTAATAACAAGAGGATGAAGGGAAAGAAAAAACACACCATAGATTTGGAAGCTGAACAACACTTTGCTTGAACATGAGTGGGTACTAGAAGAAATAAAAAATGAAATTAAAAAGTTTCTTGAAACAAATGACAATGGAAGCACCACTTCCCAAAACCTCTGGGAAACAGTCAAATCAGTAATTACGAGTCAATTTGTAGCAATAAGCAAACACATCAAAAGGCAGGAAAAATGACCATTGACTCTCTAACACAACATCTAAAACAAATTGAAAAAAAACCTGAAATTCTAAAAATATGGGCAGAAATAAATGAAATAGATAACAAAAAAGCAATTGAAACCATCACCAAGAGTTGATTCTTTGAAAAGGTCAATAAAATCGAGAAACCACTAGTAAAACCAAGAAAAGACACAAATCATCCTAATAAGAGATGAAATAGGCAACATCACAAGAAAACCAACTAAAATAAAAAGGTTAACAATGAAATATAATGACAAATACTTAGATTATCACAAACTACCTAAACTGACACAAACTGAAATTGAACACATAAACAGACCCATTTAAAAAGGAGAAATTGAAAAGGTAATAAAACAACTGCTAACCTAATGCAACAATTTCCAGCCCCCCCCCAAAAAAAAACAAACCTGGACCAGATGATTTTATAAGTGAAATTTATCAAACACTCAGAGAAGAACTGTCACCAATTGTATAAAAAATATTTCAGAAAATATAAAACGATGGAATTTTCCCAGACTCATTCTATGAAGCAAACATATCTTTGATACCAAAGCCAGGTAAAGACATCACCAGAATAGAAAACTGCAGGCCAATATCTCTCATGAACATAGATGCAAAATTCCTGAATAAAATCCTGGCCCATAGAATCCAATGATACATAAAAAAAAAAATTCACCGTGACCAAGTGGGATTTATAATAGGTATGCTAGGATGGTTCAACATAATGACAAAAAAAAAACACAAACCAACATTGTAATTCATCACATTAACAAAGCAAAGAGCAAGAACTAGGTGATCCTATCAATTAATGCAGAAGAGGCCTTTGACAAAATCCAACACCCTTTCCTAATTAAAACACTCAACAAAATAGGGATAGAAGGGAATTTCCTCAACATAGTATAAAGAATATATGCAAACTCAAGAGGCAACATTGTTCTCAATGGGGAGAGATTCAAGACATTCCCTTTGAGAACAGGAACTGGGCAATAATGCCCACTATCACCTCTTCTATTCAATATTGTATTGGAAGTCTTAGCTGTAGCAATAAGATAAGAGAAGGAAATAAGAGGTACCCAAATTGTCAAAGAGGAGGTAAAATTATCTCTATATACAGATGATATGATAGTATACTTAAAAAACCCTCAAGACTCAGTAAGAAACTACTGGACATAGTTGACCAATTCAGCAAAGTGGCAGGATACAAGATCAACATACAAAAATCAATTGGCTTTCTCTACAGTGACAAAGAGAATACAGAACTGGAGCTATGAAAAATAATATTCATCACAGTAGCTAATCATAAGATTAAATACTTGGGAGTAAATCTAACTAGAAACACAAAAGATCTATTCAAAGACAATGACAAAGCACTGTGACAAGAAACAAAAGAGACCTGGAGAAATGGAAATATATATGTTGTTCATGGTTAGGAATACTCAATATTGTAAAAATGACAATACTACCAAAAGCAATTTACACATTCAATACAATCCCAATACAAATACCAATTCCATTCTTAAAAAGGAAGGAAAAGGCAATCTCTAACTTCATTTGGAATGGAAAGAAACCCCGAATAAACAAAGGATTCCTTAAAAAGAGAAACAAGGTAGTAGGCATCTCACTGTCTGATTTCAAATTCTATTACATTGCAATTGTGGTCAAGACAGCATGGTACTAGTACAATGACAGACACATAGAACATTGGAATAGAATTGAAAACCCAGAAATCAACCCATCTACCTATGGTCAACTGATTTTTTTTTTACAAGGAAATGAAATCAGTTAAGTGGGGAAATGACAGCCTTTTAAACAAATGGTGTTGGCAAAATTGGAAAAGTACCTGCAAAAAAACTCAAGCAAGACCCACACCTCACACCACACACAACAATCAACTCAAAGTGGATTAAAGACCTAGGACTAAAACCAAGGACTATAAACTTCATTACAGAAAAGCTTGGAAGAACTCTAGAATACCTAATCCACAACATGAGCTGTCTTCTAAGCATCCTGAAAAACCTACAACCAGAAGAGGATAAAATAGATGAATGCGACTTTCTAAGAATCAAATCCCTATGCACATTAAAATCCTTCTCCAACAGGGTAAAAAGAGAAGCCACAGACTGGGAAAAGTATTTGACATATCTGATAAGGAACTTATCTCTAATATTTATAGAATACTCAAAAACCACAACAAGACAAAAGCAAAACAACCCAATTGCAAAATGGGCACAGGACATGAACAGACACTTCACCAAAGAAGACATTCAGATGGCCAACAAACATATGAAGAAATTTTCAAGATCCCTAGCTCTAAGAGAGATGCAAATCAAAACTACTGTGAGATATCATCTCACTCCAGTAAGAATAGCAAAATTCAACAGAGCACCAAACAGCAAATGCTGGTGAGGTCATAGAGAAACGGGAACCCTTATTCATTGTTGGTGCATGTGTATAATGGTGCAACCACTCTAGAAGGCAGTATTGTGCTTTCTCAAAAAGTTGGAAATAGGAAATACCATTTGACCCAGCATTCCACTACTGGGAATATATCCTAAAGAAATCAGCCCAAGCATATATATGCACACCCATGTTTATTGTGGCTTTGTTCCCAATATCAAAGAATTGGAAACAACCCAAGTACCCATCAACAAATGAATGGCTAGAGAAAGTGTGGTATATTCACACAATGGAATACTGTGCAGCACTGAAAAACAAGGAATTAATGAAATATTATACGAAATGGCTTACCATGAGGACATTATGCTAAGTGAAATACCTCAGTCACAAAAGGGCAAATACCGCATAATGCCACTGTTATCAAACAGGACTGACATGAGGGTTAGGGGGAAGCTAAGAAAAGAGAGGATAAATAATGTACATGACATTGAAACAGATGAGAGAGAGAACTGTATAAAAGGAATATATGATTAGTTATTATGGGCATGACAGTAGTCCAGAATAAGAGCTGCATAGTAAAGTGAACGGGGGTGGGAGGGCTGCATAACAATGAAAC
>NW_006399769.1:5757933-5762782 GCF_000299155.1 Elephantulus edwardii
CTTTGAAGTCTTCTGTTCATCTCTTTTTCTTTGCTATTTCTTCCATTTTTTTCAGCTTCACAGTATTAGTGTGTAATTTTTGGTCTCTTCTGACATTTATTTTGGTGTTTACTTTCATTCTTTATAATGATCTTTTTCTTTCTTCCTGGATAAATATTCTTGTTATGAACCCATATATATAGAGTCTTCGATCATTAATGTTCATTGCCTGAAATCTATTATAGAGATGGTTTTTAAATTCAGGTGAGGTAGACTTAAGATTGTATTTTATCTCTTACAGAGTATTTTTGTTTGTTTAATTTTGTTATATTAGTTGGCACACAGAATTCATATGCATTGTGTATTATTCATGTACATTGTATTTCACATATTTCTAGATTGTGTTTCAAACAGTCATTCACATACATTATGTTTTATACAATTAATCACCATTGATCTGTGTCTACTATTACTCTTTTCAGGTCCCCATTGGATCTTTCTTATTTCCTTTACAAGTTCCCCTGTCTACCAAATTCTGTTTTCCTAGTGATTTCCTTCCTACTCCACCCTTACTCTCCACGCCCCCTTACCCCGTTTGGACTTTTATACAGATTTTACCAGTTATCTTTCTATGTTTACAATAATAGTAATACAGTATTTGTCCTTATGAGACAGAGTTAGTTCACTCAGCATAATGCTCTCTAGATGCTCCCATGTTAAGTAGAATTTTACAAAATCATTACTTCTTAGTGATGCATAATATTCTGTTGTGCAACTGTACCAAAATTTCTTAATTCATTCATCTGTTGATGGACACTTGGGTTGTTTCCATTTGCTATTGTGATAGGTGTGAATCTTATGGATTATTAAGAAATGGTTAGAACAGTACATCTGCAGAGAACTGTAAGAAATCTAAATTGGATTTTGAAGAGAATGGGGAACCATGGAAATCATTGATGATGTCAATGCATCTTGACAGAAATTGGAGAATAAGAGAAGGATGTCTATCTGTGTTTTATTGACTATGCAAAGGCATTTGAGTGTGTGGATCACAATAAATTATGGCTAGGAATAGAAGAGTATGAATCCCAGAGCACTTAATGGTATTTATGTGAAACTTATAAAGTCAAGAGGTTGTTGTCCAAATAGCAAGAAAACACTGCATGATTTACAATCAAGAAAAATGTGCATCAGGGCTGTATACTTTTCCCATACTTACTCAATCTGTTTGCTGAACAAATAATTTGAGAAGTGGGACTTTATGCACAAGAATGCAGCATCAGGAGGACTGATCAACAACTTGTGTTGTGTAGATGACACAATCCTATTTACTGAAAATGTGGAGGACTTAAAATGTTTTCTGCAGAATATTAAAGACTACAATCTTCAACATGGATTACGTCTCAACATCAAGAAAACAAAAATCCTCACTACTGGACCAAAAGACAACATCATGGTAGATGGACAAA
Organism: Elephantulus edwardii; assembly: GCF_000299155.1. Taxonomy (NCBI): domain Eukaryota; kingdom Metazoa; phylum Chordata; class Mammalia; order Macroscelidea; family Macroscelididae; genus Elephantulus; species Elephantulus edwardii. The sequence continues at coordinate 5,759,382 of NW_006399769.1, forward strand.
AGATTGAAATTGTCAATTATTTCCATCTTGGATTCACAATCAACACCCTTGGTACCAGCAGTCAACAAATAAAAAGACATGTTACACTGGGGAAATCTGCTAGCAAGGACCTCTCCAAAGTGCAAAAGAGCAATGATGTCAGTTTAAAGAGTAATGTGCACCTAACCCAAACTATAATCTTTTAAATTACTTGAAATACATGTGAAAATTTCCTAGTGACTAAGAATAACAGAAGAATAAATGCCTTTGAGTTGTAGTGTTAGTGAAGAATACTAAACAACTCATGGACTGCCAAAATATCAAACAAATACATCCTGGAGAAAGTGCATCCAAGGTGCTCCTTGGAGGCAAGGATAGTGAACTTTCTCTCTCAAACTTTGGTCTTGTTAGGAGGAGTCATTCCTTGGAAAAAGAGATCATGTTTGAAAGATCAATGTAAGAGAGGATGATTCTCAATAAGATGGATTGACACAATGACTGCAGCAATGGGCTCAAGTATATTAGATACACTGAGGATGGCACAGAATAGGGCATATTTCAGTTTCATTATTTATAGGGTCGTTATGATTCATAGTCCATTTGACAGCACATAACAACAATAACAACAAAAACCAAGTGCCAAAACCCCACCATGAACAACTGGAACAGTAAGTACATCAACAGGAACTGTCAGAAATTCAGACTAGATTTAGAAGGGATCATGCCATGAGGGAAATGTAAGATGGATCCTGACTGGAAGCAGAGAATATAAAAAAAAGTTTACTTGTGTTTTATTGATTATGCAAAAGTATTTGACTGTGCAGATCATAATAAATTATGATTAACATTGGGATATAAATTTTTCATAGACATCAAACTGTAATTACTGACCATATTTATATCTTAATTTTGAGCCAACTCTCATCATATCTGAGGTAACTCGCAGTTGCTGTGATGCTGAAGACTGTGACAGTGATGTGCCAGTCATGGTAATGGGTACCCATGGTGGACAGTGCTGGCTGGAGCTTCCCGACTAAATCAAGCCTGGAAGCAGGAGCAGCATCCACTTCCGAAATGGCTTGCCTCCGGAAACTCTATGTATGAACAGTGCTCAGGCCGTTCGTTCATAGGGTCGCTATGAGTCGTCTAGGACTTGACGGCATCAAACAACAACAACAACACATCATATCTACATATTATGATACATACAAACTGATATAATATGTATGTATGTTTTGTGTATGAAATATTTTTCACAAAATGTTCATTATAATTTTGAAGCTTTAAAAAAATTACTTAGCAAGGAATGACTAAATTATAATGGATGCCTATTCTATCTAGAAATTCTGAAAAGAAGCAAAATCTAATTTAGAAATTATTTTATGCAGTGATATATTTATGAAGAGTGAATGTAACAATGGCAAATGGAATATATAACATATGTAATAGAAATAAGGTCAACAACTTGGGGACAGCTGAGTCTAACGTGTACTGACTCCACAAAGAAGAAATGTCTTCTTCAACAACATTCACAGTTTACAACTAATCCCTATAAGGTCAAACACGGTGCCCCACTTTGATGCACCTAGTTCTCCTGATTACTCAGTCTGAAATGCATTACAAATGGCCACACAGACTTTACAAAATCTCTTTTTGCTTACAGTTGTTTGTTAGGCAAATATTTTAGAGGAAGGGGATAAGGCAAAATATATCACATAGTGAAAGTTCAGGTTCAATAAAAAGTAACCCCAAACCAGGCTAACAGCAAGATATAATCCCTCAATTAGTTCAGACAGCAGCTGAGCAAGATACTTCTGCTGTAGAAAGCTTAGACCCTGAAGGACATGCACTACTTTCTCTGCTTCTTCTTTCTTGGTGTTAAGAGCTTTATCTGGTTTCATCAGACTATGTTTTGCCACAGTCTCTCCATAGTCTGGTTAGCTTTCTCTTGGGTTGATGTCACAGCTGTTGATGATGTTGAAGACTGATCAAGAAAAAGCTTCATATCAACGTCTATGGTGCCTGGAGATCATTCCTCCAAGGGAGGATAAGGATGGTGAGTGGAGCCTCAACGATTCATTTAACTTACATGTTCCCACTTTGCTGTATAAGTGGCCTAAGGCAATAGAGAGAATAGTCATGCTTTAAAAGTCCTAACAACACAATATGTTGTTGTTGTTGTTAGGTGCTGTAAACTTGAGTACTACCCATAGTGACATTATGAACAACAGATCTGAGTCCTGTCTTATTCTGTGCTGTCCGCATACTTTCTGACACACAAGAACCCATTATGATAGTCACTGGGTCAATTCATTTGATTGAAGATCTTTCTGTCCTTCTCCAACCCTCTGTCTTTCTGAATATCATGTTCTTCCTCAAAGGAATAGACCCTCCTAGCAACATGCTTGAAGTATGTGAGATGAATTTTTACCATCTTTGACTCCAAAAATGCACTTTTTGCAAGACATAATTGTTTGTTCTTTTGGCAGTCCATGGGATGTTTGGTGCTCTTCTCCAACATCACACTCAAAGGCATGAATAATTCTTCTGTCATCCTTACTCATTGTTCAGCTCTCAGATGCATAGCAAGTGATCAGAAAGACTGTGGCCTGAATCAGCACCATAGCACCACAATATAGCATAACTATTTAATCTAGTATCCTAGCACCACAATATAGCATAACTATTTAATCTAGTATCCCAGAACACTTGATTGTGCTTATGCAAAACCTATAATTGGACCAGGAGGCAGTCAGCAGAACAGAGCAAGGAAATGCTGCATGGTTCAAAATCAAGAACGGTATATGCCAGGAATATGTCCTATCTCCATACCTTTTCAATCAGTATGCAGAACAAATCATCCAGGAGGCTGGGATCTATGAGGAGGAAGGACTGGAGGAAGATTCACAATCTGTGTTATGCAGATGATACAACCTTGTTTGCTGAAATCAAGAAGGACCTGAAATACTTGCTGAAGAAGGTCAAGGACTGCAATCTTCAATATGGATTGAAGCTCGACATCAAGAAAACAGATTCTCACCACTGGGCAGATTGGCAGCATCATGATAGATGATGAAGAGATTGAGATTGTTAACAGCTTCAGCTTGCTTGGATCCACAATCAACACTTCTCGCTATCAGCAACCAGGAAATTAAGAGACACAATAGGAAAGTCTGCTGTCAGGAACATCTCCAGAGCACTGAAGAGCAAGGATATAAGTCTGGAGATTAAGGTGTGCCTGATCCAGGCTATAGTCTTTGCAATTACTTGCTATGTATCAGAAATCTGAACAATGACTAGGGATAACAAAAGGAGATTGATGCCTTTGAGCTGTAGTGCTGAAGAAGAGTATTGACTATCCCATGGACTGCTAGGAGAACAAACAGGTTTTTCCTAGAGAGAGTCAAACTAGACTTCTCCTT
>NW_006399769.1:5762992-5764440 GCF_000299155.1 Elephantulus edwardii
ACAGGATAGGGCAGGTTTTAGGGCTATTGTACATAGGGTCGCTATGAGTTGCAAGTGACTCTATAGCACATAACAGCAACAGCATGCTAACTTTTATTTCTGGAGTTATTTCTTACAATGATGAATCAATGAATAATGCCTTAAGTATTTTTATAGGTTCTTTGGGGGAGAGGCCTATTTTCCCTAGAGAGTATCTATAGTGCCCATAGACAAAAACAATCCAGATTTGGTTTATTGTTATTGTTGTTAAGTGCTGTTGAGCCGTAGGCAACTCATAGCAACCCTATGAACGAAAGTCCTCAACACTTTCGTGAGTGACTTTCATCCCTTCTCCAGGTTCATAGGACTTCTGGAGGCAAGCTATTTATGGAAGTGGATGCCACTCTCTCCTGCTTCCAAGCTTGTTTCAACTGAGAAGCACCACCAAACACTCTCCACCATGGGTAACCGTTATCACATTTTACACGTCAGTGTCACAGTGTTCAGCTTCAGAGTGACCACAAGCTACCTCTGTACACCAAGTGGACATACCAGGGCTATATGACCTAGAAGAATGTTTGACCAACAACAATTTAAAACAGGCTTAGGGCCATGGATTAGAGTCACCCACCTTTGGCTTGGTAGCATCGCTTTCGGTCCGCTAGGCCAATTGGTCTCTCTCTCTGTGTTAAGTGCTGTTGAGTCGTAGGCGATTCAAAGCAACCCTATGAACGAAAGTCATCGACACTTGCATGTGTGACTTTTATCCTTTCTCCAGGTTCACAGGGTTTCCGGAGGCAAACCCTAGATTTGGTCTAGGTAATAAAAACAAGGGAAATACTCTAATGTTTGTGTGGGTAAAATTAAATCAATTAAATACCCTTTACTTATTTTTTCCTCCTCCACTAAGAATCACTCAAAAAGTTAAAACAAAAAACAAACAAACAAACTAACAAAAAACAAAAAAACCAGAAAAAGTACATCAGAATCAGCCTTCTACCTTGAGGTTTTGGAATTATTAGAAATGGAATTCAGCATAAGGAGACAGACCTGGTTGCCAATGTGGAGCCCTATAAGGATAGAGAGCCAGGAAAAAACAGGTCTAGAGGTGAGAAGTTGCACTGCAATCCCAAAGGCATGTATTTTGGATCCACCAGATGTTCTATGGGGGAAGTGTGGACAATTTTCTCCTCTGGGATTAACAGCTTCTGCAAACATGCTGGAGGGTCAGTTATTGGTCAGTTTGAATTCAATGGTGCTCAGCAACAACAAAGACATGAGTTCTTTATTGTTTTTCAATTGTTGTTGTTGTTATGTGCCATCGAGTTGTTTGCGACTCATAGCGACCCTATGTACAAGAGCCCTAAACGCCATTCTATCCTGTGCCAACCTCGCTATCTCAAACACATTCATTACCACCACTCCACTCACAGAATAGATCCATCTCATTGAGGGTCTTCCTCTCCTGC
>NW_006399769.1:5766030-5767002 GCF_000299155.1 Elephantulus edwardii
TTGTTGATGGACATTTGACCTGCTTCCATCTCTTTGCTATTGTGAACAATAAAACAATAAACATGGGTTTTCCTACATTTGTTTGTGTTGCATTTCTGAATTTTTGGGGTACACTCCCAGAAGTGGAATAGCTAGATCAAATAGTATTTATATTTTAAACTATTTAAGAAAACATCTTTAAACTTTTTAAGAGAACATCAGAATGCTTTTTCTAGTTAAATAATTCAATTACAAAAGGACAAATATTGTATCAAGATCACTGTTATAAAAATAGGATCGTTACTTGGAAGGGATGTGTGTGTGATGGGGAGAGTAGGAAAAGGATGCATAGATAATGAGCACTGTATTGAAATAAGTGATGGGAAGGTATTTTTGAAATCAATGGACAACCAGACCTTATGTGTAATGCAGTTAATAAACAGGAAATACATTGAATGAGGAGAGAGGGAAGGATAGAAAATGTTGTGAATGAGTGAGTTAAAAATCAATTAGAGGTGATATATGATTGAGTATTATGGTTAGTACAGGAACCCAGAATTAAGGTTGCATAGAGAAGTGTACTCAGGGTGGGGGATGGGGGTGGAAAGGACGGGGGAATTGTATACTAATGAAGGAATTTTCTTTTTCCCTTTTTCCTTTCGGAGGGGGGAGCGAACTGGTGGGGAGGCGTGAGCAGGGAGAAAAGTGCGGCAATGAATGATTGGAAATACAAAAAAATCAATTTCTCTGTAAACTTTCATTCAAATCACATACACGACAAATAGGGATATCAATGAAGAACACAGCAACATTGTTGTTGTTGTTGTTATGTGCCGTCAAGTCCCTTGCGACTCATAGCAACCTTATGTACAATAGCCCTAAACTCCGCTCTGTCCTGTGCCAATCGCACTCTCTGACACTCCCATCCCAATTATCCGAGTCACTGAATCAATTCACCTCATAGAGGGCCTTCTTTTCCTGCGCTGTCCCTCC
>NW_006399769.1:5769087-5778249 GCF_000299155.1 Elephantulus edwardii
GAATTGGAAGACACAGAAGAATTTCATGAAACAACATATGAGCAAGAGCCTATGGTGATGAAAGAAGAAGTTCAGGCTGCTTTGAAGGAAATGGCAAAACATAAGGCTCCAGGAATAGATGGTATGCCAACTGACATATTTCAATTGACATAGCAACATTACGTAGTCATTATTTCATATTTCCAGCAATGATTATGGATCTTTCTCACCATACATGTGCTTAAGTTTCCCACCAGTTTTGGTTCCTATATTCAAATTGTTGTTGTTAGATGTCAATTATCCAATCTTGTAACATCTCCATGATCATGGATATGTTTTAGTCCATTGTCATGACTGAGTCTCTCCTACTAATCCCTGGACATCTTAGCAAGACAATTTTGCTACTCTTTACCATGTCTCATCACAGGTTGCCTCAAAATACTTTCTTCTTACCATAAGTAAGGCAACAAGATCAGGAAAAGGTGGACTAGGTTCTGAAACTCAAGTCTACCAAATTATCCTGTGTGGAACAGACTGTGCTGAGAACGTGAGCTGGGAAGTGAGATGGTGAGAGCTGAAATAAGAGAGGCATACAGGGCACAGTCCCTTCCTTGAAAGGGTCATCTTTTAGTTAGGGCAATGTGGGAAATGACAGAATATCATCATCACCAACAGATAAGTAAGGAAGTCCTGGAATGGGTAATAGAGTCCCTGGAGTTTGCAAATTGTTGAAATGATTGGCTCCTTATTGAATGGTTGGAGGTCTTAGGGTTGAAGACAAATTATGTAGGAAACCTTGGTAAACAACTACTGAAAAATTAGCCACTGAAGCACCTGCAAAAAACAGGTCTGCCTTGACACACACAGGACTATCATGAGTGGGAATCACCTCTGTGCTTGGGTATGAAGTGGCAGCTACAGCAGTCCTAAAAACAGACGTTATGGCACCTACACCTGGCAGAGTTTACCCTCTCTGGGACATGCTTGATGTTGTTTATCTGCCTTGTTGAATCACTCCGTTTTCCCAAGTTTCTATCTTGTTATACAGTCTTGCCTTTCATTCCCCTCCCAGAAATATTGGCATGTTTCTTTAGTCATTTGTGTTTCTTTACATTACGAAGGCCAGAGGTATATCTTCTCTGATAGATAATGGCCCTCAGTTAAGACTAGCAAAAGCTATTTTGCTTGATGTATTAGTGCCCTATTTTAAAATAATCCTATTCCCTTGATTCTTTAGTATTTACAATTTTTGTAAGTACCGATTATATTTTCTAAGTCAAAGTGGGGTAAAATTAGTGCATTGTATCCTGTTGTTGCTGCTTTCTGGAGTAGTCAGTCTTACATATTTGAACAATACCACCCTGGTGTAATTTTAAAAGGTAAGAGCTTGATTCTTTAAAAAAACACTTAGACAGGCAGTGTGAGCTCTCTCTGAGGATCCTCACATTAGGAGTGTTTTACATATATCACACAAAAGGAAAATGCATTCAGATGGGATGGGCTCTTCCGAGCTGAGAGCTGGACCTGCTGAATTGTGGCAAATGGACCTGTTTCTGCCAACTGCACACTGTCAGCCAGGGTGACATTAAGGCCATCTTCTATTAATGGAAATGGAGTTTGTGCAGAGATAAGGAGACTCTGGACTAACTGGTGGAGGCACATAACCAGTCAGATCTATTGGAGCCACTGACCCTCCTAGGTACTCTCAGGCTAATCAAGACCATGTTTGTACCATGCAGTCCTTGGCAATGTTTTGCAGTCCTGGTGGACTTTGGATATCATCGCTTTGGATTCTGTAGCATGTAAAATTATTGCCAACACAATAATGAATAGTGCTGCATGTGTTCTGATAGTCCAATGGAGAGAAAAAAAATGTGAGTTGGAACACTCAGGGAAGATTTGTGGAGGAGTGGGACTTCAGTCAGGTCTAGAAAGGCAACTAAAATGGAATTGGATCCCTTTATACACACACACACACACACACACACACACACACACACACCAGCTTGGTACACATTCTCATGGGTTTGGCAATTATGCAATGATATAATCATTGCCATTATGTGACCTGATGTGATCAACCAGTCATTTGTAAGGGCTTTAGGGTTGTATGCAATACCAGGTCTGAGCCCTGATCTGATGTGGGGAAGAGTTTCCCTGGGGTGTGGCCCATATACTAGTTTGTTGCGTGAAACATAAGGAGGGAGCACTGGCAGCCTACTGGCAAGAAGCTGCACTCCAATATTGAAGGCATGTGGTTTGAATCTACCAGCTGATCCATGGGGAAAGGATGGGCAATCTCCTTACTTCTAATTAACTGCCTCTGAAAACCTGCCAGAGGATCAGCTACGGCCCAGTTCTGACTTGATGGTACACATCAACAACAATAAGACATAAAGGGAGAGAGAAAAGCACAGAATTGAATGATCTAGCTACAACATCAAAGATATGGATAGCTTCTCAACATCAAGAAGACAAATATCCTCATTACTTAACTGATATGCAACATCATGATAAATTTGTCAACAATTTCATCTTACTTGGATCCATAATCAGGAGAGGTATTTTATTGGGAAAGTCTACTGTCAGGGACCTCTCCAAATTACTGAGGAGCAGTGATGCCAATTTGAAGACTAAAGTGTGCCTGAATAAGGCCATGTGTTTTTTTTTTCAATCACTTGCTATGCATCTAGAGAGCCAGACAAAGATTAAGGATGGCAGAATTATTGATGCCTTTGAGCTGTGATTTTTGAGAAGAGCACTGAATATCCCTTGGATTGCCGAAAGAACAAATAGACATGTCTTGGTTAAAGTGTGGCCAGAGTACTCCTTGGAGGCAAAGATGACAAAGCTTCATCTCACATATCCTGAACATGTTACTAGGAGAGGCTATTTTTTGGAGAGGGTCATCATGCTTGGAAAGGTCGATGGTCAGCAAAAGAGAAGAAAACCCTCAACCAGATTGATTGGCACAATAAATATAAGCAATGGGTGCCAGTGTGTCCATAGATGATGAGGATGGCACAGGACTGGACATGTCTGTCAGATCTGCTGTTCATATAATTGCTGGGTCATACTGGACTATACAGCACCTAACAACACATCAACCACCGAGGAAGAGGAACCAGGAGTGGAATGTGATCTTTTGATCCAGGGACTCTATGCTGAGAAACTCCTAGATTCAGTGAAATACAATGAAAAAGGCCTTCCCATAAAGTTTACATATAGACACAGCTTTCCCTTGTGGCTGGTACTCCAAATCTGGTTTTCTGGCTTTCTTAAATGTCAGAGGATGGATTTTTATCTGTTAGTTTCCACTTGTGGTATATCTGTTATAACAGCACTAGATGACTAAGCTAAAAGGTGACTAGAATATAGATGGGAAGGCCATAGAGCAGAGACCATAGTCATGTGCTGGGCACCTTCTGATCCCAAGTGTGACTTTTGCATGGTTGTAAGGGACTATCCACTTGGGATTTTATTAGTTGACAGTTCCTTGCCAGTATGACAGATCAGTAATTGTGCTGAGTTTTTGTATGCTGTTTATAAGTTCTCCCTTTTCCTTTTAATCTTAAAAACAAAAGCATATTCTGTAAGTTGTTGTTGTTGTGTCATTGAGTTGCCTGCAACTCATAGTGACCTTATGTATAATAGCTCTGATCTCTGCTCTATCTTGAGCCAATTTCACTGTCTCCAACACACTTATCCTCACTATCTCAGTTAATATGTCAATTGATCCAACCATTAGTGTTTGCTTACACCTGTTCCTCCTTGGTTGTATTTCCCAATATGAGGGTTCACACTCAGGTATCATATCTGCTTATCAATTCTAAGTGTTTTGCTCTATTCTCCACAAGGTTTTTTTTTGAAGACCTGTATATATAACTATATATTATGCATAGTAAATTGCTGTAGTATTATATTTGTTGTTGTTGATTGCCTTTGAGTCTAGCATGACTCACAGTGACGAAAATAAAATATAATATATAATGTATAACATATAATAAATAAATTAAATAATAAAGAATATAGAATATATTTGTTGTTGTTGTTGATTGCTATTGAGTCAAGCATAACTCATAGCAACCCTATGAATAAAAGGCGTGAAACCTTTCTTTAACTATTGCCATTTTTCAGAGTTCATAGTTTCCAGAGGCATGTTGCCACTCCTGCTTCCAATATAGAGATAGAGATAGAGATGCTAGAGATAGAGATAGATAGAGATAGAGACAGAGATAGAGAGAGATAAAGATAGAGAGAGAGAGAGAGATGGAGATAGAATAAATACACACACACACACACACACACACACACACACACACACACAATGTCTGTCTACAAGCCATCCAAGACAAGAAAATAGAGAACATTTATCTTACATCGTTGTTATTAGGTGCTGTCAAGTTGACTATGACTTGCAGAGAGCCTATGAACAATAAATCAGACCCTTGCTCTATCCTATAAATCATCACAATCTCTGCCATGCTCAAGTCCATTATCGCAGTCTGTTTCAAGAATTTCGTTTTTTAATAAATTTTTTAATTGTGATTTTAATGAAAGTTTACAGGAAAGTTAGATTTCATTAATTCATTATTGCACATTTTACCCCCTTCCCTCTCATCCTCCTCCCAAAGTTCACTTTAAAAAAAAAAACTCATTCATTGTTGCACAATTACCTCCCTACCTCCCTTCCAGTTGTCAATGTACCTCTTATTCTGGGGTGTTATCATACCTATAATTCCTAATCATATATTCCTTTTAAACTGATCTTTGAGAGTCATCTTCTCTTTTGCTGCCCCCTTATCTTTCCAAGAATGATGCCTTTTTTCCAAGGACTGGCACTTCTTAACAACATGCCCAAAGTAGGAGAGATGAAGTTTCAGTATCCTTGCTTCTAAGGAGCACCCTGATTGTACTTCCTTCAAGACAAATTTATTGTTCTTTTGGAAGTCCATGACTTTTCAAAATCCATTTGAGACTTTGCCAACACCACAATTTAAAGGTGTCAATTCTTCTTTGGTCTTCTTTATTCTTTTTAAGAGACATTTTACAGATTACTTAGATTCCCCAAGGTTTTTCTCCAAATTTATCCTCACTATGGGTAACCACTCTAATTTTATTTGTATTCAGTTAATGTTCTGTGTTTATGTGATGGTGACTTTTTAAAATATCTGTTTTAGTGTTTTACCAGAAAGTGGGCGCTGCAAGTATTAAACTCTACAATGTGGAGTTGATTGAGTGAAGATGATAGGACAAAGTAGGCTAGAAAGGTAGAAACCTTTTATTCAGAACCTTTGGGGCATGGCTCACATACTTACTGAAGCTATATTAGGAAGAAATATTTTTCTGATGGTTACTGCTTACTGATTTTGGCAAAGTCTTACAAGAAATAAATTACTAAAGCCAGTACTAAAATAGAGAAAAGGAAGAGGAGACTGAGCAAAAAGAATCTTGAATAAAGTTAAGCATTCCCAATATTTTATCCTAACAAATTAGACCTTTCTAACAGATTGCCTTTAAGCAGAAGCCGATAGATCAAAGGACAGTGACAAGGCATGGCTAAGAGGCAGAGATTCTTAGAATCATAGATTGTATTTAGTCAAGATTTTGGTTTATGATCATAGATTGATGAAACTCACTGGAAGAAACATATAGAATATCTACTAAAAAGAACTATACTACCTCTAAGGCAGTTCCCAAAATTCTCAACTTGAACCAAAAGTAATGTGCTTTTAAAACATGCAGCACTGATAAAGAATATTCTCTCTAATGTCTATTTTGGATGTGGCTGTAAAGATGGGGAACAAAGGAGATCCTCCAAGAGAACTAAGGGTTGTCAGGTTAGCTGACCCTGAATTTAATTTTCTTTAGCATAGGGAATCCAAAACCATATATATGGTATAGATCATGAATCAATGATTATTGATTGTATGTGTATACATTTTCCCCATTTCTGAGGGTGAATTTTTATTCTATTTTGGGTGTTTTGGAAATGGAGATCTGTTTTAGTCCTTTGTCACTGCCATACAGTTGCTATTGCCTAAACATTAGACAGAATTCAGGTCTGCTCTCCCTAACCCTTTTAGCCAATGCCTTTGGAAATGCCTTTCAATCTACCTTCCCCAGTGGATACCTGATCACCACAGCTGGTTTCACAGTATTGGTACCTGATTGACAAGAATGCTGTAACTGAATGAGATTTTGTGTCTTCTTATGAAGGAGATTAGTGTGTTGTGTATAGATAGAGGGGTTTTGTTTATTTGAGATTGGATAAATATGAGGAGCTAAGGAGGTAGACTGTAGTAGACCTTGTTACAGTGAAATGCTAGTAAATTGATATGGTTTTCATTCTCAACTCCTAGCATATTTCCCTGTACTGTAGAAACTAAAATATTAAAAACTCAGTTTTCAAGATTCTTGAAATTGGGAATCTGGATGAAAAGTGTGCTTCACCAATTAGATGCTTTTAATGTGACATTTGGAAGACAGAAGTGAGGCAGAAGCCATCTTTCACCTATTTTCTGCCATATTATGCAGGCAAATGATGATGATATTGTTAAGAACAGAGGGTATCAGAAGACATTTGCAAAGATGATGGCTACTTGATTATACCTAATGTCTAGGCAGTGGTAGCCTTCCTAATCCCTAGATGACAAATATGCCTGTGTATTGAACTCAGATAGCTCCTGGTGACCTCCTGAAACCTTGTATTACTTTTTGGGTTAGAGGTAGTAGCAATTGAGCTATGACATTCTAGGAGTTACTTTTAGAGGTTTAACCCATCTTTAGCCTGATCTTTAAACCCTCCAGAGATTTCATAAACACCTAATCCCCTGTATCAAATACCTAAGGTGGATTTTGTTTCCTAAGCCTCAACTAATTGCCAGTATAACAAACTTCCTTTTTCTTTTATACAGAGCTCTGAATTTGTTTTGGTGTTCATTTTACCAACCTTCCCATGTGATTCAATAATACAAACCAATCTTGGTAGTTTTGCTTCCCTTTTTATATTTGGTTTGGGAAGGATATTAACATAATTGTGGATTATGGAGATATGAGGAAAATATACTGAGAAGTTCAATTAAGAGTCTTTGCTTTGTAATAGTGATAGATGAGAAATAAACAGTTCCTTTTCCTTCTTTGGGGGTTGTTGAATGGTGTCTCACATTGTGGTAGCCATATTATGTCCAAGAGAGAAGTTTATATTTGAAGAGAATACATTTACTATTGCTGACTGAGAGAGAGAGAGAGAGAGAAACTCAAGTCCTTGATGAAATATTTAAATGGTTGGATTAAATATATTGTGATTTAGAGATTTTTGTAATCTTCAGATAATAAATCTCATTTGAGCCATTTTAACCTGTAGTTTCTGTTTCTTATATTCAAATGACTTTAAATAACCAAATACTTTTAGGTTGTATAGTACTGATCTGTCCATTTGTTGTACAGAGGTAACTCATGGTTGCTCTAATGCTGAACACAGTGACACTGATCTGTCAAATAAGAGAATGGTTATCCATGGTGGACAGTGTTTGGTAGAGCTCTCCAATTAAAACAAGCTTGGAAGCAGGAGAAGCATCCACTACTGAAATAGCTTGCCTCTGGAAACCCTATGAACTTGGAGAAACAATAAAAATTATACAAGTGTTCAGGACTTTTGTTCATAGGGTTGCTATGAATCACCTACAACTTGCTAACACTTAACTACAACAACATAGAGAGAGCTCAGTTGGCCTAGTGGACAAAAAGTGATGCTACCAAGCCAAACGTGGGTGATTTTAATCTGTGGCCCTCAGACATGGTTTTAGTTGTCTTTGGTCAAACATTCTTCTAGGTTGTATAGCATTGGTCTGTCCATTTGCTGTACAGAGAGAGGTAACTCGTGATTGCTGTGATGCTGAACACTGACACTGATGTGTCAAATGTGATAATGGTTACCTATGGTCAACAGTGTTTACTGGAGCTCCCTGATTAAAACAAGCTTGGAAGCAGGAGTGGCATCCACTACTGAAATAGTTTGCCTCCAAGAACTCTATGAACTTGGAGAAATGATAAAATTCACACAAGTGTTCAGGTCTTTTGTTCATAGGGTCACTATGAGTTGACTATGACTCGACAATACTTAACAACAACAACAACGTATGTAGTTGTGTTGGGTCTTGTGTTAACTGTATTTGGGAAGAACATTGTTCTAAGTGCTACAGCACTGGTCTGTCAGTTTGATGTACTGAGATAATTTGGAGTTGCTGTGATACTGAATGCTGTGCTACTAGTGTGTCAAATGACCTAATGATTACGCATGATTGATAGGGTTTGTTGGAGCTCCCAGATTAATATAGGCTTAGAAGCAGGATTGACATCCACTTCTGAAATAGCAGCCTTTGGAAATTCTATAAACATTAGACAAAGGATGATAGTTATAGAACAGGTTTTAGATCTTTTGTTCTTAGGGTCACTATGAATCATACTCAATTCCATGGCACTGAACAACATGTAGTCGCAAACAATATTGAAAATTTTTACTTTAGTGAAATAATGTTTGTAAGTTTCTCTAATTCTTTTCCCCTATGTTTTTCTAGATCAGCCTATGTTTCTAAGTATATTCATCTGCTTTTTGTCTATAAATTAATTGGCCTTTCTAGTTTAGTATAAATGCATTTGTTGTTGTTGTGTACCATTGAGTTGGAGCTGACCCATATCTGACCCTCTACCAGGTTTTCAGAGGCAGTTAATTACATGGAAAGAGATTTCCCATCCTTCTCCCGTGGAGCAACTGGTGGCCTTGAACTGAGTGTCTTCGGGATTGCAGTTTAGTTTATTGCCACTAGGCCACCAAAACTCCCTATAAATACGTTTGCACAATTAAAATGTTTGTTTTATAAATATTTTCGTGATTTTAACTAAAGTTTACAGAAAGGTTGAGCTTTCATTCATTCATTGCTGCACATTTTCCTCCCTCTCACTCCCTTCCACTACCCCCAATCCACTTTGGAAAACACCTCCTGTTTCAAATTGTTGTCATACATACAATGCCTAATAATAAACTACTTTCATACAGTTCTTTTCCTCATCTGATCTAATATAGTGTTCATTATCTATCCACTCTTTTCCTATGTTGTTGTTGTTGTTATGTGCCGTCAAGTCGTTTCCGACTCATAGCGACCCTATGCACAACTGCCCTAA
>NW_006399769.1:5778453-5782430 GCF_000299155.1 Elephantulus edwardii
AAATCTGTTTGTTTTCCTGGCAGTCCAGGGTACATTCAGTACCCTTCTCCCGCACCACAGCTCAAAAGCATCCACTCTCCTTCTGTCCTCCCTAGTCATTGTCCAACTCTCTGATGTCTTTTCCTATATTCTCCCTAAACTCCCATATCAGTCCTATTGTTAACAGGGGTATTATGCAGTATTTGTCCTTTTATGACTGAAATATTTCACTCAGCAAATGTCTTCCAGGTTCACTCATGTTGAGTAGTGTTTTACTAGTATGTTATTTCTCAATACTGCATAATATTACATTGTGTAAATGTACCATAGTTTTTCTACCCATTCATTTGGTGATTGGCACTTGGGTGGCTTCCATCTCTTTCCTGTTGTGAATAACACAGCCATAAACATGAGTGCATATACTTCTGTTTGAGTTGCTGCTCTGGTTTCTGGATATATACTTCATGATGGAATTTCTGGGTCAAATGGTATTTATGTTTCCAACATTTTGAGAAAGCACAGATAGCCTTCCATGGGAATTGAACCATTTTACATCCCACCAACAGTGATTAAGAGTCCCAATCTCTTCATAACTTTGTCAACATTTGTTGTTCGCTTCCCTATTGAACTTTGCTATTGTTGCTGGAGTGAGATGACATTTTATAGTTGTTTCGATTTGCATCTCTTCAATAGTCAGTGATTTTGTACATTTCTTCATTTGTTTGCCATCTGAATGTCTTCTTTGGTGAAGTGTTTATTCACATCTTGAGCTCATTTGTGATTGAGTCATTTACCTTTTTCTTATTGAGGTGCTGGAGTATAAATTTTTTTCTGCTCTGTCTTGAACCAGTCTCATTATCTCTGATATACCTACTTGCCCCATCACTGAGTCAATCCATCTCATCTAGGGTCTTCCTTTTGTGCTGTCTCTCCACAATTCCAAGCATTATGTCCCTTTCAAAGGACCCGTCTGTCTTGGAAACATGCCCAAAGTTTGTCAGGTGGAGTTTCAAAATCCTTGCCTCGAAGAAGAAATTTAAGTTTCACCCTGTCTAGGACAAACCTGTTTGTTCTCCTAATAGTCCATGATATATTCAATAGTCTTTTCAAGCAGCACAGTTCAAAGACATCAATTCCCCTTCTATCATCTTTAGTCACTGTCCAGCTCTCTGAAACATGGCCTGGATGAGGCACACCTTAGTTTCTAGACTGACATCATTGCTCTTCAGTACTCTGGAAAGATTCGCAACAGCAGATTTATCCAACGCAATTCATCTTTTTATTTCCTGGCTGCTGGTACCAAGAGTGTTGGTTCTGGAGCCAAGTAAGCTCAAACTCTTAACAATTTCAAGCTCTAAAACATCTATCATAATTCTACCAACCAGCCCAGTGGTGAGAATCTTTGTTTTCTGCTTCTGTTTTTGTTTTTTTTAATTTTTTTAGTTTTCTTTCTTTTTCATATGATGTTAACAAAAGTTTACAGAAAAGTCGGATTTTCGTTCAATTATTGTTTCACATTTTCTTCCCTACCCCACTAGTTCATTTAAAAAAAATTGTTTATTGTTGCATAATTCCATCCTACCTGTCACCCCCCCTCAGTCAACTTTGCCATGTATCCCTTATTCTGGACTGTAGTCATACAAATAATTCCTAATAATAGATTGCTTTTAAGCAGTTCTTTCTCTCATATGTTCTAATGCAGTGTCCATTATTTAATCCTTCTTTTTTATTTCTTGATATTTTAATGAAAGTTTATAGAGAACTTGCATTTCCATTAATTCATTGTTGCACATTTTACTCCCTGTTCCCTTCGGTTTGCTTTTTTCTTTGGAAATAAATATTTCATTGTTATACAGCCTCCCCCACCCCCACCCCCAACCCCAGTCCACTTTGCTATGCAGCTCTTATTCGGGACTTTTGTTATGCCAGTAATACCTAATCATATATTCCTTTGTTTCCTCCCAACCCCCATGTCAGTCTTGTTTTATAACAGTGGCATTATGCAGTATTTGTATTTTCATGACTGAGATATCTCACTCAGGATAATGTATTCCATGGTCATCCATTTTGTATAATATTTCATGAGTTCTTTGTTTTTCAGTGCTGCATAATATTCTATGATGTCAATATACCACAGCTCCTCTATCTATTCATTTGTTGATGGGCACTTGGGTTGTTTTCAACTCTTTGCTATTGGGAACAAGGCATAATAAACGTGGGTGTGCATATATCTGCTTGGGTGGCAGTTATGGTTCCTTTATGGTATATTCCAATAGTGGAATTACTGGGTCAAATGGTATTTCTATTTGCAACTTTTTGAGAAAGAACCATATTGCATTCCATAGTGGTTGCACCATTTTACAGTCCCACCAACCGTGAATGAGGGTTCCAGCTTCTCCACAACTTCACCAGCATTTGTTGTTTGCTGCTCCGTTGAATTCTGATATTCTTACTGGGGTGAGATGATATCTCGTTGTTTTGATTTGCATCTCTCTTAGAGCTAGGGATTTTGAACATTTCTTCATGTGTTTGTTTGTCATCTGAATGTCTTCTTTGGTGAAGTGTCTGATATATCCTATGCCCGTTTTCCAATTGGGTTGTTTACCTTTATCTTGTTGTGATGCTCGAGTATTCTGTAAATTTTAGATATAAGTCCCTTATCAGACATGTCATTACCAAACATATTTTCCCAGTCTGTGGCTTCCCTTTTTAGCCTGTTGGAGAAGGTTTTGGATGTGCATAGGGATTTGATTCTTAGAAGGTCCCACTCCTCTATTTTACCTGTTCTGGTTGTAGGTTTTTCAGACTGCTTGGAAGACTGTTAATGTTGTGGATTTGTGCTTCTATAGTTCTTCCAAGCTTTTTCTAATGAAGTTTATAGTCCTTGGTTTTAGTCCTAGGTCCGTGATCCACTTTGAGTTGATTTTTGTGTATAGTGTGAGGTGTGGGTCTTTCTTGAGTATTTTGCAGATGGTTTTCCAATTTTGCCAACACCATTTGTTAAAAAGGCTTTCATTTCCCCATTTAACTGATTTCATCTCCTTGCCAAATACCAGGATGTGGACTGATTTCTGGGTTGTCGATTCTCTTCCATTGATTTCATTTCTGTCATTGTACCAGTACCATGCTGTCTTTACAACCACAGCAGTGTAGTAAGATTTGTAATCAGGGAGTGAGATGCCTCCTACTTTGTTTCTCTTTTTAAGGAGTATTTTGCTTATTTGGGGCCTCTTTCCATTCCAAATTAAATTGGAGATTGCCATTTCCATCTCATTGAAGAACAGAATTTGTATTTGTATTGGGATTACATTGAATGTGTAGATTGTCTCTAGTAGAATTTTCATTTTCAAAATATTGAGTCTTCTATCCATGAGCAAGGTATATTCTTTCATTTGATGGGAATTATTTTTCATAGCTCCAGTTCCGTATTCTCTTTGTCACTATAAAGAAATCCAATTGATTTTTGTATGTTGATCTTGTATCCTGCCACTTTTCTGAATTGGTCAACTATGTCCAGTACTTTTCTAAGTATACTATCATATCATCTGCATATAGAGATAATTTTACCTCCTCTTTGCCAATTTTGGTACCTCTTATTATTATTTCGATCTCTTGTCTTATTGCTATTGCTAAGACTTCCAATACAATATTGACTAGGAGAAGTGATAGTGGGCATCATTGCCCATTTCCTGTTCTCAAAGGGAATGCCTTTAACCTCTCTCCATTGAGAACAATGTTGGCTCTTGGGTTTGCATATATACTTTTTACTATGATGAAGAAATTCCCTTCTATTCCTATTTTATTGGGTGTTGGATTTTGTCAAAAGTCTTTTCTGCACCAATTGATAGGATCATGTTGTTCTTTTTCTTTGCTTTGTTAATATAATGAATTGCACTGATTCACAATTTATTTTTCTTGTGTTGAACTATCCTTGCATACCTGTTATGCATCCCATTTGGTCATGGTAATTTTTTTCATATATATATATATATATGTGT
>NW_006399769.1:5783436-5795394 GCF_000299155.1 Elephantulus edwardii
CTTCCTTATCCTTTGTGATGGTTTTTGCATTGAAATCTATTTTATCAGAGATTAATATTGCTACTCCTGCTTTTTTCTGTTTGACATTTGCTTGGTATATTTTTTCCCCCATCCTTTTCTTGTTAGTCTTTCTTTATCTTTATTTTTCAGGTGTGTCTCTTGTAGAAAGCATATTGATGACTTTTTTTAATCCAATCTGCTACTCTTTTTCTCTTCAGTGGTGCATTCAAACCATTCACATTCAGTGTGATTATAAGAGGCAAGGTTTTATTGCTATCATTTTGTTGAGTTCTTTTGGTCTTGTTGCTAATTACTTTGTTCCATCCTGCTTTCTGTGGCACCTCTGTAAGGAGGGCGTCTCTCAGAGTTTCTTGCAACACTAATTTTGTTTTTACAAACTCCCTTAGATTCTGGGAATATCCTGATCTCTCCTTCATATTTGATGGACAATTTTGTTGGGTACAATATTCTTGGTTGACAATTGTGTTCTTTGAGTATTTGTTATGTGTCATTTCACTGTCTTCTTGCTTGCATGGCTTCTGCCAAGAAATGACACTTAATCTGATTTGCTCTCCCTTACTCTTCGTTTCTCTCTCTCTGCTTTCAGAATTCTCTTCTTATCTTTGATTCTGGCAAATTTGACTATGATATGCCTTGTTGGTTTTGTTTTAGGGTCTCTTCTATTTGGTGTTCACTCAGCTTCTTGAGTATATATTCACTCATTCTTCATTATGCCTGGAAAGTTTTCTTCTATTAATTCTTCCACAATTTTTTCAGTGCCTTTACTTGCTTCTTCCTATTCTGGGATTCAAATTATGTGCATGTTATTTCTCTTGAAGGTGTCCCACTTTATTATTAGGTTTTCTCCTTTTTCTTTCCTTTTTGATTCTGCTTTTTGTTCTAGAATATCAGTGGTGACAATTCTGTCTTTTATTTCACTTGTTCTGTGTTCCATCTCTTCAATCATGTTCATGTGTTCCTCCATCTTATTGACAACTTGGTCCTCATATTTTGCATTGTGGTTTCTTGTTTCTTCCAGAGCCTCTAAAGCCTCATTTGTTTTCTCTGCATTGTTTTGGATTGGTTTTTTTTAAGCTTCTCCTGGTTTCTGCTTGCAGTGTCCTGTAATTCTTCACCTCTCTTCACCCATTGAAAATATTCAATCATTGTTCCTTTAAATTCTGTGCCAGAAATTTGCATGAGACTTTCTTGCTTCAGGAAAGTCATTGACATTTTGTCACTTTGTGGGGGTGACGTCTTGTTTTGGGCTTGTGTAGGGAGTGAGGTAGTCTGCTTCTTATGTGATATTGCTGTAGTAGAGTTTTTCACACCTAAGGCAATAGCAGGTTCTTGATCTGACATCACTGTTACAGAGGAAGGTGGGGCATCTACCCTGCTTGGGTTTCTCTCTGAACTTCTAACTCAAGGGAAGATTTGCTTCAGTTCAGGAGAGAAAAGGACTGGAAATTGGCAGCTTCCTATGTCAAACAATGGTGTGCTCCAGGTTAAAGGCATTTAATTGACTAGGCATGAGAAAATACAAGTAGAGCATGGAAACCTAAGGTGGGTGTTTGGGGAGATGCTTGCAGGGCAGACGTTCATGAAGACCTGAATGGAAAACCAGGAAGCCTTGGTTTTCCCTTTGAGGACTGCATCTCCTGACTAACTCGAGCTCCAGCTGTCCCGCTCCCTTCTACTCGAGCTCAAGGGGTCCTACATGGTCTAGCCAAACAGCAATGATCCCCATAAAGTACCTAGTTATTAGCCATCCATAGCATCTGGCAATGCATCAGCTGCTGTTGATGTGGTGGCTGCTGCTGCTGTTGTTTTCTGATTTTAAATCATACTCTGTTTCCTTGTTCTCTTTTGATGACTGCTTCCTGGTCCAAGCATAGATTTCACATTAGCACAATCAAGTGTTTTTGGATTTCCAGCCTTCTCGATGTTAGCCACAATTTGTTATGATTCACACATTCAAATGTCTTTGCATAATCAATGAACTACATTCCTCTTGAACTCTTTGCTTTCAGCCAAGATACATCTGTCATTGGCTATAATATACCTATTGTCACAGCCACTTTTATACTTTTCTAAATTGTGAATATAGTGAAAGTTAATAGAGGACTCATATTCCTATTCATTCATTCATTGTTACACATTTACCTCCCTGCTCACCCACCCCCAGTTCACTTTTCTCTTTTTAAAAAATTCTTTCATTGTTATACAATACCCACCCCTAGTCCATTTTACTATGTAGCTCTTATTCTGCACTGTTGTCATGTAAATAATACCTAATCTCATATATTCCTTTTAAGCAGTTCTATTCCTCATCTCTTTCAATGCAGTGTACATTATTTATCCCCTCTTAGTTTTCCCCAAACTCCAATGTCTGTTCTGGTTTATAAGAGTGGCATTATACACTATTTAGTTTTTTGTGACTGAGATATTTCACTCAGCATAATGTCCACCAGGGTCACCCATTTTGTATAGTATTTCATGAATTCCTTGTTTTTCAGTGCTATATAGTATTCCAGGAGAACAATAAAGATGCATACTTTCCCATATATTTTCTTCTATATACAGAACAGGTCATTCAGGAGGGAGGGTGGGTTTTATGAGGAAGAATGTAGCGTCAGAATTGGAGAAAGACTCATCAACAATCTGCATTATTGGAATGGCATAGCCTTGATGCTGCAATTGCAGAGGACCTGAAATGTTTGGTGCAGAAGATCAGGGACTCGAGTCTTCAATATAGATTGAAGTCCAACATCAAGAAATCAAAGATTCCCACCACTAGGCCAACTGGCAGCATCATCAGATAGAGAAAAGCATGAGGTGGTTAACAGTTTCAGCTTACTTGTTTCCACAATCAACACTCTTCTCAGGTGGGATGTTAAAGGGTCTCACAATTTGGTGGGGGCAAAGGGTTGAGGAAAGGAAATGGGAAAGATCCAGAAGAGACCTGAAATGATGGGGTAGTGGTGGGCATAGTTCAATGGTGACTAATTATATAAAATACAAAATATGGGGAGATTGTATGAAACACAATGTGAATAAAGTAAAGTGTGAACAACAACAACAACCCCAACCCCCCGCAAAACCCAACAAACCAAAAAACACAATTTGTTGACTCTTCCTCAAATTCTGATTGGAGCATTCTTCTTCATAAAGTCCAGCAACTTAAATGATTTGTTCAGCATATAGATTGAAAAGATATGCAGAAATAATACATTCCTGATGCATTCTTTTCTTGATTTTGAACCATTTAGTGTTCCCTTACTCTGTTAGAACAACAGCTTCCTTTTCTATATAGATGTTTTGCTTGAGCACAATCAAGTTTTCTGGGATTCCCATTCTCTCAGCAAAAGCCACAATTTGTTGTGATCCATGAAGTCAAATACATTTGCACAGTCAATGAAACACAAATCAACATCCTTTTAGTATTCTCTACTTTTAGCCATGATTCATGTGATATCAGCAATGATATCTTTAGTGCCATGGCCTCTTCTAAATTCAGCTTGTATTTTTATAATCTTCAGATTTTGCTTTCATGTGCTATTAGCATTGTTATTCTCTAGGATCATCTTTTTTTGGGAATGGTAATAAATATGGATCTATTCCAATCAGTTGACCAGACAGCTATACTCCGGATTTCCTGGCAGAAGCTGGTGAATTGCATCTTTTTGCTGAAATATGTCAACTGGAATTCCATCATTTACGGGGTCTTATTTTTTCCATTTCCTTCAGAGTAGCTTAAACATCCTCTTTCATTACTATTAGTTCTTGACCATATCCTGAAAGGGCTCTGTGTCAGCCAATTCTATGTATGCTATCTTCTTTTGATGTTTCATAGATCTTCCAATATATTGAAGTATTTAATATTTAAGTATTGCAACTCACAGCTTGAGTTTGTTCTTCAGTTCTTCCAGTTTAAGAAATGCTGAGTGAATTCTTCATTTATTGCTTTTCTGATTCCAGATATTTGCACATTTTATTATAATACTTTCCTTTGTCTTTGCAAGCTGCCCTTTGAAATCTTCTGTTCAACACTTTTACTTCCTCATTCCTTCTCTTTGTTTTGGCTTCCCAGTGTTCCAGTGCAATATTCAGAGTGTCCTCTGACATCCCTCTTGATACTTTCTTCCTCCTCTGTCTCTGTAATGACCTTTTGCTTTCTTCATGGATGATATCATTGAAATAATCACACAGCTCATATGATCTTTCATTAGTGTTCACGTTCTTAAAAACTATTCTTGAGAAGGTTTTATAAAATTCAGGAAGAATAAACTCAAGGCCATACCTTGGTTTTTGTGGATTACTTTTCATTCTTCTAAGATCAATTTGAACTTCCATATGAGTAGCTAATGGTCTGTTCCACAATCAACCCTGGCCTAGCTTTCACAATTGTTCTAGAGCTTCTTCAACAATTCTTTCCACAGATGTAATCAATCTGATTCCTATGTAGTCCATCAGGTGAATTCCACCTGTATATTTGTCATTTATTTGTATTTTGAATAAATATATCACTGGCTGCACAAAATTATGCCATTCTATCTTCAGCCTCTTTTCTGTTACCAAATCCATATTTTCCCAAGTACTGGTCCTTCTTCTTTGTTCCTAACTTTTGCATTCCAGTCACTAATTATTATTATTAAAGAATTTTGGCTGTATGTTCAATTGATTTCAGCCTGCAAAAGTTGAGATAAATCTTCTATTTCTTCCTCTTTGGCTTTAGTTGTCAGTGCATATATTTGAATGATAGTAGTAGTAACAGGTCTTCCTTGTATGTGTATAGATAGTGTCCTATCTCTCACAATATTGTACTTCAAGATGGATCTCAAAATGGTCTTTTTTGCTAAGATTACAACTCCATTTTCCCTCACTTTTTTTATTCCTTGTAGTCCATGTTATCCATCTCACCTCGTCAATGACTATTATGTCAATATGTATGTGTTCTGTTTCTTTTTTTCCCCCACAATGTCCAATTTCCCTACACTCACACTTCATGCATTTCACATTCCAGTTATTAGTGACTATTTGCTACTATTCCTTTTAAATTTGTCAAGGCTTTGTGCTTTATATATGGTCTATTCTGGAACCTCTTTTAGGCATGCTGGGGGAAAATGTGCATTGAGCTCTTATTGTATTCTGTTGATATTGTATTCTGTTAATATCTAGGAGGTAGAGTTTATTAATTGTGTAGTTTAGTTCTTCTGATTCTTTGTTGAGTTTCTTCTTGTTATCCTGACTTTCACCAACAGTGGTATATTGAAGTCTCCTGCTACTGTTGTGATGTTATCTATTTCTGTCTTCAAGTCTGTCATTATTTGTTTTATGTATTTTGCAGCTCAATCACTTGATGTATAGATATTAAAGTTACGTCCTCTTGCTCTATTGACCCCTTAAGGATGAAATTGTGTCCTTCCTTGTTTCATGTTGGTTTTTATCCTGTCTTTTCCTTGATTGCTATTTGCTTGGGAAACTTTCTTCCACTTTTCTATCTTTAGTTTCTTTTTTGTCTTCTGTAGAAAGCATAGTGATGCATTTTGGTTTGTTGTTGGTTTGCTTTTTAATCCAATCTGTTACTCTTTTTCTCTTGGTGCATTTAAACCAGTGCATTCACATTCAGTGAGATTATAAACTGCCTAAGTTTATTGCTCTCATTTTGTTGGGCTATTTCTGTGTTGTTGTTGATTGCTTTTCTCTATCCACTTTTCTGTATTATTTCTATTTGAAGAATTTATTTTAGTAATTGTTCTTAAGTTGCTGACAATATTATTTTAAAACTATATTAATAGTTTATATAATCATGTACATATTCTAAATCAAAGAATTTAAATAAAATACAGTTTTCTAGAAATTATGAAGACTATATCCTTGCATAAATATGGCCTGATTATTTTATGTATATATTTAATATTTTATCAAATATAGTGGCCTAGTTGTAAGAAATTGCACTGTAAAAACCAAAGGCACTCGGTTCAAATCCACCATCTTCTTAATGTGAGAAGGATGGGAAATCTCCTCTCATGCAATTCTCTGCCTCTAAAAACCCATTTGGAGGTTAGCCATGGGTCGGTTCCTTCTTGATTGTACTTAAAAATAACAGCATATTTCTTATAGGTATATACTTAAAAAGGCTTACTATTTTTAAACCATTAGTCATATCTATGAAAAATAGATTCTTTGAAGTATATAGTATTGAATACATCTTTAATTAGTTTTACCATATTATATATGTTCTTGATTAGAATTCTTGTAACTAAAGTAAAAAAATACTAGAAACATAATTTAGCTGCTCAAGAAAACTTATAAGTTCTGTGAATCGTTTGATTGTGGAATTAATCCTTTAGTAAAATGCTTTTTAGGAAAATTATCTTTTGGCAAACCAGTCCATGAATCAATCAGTTATTTTGACAAATGGACTTTTAGTCAATTGTTCAACTTCATAACTGTCTTAATAGCTCATGAAGCAAATACCTTATTTCTTCCTTGTTCAGATTTTTCTGGATTCCTTATGAACCTCTACTTTAAAGTGTGAATCTTAGAATATAATTTATTCTACCATAAATCTTACTGAAACTTTGTTAATAATTGCACTATTGAATTTTTCATAATATGTTATTATTGATGTCTAGTAGTGCTATTGATTTTCTTATGCTGATGCTGTACCCAGGCAGTCTTTTCAAAGCTATATTTATTTTCTTTGCATTTTCTATGAACATAATTATGTTTTCTGTAAATTAATTTTTTCTTTCTTCTTTATTTTTCCTTCATGATATTAGATATTTTTAGAATCTCTGATAAAATGTTGTATAAGAGGAGTTGCAATGATCATCTATGTCTTACTCTTAGATTTAGCACATATATTATTTTAAAAATTATAATTAACTCCCTTCAAATGAAATTCCATTAAATTTTTTTATCCAATATTTCTACTTTTATTTACAAATATCACATAAATGGATTCTAGTTGAACCTACATGTTTTAAATCCACCGGCTAAAAACATATTAATATTGTAAACATGGCAATATTTAATACAGTATCTAGTCTAAAATATTTTCATGTCATGATCACATTTGTTATAGCTGAAATCAAATTGATACACATTAGAGAATTATCAGCAATGGTTGCTCACTTGACAACTGGGGGGCCAGGGCAGGGGGCAGGCGTGACATTGTATTATCTCAGAAAAATCTTCAAAGTTAAGTTAAAGCTTGTCTTTGATTGACTTGGCGTATCCTCTTTTTTCCCCCCATATCCACAAACTAAAGATTGACACAGGAAATAGCTAGAGCCCCTTCTAATTTACAGGACTTTAAAAAATCAGTTTAAGATTCCTGGAAAGAGAGTGTCTGTTGTTGAAGACTTTAAAAAAAAAAAAAAAAAAAAAAAAAAAAAAAAAAAAGAAAAATCCTGCTGCAAAATAAACTTAATGGAAGAGGGACTTGTGACTGGAGTCCATTGGCCATTAGTCCTGCTTCGGCGGCAGCTGCCTCTTCCAAGCCTCATTCAAGTAAACTAGCCGTTTGTAGATGACGACAAGGAGGATGAAGTTCAGCACATACGTGGTGACGCAGATAAGGCAGAACTCCTTGAGTACAAAGTACAGAATGTAGGCCAGGTACAGCGAGCCCACGACAGACGCGATGGAGGACGTCATGAGGATCAACGCGGTGACTGCGCAGGCTGTCATGCTAAGTAATAATTGTAGTATATAAAATATAAGTACAAAGACACTGTTTGGCTGGTTTAATACACCATCCTGTCCAAAAATGGAACCCAAAAGGCCAAATCCTCGGCCCCATCTGGAGGCCAGGGCGGCGGAGCACTTCACCCAGGGGTCCAGGTCGCAGAGGGCCCGGTGCTCGGTGTTCCGCTCCTTCTCGCTCTCCACGTGGTAGGCGTAGATGTAGAGCAGGATCCCAGCGGCGGACACTGTTTACCGGGCTGCCCGCTCCCACGGCGGCACCGAAACTCTCAGCAGGACGGGCGCCGCCATCTTCACCCCCCGCCCTCTGCCTCCACCTCTGGCCGCCACCCCTCGGGGCCCGACCCAGCCACCACCGCTGCCGCCGCCCGAAATTTCATTAAATTTTAAGCACTAAAGAAAATGTTAATACAGGTGTTAGATAGTTTCTTTTGCCAGATTAAAAGATTTCTAATTCCACCACAAGATAAAGGTAAATATCTCAATTGAAAAATGGACACAGGATATGAACAGGTACTTCACCAAAGAAGACATTCAGATGGCAAACAAACACATGAAGAAATGTTCAAAATCCCTAGGTCTAAGAGAGATGCAAATAAAAATAATTATGAGATATCATCTCACCCCAGTAAGAATAGCAAAATTTAACAGAACCATCAAATGTCGGCAAGGTTGTGGAGAAACTGGAATCCTTATTCACTGTTGGTGGAAGTGTAAAACGGTTCAACCACTAATGGAAGGCTGTTATGGTGCTTCCTCAAAAAGTTGCAAATAGAAATACCATTTGACCCGCAATTCCACTACTGGGAATTTACCCTAAAGAAACCAGAACTGCCTCCCAAGCAGATATATGCACACTCATGTTTATTGTGGTTTTGTTTGCAATAGCAAAGAGCTGGAAACAACCCAAGTGCCCATCAACAAATGAATGGATAGAGAAGCTCTGGTACATTCACATATTGGATATTTATTATGCAGCATTGAAAAACAAGGAACTCATGAAATATTATGCAAAATGGATGACCCTAGAGGACATTATGCTGAGTAAAATATCTCAGTCACAAAAGGACAAATATTGCATAGGGCCACTGTTGTAAAATGAGACTGACATCGGGGTTGAGGGAAGGCAGAGAAGGAGGGCATGAAGGATGTATACTGCATTGAAACAGATGAGGGAGAGAACTGTTTAAAAGGGCTATGTGATTGGGTATTATTGTCATTACAGGAGTCCAGAATGAAGGTTGTACAGTGGAGTGGACTTGGGGGGAGAGGTTGCATAACTATGAAAGAGTTTTTCTTTTACTTTTCAAGAATATTGAATTAAGGGGAGAGGGGGTGAGCAGAGATAAAAATGCAACAATGAATAACTGGCAACCCTAAGTCTCTGTAAACTTTCGTTAAAATTAATAATAAAAAAATTGTTAATCTTACTGTTATGAGACGATATATCATAGTTGTTTTGATTTGCATCTCTCTTAGAGCTAGGGATTTTGAACATTTCTTCATGTGTTTGTTTGCCATCTGAATGCCTTCTTTGATAATGTGTCTGTTCATATCTTGTGCCCATTTTGCAATTGAGTTATGTATCTTTATCTTGTTGTAGTGCTGAAGTATTCTATAAATTCTAGATATAAGTCCCTTACATGTCATTACCAAATATATTTTCTCAGTCTGTGGCTTGCCTTTTTCACCCTGTTGGATAAAGTTTTTGGTGTGCATAGGGATTTGATTCTTAGAAAGTCCCATTCATCTAATTTATCTTTTCCTGGTTGTAGGTTTTTCAGGATGCTTGGGAGACTGTTAATTCTGTGGATTAGGGCTTCTAGAGTTCTTCCAAGATTTTCTCTAATGAAGATTATAGTCCTTGGTTTTAATACTAGGTCCTTGATCCACTTCGAGTTGGATTGTGTGTATAAAGTGAGGTGTGGATCTTGCTTGAGTTTTCTACAGATGGTTTTCCAACTTTGCCAACACAATTTATTAAAAAGGCTGTCATTTCCCCACTTAACTGATTTAATCTCCTTATAAAAATCAGTTGTCCATAGGCAGATGAACTGATTTCTGGGTTCTCAGTTCTATTTTATTGCTCTATGTGTCTCTCATTGTACCAGTACCATGCTATCTTGATCACCACGGCAGTGTAGGAGGATTTGAAATCAGGGAATGAGATGTCTCCTACCTTGTTTCTCTTTTTAAAGAGTGCTTTTCTTATTTGTGGCCTCTTTCCAATCCAAATGAAATTGGAGATTGCCTTTTTCATCTCATTAAAAGAATGGGATTGGTATTTGTATTGGGATTGAATCAAACATGTTAATTCTTTTTGGTAGTAAAAACCATAGTAAGAGACAAAGAAACACTATGTAAGAATTACAAACTATATAATGCTTAAAGTGTCAATATAATAAGAGGCCATAACCTTAATTAATATCTATGCACCAAATGATATGACTGCAAAATACACAAACTGCACAAAGCACTGGAGTTAGAGAATCAAAAAGGGACTAACTCACTCAGCATTTCTTAAGCTGAAGGAACTGAAGAACAAATTCAAGCTTTAAGTTTTAACACTTAAAGATGTTATGGGCAGACTACTGAATGATCCAGGAAGCATCAAAAGAAGATTGAAAGTATACTAAGAGACCCAGTAAAAAAAGAACTGGCTGAGATAGAAGAATTTCAGGAAATAATTTTGATCAAGAAGCAACAGTGATGAAGGAGGAAATTAAAGTTCCTCTGAAGGAAGTGAAAAAAAAGGGGGGGGGCAAGAATTGATAGAATACAAAGTCACATAGTTCAACAAACAAATGCAGCCCTAGCTGTGCTCACTCGGTTGTGTCAAGAAATCAGAAGGACAGCTTAATCAACAGCTTCCAATTAACTGGAAGATGTCCATATTTATTCCAATTTCCAAGGTATGTGATCCAACAGAGTGTGGAAATTATCGAACAATATCAATAAAAGCTTGCTGAAGATTATCCAAAAATGACTTGAACAGTACATAAACATAAAACTGCCAGAAATGCAAGCTGGACTTAGGAGAGGCTGTGTCACTTAGAATATTGTCAATATCAGATGCATTTTGGCTGAAAGTAGAGAATACCAAAAGAATGTCTGCTTGTGTTTTATTGACTATGCAATCGCATTTGACTGTGTGAATCACAACAAATTGTGGTCATAAGAAGAATGGGAATCCAAGAACATTTGATTGTGCTCATGGGAAACCTATACTTGAACAAGGAAGGAATTATCAGAAAACAGAAAGGAAACACTGCATGGTTCAAATCAATAAAGGAATGCATCAGGGATGCGTCCTTTCCCCATACCTTTTCAATCTGTATGAAGAACAGATCATTTGGGAGACTGGACTCTATGAAGAAGAATGTGGCATTAGAATGGATGAAAGTCTTACCAACAACCTGCATTATGCAGATGACATACCCTGTTTGCCCAAATTGAGGAGGACTTGAAGTATTTGCTGCAGAAGGTCAGAGACTTCAGTCCTCAATATGGACTAAAGTCACCATTAAGAAAACAAAGATTCTCACCACAGAGCCAATTGGCAGTATCATGATAGATGGAGAGGGAAAAAAAAAAGAGGTTGTGGAGTTTATCTTTCAATATAACCTCTCTAGCCCTTTTTTTATGTTACTATGCAGATGGACAGGACTAAACATATGGGGCATGTGGGCTATCCACAATGGAATTAGCTATCTACCATTCCACAAGGAGACTCGCCATTCTCAACAATCTACAGGGGATTGGCTAGTCTCAGCAATGACTTGAAGAGCTCTGAAGAACAAATTCAAACCTCAAGTTTCTATACGTAAGGATGCTTTAGGCAAAATATTAAATGATCCAGGAAGTATTTAAAAGAAGATGGAAAGCGTATACAGGTCACTATATTGAAAGAAATTGGCAGACACAAGAATTTAATGAAATAACATATGAGCAAGAGCTTATGCTGATGAAGGAAGAAGTTCAAGCTGCTTTGAAGGAATTAGCAAAAAATAAAGCCCCAGGAATAGATGATATACCAATTGGCACATTTCAAATAACAGATGCTGCCCTGGATGTACTCACCAAGTTGTGCCAAGAAATCTGGAGAAAAATCCCTTGGCCAACTGACCGGTTGTTGTTGTTGTTATGTGCCGTCGAGTCGTTTGCGACATATTGCGATGGGAAAGTCTGTGGTTAGGGACCTCTCTAAAGTACTCAAGAGCAACGGTGTCTCTCTGAAGACTAAGG
>NW_006399769.1:5796859-5800029 GCF_000299155.1 Elephantulus edwardii
ACTCCTTGGAGGCAAGGATTCTGGGGCTTTGTCTGACATACTTTGGACATGTTGTAAGGAGAGACAGGTCCTTGGAGAGGGACATCATGCTTGGTAGGATGGAGGGACAGCGGAGGAGGGGAAGACCCTCTATGAGGTGGATTGATTCAGTGCTTGGGGTAATCGGGATGGGTGTGTCAGAGGCAATGTGATTGGCACAGGATAGATCAGGGTTTAGGGCTATTGTACATAGGGTCGCTATGAGTCACAAAAGACTCGATGGCACATAACAACAACAACAACTCACTGCAGGTAACACGCTGAATCCCAAAAATCGACTGGCTGGATTTGGGAGTCAATGTAGATCAGGGACTGCTTGGAGATGGCTGACTTTGACTTTGGCCCACTCACTGTAGGGAATATGCTTAGTCCCAGAATCTGCAGGATGGGTCTGGGAGTTAAAATAGTTCTGTCGTGGCATGGAGTCTTCATATTAAGACTTCAGCCCACTCACTGCAGGGAATGCGCTTGCTCCTTGAAGGTCACGGGGATAGGTCTGGGAATCAAAGTAGTGCTGGGGCAGCATGCAGACTGCAGATTTTTACCTCAGCCCACTCACTGAAAGTAATACACCTAGTCCCAGATAGTCAGGGGTGGATTTAGAAGTTAAAATAGTGCTGGATTGGCATGGAGGTGGCAGATTTTTACCTCAGCCCGCTCACTGAAGGTAACCTGTTGGTTCCAGAAGTCAGCGGGATAGAGGCAGCAGATTTTGACACTGGCCCATTACTGCAGGAAATGTACCTGGTTCCAGAGTCCATGGGTTGGGTCTGGGAATTAATTTTGGGGCGGCATGGAGTCAGCTGATTTTGAACTCAGCTGACTCACTTCAGGCAATGGGTCGGGTCCCAGAACTCCACGGGTTGGGTCTGGGAGTTAAAATAGTTCTGAGGAGGCATGGAATTGGCAGATTGTGGCCTTTGCCCACGCACTGGAGTTAAGGCACCTAGTCCCAGAAGTCCGTGGGCTGGAGGCGGCAGATTTTTGTATTGGTCTACTCACTGCAGTTAAGGCAATTGGTCCTAGAAATCTGCAGCCTGAGTAGGGAGTTAAAATAGTTCTGTTGCAGTGCGGAGTCTTCACGTTAAGACCTCAGCTCACTTAATAAAGGTAATGCCCCGACTCCCAGAAGTCCATGGGCTGGGTAAGAATTAAAATAATGCTAAGGTATTGTAGAGTCTACCCATTCAGACCTCAGCCCACTCACTGCAAGTAACGCTCCCTGTCCCAGAGTTCTGTGGGCTGGATCTGGGAATTAAAATAGTTCTGTCTGAGCATGGTGGTCCACTTGTGTGCAAGTTTTTGGGGTCGTGTGCTTTTCAGGTTTGTGTTTGATGTGCAAGACTGCTCTTCCCCCCAGGAGGGAGGCCCTTGGCCTAGGGTTTAAGGCAGGCAATGGCTTAAAGCCCCAAAGATTCAAATTGGGTTTGTTTTTGGTTGGTTTGGGGTTTTGGGTTTTTTTGGGGGGGGCAGACATTCTTCTAGGTTGTATAACACTGGTCAATGCATTGCTGTACAGAGGTAACTTGTGGTTTCTGTGATGCTAAACACTGTGACACTGATATGCCAAATGGGTACCCATGGTGGACAGTGTTTGGTGGAGCTTCCAGATTAAAATAAGCTTGAAAGCAGGAGTGGCATCCACTCCCGAAATGGCTTACCTCCAGAAACTCTATAAACAATGCTCTCAGGCCTTTCGTTCATAGGGGCACTATAAATCCTCTCTGACTCGATGGCACCTGACAACAAACAACAAATTCTTGCTGCTACTATAGAGAAATCTGGCTTATTTTTGTATGTTGATATTGTATTCGGCCACTTCACTGATCTGATGCACTAGTTAAAGCAGTTTTACTGAATTTTTGTAGTTTTCTATGTACACTACCATATCATTTGTATTTAGTGATACTTTTACCTTCTCTTTGCCAATTTGAATGCCCCTTTTTTTCCTATCTAGCCTTATTGTTCTTGTTCAGTCATCTATTATGATATTGAATTGGAGTGGTGATAATGGGTATCTTTGTCTGGTCTTCTTTCACAATGAGTATGTCTTTAATCTCCTTTTAGAATGAGGTTAGCTGTTGGTTTAGCATATTGTCTCTTAACTATGTTGAGGAAATTCCCTCTATTTCTGTTTTGTTGAATGTTCTGATCACAAATGGTGCTGGATTTTTGTCAAAGTCTTTTGTATAGTAGTTGAGATAAACCGTTTGTAATTCTTACATAGTGTTCCCTTGTCTCTTACTATTATTGTTTCCTCTTTTTTTTTCTCCAAATTTGCTCGAGTATAGCTTTTCCATACTATTCTGTTACTATTCTTTTTTGGTGGTGGTTTGATTCTGTTGTTATATAGCCCTTTTAATTGTGGTTCTTATTCTTTGTTTCGTTGATGACTACATTGTATTAAACTTAATTGTTTTTATTAGGTTTAACCATCCTTGCATGCCTGTTATGAATCCCATTTGATCATGATGAATTAGTGTTTTGATTTACAATTTTATTATATTGACTAGGATTTTGTTAGGGATTTTAACATCTATGTTCATAAAGGGAATTGGTCTATAGTTTTCTTTTTTGGTATTATCTTTATCTGACTTCGGTTATCAGGGTAATGCTTGCTTCATGGAAAGAGTCTTTAATTGTTCCTTCATTTTCTATTTTCTGAAATAGTTTAACTCATGATTGGTAATAGTTCTTTTCTGAATGTTCAGTAAAATTTGCCTGTGAAATTGTTCTGGGGCTTTTATTTTTGTTGGGAACTTACTTCTAATCTACTTGATTCTTTTGTGATTGGCTTGTTCAAATGCCCTACTTTACTCTGTGTCATTTTGGGGAAAGTGAATTTTTAAAAATTTATCCATTTCTTTTTTTCAAATGTGCTTGATTAGAGCTTTTCTACACTATTCTGTTAGTATTCATTTTTGGTGCTGGTTTGATTCTCTTGTTATATAGCCCCTTTCATTTCTTATTTGAGTTATTTAAGTATTTTCTTTCTTCTATTTTTAGGCTTGCTAATGATTTGTCAATTTTTTAAAATTTAAATTTATTATTAATTTCAGTAAAAATTTACGGAGACTTTGGATTTCCATTCATTCATTGTTGCACTTTTCTCCCCTCCCAACCCTCCCCCC
>NW_006399769.1:5800584-5803483 GCF_000299155.1 Elephantulus edwardii
CCAGTAGTGGAATTGCTGGGTCAAATGGTATCTCTATTTGCAACTTTTTGAGAAAGTGCCATACTGCCTTCCACAGTGGTTGCACCATTTTACACTCATACCAACAGTGAATAAGGGTTCCAGTTTCTCCACAACCTCGCCAGCATTTGTTGCTGTTCTGTTAAATTTGGCTGTTCTTTCTGGAGTGAGATGATATTTTGTAGTTGTTTTTGATTTGTCAATTTTAATGACTCTTTCAAAAAACCAACTCCTGGTCTTTTTGATAGTTCTGATTGTTTTTCTGTTTACACATACACAATCCTGCTTGTTGAAACTGAGGCAGCCCTGAAGTGCTTGCTGCAGAAGGTCAAGGACTGCAGTCTTCAATATGGATTGTAGCTCAATATCAAGAAAACAAAGATTCTCACCACTGGGCCGATTGCAGCATTATGATAGATGGTGAAGAGATTGAAAGCGTTAACAGCTTTAGTTTGCTTGACTCCACAATCAATACTCTTGATACCAGCAACCAGGTAATAAAAAGATTAATTGCATTGAAAATGTCTGCTGTCAGGCACCTCTCCAGACTACTGAAGAGCAACAACATCAGACTGGAGGCTAAGGTGTACCAGATCCAGGTTAGTCTTTTAAATTGCTTGCTATGCATCAGAGAGCTAGACAATGGCAAGGGATGGTACAAAGAGAACGAATGCCTTTGAACTGTAGTGCAGGAGAAGAGTATTGAATATAACATGGACTACTAGGAAAACAAACAGGTTCATCCTGAAGAGGGTGAAACCAGGCTGCTCATTGGAAGCAAGAATTCTGAGGCTTCATCTGACATACTTTGGCATATTGCAAGGAGGAACTAGTCCTTGGAGAGGGACATCATATTCGGAAGGGTGAAGGGACAGAGAGAGATGAGATAGATTGATTCAGTGACTGGGGTAATGAGGGTAGATGTGTCAGAGACAGTAAAGTTGGCACAGGATAAAGCAGGTTTCAGGGCTGTTTTACATGGGGTCTCTATGAGTTGCAAGTGACTCGACGGTGTATAACATCAACAATTCCATTTACTTCTGCCCTATCTTTGTAATATCCTTTCTTCTAGGAGTTGTGGAGTTTGCTTGCTGTTCTTTTCCTCTTTGTTGGAAATGCTAGGTTGTTAATTTTTTTTTTTAGTTCTATCTTTTAAATGTGTTTGCTTTGCAATCACCTGTTATGCATCAGAGAGTTGGACAATGACCAAGGAGGATAGAAGGAGAATTGATGCCTTTGAGCTGTGGTGCTGGAGAAGAGTATTGAGAATACCATGGACTGCTAGGAAAACAAACAGATTTGTCCTGGAGAGGGTTAAACCAGGTGGCTCCTTGGAGGCAAGGATTCTGAGGCTCCGTCTAACTTACTTTGGACATGTTGTGAGGAGAGACCGGTCCTTAGAGAGGGACATCATGCTTGGGAGGGTGGAGGGACAGCGCAGGAGAGGAAGGCCCTCTATGAGGTGGATTGATTCGGTGACTGGGATAATTGGGATGGGAGTGTCAGAGACAGTGCGATTGGCACAGGACAGAGCGGAGTTTAGGGCTGTTGTACATAGGGTCGCTATGAGTCGCAGGTGACTCGATGGCACATAACAACAACAACAACATTGCTATGAGCTGACATCTGGGTTCTCTTTTTGCTTTACCCCAGAAGTTCTATCTAACATGTTGTGTTTTCATTGTCTTTTGAGAAATTTTAAATTTCTTATTGTACCTAATAGTGATCAAGTAGGGTGTTATTTAGCTTCCAAGTGAATTTTTTTTTCTCTTTTATCCTCTTGTTGATTTCTAATTTTAGAACATTGTGATCTTCAGAAGATGATTTGTAGTATTTCAATGTTTTTTTAAAAATTTATCCATGCTTGCCTTGTGACCTAACATATGGTCTATTCTGGAGAATGTGTGCTGGAGAAGGTAGAGTGTGTATTGACCTTTTGTTGGGTGTAGTACCGTGTGTGTGAGAGAGTGTGTGTGTGAGAGAGAGAGAGAGAGTGTGTGTGTGTCTGTGAGAGTCTGTGAGGTCAAGCTGGCTAAATATGTAGTCTAGTTCTTCTACTTTGTTGAGTTTCTAATAATTCTCTCTTATGGAGAGTAGTGTGTTGAAGTTTCCTATTACTATTGTGCTATTGTCTATTTCTTTAAGTTATTTTGTGTATTTTGCAGTCCTATCATTTGGTGCATAGATATTAATTAAGGTTATGGCCTCTTATTATGTTGACACTTTAAGCATTATATAGTTTGTAATTCCTCCATAGTGTTTCCTTGTCTCTTACTATGGTTTTTACCCTGTGGACCATTTTATCAGAAGTTAATCTTTTTACTCCTTTTCCTCCTGCAAGTTACCATTTGGTTGGTATGGTTTTTGCCACTCTTTTATTTATCTTTGCTTCTCCTATGTATCTTTATAGACAACATATTGGTGAGTGGTTTTTTAAAAAAAAAATTCAGTCTGCTACATTTCTTTTTTTCTAATAGCTAGTGCATTTAAGCCATTCACATTCAGTGATTACCTACAGGAAAAATTGTATTGCTCCCATTTTGTTTGGTTCTTTTTATTGTTGTTGTTTACTTGAATCTGTTCATGTTTCTGTGTTGTCTCTCTATATAATACAGTTCACAGAAAAGTTAATGGATTCCCTAAATGCTTCCTTTAATAATTCTTACAAAGCTGGTCTTTCTTTCATGAATTCCTTTAGTTTCCTCTTTTCTGAGAATGTTCTAATTTCTCTGTTGTTTGATGAAGAGTCCCACTTGGTATAGGATTTTTAATTGGCAGGTTTTTTTCTTTCAGAGTTTTAAATATGCCATCTCATTGTCTTCTTGCTCATATGGTTTCTGCTAAGAAATCAGCACTTAATCTTATTTATCCTTCTTTTTAG
>NW_006399769.1:5803613-5857127 GCF_000299155.1 Elephantulus edwardii
AAGTTTTCTTCTACTAACTCTTCCACAATTTTCTTGGTGCCTCTTTTTACTTTTTCCTATTCTGAAATCCCATTTACTTGTATGTTCTTTCTTTTTGATTGGTATCCCACATAATTTTTGTGCCTTTTGTCATTTTCCTTTCTATCTTGTTTCTGCAGGTTAATGCAGAGGGCTCTATTTTCTGCTTCGGTTTCC
This sequence comes from Elephantulus edwardii, assembly GCF_000299155.1. Lineage (NCBI taxonomy): Eukaryota > Metazoa > Chordata > Mammalia > Macroscelidea > Macroscelididae > Elephantulus > Elephantulus edwardii. Next base: position 5,803,809 of record NW_006399769.1, read on the forward strand.
ATGTTCTATCTCTTTAATTCTCCTCTGTGTCCCTCCAATACACTGACAGCTTCAGAAATGTTGGAATAATAAATTCTGGATTGCAGGTTTTTGCTTGTGTATGATTTCTAAAATTTTGTTTCTATCTGATTTGTCTTGTATTGGTTTTTAAAATTTTTCTAGCGTTTTGCTTGTTGACTCTTTCAGTTCCTCCATTTTTTCTTCCATTTTATGAGAGTATTATTGTAGGGGTTTTTTGGAAAAAAAATCTCCTTTCTTTTAAAATGTATTATCTGCTTAACATCTATGTAGTTGGTGATGGCTGATGTCCAATGCAGGAGAGGTGAGATGTGCAGATTTCCTTACTCTAGTGAACTACGCAGATGCTCTAATATGGTGTGTCTTGAGATCTGCAATGAGGGTAGTGTAGGAACAAGCCCGCTGACATGTCTGGTGCATTGTTGCCTTTCCTTGTTGTCCTTTGATGGGTTCTCCGTGAACTCACTAGGTCAACGAATTTAAAAATTCCTGACTCTCCATGGGTCAGAACTTCTCTGGTACTCTTCGTATTTCTTCTCTTCTTTGATTCCCCGTGCCTTTGAGGAGTTTTGGTAGGTCAGCAACAAGGAGCTGTGCTGTCAACTTATAGACTGGAGCTTACCAGTTGCTGTGCAGAAGTGAGACAGGCAGTCTTCCCTTCATTCGCCTTTGATATGCACATCCTCCAACTCACTAGAGGGCCTGCTGTCTGAATTTCTGAATACTTGCATCTCTAAATAAAGTGACTTTCTGTGCTTAAAAGACTCTGTGTTCTTCGTTGAACTTTTGTGATACCTTTTAATTTGGCCATAATGTTCTCTTCATAGGCTTTTGCCGTTGGGGTGAATCTAGCTGTGGCAGTCAGAATCTGATTATGTAAATGGGTACACTCTATGGGCACAGGGGTAAGTCAGTTACCATCCTCTGCACATGTACCTCCCCCCTTCAGCATGATGATTGAAAATGGCTTTATTTAATTTGAGAGCATGTTCTACATAGGTTTAAGATGGTACTGGCCCACATGAAGTGGGGTAAAGGTCTTGTTCTTTGAGTCCCTGTGTCCTCCTAGGCTAGTTTGAGGTTTGCTGAAGTGGACATCTGCTGGCAGTGGAGAGCTAAAATCCAGCTGACTTCTGCATGATCAGAGTAGAAATCCTGGGAGGATTTCCTTTGTGTCCTCTCTTTCTGTAGAGTCTGAGCCCTGCTTAGGAACTAGTTTCACAGGGATTTTCACTCTTTCTTATGTTTGGCTTTGTATCCTGTAATTTCCTCTTCCCTTCATGTAGCTTGAACTGTATGCTCTCAAGGCTGTTCTATGAAACCCTACAAGGGAGAGGAAGGTCCTTCTGACCACCTATGCACCATCCCTATGGAAAGCTCTAATTTAAGAAGTACAATCATCTTTTTCTATCACCCTGGGAGCTCTGGTGTCATAGCTGATTGAGAGCAGCACTGCTAGCTGAAAAGCCATGCCACTCTGGCAGTTCAAATCCATCAGCCACCCCAAGAATAAAAATGGGTTATCTCTTCGCATGAGATTTACAGGCTTTAAAAAACTCTCAGGGTCAGCTATGAGCCAGTTCAACCTGACAGCAATGACTTGACTTGCTCTATTATCTCTCTCATTTTTTTGCAGTGTGATGACTTTCCTTCCTTTTCTTTTTTTAGGTAATATTTTTAACATTCATATACATTGTGTTTCATGCATGTACATTACATTTTACATAATCTTTCATTTACATTCTATTTCATTAGTGTATATTGTGGACTTTTCCCCTCTTGCAATTATCTTACTAATAACAACATTCGTCAAAGTGTGTAAGCCAGCAACTTCATGACTCATGCCCTCACACCTCACTTTTTAGATAACCAATTTCTGATTTGTGCATCCCTATCAAACCTGTACTGGGAGGGAATGTGCATGTTAGCTTTGCCGAATAATCTTCTGTCCAACTTGGAAACTTTGAGCATCTGCATCCACAAACAAAGTCTAGTGTAAAGCAAGCTGGCAGCAATTGACACAAGCTCCCAGCATGGATCATCTTCTCTTCATCTCATTGAGTTCTGGTTAACTCATCTCCAGCCTTCTGTAGCAGGGTTCAAAGGGGCAGCAACTGCAAGCTCAGGAGTCCACACACTCCCCCGCATTTCAGACCTGCTGGTTTCCTCACTCAACCCTAGCCTTTACACAGGGCAAAGTCTACAAGCCAGGGGTCCTCACAACTCTCTGCTCCTCAAGCCAACAACACTTCCCTGCTCATCCACACACCTGTGCATGCCAGATGGGCAGTGCTGAAGGTACATGCCCGAGCTCAGCCTGTTCCTCTGTTGTTGTGTTCCTCCCTCTTCCACTCTGGATCCAGGTGAGTGCTATGAGCAAGCATACTCCATCCCCAAGTCTTGGATGGAAGTGGACTCTGATGGGCCTCAACTTTCCCCTGCCTCACAAGCCAAACAGCTTATTTCAGTTTTGAAAAGACAGTCTCTCTTCCTTTCCTTTTTTTATTTCCCCCCTTTCTCCTTATCTGCTTGCCCTTCTTTCAAATGTGTATTTCTTCAATCAAAGTTCCAATGTGAGTCCACAAATCCATTCAACTGCAAATCTCCTCGGAGTCCTGAGTAGAACTCAATGTTCCCCTCAACCAAGACTAGCATCTTCTACCAGATTGTCCTTTTAACAAGTTTATCTCCTGAGCAGATATCCCCTATTAATACTTCAAATCCAGTACTGACAGAAGGAGGAATTGCAGGTTTTTACATGTATAATATCCAGTGTTCATTATAGGACACATTTTTTTCATCCTTTCCCACTTTTTAACATTTACATAGAACCACCTTAGTGCACTGCACTTTATCCAGTGCATTGTGCTCCAATTCATTCATGATGTTCTTCATACAATTAACTACCACCTATCCATGCCTATTATCGCACTGTCTCCTCAAGACCTCACCAAGCCTCCCCCTGCTCTGTCTTCCCACAAACCTCCACCATCCTGGTGATCATCCTCCTTCTCTCTTTCCTGCTCTTCCTCCTTCCTTTTGTGTTTTTTGCAATAGTTTACCTTGTATTTTATTCATGTACATTGTTAAAAAAAATCTCCACTCACACTGTATTTCATACAATCGTCTTTATACATACACTTTAGTTTATAATGTACAACCAATTACCAGTGATCTGTGTCTATTACACTTTATAATGTACAACCAATTACCAGTGATCTGTGTCTATTACCACACTATCTTTTTAAGTCCCTGTTAAATCATTCCTATTCCTTCACACTTCTCCCCACAATCTGCCCACTAAATTTTGGTATCCTAGTGATTTCCATATCTCTTCTCTATCCATTCCCTTACTCCTTTCCCCTTCCCAATACATCTTACTAGTTATCCTTCCATTATTACAATATGGGTCTTATGATGTGTTTGTTCTTATGAGACTGAGTTATTGCACTTAACATAATGCTCTCTAGTTTCTCCCATGTTATATTTTTTCAAAATCCTTATTTCCTTAGAACCACATAGTGTGTATTTTTTTAATTTTTATATTACTCTGATTTATTTACAAAGTTTGAATACATTGTTTTTCCACAAATGGCCCTTCCCATTTCCTTTATCCCACTCACCCATCGAATTGTGCAACCCTATGATTAACACCCTACCCCCCCATCCTCACCTCTTTACTTCCATCCTCCCCCACCCCACTTTGAATCCTCATACTCATTCTGCAGTAATGGTTTTATACAATATTTATCCTTGTGAGACTTAGTTCCATAGTATTTCATTGTGTGAATGTACTAATTTCTCAATCGATCAATTTTTTGATGGGCATTTGGGCTGCTTCCATCTTCTTGCTATTGTAGAAAATGCTACTATGAACATTGTTGTTGTTGTTGTTGTTATGTGCCATCAAGTCGCCTGCGACTCTTAGTGACCCTGTGTACAAAGCCCTAAACCCTTCTCTATCCTGTACCAATCTTATTGTCTCTGATATACCTACCTTACCCAGCCACTGAATCAATCCATTTCATCGAGGGTCTTCCTCTCCTGTGCTGTCCCTCCACCCTCCCAAGAATGACATCCCTCTCCAAGGACTGATCCTGCCTTAAACATGTCCAAAATATGTCAGACGAAGCTTCAGAATCCTTGCCTCCAAGGAGCATAGTTGTACAAATTTTCATTCCTGTCTCAGTTTTAAATTCCTTGGAGCATATTCCTAGGAATGCAATACTGAGTAATATAGGATATTTATGTTCAGCTTTCCTGAGGATACACCTAACTGCCTTTCCGTATGGTTGTACCATTTTACAATCCTACCAGAAATGTATGAGAGTTCCAAATCTCTCCACATACTTTACAATATTTTCTGCTTGCTCTCTTTTAAGTTTGTTACTGCTACTAGGATGAGATAGTATCTCATTGTTGGTTTTTTAAAAAAATTTTAAATTGATTTTCACATAATAATACCTTTACAGTATGTTTCATTCATATGCATTGTTTTACACAATCTTTCATTTTCGTAGGGTTTTATAAAACCATTTATGTTGTTGTTGTTAAGTGCCATCGAGTTGCAGGCGACTCATAGCGACCCTAAGAAGGAGAGTCCTCGACGCTTGGGTGCCTTTCATCCTCTCTCCAGGTTCATAGGGTTTCCGGAGGCAAGCTATTATGAAGTGGATGCCACTCCTCCTTCCATGCTTGTTTAATCCGGGAGAGATTATGGCCGTCTCCTCCCTCCTCCTCTTCTCCTTTTGGGCTTGAAGCCACTGCTGCCTTCAACCCAAGGCCAAGCGTGGCTTCCTCGGCTCCTGGGGGCAGAGTCGCCTTTCTCCAGAGACCGCCACAACACAACACAACACAACTCCCACGTACATCATTTATGTACATTCTACTTTATATTATTTTTATACTAGTTTATTTACAAAATTAGAATACATTATTTTTCACACCAAATCCTTCTCATTTCCCTCAGCCTCCACCCGTCAAATTGTGTGACCTCATGATTAAGCCCCACCCCCGCACATCCTCACCCCTTTGCTTCCATCCTCCACCCCCCCACCTCTTGGGTGCTCATACTCATTCTACAATAATGGTTTTATACAATATTTGTCCTTATGAGACTGAGTTCGTTTCCTCATTATTTTTTATATTTTTTAATTATTATATTAGTTTATTTACAAAATTCAAATACATTGTTTTCCATAACAGATTCTTTGCATTTTCCCTCACACACTCCCATCAAATTGCAGACCTCCATGATTAATCCACTTCCCCACCCCCACCCCCACATCCCTCTGCTTCCACCCTCCCCCAGATCCTTATACTCATTCTAAAACAATGGTTTTATAAAATATTTGTCCTTATGGGACTGAGTTAGTTCACTCAGACTAATGCTCTCCATCCCTCTCAAGTTAGGTAATAATTTACAAAATTATTGCTCCTGCGTGCTGCATAGTATTCCATTGTGTGAATGTACCATAATTTCTCAAGCCATTCATTTATTGTTGGACATCTGGGCTGTTTCCATGTTCTCGCAATGGTGAATAATGCTGCTATGAACACTGATGTAAAAGTCTCCATTTGTGCCTCAGTTCTCATGTTCTCAGGGTATACTCCCAGTGCTCTTGTCTTGAATTGTGATGATTTTTGTATTGTTACGATGTTGAAAATTACTTCAAATAGGAACAATATCAGGAGGCTCAGCTATGTCATCAGAAGTACCCCCAAAGCACCCCACCTTGCTGAGCAAATCTCGATCCAGAGCTAGCTTTACCTCTGTGGGTTAGCTCTCTAACAGCTACTTAAAGACACTCACTTTGCTATTAAGCTTTCTGTTTCAATGAACTCAGTTGGCTTCTTCTATGCACTGGGAAGCAGATCACTGTCTTCTATATGAGTTACTGCTGCCTCTTCTCACCACCCCTCACCAGGTTCTCTGTAAATGTTCATTAAAATTATTAAAAAAATTTATCTTAAGAGGCTGACTGTATATGCATTTTGCCCTCAACACTAGTATTTCTTTTTGTTTATAAAATATTGTCAAATAAAACAAACAAAACAACAACAACAAAACTCTCTCACATTTACATTGAGGGGTTCCAGCTCAGTGATCTCAGGTCCAAAGAACCTGACTCTTTTTTCTTCATGACAATGAGATCCTGGTTCTTTTCTCTTCATGGCAATCCCTGTTTTCTACTTGAGGGATGGTTCATTTTAAGCTATGAATCAGTTCTGACTGGTGACAATAGAGAGAAAGAGAACAGCATGACAAAAACTGACCAATCCCCATGTTAACTATCCACACACTCGATTTGCTTGACCCCACCTTACAGGCGCGCCGTTACCTTTGCTTACATTGCTAGTAAGCAATTTATTCTCCTTAGCGAGTTGCAAACAGTTTACATTTGTGTAAGAGCTCTCGTGTCATAGTCTGTAGGATGTTGTTTAGCTAGCCAAAAGGCCACATTACTCTGACATTTGCATCAGCAACTTCATGGGAGATAGATGAGCAGTCTTCTTCCATGAAGATTTCCAGCCTTGGAAGCCAGTGGGAGATTGTTTCATGTAGGCGATGTTATCAGGTCATTTAACTACAAAGACCAAGGCTAGAAGATCCACATCAAGACATTTACGGTACTATGAACAGAATATTGCTCAGTGTAGTCCTGAAAGATGAGGCCCGTAGCAAAGAAGGCACTATACAGTGACCTCCACAACAGATTGAAATATGCCAGTGGTCGTAGAGATGACACAGGGTTGGGCAACATGTCATTATAATTTCTTCTAATTGGTTACAGTTTTTACATGAAGGGCTACTCATTTCTTAAACCAAGTAGTGAAGTGTTTTAAAGCACTCAACTTCCACTAGCTGTTCTGCAATGGAAAGATATGACAGTTAGCTTTTCTAAAGGCTACAGTCGTGGAAACTTTGTGAGACATTTCTGTACGTCCTAGAAGGTTGTCATGGGTTGGAATTTCTCAATGACAAGAACAACATACCAATTTCTATATAATAATTTTGTACCCAGCAACATTATTTAATTGTAATAGTTTTCCAGTTATTTCTCTTAATGTTTTTCCTCAGGATGATAGTGTCACAATATATAAATATCAATAATTTCATTTTTTATATCATTGTGTTGGCCAATGCTTCCAGAAACTATTGAATAATAATGATTAAAATAACACTAACCCTGATTTGTTTTCACTGTAGAGAGACTGTTTCTCTTGTTAATTGTAATCCATTGAGGTTTTGCTATGATAAGTTGAAGACATTTCAGAGTATAAGGTATAGACGGATGCAATGTCCATAACCTTCTTTAAAAATGACTTTGAATTTGTCCCATTGACTAGGCTGACTTGTAGGGAGGATTCTGCTTTACTCCATATCCCATCCTAACACCTCTGCCAGAAAGTTCATTGAGAAGTCTTGTGAAAGAGACCAGGTACAGGGAATGAACGACTGGAATTTCAGAGAACACTATCTGCACATGGGTGGTTCTTTCTTTGGAGACGTAGGCTAATGGATGCTTTCATTCCACATCTCATCTACCAATGATCTACTCTATACCATGAGTGGCCTAGGAAACTTCATGGCTAATGAAGAGAGGAAAGAATAAAAAAAAAAGCAGAAACATTTCCTTGTTTTCTCCTCTAGTATTGTATAAGTTTAAGCTATTTGGTTATTTTGCTGTTAATAACATTACAACCTATTTATATTTATAACCAATTCGCCTATATTACAAAATTCTTTAGCCTCCTCCCAGGCATCACGGAAATATTAAAGTCATACTCTTTTCTCAGTTAACCTTTCCTTCCAGGATAGTTTATTTTTGAGAGGAAACATTTGATAAAGCTGCGAGTAATTTTAAATACATGATTTGCCATGTTAACACTTGTCACTTATCATATGCACTTCAGTCCGACCTCCCTGCCATTCTGTTAACCTTCAGAGGCACTGTTAAAGCAAGCCATTTGCAGTTGCCCTGTGAAAACTCTGCATTTAAATTGCTTTTCCTCTCTTCCCCAAATTTTCCATAACTATAAATAAATTTAATTACCATTCCAAGAATTGTAAGCAAATCTTCTATTACATTTTTAAAGCTTTTATCTCCTCCTTGTCCCTCCACCAAACATGCAGTTTATCAGGCAGCTTCCCCACTTCACTGGCTCCTAGCTAGCTCCCTTCCTCCATCAAAATGGAGTTAGTTTTCACTTCTGTCCACTTGAGTTCCAGTCCAGCTTGGCACTCTAGGGCTTAACCTGTGGCAAAAAGATTTCTGTAAAAGAGATAGAGGGAGAAGCAAGAAAGATAGTGTGCTTACCATTCCTTTTTTTATCTCTCTGGCATCCAAACGTAGCATACAAACATCCTATCTCCCATCTACAAGTGGCTGGCTGGGTATAGGCAATACTTGTATATGGTATTCAGGGAAAGCAATTAAAATTGTGGCCTGTAAATGGCTGGTAAAAGCAATGACAATCATAATTGCTGTGTGCTAGGAACTCTTTTAAGTGCTTTATATGTAACAACTCATTGAGCCCTCCAAACACTCTACACAGAAGAGAATATTATTATATACATTTTACATCTGAAAAAAATTATGCAAAGATAAGTAAGCAAATTATCTAAGTTTGGACAGTTAGAAGGGGCAAAGTGAAGATTCAAACAAGAGAATCCTTGCTTCTGACCATTACACTAAGGAAAAGATGGCGAGGCGAAATTTAAACTTTGGATGGTTTTGTAATTTTTGAGATACAATCAGTTGCAAGTATCAAAAAGTGTAGTTTAGGATATTTAAAAAGAAAGATATCTGAGGGAGCTCTGGTGGCCTAGTGGCAAGAAGCTGCACTGCAATCCCAGAAGTACACGGTTTGAATCCACTGCAATCCCAGAGGTACACGGTTTGAATCCACCAGTTGCTCTGCTGGAGAAGGAGGGGCAATCTCCTCCTGTACCAGTCAGATCCGATTTGGCGATACATACACAAAAAATAATAATAAATAGTTTATTTTCTTTTAAAAAAGAAGGATATCTGAAAACACGGTTTGACTGTCTAAGGCTCAGCAACATCACAAAAACTCAGATTCCACCTCTGCTCTGCCATTGTCATCTGGGCATTTGTGTCTTTTGGGTGCCTCCCCTCAGACAAACCATTTTACTTTAGAGATATGACTTCCTCTTTCTAAAACTCAATTTCTTTTTGCCAAAAAAGAGGGTAAAGATAAAATCTACTGTAAGGGTTGTTAGGAGAAATTGAGGAAATAGTTCATGACTCTTCTTTTGCCTTCACTGCCACACTAGGTCAGCTTTCCAGCTCTTCTACCCACTCTGCAGCACTTGTGACCCAGCCCTTCTTCTCCATTATCACCTTGAACCACCATGCTATCTATCCCTCCTGTTCTTGGAATTAGTGCAATAGTTTCCTGACAAGTTTCTGAATCTTTAGTTCCTCTAGTTGATTAGCTCCATACCTCTTTCAGAAACATACTCTCACCATGTTATCCTGCTGCTGCTGATAGAAAAAATCTGGCCAAACTGCTTGGCATGGCCTATCAGGCCCCCGTGACCTGGATCTTCCCACATTTGTTGCCTCCTTCTCCTCTTCTTGCTCTTGTCCCTGCACACCTTGGGATTTGCTTTCTGCCCTTGTAAAGTGTAAACATTTGTAAAGTAGAAACATTGTCCCTTCACCTGAAGTGCTAATTCTTCTTTCCCAGCTACAAGTGGAGTTTGTGCCTGAAATTTGGGAGGATTGGAGGCTTGAGATCTAAACTCAGCTCTACCACTAACCAGCTATGAAACCTCAGGTGAGTAGCTTTACCACAGAATCTCAGGTTCCTGATTGCTCCAGCATGGCTTACAGGGAAGTTGTGAGAATGAAGAAAATGCACAGAACACAGAACAGGCCTAGCACAGTACCCTGATCCTCAGAAGTTCTAAAAAGGATTGTTTATCAGCTTTTAAGTCCCAATTTGAGTTTCTGTGCCTGTAGAAAAATTTCTCAGCTCCGTAGTTAAAAGGAACCAGTTCTGTCTCCATTTCTACACAGGGTATTTTACATCAGTTTATTCTAGCATCAGGGATCTCTGATAGCCTAGTGGTAAGAAGTTGTGCTGCCTACCCAAAAGCAGGCAGCATAAACCCACAAGCTGCTCTGAAGAGGAAAGATGAACAATATCCTCCCATGCAATTTATAACCTCTGAAAACCTGCTGGAAGGTCAGCTGTGAATTGGTTCTGAATTGAACAGCAATGAACAACAACAATCCAGCATCTATATTTTGCAATCATTTTTGTTCAAGGAAGTCTTAGCCAGGGTTCTCTAGAGAAACAGGATTGGTGATAAAAAATATAGGAATCTATATCTACTACACACATATAGAAAGATAGAGAGCGAGGCAGAAAAGTTTACTTAAAAGAATTGGGTTAAGAAATTGTAGGAGGCTGCTTAATCCATAGTCCACATATGAGGTGAAAGGTTGGTGACTCCTACAGGCTGTTTCTCCAAATCAGGCAATAAGAAGAGTGAAGGTTATAAAAAAATATTTGATGGCATTTAGGGCTCTTGTACATAGGGTCGCTATGAGTCGCAAACGACCTGATGGCACATAACAACAACATCTATTTATACTCTGGAAGCAGACTATATCCTAGATAAACTACCTGTTTACTCTTAAGGCATTCAACTGATTGAGGCTCATCCATTTTATGAAAAGTAATCCTTACTTGTGAGACCAACTGGCTTAATCCCATGTAACTACCATATGCATACAAGGAAGTCCAGTGAATACCGCTATTATTCAAATATATGCACCAACAACCAGAGCCAAAGAGGAAGAAATAGAAAATCTCTACCAACTTTTGCAGTCAGAAATCTATCAAACATGCAATCAAGATGCATTAATAAAAACAGGAGACCAGAATGCAAAAGTTGGGATCCAGGGAGAAGGATCAAGAGTCAGAAAACATGGACTTGGTTACAGAAATGAGGCTAGGTATAGAAGGGTAGACTTGTGTACAATCAATTATTCTTCGCAAATATCTTTTATAAGAAACATAAACACAGACTATCTACATGGATTCAGCTGATGGTATGCACAGGAATCAGATTGATTACATCTGTGCAAAGAATCACTAGAATCACTGGAGAAGCTCAGTATCAGCTTGAAAACTATGTTAGGTGCTAATTGTGGAGCAGACCATCAACTGCTCATATGCAAGTTCAAACTAAAGTTAAAGAATGTTAAATCAAATCCACAGGAACCAAAATATTACCTTGAGTCTATCCCACCTGAATTTCAAAAATATCTCAGAAACAACTTTGAGGCCTTGAACACTATTAAGTGAAGACCAGATGAGTTGTGGGAAGATATCAAGAATTTCATTCATAAAAAAGGCAAAAGGTCATTACAAAGACAGAGGAAGAAAAAAAGGACCAAAACAGATGCCAGAAGAGATTCTAAATATTGCACTAGACCACCAAAAAGCCAAAGCAAAGAAGGGGGAAAATCAAGTAATTAAGGAGCTGAGTAGAAGATTTCAAAGGACAGTGTGGGAAGACAAAACAAATTATTATTATTATAAAAGGTGCAAAGAGCTGGAGCCAGAAAATCAAAAGGGCAGACCTCACTCAGCATTTCTTATACTAGAGGAAATTAATAAATTCAAGCCTCGAGTTGCAATAGCTGAGGATGCTTTGGGCAGAATAGTAAGTTACCCAGGAAGTATTTTAAAAGAAGATGGAAGAAATATACATAGTCACTGTAACAAAAGGAATTGGCTGACACAGAAAATTTCATGGAACAATGTAAGAGCCAGAGTCTGTGTTGAAGAAGGAATACGTTTAAGCTGTTCTGAAGGAATTGGCAAAAACCAAGGCACCAGGAATTGACAGCATACCGATTGACATATTTCAACAAATAGATGCTGCCCTGGACATTCTCACCAGGTTGTGCCAAGAAATCTGGTGTATGATCACCTGGCCAACTGATTGAAAGAGATCTGTATTTATTCCTATCCCCCCTCCAAAAAAAAGTGATCTGACAAAGTGTGGAAATTATTGAGCAATATTACTAACATCACACAGAAACAAAATCCTTCTGAAGATTATAAAAAAAAATGACTGAAAGAGTACATTAACAGAGAACTACTAGAAATACACGCTGAATTTAGAAGAGGCCATAGCACAAAAAAACCATTATTTCCAATATGCTTTTGGCTGAAAGCAAAGAGTTTCAGAGAAATGTCTATCAGTGTTTCATTGACTATACAAAGGCATTTGACTTTGTAGATCAAAATAAATTGTAGCTAACTTTCAGAAAAATGAGAATCTCAGAACACTTGATTATGCTCATGTGAAACATATACTTGGACCAGGAGGCAGTCATCAGAACAGAAGAGAACAGAACAGAAGAGAACAGAATAGAACAAGGAAATATTGCATGGTTCAGAATAAGGAAAAGGACTGAGTCAGGGATATGTCCTGTCTCCAATCTATATGTGGAACAGATAATTCAAGAGGCTGAACTCTCTGGGGAGGAATGTGGCATCAGTATTGGAGGCAGACTTGTCAACAACCTGTCTCATGCAGATGATAACAACCTTGCTTGTAGAAATTGGGGAGATCCTGAAGCATTTGCTGCAGAAGGTCAATCCTGACTCCCAGCAGTTTGTGTCCCCTGAGTAACCTACTTGAGTGTCCTTGCCATACTTGATGCTCCATTGTCCTCTCTTGGCACAAACAGATAAGATTGATGATAAATGCACACATACACACAGAGGTGCCGAAATTGCTTTTCCCTCTCTTTTTTCCTAGTCAACAGAAAGTTGCCTTTCAGGGGCATTGTGTGTCCAAGATATCTCCCAAGTCAATTTGTTGGTCTCATTTTCAGATGAGGCAAGGACTCATGCTCATGCCCAGGCCCATCGACAGGTCGTGGAGAAAGAGGAATGAGAGGCTGTGACCGCAGCAAGCAGGGGTCAGGTTGTTGGATGGCTCCTGAAAACAGTCTTCATGTCCAGAACTTTTTTTTTCCTTCTGAGCCTGTGGACAAAGCTAGATTGAAAGTCTAGTTTACCTATACTCCCCCCACCCCAAGCCCACTCCATTTTTATATTGCTCCAAGGTTAATAGCCATGTCGCACGGGGTCATAGAAGACATCTGTGTCTCAGATAATATGCTTACAGTGATTACCACACATAATTGACTGACCTTCCCTCATTCTTTCCCTGCTGCAGGCCGTGGCTGATAGGATGAAGCAAACCACAAGAGTTTATTTTCCATCACACACTATTGTGCTGCTGAGCAAATATTTTAGCAAGCTTTGAATGAGCCACCTTTTCAAGCTCTAGGTTTTCAGAGTTAAAATAGGAAGCCATGGCCAACCTAATAATATTCTATTTTAAGTCATCTTTGAGCTATCCTGCTAAGAACATGCTTGTGGGCATCCTGGAAAACAAGGTTGAGGGCATGAACATCCCAGAATCCTTTTCCAGTCTCCCCAAAACCTCTTTCCTCATTTCTTGATCTTTCTTCACTTTGCTTTGGAGGAGAAACTGGAGATTCTTGATATTCCTCACTGCAGTGTCTTTATAATTTGAGGGAGGAGCAAGGTTGCCCTTGAGAACCCAGACAGCACAGGTTCCAAAGGGTAACAGGTCCAGTCTTTTAAGTAAGCTCGTCTGTCACGCCTCTGGCCATATGAGCCGCAGCCACTGGTTCCTGCATCCACCTGTCCCTCCCAAGGCCACCAGGCCTTAAGATCCTAATTTCTCAGCTAGTAGATCTCTTCTCCAGCAAAGATAACTAAGACTCCTCATCCCAGAGAGAATGGAAAACTAGGAGAATGAAAAGGGTGGGGTGGGGTGGGGAGGGAATCCCTAAATCAAACTTCAAAATGTTACATTAAGATTTTTAAACTTTTTAATAATATTTTACCTTAGCTCTATTCCATCTATCTAGCAATTAATCCATCAGTCTTCACATAATACACACCTACAGGAAATGCGATTACATGATTCTGGGCTGGATCCCACTGTGAATTACTAATGTGTTAACACTAGGGAATTCCAAACCTCCTTGACTTTCAGCATCTCATCTTCCCACTCCATCATCTCAAAATAGTGTTATGTGTCTCAAGGACAAGGTTGGGCCCAGTGACTCCTCTAGGATCTTGCCCCACCCCAGAGAGTCAACTAGGGTATGATGCTCAATGGCACCACCTCACTCAGATTGGCAATCTCAGGTTATTCTCCGAGACACTCATCAATTCCCCAAACCTCCACAGCGCTGCATTTCAAAAGGATTAACAGGGAAGTGAATCTCAACAAGAAAGTTTTCTGTCACAGTTTATCACACGAGTGCTGCTCCAGAGTCCTTTTAATTTGCAAAATAACCTGAATTGGGTTCTAGTTGGCACTTAGGGAAATCCACCTGGAATTGTCAATTCATCACTGTTTCATGTAAGTTATCCATGCCTTCCATTGGTGGGGGAGGGACCCGAGAGGAAGGGGAAGGAAGAGGTTGCAGTTGCCTAACAGAAAAATTATACATATTCTAAACATATGGGTGATCTTTAGTAAATCTCAGCATCACTTCATAATTATATACTACAAGTTTTAATTAACTAAAGCTCTGCAAATCATAATGCCTTATTAAAATGCAATTAATTCTTTGATTAAAAAACAAAAAGCACAAGTATTTACAACAAAAACACAAGTAGAATAATTACAAATATCATGTACCCATTTCTTTTATTTGGGTGTCACTTATGATGTTGCCTGCTCCCTTCATTAATTCAAACACACACATTATCTCCCATCCACAGCAGCATGAGTGACAGTGGCCACCAAACACACAGCACTATAGCCTATTGATTTCGGCAAATCCTGAACAATGCCATTTGCATGCTTGTTTCTGTAATAATAAAGATATGCCATTCAGAATTAAAGCCCGGCCAGGCTAGTGGCAACTAATTGTGTTGTATGTAATGAGTGCAATTTCAATTTGATATCACCCTCAGCTTTTCTTGCCGTACTCGCTAAGTACTTTCAAGTCTTTGTGGGGAAATAATTGATTTTTTTGTGCTGTGGGCACAAGAAAATTATTATGATCTTTTGAATAATGCCAAAGAAAAGACCATGAATGATTTAAATTGGTATATGAAGAAGGCTTCGCCATGGACTGTGGCTTGACTGACATCCTGCTAATGCAGTATCTAGATTAGCAGTTTTTAAGGAGGCAGCTAATATGAAACTGGTAAAACAGAAGAGCTTGCTCCCGGGATTGGCTAGTGGTGGGGTAGTAGTGGTGAGGGGTGTTGTTACAATTTATTTGCTACCAGGGAGGACCAATAATTTGGCAAATTAAGGCATGACACGATTACATAATTGCCTGATCCTCACGGCTAAGGGCACATTTCAACTGATAAATTACACATTGGAAATGGGCTGGGAGAAGAGTTTGTGAGAACGGTGGTACTTCAGTGGGTAGAACTACCTGCGGTGGACAGGTCCCTGCGTGGAATATTTAAAGAGTGTTAGCAAAATCTTCTGACACTGTGCTTCAGGAAGAAATGGAAAATAGGGTGGCCGGGCAGTTATGCTCTTTCCCCCTTGATTTTCTCATTAGGAGAAACCACTCGGTGCCACTGGTAGCATCACTTAGGTCTGGCAGAAAAGCTAAAGTCCACTTTTAACCTGGGATGTTAACAAGGCAGGGAATCTCAACGCAAGACAGGCTTCTTTTGTGCTCCAGAAACCTCAGAGCTTTAGCCAGGATCCCTGGCCCCTCTCCACTGTCACCCTCCTGCACCCCTCAGCTGAATCCAGGCTCCTCCTCGAGCCTCCCCTCAGCCCCAGTTTGGCGGCCTGGGCTGCAATGATGAGGGAATAAGCACCTTAGGAGGATGGATCACCAATTCAAAACACAATTCCACCTTAAAATGCATCCACCTTCCAAATCTCATTCTTCAGAGGAGGGAGTGTTGTTAATTTAGTTGGTCATAACTAAATAGTTTCTAATCTGGAGCAGAAGGCTGCTGGGAATATTGGACAGTTTAAAGGTTAATCACCATCGCCTGGTTACACAAGTGAGGCAGAACTAATTCCTCCAAAGGCAAATGGCTTGCCGTTTTATCAGCAGTGCAGATTAGAAGTGTTAATATACAGAACAGAATGGACGCTTAAGGGCCGGTTTTCCCCTTATCGGCAAACTTTGCAACAGAACTCCGCTCCGGCACAACCTCTGCACTTCTATAATAAGGCCCCTTATTTTGCCTCTCGAGCAGAACTATCAAACAATCCTGTCCAAACCACTGCCACCAAAATCAGGGTATTACAGACCACGGCTAATTGGAAGATCACTATAATGAAAGAAAAGATAAAATACTTTGGCTGTTGGCCTAAAATGTGGATCAACACAACATAGGAAGCTATCTTGCTATGTCACATTCGGAGAGATTTACATAAACAATAAACTCAATCCAACTGCTCCCCAAAATACATCTTTGTTTACAATAAATGCCACCTAAAGCAGACTAGAGGAGGCAGGAGAGGTACTTTACATAGGCAATATGATTAGGACAGCAGTTTTGCAACTGTGCAAGAGAGCAGGGACTGTGTATATTTCCTCTCTGGTAATCAGCAGGGATAAAATGGTTTTTAATGTTCTCCACGCTTCCTATATCATAGATATTTAAATATTTGGACCACTCAATATGCTAAAATGCTTGCGCCAGCTGCATAAATTGAGTTCCACATTTCTGCTGCAGCTGTGGTGCCCTTTCATGGGAGAAGGAAATGGAGACTGTGCCCAGGGGAGGCTACAGGGCTGTAGGAACTGGCACCCGAGGGCCTCGGTGGGTTTTCCTTTGGACACAGGGTGAGAGGCCGTGAAGATGCAGGGGTGGGGAGGGAGTATGTTTAAGACAGCAAGGTTAGGAACAATCAGCCTAACGGAGCAGAGAACACCATGTTTCCTTGGTGCAACATCATCCCCTGGTATACTAAGACCAAGCATCCCAAACACATGAGAAAGAAACTTTCTCAGGGCAATATACTCAGACCAGGTCTAGCCAAATAATGCGTCTGTGATCAGCTCCCCCGTGCCCACTGTAATTTGCAACCTGGATGAATCCACCTTCCTAGCACTGCTCAATGATTTTCTTTTCCTTTTTTTTTAAAAAAACTTCTGGTAACTGTCTCTTTTTGCATCACAAAACACCTGAGCCAGTAGGTATCTAGAACCAAGGGGTGTGAGGAGGTGGAATCCTACAGGCAGCAATAGGATTCTTTCATTCTTTGACCCAGCCTCTCATTCTTTAATCAAAGAATCTTCTTGGAGAAGGAAGTCAAGCCATTTGTCTACATGTGAGTAAGTGAGAAGAGAGTGAGGTCTTAGGGAGTGTTTTGTGTTTGGGTTTTTTTTTTTTCCCCCTCGAATAAGGGAAAATTCATAGCATAGTAATGTGATGGTAAAAAAATTATGAGAACAAAAAAGGAAATGGAAGTGAAAGTGAAAGAGCAGAGGACACAGCTAAAGAGAAGAGACCTTGAGTGCCTCAGGATGAGTGTTCAGGGCACACTCAAGGGTTAGGGACACCAAATCATTATGGTTTTCCTGATGCTTTCTCAGGTTTTGCACTGAAAATCTCACCTCCCAGGAAACCTCTCAGTACTGTCAAAGCAGAATATGTGTCACCCTTGTGGAGTCACACTTAGATACTAGAATGAGGGAATGGGAGGTGGAGTAGATGATGTAGACCTACGTAGGTTGATTTATTTAGTGAAGGGATCTTTTGATACAAAGTAAGTATTGTGTTTGCTGAGAGGAATGAGGGGAAAAAAATGATTGAAGGCTCAGGGAAAGACAAGCTGTGGGGAATACCCATCCCAAAGTGGGGAGAGGGAATAACCTGGGGAAACATTTCCAGATAGTACTGAGTACCCACTTGAGATCGTAACTTGAAGGTGAAGCCAGGAGACATTGTCGTGTGCTTATCTGTAGCCACATTCAACTGAGAAGTGAGAAGAGCAGGAGGAGGAGAATGGCATGTATCCAGAGTGCATGACCCTGGGGACAAGCTGAAGTCCAGGAATTCAAAGGCAGTTTGTGAGCTCCAAGGGAACTTGCCTCCTGCTTGATGCTTTCTGTTTTCCAGAAAGGCATGCAGGCTGCCGTAGCCCCTTGACCAAAGGTGTTTTCTGTTTTTCTGAAACCCTCCTCAATGCCTGTGAGAGCCAGCCTAGGTGATGTCACATGTTGTTCTAGGGAGTGGGAAGGATGCAAACTTGAACAGGCAGACACGCAACAGAGGAAGCGAGGGCCAGGGGACATCCCGTGGGCAAGAACCAGCCATAAGACAGAAGGACCTTGGGAACTTCTCCCTATTTATTGGAACAGAAGGCTACCAAGGAGTTTAATCTCGTGTGCTTATGGAAACATCTGAACATATAATTATGCAATTTCATTCTTCAAACCAGTGCAGAAAAACTGAGACTGCAGCCTGCGCCAATCTCTGATGTGCTCAGTTCCCAGGCATGTGGAGAGAGCTCAGTCACGGCTTTCCATGCATCCTTTCTCTTCACTCTTTAGCATGACCTTGGCCTTATCTTATATTTCACTTTGGGGAAACATTTAAGAATTCCCCAAGGTAATCTGAAGAGGGATCTGGGGTGAAAATTGTTTTACCTGAGCTAATCCCTCATTGCCATGGAGGGAACTCTGGTGGTCTAGTTGATGGGAAGTTGTGCTGCTCACCCCAAGACTGAGCCTCTCTGGCTGTTCAGATTGAGCAGAGGCTCCCATGGAAAAATAGGGACTGTCTCTTCCTGCCCATTTTACAACATTGGAAACCCACTGGAGAGTGAGCTATGAGTCCGTTACATCACAGTGGCAATGACTGATGCATGGCAATTCTGTGGCAAACTGTGCAGTAGCAATTCAATAGAAAGCATATGTCTTCATTTTCTAAGGTGGTTATAACAAAACATGGCAAAGCGGGTGGCTTTTCTTAGTGTTGTTAGTTGCCATTGACTTGATTCCCTTTCATGGTGACTCCATCTGTGCAGCATAGAACTGTCCCATTGGACTTAAAGATCAGATTATCAGAACTTGGGAGGTGCTTCAGGATGGGTTTGAGTCACCAACCATTCTATTAGTCATCCAGTGTTTGACTCTTTGTTTGACACAAGGACTCCTGTGACTCTGAAGAGGAGCATTTTCTTACAGTTGTAAGAGCTACAAGTCTGAATCAAGATTGTTTTCAGGCGCCATGAAGTCAGCTCTGATTCATGGTGACCCCATGTGAATTATGGTCAAAACCCAAGTACTGTCCCTTTATGTTTACATGGGCACACACCACTGTCTTGAACCTCTGCTAACTTTAGACATTTAGAGGAAGATAAATGGGAAAATAATGATTTGGTGTATAGCTTTTGGTATATGCTATTTATCTGCTTCAGGGTTACAACTCGCAGTTTTGGTATGTTAATGAACCAAAGTACTATTATGCACACACACACAAAAAAGAAGTACTTTTTTTGCACCTCTATGTAAATAAGTGCAAGTACAACATGACTCCCTCTCTCTTTTCCCAGCTGGTCACTTTCACAACAACAGCCATCTTGGTCAATAATTTGGTTTTCCATGTTTGAGTGGCCATGATCCTCTAATTAAAAAGATTCCTGGTTACCTGTGTTCACTGGCCCGCACCATGGAAGTTTCCAGACCTACATGGCAATCATCTTTCCTTGCTCAAGTAAAGCTCCTCTTGCAAGCTCAGTCTCTGAATAAGCCTAAAACTGACCCATAGCAGGTCAAATTGGTGAGAGTCAGATAAAGTCTCCACTTGTTGTTAGCCCAGGGAGTTATGGTGGTCTAGTCTGTAGTAAGTCATGCTGCTAACCCAAGGGCCACATCTTCCTGGTAGCTCAAATCCACCAGTGATTCTGTGACAGAAAGATATGCAATCTCCTGTCAAATTTACATCCTCCAAAAATCAGGTGAAGGGTCAGCTACCAGCTGGTTCTCCCTTGACAGAAATGAGTTTGAGTTTTTCTTATTAGCCCAGGGAGGAGTCTTTTAAGCAGGCTTCCTCTATGATTCTGACTTTCATCAGACATGCTTTAAGTGATTAGGATGAGTCAGACACTTTACTAAGCACCATGGTTACCAAAATTAATAACACCTCCTTTCCTCAAAAAGTACCCACTGCTTTGTGGTGAAAGTCATGTGGACAATATTTGGTAAGGGCTCTAATGCTTTTAGAGCAAATGCTTGTGACTGAGAACTGGGGTCTCTCTGTGGACTCAGCAAAAACATGGTCAAGAATGTAGTGCTGAAGGTAAGCCTTGAAAATGAAAAGTCATACCTCTTATTCTGTGCTGTTGCTGTACATATGTTGCCTAATGATATATTGCTTTTAGATAGCTCTTTCTTTCATCTATTCCAGTGCAATGATCATTATCTATCTAAGACTTGGGTATGTAATAGTACAACAATGAATGAATGAAAATCTAACTTCTCTATGAACATTCATTAAAATCACAATTGAAATTTTCATTTTTTTTAGAAAAATGAAAAAAACCCCTAATGTAATTGGGTTATCAGACTTTTTATTGTGGAGGCCCAGGAGAATCCTAAATACTTTCTTTATGAGACTCTTGTCTGACATGGTATTGCCAAATGTTACCGGTCAGTAGTTTTTCTTTTCACCCTGTTGGAAAAAGTTTTTGATGAACACAGGGATTTAATCTTTTGAAGGTACCATTCATCAATTTTATCCTCTTCAGATGTACATTGCTGGCTGTATTTGACAGTCTCTTTATACCTTGGACTAAAACATATAAGCTTGATCCCAGTTTGTCTCTTAAGAACTTTATGATTTGGGGCTTTACTCTCAAGTCTCTTATCCACTTTGAGGTGATTTTTGTGTATGGTGTGAGATATGGATCCTGTTTCAGCTTTCTGCTGGTAGCAGTCGAGTTTTCTCAGCATCATTTGTTGAAGATGTTATCATTTCCCCATTTGATAGATTTTATTTCCTCATCGAATATCAGCTGACCCTAGATAGCTGGGTCTATTTCTGGTTTCTCAATTCTATTCCACTGGTCTATGTGTCTGTGATTGTACCAGTGCAATGCTGTTTTGGTTTCTACCGCTGAGTAGTAGGTTTTGAGTTAAAGAGGTTCTTGACAGCCGATTTGCCCAATGCACCATGTCTTTTAATTTCTTGACTGCCATTACCATGAGTGTTGTTAGTGAATTAAAATAAAATTAAATCATTGGCAACTTCAATATGATTTCAATTTATCATGATGTTGCCTGTAGATCCAGCTATGAGGATTTTAAGTGTTTTTAATACTGAAGTGAAATTGACACTGAAGACTGTAGTCTTTGATCTTCAGATCAAAGGTAGTTCAAGTCCTCTTCACTTTTATCTAGGAACGTTGCTCATCTGTATAACATAGCTTGTTACTGTTAACTCAATCCTGACCACACAGTCTTCTTTATATGTTGTTGTTGTTGTTGTTATGTGCTGTCGAGTTGCTTGCGATTCATAGTGACCCTATTATACAACAGCCCTAAACCCTGCTCTATCCTCTGCCAACCGCACTGCCTCTGACACACCCATCACGATTACCCCAGTCACTGAATCAATCCACCTCATAGAGGGTCTTCCCCTTCTGCGCCGTCCCTCCACCCTCCCAAGCATGATGTCCCTCTCCAAGGACCTCTTCCTCCTTACAACATATCCAAAGTATGTCAGACGAAGCCCCAGAATCCTTGCCTCCAAGGAGCAGCCTGGTTTAACCCTCTCCAGGATGAATCTGTTTGTTTTCTTGGCAGTCCATGGTACTAGCTTTTAAATTATTTGCTCAGCATTGTGAAATGATACAACACTGAAACATATATCTTCCTTTATTCTAAACCATGCTGTACACCCTTGTTCTATTCAAATGACTGTTTTTAGTCTGTCAATAACTTCACATGAGCACAATTAAGTGTTCTGGAATGACCATTCTTCTCAGTGTTAGCTGTAATTTCTTTTTTCTCATTTTTTTTTTTACTGGGATTTTAATGAACGTTTAGAGAAAGGTGGGTTTTCACTCATTAATTTGTGCACATTTTCCTCCCTCCTTCTTCCCTAGTCCATGTTGTAATGTACCTCTTGTTCCAGATTGTTGTCATACAAATAATCCTTCATTATACATCCCTTTCAGACAGTTCTTCCCCTCAGCTGTTCCAATGCAATGCCCATTATCTATACACTCTTCCTATTCTCCTCTCAACACTCTCTCATTTCAGTCCTATTTATAACAGCAGTCTTACACAGTATTTGTCCTTCAGTGTTATCTATAATTTAGTATGATCCACAAAGTCAAATGTCTTTGCATAGTCAATAAAATACAAGTAAACATCTTTCTGGCTTCCTCTCCTTTCAGCCAAGGTCTATCTGGCATCAGCAATAATGTCCCTCATTTCACAGCCTTTTCTGAATCCACCTGGAATTTCTGACAGTGTTCTGTTGCTGTACTGCTCCAGCCATTTTTAAATAACCTTTAGCAGCATTATATACAAACTTGAACTGAAGAAGTAATGGCTTAAGAATGAATATCTAGTTTATGCCTGAGTGACTCAACTGCACAGAGACAGGAAATATAAGAAAATGATTAGGTTTGGTTGAAGATACTTAGGAGATCTGAAGTTCTTGCAGTATATCCAGTTGTAAATGCCTAGGAAAGAGTATTTGTACATGCTTGGTGCTTTGGTCATGGATTAATATTCACAGGTGGAGCTGAAAATGACCATAGGTTACATTGCCCAGATCGAGTACATCAAATGATCAGGAAAGAGACTTTAAAACCAAAAGAACAGTGGTGTTTAAGAGTTGAGAAGTAGAAGAAGACTCAACAAAGAAGACTACTATGAAGTGGAAGGAAAAGAAGACAGAAAGCCAGAAGTGAGTTTCTAAAATGTTGACATGGGACAAGGATAGATGGGCAATGACTTGATTTTGGCATGATGTCTTAAGTATTTCCAGGGAGGTAGAGAAAGGATTAAAGTGTAAAGTAGATTGCAGTGCGGGATGGGGAGGGAAAGTTAGTAAGGAAATGAAGAGAACAAATGTAAATAGGTCTTTCAAGAAGCTTGAGAATCACTTAAGGAAAGATAAGACCAGAAGGGGTTAAAAATCAAGAAAGGTTCTACATTCATATTAATAAATACTATTGAATATATCCATAAATATAGCAAAGTCAATGAGGGTAATGCTACTTAAGTTTCTTAATTATAATAAAACATCCTGAAGAAATGGATTTCTTGTTCTAGGACCTTGAGACCATAGTTTTGGGAGACATCAAAGTCAATTGGCATAATATAGTCCACAAAGACAATGTTCTACATCCCCTCAGTGGGACCTTTAAGTGGTCTTCAAAGTTTCCTTTGAAGCTTTCATGCAGCTGTGTGTCTAGAACAAAGAAGAGGAAAGAGAAGCAAAGATGTACTGAAACAATTAGTTTAAAGGACTAATGGCCCAAGCGAACCTTAACTTACACATTCCTGAGGCCAGAAGAACTAGATACTGCCAAACTACCACCAATGGCCACTCTAAAAGGAGCGCAGCAAAAGACAGAGTGGAAGAAAATGGGAAATGCAGCTAAAATAGGTTTTTAAAAGTCAAGCTATTGGTCACCTTGTTTCCACACTGACATCATTGTGCCTCAACATTTTGGAAAAGACCCTGACAGCTGACTTCCCCAATGATTTCCTGATTGATTGTTAAGCCAAGCAAGTTGAAATTGTTAACAACCTCAATCTGTTCTCCGTCTATCATGGTGCTGTCAATTAGCTCAGTGGTGAGAATCTTTTCCTTCTTCTTTAGGCTAAACCTCAATCCATATTGAAAATTATAGTCCTTGACCTTCTGCAGCAAATGCTTCAGGTACTTAAGAAAATTAAATTGCATCACCCTCATTGGTTTTTACTTTGGCAATTACTTGCTATGCATCAGAGAGCTAGACAATGACAAAGGCTGACAGAAGAAGAATCAATGCCTTTAAATTGTGGTGCTGGAGAAGAGTGTTGAGCATATCATGGACCACCAAGAAAACAAATAGGTCTGTCTTGGAGAGGGTGAAACCAAGTTTCTCCTTGGAGGCTAGGGTTTTTGAAGTTCCGTTTCATATACTTTGGGCACGTGGCCAGGAGAGACTAGTCCTTGGAGAAGGACATCATGCTCGGAAAAGTTGAGGGACAATACAGGAGGGGAAGGATCCCAGATGAGATGGATTGATATAGTAACTAGGGCAATGGAAGTAGGTATATCAGAGTCAGTGAGACTGGCTCAGGACAGGGCAGGGTTCAGAGCTGCTGGCCATAGGGTCACTATGAGTTGTAGGCAATTTGATGACACATAACAATAACATTGGCTTTGCTATATTCATGGATGTATTTAGGCATATTTACTAATAACTTGTCTAATATAGTATTTAGTCTAATAAATACCAGTGGAACCCTCAGAACTTAGTCATCCTTAGAACCTGGAACAGAATTCACAGACTTTTCTCAATTTTTAATCAAACAACAGGTAACCAATAACACCAGGCAAGTTCTCACTTTTTAGAATAGCAAACCTATATAGTACAAAAAGTGGTGTTTGCTCAAGGATAAAGCCAAAAGCATACGATGGAATAGGGTTGAATGCCTAAAGGAAATGAGAATTAGAGGAAATGGGGAATTACATTTTAGGTATATTATTATAACCAATATTATAAAGTAAAATTTATGTGACTGGTTCAATTAAAAACGAATTTGCTTTACAAACTTTCACTCATATGGTAATTTGTAAAAGAAAGATAATCAAGAGAAGATGTAGCTTGTGTGAGTGTGACAGAAAGAAGGAAAGACCATGGAAGATACCTTAACACATCTATCAACAGAGAATAAGACCATTTTAGAGTGAGAGGCACAACAGAAGAAAGGGGCTTGGAAGGAAGGGACAGTATTTATATTCAGGTGGGGCAGCTTCATGGACATGTGACAAATACAGCACCAAAGCACGTAAATCAGAAAAGTCTCACACTTGATATTTAAATTTATTTTTTTTCTAGTTGCTGGAAATGGTGTCTCTCTGGAGACTAAGGTGCGTCTGATACAAGCCATGGTCTTTGCTATCACTTGTTATGCATCAGAGAGTTGGACAGTGACTAAGGAGGATAGAAGGAGAATTGATGCCTTTGAGCTATGGTGTTGGAGAAGAGTATTGAGGGTACCATGGACTGCTAGGAAAACAAACAGATTCATCCTGGAGAGGGTTAAACCAGGCGGCTTCTTGGAGGTAAGGATTCTGAGGCTCCGTCTGACATACTTTGGATATGTTGTAAGGAGGGATCGGTCCTTGGAGAGGGACATTATGCTTGGGAAGCTGGAGGGACAGCGCAGGAGGGGAAGGCCCTCTATGAGGTGGATTGATTCAGTGACTGGGGTAATTGGGATGGGAGTGTCCGAGGCAGTGCGATTGGTACAGGACAGAGCAGAGTTTAGGGCTCTTGTACATAGGATCACTATAAGTCGCAAGCTACTCGATGGCACATAACAACAAGAAGTTGCTGGCTTGAATGTTTTTGAGATCTTTGTTTGAATTTGTGTTTTGTAACAATCTGATGGAGTCGAAATGACACCTCTTGCTGCTCTCTGCTTCTGCATGGGGATTCTTATCCCTCCACTTCCCAACATATGGAATCTATCTTCCCAACATCCCAATGTATCAGGATTCCTTTTCTGCTTCTGCCTAGCAACCACTGTCATCCTCCATCTTAGCAGTAACTATGCCACACTACCATCAGCCATTGGTGTGGGGCCTAGACACAGGATGTAAAGGGCTTGGGCTGAGCTCATACACGCCTGGGCATCTTAGTGACTTGTTCGGAAATTGTTTGCCCTAAATCGAGAACTGAATCTGTTCTGGTCTTGTGATTGCAATTCCTTGAAAGTTGCCTTTCACTACCACTTGGGATAGTGAGCCCACCGGAAGGGAGAACCAGTTCATCTGCCCATTTTATGTTCCCATACCATGGGAATACAGTCACAGTACCAAAATGAAATGTCAACGGAGAAACATTTTAGGAGGTAGCATATGATGAAGCACAAATAGCAGTGAAGAAAGAAATTCAAGTTGAACTGAAGCCATTGGCAAGAAAAAAAAATAAGGCCCCAGAAATTGATAGAAAGCCAATTGAGGTGTTTCAATAAACAGATGCTGTCTTGGACATGCTGACTAGTCTTATACAAAAAAGTCCAGAAGACAGCTACCTAGCCAATAATATTTTTTTCCAAATAAATTTTAAGAAATCCATTTGTTCCTTTCCCAAAAAACAAGATTCAGCAGAATGTGGAAATTATTGAACAACCTCATTAATATCACGTGCAAGTAGAATCTTGCTGAAGACTATTTTTTTAAAATTGCTAAAACAGTACATCAGCAGGGAACTGCCAGAATGCAAGCTGGATTCAGAAGAGGCTTGAGGGATATCATTGATGATGTCACACTGAAATTGGATGAAAGCAGAGATTGTTTTATTGACTGTATAAAGGAGTTTGACTGTGTGGATCATAATAATGTGTGAAATCAATACATAGGTCAAGAAGTAGTGATCTGGTGGTCTGAATAGAACAGGGGAACATTGCATGATTTAAAATCAGGAGAGGTGTCAAGGTTGTATCCCTTTCCCATGTTATTAGGTGCCATCAAGTTGAGTACATACACCTCACAGTGACCCTATAAACAAAAGATCTGAGACCAGTCACCTTGCCTGGTTGAGGGCCTTCATCTCCTTCACCAACCCTCCACCCTTCCCAACATCATGTCCTTCTCCAAGCAATAGCATCTCCTAGCAACATGTTCAAAGTAGATGAGGTAAAGCCTCATCATTCTTGCCTCCAAAGTGCACTCTAGCTGCATACTCTCCAAGACATATCTATCTGGTTTTTTGTCATCCATGGAATGTTCAGTGCTCTTCTCCAACACCACAGCTCAAAGGCATCAAGTCTCCTTCTGCCATCCTTACTCGTTGTCCAGTTCTCAGATGCATAGCTAGTAATCAGAAAGACCATGGCCTGAATCAGACGCACCTTAGTCCTCAAACTGACATTACTACTCCTCAATAATTTGGAAAGGTCTCTACTGCAGATTTTCCCATTGCAATGCATCTCCTTATTTTCTGAATGCTTATATCAAGGGTGTTAATTGTGGATCCAAGCAAGAGAAAGCTGTTGACAGTTTCAATCTCCTCTCCATCCATCATGACACAGCCTATTGGTCCAGTGGTAAGAATCTTTGTTTTCTTCATATTGAGACACAATCCATACTAAAGGCTATATTCCTTGATCTTCTGCAACAAGTGTTTTAAGTCCTCCTCATTTTCACCAAGCAAAGCTGTGTTATCTGCATAATCCAGGTTATTGATGAGTCTTCCTCCAATCCTGATGCCACACTCCTCTTCACAGAGTCCAGCTTCTTGGATAATTTGCTCAGCAGATAGATTGAACTGGTATGGAGACAGAATACATCCCTGACGTACTCCCTTCCCAATTCCAAACTGCACATATGTAAACATATTATGTGTTTAAACTAAATGTAATACCCCTTGAACAGAATGCCTTTAAACCCTATTAATCACGTGTTGTGTATCTGAGAGATGGAAAATGAATAGGAATGGCAGAAGACTTGAGGCCTTTGAGCTGTGGTGTTGGAGAAGAGCACTGAACATCCCATGGATGGCCAAGAGAATGAACAGATATGTCCTGGAGAGGGTGCAACCAGAGGCTCTTTGGAGGCAAGAATAGTAAGGTTTCTCCTCACATACTTTGGACATGTTTCTAGGAGGGGCTATTTCTTGGAGAGTGACATTATGCTGGGAAGGGGGAAGGGTCAACGAAGGAGAAGTAGACCCTCAACTAGGTGGATTGACACAGTGCTGCTACAATGAGTTCCTGTGTGTCAGGTAGTGTGAGGATGGCATAGGATAGAACAGGGTTCAGATCTTTTGTTCATAAGGTCACTATAAGTAGTAGTACTCAACTCCATGGAACCGAACAGCAACAACATTCAATCTGTATGCTGAGCAAATCTTTCAAGAATCTACACTATAGAACTTGGCATCAGGATTGGAGGAAGACTCATTAACACCTTGCTTTGTGCAAATGACACAACTAAAAGAGGACTTGAAGCACTTGCTGTAAAAGACTACAGCCTTCAATGTGGATTACATTTCAACATCACGAAAACAAAAATTCTCACATTTATTGTTCAATAGGCAACTTCAAGATAGATGGAGAAAAGATTGTCAAGGAAAAAGTTTTCAATAATTTGACTTTAATTGGATCTACAATCATCACCCACAGTAGCAACAGTCAAGAAAACAAGAGACTTGTTAGTTTGAAAATTGTACTGTCAAGGAATTCTCCAAAGTAGTAAAGAGAAAGGATATCAATTTACACATTAAAGTGACCCTAATCCAAACCATGATATTTTATACTTAATATACTTTAAGTATATTATATATACTTAAACTCAAATAATATTTATAAAATTCTTTTATTGTGGTTTTAACAAAAGTTTACAGAAAAGTTGGATTTTTAAAAATCATTCACTGTTGCGTATTTTCTTCCCTATGCCCCAGTCATCTTTTTAAAAACAAAACTCATTCATTGTTGCATGATTTCCTCCCTTCACCGTCCCACAATCCACTTTGCTATGCACCTCTTATTCTGTACTGTTTTCATACAAATAATGTCTAATAATATATTCCTTTTAAACAGCTCTATCATTCATCTGTTCCAAGGCAATGTTCATTATTTAACCATTCTTTTCTTCCACCACCACCCCAACCCCCATGTCAGTCCTGTTTTATAACAGTGGCATTATGCAGTATTTTTCCTTTTGTGACTGAGATATTTTGCTCAGCATAATGTCCTCTAGGATTACCCATGCTGTGTAGTATTTTATGAGTTCCTTGTTTCTCAGTGCTGCATAGTATCCATTGTGTGAATATACCTTGGTTTTTCTATCCATTCATTTATGGATGGGCACCTGGGTTGTTTCCCTCCCTTTGCTATTGTGAATAACACAGCAATAAATATGGATGTACGTATATCTCTTTGGGTAGCAGCTCTGATTTCTTTTCGGTATATTCCTAGTAGTGGAATGCTGGGTCAAATGGTATTTCTATTTCCAGCTTTCTGAGAAAGTGCCATACCACCTTCTATAGTGGTTGCACCATTTTATGTTCCCACCAGCTCTGAATAAAGGTTCAAATTCTCCATGACCTCACCAACATTTGTTGTTTGCTGCTTTCTTAAACTCTGCTATTGTTCCTGGAGAAAGATGATATCTCATAGTTGTTTTGATTTGCACCTCATTTCTTCATGTGTGTGTTCATCATCTGAATGTCTTCCTTGGAGGAGTTTCTGTTCATATCCTGTGCCCATTTTGAGATTAGATTGTTTACCTCTTTATTGTTGAGGTGCTGGAGTGGTGGTTGTTGTTGTTATTGTTGTTGTTGTTATG
Source organism: Elephantulus edwardii (assembly GCF_000299155.1). Lineage (NCBI taxonomy): Eukaryota > Metazoa > Chordata > Mammalia > Macroscelidea > Macroscelididae > Elephantulus > Elephantulus edwardii. Next base: position 5,833,395 of record NW_006399769.1, read on the forward strand.
TGCCCTCGAGTTGCTTGCGACTCATAGTGGCCCTATGTACAACAGCCCTAAACTCTGCTCTGTCCTGTGCCAATCGCACTGTCTCCGACACACCCATCCTGATTACCCCAGTCACTGATTCAATCCACCTCATAGAGGGCCTTCCTCTCCTGCACTGCCCCTCCACCCTACCAAGCATGATGTCCCTATCCAAGGACCAGTCCCTTCTTACAACATATCCAAAGTATGTCAGACACAGCCTCAGAATCCTTGCCTCCAAGAAGCCGCCCGGTTTAACCCTTTCCAAGATGAATCTGTTTGTCTTCTTAGCAGTCCATGGTACCCTCAATACTCTTCTCCAACACCACAGCTCAAAGGCATCAATTCTCTTTCTATCCTCCCTAGTCATTGTCCAACTCTCTGACACATAACAAGTGATTGCAAAGACCATGCCTGTATCAGACACACCTTAGTCTCCAGAGAGACACCATTGCTCTTCAGTACTTTGGAGAGGTTCCTAACAGCAGACTTTCCCATCGCAATATGTCTTTTAATTTCCTGGCTGCTGTTGCCAAGAGTGTTGACTGTGGAGCCAAGCAAACTAAAGCTGTGAACAATTGCAATCTCTTCACCATCCATCCTGATGCTGCCAATTGGTCCAGTGGTGAGAATCTTTGTCCTCTTGACATTGAGCCTCAATCCATATTGAGGTGCTGGAGTATTATATAAATGATATGATATAAATTTTAGATATTTTATAAAAATAAATTATATAAACTTTAGATATGAAGCCCTTATCAGGTATGTCATTATAAAATCTTTTTCCCAGTCTGTGACTTTCCTTTTTACCCTGTTGGAGAAGTGTTTTGATGTGCATAGGGATTTGATTCTTAGAAGGTCACGTTCACCTATTTTATTCTCTCCTGGTTGCAGGTTTTTCATGATATTTGAAAGACTGTTCATATCGTGGATTAGGGCTTATAGAGTTCTTCCAAGCTTTTCTTTGATGAAGTTTATAGTCCTTTGTTTTACTCCTAGCTCCTTGATCCACTTTGAGTTGGGTTTTGTGTATGCTGTGAGGTGTAGGTTTTGCTTGAGGTTTCTACAGATAGTTTTCCAGTTTTGCCAATGTCATTTGTTAAAGAGGCTTTGTTTCCCCACTTAACTGATCTCCTTATAAAAAAAATCAGTTGACCATAGGTAGATGAGCTGATATCTAGCTTCTGAATTCTATTCCATTGATCTATGTGTCTGTCACTGTACCAGTACCATGCTGTCTTGACCACCACTGCTGAGCAGTAGGATTTGAGAGTGAGATGCCTCCTACCTTGTTTCTCTTTTTAGGAGTGCTTTACTTCTTCAGGGTCTCTTTCTATTCCAGATAAAATTGGAAATTGCCTTTTCCATCTCATTGAAGAATGAAATTGGTATTTGTAGTGGGATTGCATTGAACAAACTTGCAGATTGCCTTTGGCAGAACAGTCATTTTCACAATATTGAGTCTTTCTATCCATGATCTTGGTATGTTCTTCCATTTCTCCAGGTCTCTTTTTGTTTCTGGTAGTAATGTTTTATAATTTTCTTTTAATAGGTCTTTTGTGTTTCTAGTTAGATTACTCCCAAGTATTTAATCTTGTGGATAGCTATTGTGATGAGTATTGTTTTTCTTGGCTCCATTTCTGTATTCTCTTTGTCACTGTAGAGATACACAATTGAATTTTGTATGTTGATCTTGTATCCTGCCACTTTGCTGAATTGGTCAACTATATGCCAGGAGTTTTATCGCTGAGTTTTTAGGGTTTTCTAAGTATATTATCATATCATCTGCATATAGAGATAATGTTACCTCCTCTTTGCCAATTTAGATACCTCTTATTTCCTTCTCTTGTCTTCTTGCTATTGCTAAGATTTCCAATGCAATACTGAATTGGAGAAGTGATAGCAGGCATCCCTGCCTAGTTCTTGTTCTCAAAGGGAATGTCTTTAATCTCTCTCCATTGACAATGATGTTGACTCTTAGTTTTACAACTAAATTAATTTTACAATTAAACTAAAGTAGTTTTCAACTACTCTTTACTATGCTAAGGAAATTTTTATCTATTCCTATTTTATTGGGTGTTTTAATCAGGAAAGGATGTTGGATTTTGACAAAAGATTTTTCTGCTTCAATTGATAGGATCATATGATTCTTGTTCTTTGCTTTGTTAATATGATGAATTATTGATTGTTTTTCTTATGTTGAACTATCCTTGCATACTTGTTATGAATCCCACTTAATCATGGTGAATTTTATTTTTTATGCATCATTATATTCTATTGGCCAGTATTTATTGAGGAATTTTGCATCTATATTCATGAGAAGCCTATAGTTTTCTATTTTGGTGATGTCATTACCTGACTTTGGTATCAAGGATATGTTTGCTTCATAGTAGGAGTCTGGGAGGATTCCATCTGTTTCTAGATGTCTGGGAGAATTCCCTCTTTATACAAAATTGGGGGCAGTTCTTCTCTGAACCTTTGATAAAATTCACTAGCAAAACCATCTGCTTCAGGGCTTTTGTTATTGTTGTTGTTGAAAAACCATCTGGTTCAGGGCTTTTGTTATTGTTGTTCAAAGTTGTTTTGTTACCTGTTCACTTTCTTCTTTTGTAATGGGTCTGTTCAGGTGTTCTACTTTGGTCTGTGTCAGTTTATATAGGCTGTGAGTTTCTAAGGATATGTCCATTTCCTCTAGGTTTTCATATTTGTTTGATTACAGTTTTCCCCCATAATATTCCATTGTTAAACTTCTTATTTTAGTTGTTTCTATTTTGACATTGCCCCATTCATCTCTTATTCAGATTATTTGTGTCTTTTATTTCTTTTCCTTTGTTAATTTTGCTAATGGTTTGTTGATTTCATTAACCTTTTTGAAGAACCAACTCCTGGTCTTGCTGATATCAGATTTCAATTGTTTTTTTGTTTTCTATTTGTTTCTGTCCTATATTTTATAATTTAATTTTTTAAGAGGGTGTCAGGTTTTCTTGCTGCTCTTTTTCAACTATTTTGAGATGTTAGGTTAAATAATCAATTATCAATTCTTTTCTTTTGATGTGTTTTCTTATTGCTATGAATTGGCCACTAATAACTGCTTTAACTGTTTCCCAGACATTTTGGTAAGTTGTGTTTTCATTGTCATTTGTTTGAAATGTTTTTATTTCATTTTTTATTTCTTCTAGTACCCACTCATGTTCAAGTAAGGCATTGTTCAACTTCCAGATGTATGGGTTTTTTCTCCTTTATCCTCTTGTTATTAATTTCTAATTATGTAGTACTGTGATCTGAGAAGATGCTTTCTATTATTTCTATGCCTTTTAATTTATTAATGCTTGCTTTATGACCTAAAATGTGACTGATTATGGAGAATGCTCCATGAACTTTGGAGAAGAAGGTATACCCCCTTTTTTGTGGGATGCATTAATTTGTATATATCTATAAGATTGAGCTGGTTTATCATGGGGTTTAATTCTTCAACATCTTTGTTGAGTTTCTTTCTGATAATTATATCTTTTCTTGAGAGTGGTGTCTTGAAGTCTCCCATTGCTGTTGTGATGTTGTCTGTTTCTTTTTTAAGTTCTATTAATGTTTGATTTGAATATTGTTTAGTTCTGTCATTTGGTGCATAGATATTTATTATGGTTATGTACTCTTGTTCTATTATCCCTTTAGGAATTATACAATGATCTCCCTTGTCTTTTGTGATAGTTTTTGTGCTGATATCTATTTTCTCAAAGATTAATATTGCTATTCCTACATTTTTCTGATTGTAATTTGCTTAATATATTTTTCCCCTACCTTTTTATTTTTAGTTTTTATCTTCACTTTTTAGATGCAAGTTGATGGGGTTTTGGAGTCTTTTTAATCTAATTTAATATTATTTTTCTCTTCACTGGTGCATTTAAACAATTTCTCAATCAGTGTAATTAGTGAAAGGCAACATTTTATTGCTGTCATTTTGTTGAGTTCTTTTTGGTGTTATTGCTGGTTATTTTGGTCCATTCTGCTTTCTGTGGCATTTCTGTAAGAAGGCTTCCCTCAGTACTTCCTTCAATGCTGGTCTTGTTTTCACAAACTTCCTTAGTTTATCTTTTTCTGAGAATATCTTGATATCTTCTTCATATTTGATCGACAGTTTTACTGGGTACAATATTCTTGGTTGACAGTTGTATTCTTTGAGTGTTTGTATATGTCATTCCACTGTCGTCTTGCTCATATGGCATCTGCTGAGAAATCAACATTTATCTTATTTGCTTTCCCTTATGAGTTACTCTTTATTTCTCCCTAATTGCTTTCAGAATTCTCTCCTTATCTTTTAATCTGGAAAATTTGAGTATAATATGCCTTGGTGTTTTTATTTTGATAGCTATTCTATGTAGCATTTGCTAAGCTTCTATTTTCTTCATAATACCTGGAAAAGTGTTCTTCTAGTAATTCTTCCACAGCTTTCTTGATACCTTTAAAGTTTCTTCCTGTTCTGAGAGTCTATTTATGCATATGTTATTCTTTTTGATGGTGTACCACATTCTTTTTAGGCTTTCTTTCTTTCTTTCTTTCTTTCTTTCTTTCTTTCTTTCTTTTCCTTTTTTATTCGGCTTTTTGTTCTAGCAAATCATTGCTGAGAATTCTACTTTCTATTTTGCTGGTTCTTTGTTCCATTTCTTTACCTCTGCTCATATGTCCCTCAAACATGATGGAACATTGATCCTCATATTCTGAATCATGGTTTCTTGTGTTTTCCAGAGCTTTTAATACCTCATTTATTTTCTCTACATTGACTCAAATTTTTTTTAAAAGTTCATCTTGGATTTTGCTTGCAGAGTCCAATAATTATTTTAGTTTCTCTCTTACCTATTGAAAATATTCAATCATTGCTCTTTTGAATTCTGTGTCAGAAATTTCCATCCAACTTTCTCCCTTCAGAAAATCCATTGATTTTTTTGTTATCGTCACGTTTTTGGTTTTTTATCTTGTTTTTTGCTAGGGTATGATGTAACTGCTTCTTCCATGTCATTGCTGTGGTAGATATTTTTGGTTTCTGAAGCCTTAGCAGGCCCTTGATCCAATAACCTTAACTCAGGAGCTCACTGCTCCAGAGGAAAGACGTACAGCACATTCTACCTGCATATCCTTTGACTCAAGGGAAGGTTTACTTCAGTTGGGGAGAAAGATAGCAGCCTTCTTGGCCAGGCAACTGCCTCAGGTAGGCTGGGTCTCAAAGTTCCGCACCTCAAGTGCTGTCTATGGGAGGGGACAGGAAATGGCTTCACTTGTGATATTAGTGCTCCTGATGCAGGAAGTAGGGTGACAGCAGGGCAGGTCTCCAGGAGGCAGGGCTGTGGTCTACAGGCAGCTGGGGCAGCAAGGTCTCCAGGCAGCAGGGAAGCAGTCTAGTGCTCTGGGCCAGAATGTGGTCTGGGCCACACTGGAACTGTGGCCCCTCCACCTGGCAGGCAGTCATCTATCACTGGAAGGGGTGTGAGTGCACCTGGGCTGGGCTGCAGCCTTTAGCAGGTGCTGAAGAAATTGAGGTGGGAAGACGCTCCCAGGCCCAGTCACACCACATAAGTTTTATCATCTTGCAGTGAAGCAATGGTAAGGTCCACAAAGAGCCAAGCCATGTTATTTTCATCTGCTTTGTTTACACCTGAAAGCTGGGCAATGAATAAGAAAGACTAAAGAAAAATCAATGTTTTTAAATTGTAGTGTTGGTAAAGAGTGTTGTATATACCATGGACTGTCAAGAGAGCAAACAAAATTATCTCTGAAGAAGTACAACCATGCACTTTCTTAGGATCAAGAATGTTAATACTTTCACATACTGTGAGAATGTTGTCAGAGGAATCAGTTCTTGAGAAAAGACATCACACTGGGAAGGTGGGGGATTAGAGAAAGAGAAGAAGACTTTCAATAAGATAGCTTGACATAATGACTGTAACAATGAAAGGTGGGGGATTAGAGAAAGAGAAGTAGATTTTCAAGAAGATAGATTGACATAATGACTGTAACAATGAGCTTGAGCATGACAGAGATCATTAGGATAATGCAGACCTCCTCAGGACAAGGTTCAGATTTGTTGTTCATAGAATTACTGTGAGTTATGGTTGATATGGCTGCACCTAGTTATGACCACCCTTAAGCCTTGGTTTAAATTTTTCATTTTATACTGGAGCCTACCAGAAGACCTTCGATGAGATGGATTGATTCAGTGACTGGGGTAATGGGGGCAGGTGTATCAGAGACAATGAGATTAGGATAGAGCACAATTTAGGGTGTTATATTTAGGGTCACTAAGAGTTGCAGGTGACTCAACAACACATAACAACAGCAAGATGCAACTGGTAAGATTAAGATTAAGCAACAGTGGAGACCTCCTCACTCCCCCATTATTGAAAGACAAGAGATAGGGTTATTTTTTTTAATATAGCATGAATATGATTGCAACTGTGAACTCAAATATGAAATCTGTTGTGAGGATAACACAGAGCTGAGCAACATTTAACTATGTTAGACTCAATAGAATCTAATAACAATAATGAATAAAAATATCCTTGAATTTCAGTGGGAAAAAAAGTTATATAATTCTGCATTTTTCTCCCTATAAATAGGAAGCGAAAGAGGAACACAGGATTTTAAATCAAATTCACCTTGATTTAAATTGAGATTTGCTGTTTTATCGCTGTGTGAGCTTCTGCCAAAATTCCTCAGCTTCTTGAACTTCCGATTACCCTTTTATGGGCAATATCAGAATTCTCAAACAGTTGTTCCCAGATTTAAAAAATATAATGTTTAATGGGTTTGGAGAGTGAGAGTTACCCAAGGCACACTGGAGATAGAGTTCTACTATTTCATTTTCCTTCAAATCTTGGGAGAGAAAAGTGGAAGTGAGTTAAAAGTTGGCAAGGTCTGCAGGGAGTTGTGCTGCTAACCCAAAGGCCAAGCCTCTGTGGTGGTTCAAATCTACCAAGGACTCTGCAGGAGAAAGGTGGCAATCTCATTCCACACAATTTATGATCTAGGAAACCTGTTGAAAGGTCAACTATGAGTTGCTTCCAAATACACAGGAATGAATTGAGTTGATCCTTTATATAATGACCCAAACTGTGTAGGATCTTTGGAAACAATTATAAGAGAATATTCATAGTTCTTTCTTAAAAATGGGGTTCTTTCCTCAGCAATCTTCCACAGTGTAAGGTCCAAGAGCTTGGCCTATCGTGGTCTTCGCGTCTGTTAAGGGGATTCACTTGTGTGAGTCCTTGCCCAGTATTTCTAGACGTAGACTCCTACTTTGACTTTGCTAGCTTCCCTCCTCCTTCCCATCTTTTCTTATCTCTCAGCCAAAGCACCCACCTCTGGCAATCTCTTTTCAGATGTGAAATGCTCCTCTGTCTAGATTCCCATGTGTGACCTGTCCCTGATTTCAATTAGTGTGCTAGCTGCTTCTGATTTTTGCTTAGTGCTACAGCTGATTCTGTCTCTAAGGTGCTTGTTCCACCGGAAAATATATCTGCATAAGTGGATGTCAAAGGGCAGGTTCCAATCACCTCAAACTGCTTGAGGCTGCCCCATTGAGCAGGGTCATGGTTTAAACCAAAGCTCAATGGTGGCAAAGAAACAGAAGTTTAGCTTAAAGAAATGATTACTACTAGGATATGGGAGAATCTTACTAAGAATAGAATTAAAACAAGCATCTTGGTTACCCATGGTGGACACTGGTGGAGCTCCCCAATTAAAACAAGTTTGGAAGCAGGAGTGGCATCCACTTCCATAATAACTTGCCTCTGGAAACCCTATGAACCTGGAGAAAGGATGAAAGTAATACAGGTGTCCAGGACTTTCGTTCATAGGGTCTCGATGGCACTTAACAACAACAACAACGGGGTGGGGGGGAGAGAGAGAACAGTTGGGCTAGTGGACAGAAAGTCATGCTCCCAAGCCAAAGGTGGGTGACTCTACTCCACGGCCCTCAGGCCTGCCTTTAATTGTTTTTGGTGAAACATTCTTCTAGGTCGAGTAACCCTGGTCTGTCCACTTGCTGTACAGAGGTAACTAGTGGTTGCTATGAAGCCAAACACTGTGACACTGATGAGTCAAATGCAAGAATGATTACCCATGGAGGACAGTGTTTGGTGGCACTCCCCAGTTAAAACAAGTTTGGAAGCAGGAGTGGCATCCACTTCCAAAATAGCTTGCCTCTTGAAACCCTATTAACCTGGAGAAAGGACGAAAGTTATACAGGTGTCCAGGACTTTAGTTCATAGGATCGCCTATGACTCAAAGGCACTTAACAACAACAACATGAGAAAGTTGCAGAGAATCCTCAAATTTCTCTGTAATTTTTCCTCTTTCATTATCACCCTCTCATTTTTCCCCTCATGCTTAACCTCTCCTGTGGAATATGTTATTCTCTTGTTGATCGTCTTGTCTGCCTCTGACTATCCCAGGCCTGCTTCTGCATTTTGACTTGTACGCGGCTTGAGTTTGTCCTGGCATGAATTCTAACTACCATTCTATTCAGCACTTATTTCAAGTGCTCACTACTAAATAGTCTTAGTTTGAATATGCAAGGAAGAATCAGACTGACTGAGCTCAGCAGTTGATGTAAACTTCTCTTACATCAGGTAATCATCTGTAGTCCAGTTAGCTTTAGCTGGAGGGAAGCTTACCAGGAGTCAGAATCAACTCGACAGCATTGAATAGCAGAGTGAAGACATAGGAGCCCTGGTGGTACAGTGACGAGGTGTGTGGCTACTAATTGAAAGTTTGGCAGTTCAAACTTACAAACCACTCTGTGGAAGAGAGAAGCAGCAGTCTGCTTACAGATACAACCTTGGAAACTCTCAAACCATAAATTAGTCTAGCTAATGACTTTGTCCTATATGTTACTTAAATTATCTCAAGTAAGAAGGTCAGATGCATTAGAGACCTGCTTTGACTATTCCTTGACAGAAGAATAAGTAAAAGATGTGCACAGAGATCAAGATGTTTGCTTTGATTTTATGTTTTAAACTTTTATAAATACTTGTTAGCTTTATTTAAAAAATTATAGCAGCTAAGTAATTTAGATTATAATTTTATTCCTCCTCCCTTTCACTTGGGCAGATTGATGACAATCTGGGAGTATTTTCCCTGCAGGCAGTGGGGCAGGTGATTGCAGGGCTCATGTCCTAGTGAACCTTTTCCCTTTCTAGGGTAGGAACCAGAGAGCTCTGAGATCCTGAACATGCGCTAAGACTCTCCAGAACCGGGCTGAGACTGAAGTTGGAGCTGTATGTGCTGTGTCCCTTCTGAGTATTCAAGAACGTAGAGTCCCTCTGGATAAATGGGAAGAGCAACAAGGAGAAGCACCCCAATGAGAGCCTGGCTGGTAGTAGACCAATAGCTAAGGAGCCCCCCTAGTGGCCATAGACCCAGTTTTCCTAAATTAGACTAAATTTTTTTCACAAACAATTAAGACTTAGGAGAAATACAACCAGAATTATTCTTAGAAGTTTGAATGGCAAAACTTCAACTCACTAACTCTAGACACATCATCAGGAAAGACTAATCTCTAGAAAAGGACATCATGTTTGGTAGAGTTAGTAAAAATGAGGACCCCCCCCTCCAATGGGATAAATTGATAGCATGGGACCAAACATCACAAAGATGGCACAAGATCACGCAATGTTTCATTCTGTTATACATAAGGTCCCAGTGAATTGGAGCCAAGTTAACGGAGGAAAATGAGCTCTCTGCCGTGAGATTTACCATCTCAGAAATCCAGTGGAGGGTCAGTTCCAGCTCTATAGCAAAGACTCAATGGAAATGAACAACAATGACAATGTACAATTTGTACATGTAGGTAACGCAGAATTTAGAAAGTACAAATAAACAAGAAAGAAAGCAGCCATCTGAAATTCCATCACATTAAATGGTCACTGTCTTCATGCATATTTGTGACATTTTGTTTTTGTTTTGGGGTTTTTTTTAGTATTATTTTTTAATTTATTATTAATTCTAATGAAAATTTACAGAGACTTTGGATTTCTATTCATTCATTGTTGCGCTTTTCTCCTCTCCCAACCCTCCCCCCTAGTTCACTACCCTCTTGCAAAAGTAAAAGAAAAATTTTTTCATTGTTTTACAATCCCTTCCTCCCCCACCCCCAGGTCCACTCCACTATACAGCCTTCGCTCTGGACTCCTGTCATGACAAAAATACCTAATCGCATATCCCTCTTAAACTATTTTCTCCCTCATCTGTTTCAATGCAGTATACATTATTGAACCCATCTTTCTCAGCCTCCCCCCAACCCCGATGTCAGTCCTGTTTTACAACAGTGGGACCATGCAGTATTTGTCCTTTTGTGATTGAGATACTTCACTCAACAGCATCACCCATTTTTAATAATATTGCATGAGTTCCTTGTTTTTCAAACCAGCATAGTGTTCCATTGTGTGAATATACCACAGCTTTTCTATCCATTCATTTTTGATGGACACTTAGATTGTTTCCAACTCCTTGCTATTGTGAACAAAGATGCGATAAACATGGGTGTGCATATATATGCTTGGATGTCAGTTATGGTCTCTTTAGGGTATATTCCCAGTAGTGGAATTGCTGGGTCAAATGGTATCTCTATTTGCAACTTTTTGAGAAAGTGCCATACAACCTTCCACAGTGGTTGCACCATTTTACACTCCCACCAACAGTGAATAAGGGTTCCAGTTTCTCCACAACCTCACCAGCATTTCTTGCTTGCTGTTCTGTTAAATTTTGCTATTCTGACTGGGGTGAGATGATCTCTCATAGTTGTTTTGCCATTTTGTTTTTTAAAAAAAATCATTATAAAATGACATTTTGTAATCTGCCTACAAATTTTGGTATTCAAGAATAGTACCTGACCTACAAAGTTTGAGCTTGACAACCTCTACGATCACATAAACAGTCCCTTGAAGTAAATAAAGCAATCAATCCATTACCTCTGCTATTGATGCTGTGTCTCTATACAATTCTGATAATACACAAGTCATGGTTCTCCTCTGAGCCTAATTCTTCCAGCTTCAAAAGCACACTGATAAGCACAGTGATAAGTGCATCATCCAGCACTTTGGCCCAAGGACCATAGGTCTCCCCAGATACGGTGTGGCCTTGTTTTACCGGTTGAGTTACTAACAATGCACAAGCTCAGACTATTGCTACTACCTCCCACCAGGTTCCTTCCCACCTCACACTCCATCCTCCACCCCCTGCAGCCTCCAGCCAAAGCTCTATTGTCTTTTGCAGTAAATCAGACCTGGCTGACCTGTGGCAGGGAGGCACTGAACATTTCTAACACTCAAATCTCAGCAACTTCCCTAGAGAGCTGAGCTTTCACAAACACCCTTGTGTCTCCCTCCTTGGGTCCCAGCTGGCTTTCTGTAACAGACTTATTGGAAATTTGGATATCCTTGTCAGTGAATTTAGGGGGGGAAATCTGTTAAATCACCCAGCAAGCCCCAGAACTAATCAGAGACCACAGAAGCTGAAGAAAGCAGAAAGAGGTAGAAAAGCAAATGGCCCCCACTGTTCAGTTGATCTATTTCTCCCTTTATGCTGTTCTTTCTTATCTAGTTCCACAAGAAACAGCTTCTGAGGAGGATAGCTTTCCCACCAATCTGCATATTATTGTCCACACAGACTGTAACCTTCACAGAGAAGGCTGTTGATTTATGGAGAATGAATTTTCAATCAGCTTCATTCCAGCCTTCTGAGGCTCTCCATCCTCTGCTGTTTGGCTTCTAATTCCTTAATCTCCTCCCCCTTGCTTGATCTGATTATTCTTAGATATAATATGTTATTTTGCTCCTTTATGTACCACCAACTAACTACTCATTTGATAGTATGACACTCAGGGTACTTTGTCCCAGGAGATGTGAAGGGCACCAATATGAATCCTTCTCTCTAGCCAAGGATTTTGCCTGAGGATGAAGTAGCATAAAGAAAGAAACGACTATGAGGGAAGGATTTACAATCTCGTCAGGGCAGGGAAGCATCTTGTTCACTGATTCTTTTTCATTTCAGAGACATTCTCAAGTTTCCCAGCTGCATCTCCAGAAAGTGCTGTCGCTGTTAGTGGTAAGAAAGCTGCAGGGTCAGAGCTGCTTCCTCCACAGAGCGCATAGCAAGCCCTTGATTTAGACTTTAAGGCCATGTGTCCTCCCATTTAATACACTTGGTTGAGATTTGCTCAATTCCAGAGCTAGAAAAGACTTACAGATAATTCTTGTTCAACTACCTCAAGTGGTTTTGTTTTTCTTTCCCATACTATCTGTTGTTGTTATGTGCCATCAAGCTGGCACAAACTCACAGCTTATCCTCGAGCAGATTTTCAGAGGTTGTAAATTGCGTGGGAGGAAAAAACGCCAATCTGTTTTCAGCAGAGCAGCTGGTAGATTCAAACTGGGTACCTTTGGGCTGGCAGCACAACTTCTTACCACTAGGCTACCAGAACCTGGACAAAGTGTACTTTTCAAAGGCCTATCCTAGACCCACTGAATAAGAATTTGCAGGGACCAGGACCTACTAGCCTATAATTTTAAAGAGCTAGCTCCAATGAAGCTTTGTCAATGGACTGGATCTGAGTCACAGCCTCTCAGTTTACAGGTGAGTGAAGAGGAGACTAGTTTCATAGACGATGTGAGCTGGAAGGGTGAGCCTCACAGAGTCAGCCTGGAAACAAGACGCCATACCTCTTTCATTTGCAGGAATCTGAGAACATATATTTGACTCATAATGACCTGACCCCTCTCCTTCCCTTTTCTGCACCCTACTCAATCCTCACTCCCTCCTTTCTCAGGAAAGGAAGCAGCAAGTGGGTTGGGCCTGGAATAATATAGATAAATCTCAGCCAGGACCAAATCAAAGAGTCCAACCTCCTGCTTTCAGGGCTTTCAACACTGGATTTTATTGGCAGAATGTGACTTGGAGAACACTCAGACTAGGTATACCCAGGAAGCTCTGTCAACTCACATAGCCCAGAACTATTACCCTTGAGAGAGAGGCAAGCCCATACTAAGACTCCCCCTGGGACTCACCCTTAGTTCCCTTTGCATTCACTTGTCCCTTCCTTCTCACTGTACTCTTATCCACCAAGCTAGTCTCTGCAGGTCTTCTACATTATTATGACTCATCCACACCTCAGGGCTTCCTTCTCTTCTGCTGGGTGGTGCTGGGAAGACCATGTTAGACCTTTAATCCTGTTTGAGATGACACTATGGCGAATATAAACAATAGTGTCAATGAGAAGTGGTCTGATTACTGCAGACTCCAGCACTTAGGAGTTCTTAAACTGTGTCACAGCTCTCTTGAGACACTAGTGATCTTGCTTAGCCTTCATTTGGGTCCCCAACAGTAGACAGTCTCAACTTGAGTGTCAGCAAAGTCTGCTGAGCCCAACGAAACTGTTTCTCTTATATCTGAGGGTTTCTCATCCTCTTTCCTCACAGATTAAGGGTGTTGACTCTCTCTCTCTCTCTGTGTGTGTGTGTGTGTGTGTATGAGAGAGAGAGCACGTGCATCTGATAAGGTTAATTAATGAGAATTCTAGAATGCAGATCAGGATTGTTTGTTGTTGTTGTTGTTGTTAGGGCCTATCATGTCAATTACAACCACTGTGACCCTATGAACAACTTAACTGAGCCCTGTCCTATCCTGTGCCATCCTCATAGTTTCTGAGATACTTGAACCGATTGCTGCCCACTGTGTCAATCCATCTTACAAAGGTCTTCCTCTCTTTCTCTTACCCTCCACCCTACACAAAGAGTAACCACTCCTAACACATGCCCAGACTGGGAACCAATGGGAACCTGAAGCATGGGCAGACCTGCAGCCTTTTTAAATTTGGGCCCTCGGGCCTGGTTCTTAAAGTTTTGAAATGAACACTCCTAAGTGGTACAGCACTATTCTGTCATTTCTCTGTATTGAGGTAACTATGGATTGCTGTGATACTGAACATTGTGCCATTGGTCTGTCAAGTGCTGTAATAGTCACACATGGTTGATAGTATCTTGTTAGCTAACAGATTAAGACAGGCTTGGAAGCAGGAGCAGCATCCACCTCCTAAACATGCCTGTGGAAACTTTATGAATTTAGAGAAAGGACAATAGTTATAGAACAAGGTTAAAGTCTTTTGTTTATGGGGTTAGTACTAGATGGTAATTAACAACAACAAAAATATATATTGACAAGCCCTTTTTTTCCATTTTAGACTTCCATTGACTCGAGTCTATATGATAGCACTTTTGTCTTTGGTTGAGGGTCTGTATAAATTTTTTCTTTATTTAAGCCTCTTGCTTAGAGTCACTAAGACCTCCAGGAAGACATTTGCATTTAAGGCCAAGCCCTTGTCTCCATTTTAGAAACTGGGTGAAGCTACTGGACTCTAAGATGGGCTCTTTTGTTTTTGTTGAGGGTAATTGTGGAATGTTTTATTATTATTATTATTATTATTATTAAAGCCTCTTGTTTAGAGTAAACAAAACCTTCTGGAGGGCCATTATTTTTAATAAGTCTGGTCCAAGGGATTATCTTTTAATCCTTTGCTACTATATTTTGGAGGAACATCCTGCTAAGTCATACAGCATTCTTCTGTCAATTTGCTGTGCTGAGGTAATCTGGATTTGCTGTGATGCTCAAACTTTTACCATTGGGGTCTCAAAAGCCATAATCATTGCCCATGGTGGACAGTGTTTGGTGGAGCTCCCAGTTTTAAGATAGGTTGTCTTAAAAGAATATTTTGTCTTTAATACATTTTAAGCCAAACGGAAAAAGTGTTAATGCACATCTTCCTTGATTTTAATCCATTGTATATTCCCTTGCTCTGTTTATATAACAACTTCTTGATTTAGGTATAGGTTTCATGTTGTTGTTGTTGTTGACTACCATTAAGTTGTGCATGACTCATAGCAACTCTATGAATAAAAGACCAACTGAGCTTTCTCTATGTTGTTGTTTTGTCATCATTGTTGTTAAGTGCCATCGAGTCATAGATGACTCATAGCGACTCTATGAACAAAAGACCTGAGCACTTGTATAACTTTCATCATTTCTCCAAATTCATAGGGTTTCTGGAGGCAAGCTATTTTGGAAGTGGATGCCACTTCTACTTCCAGATTTGTTTTAATTGGGGAGCTCCACCAAACACTGTCCACCATGGGTAACCATTATTGCATTTGACACATCAGTGTCACAGTGTTCAGCATCACAGCAACCACGAGTTACCACTGTACAGCAAATGGACTGACCAGTGCCATACCATTTAGAAGAATGTTTGACCAACAACTGAATTTAAGAACCAAGGCAAGGTTCAAACTCCATGAGCTCCATCATTCCACATTCCTCCATAATCAAGCATTCTCATTGGCTCTCACCACCCAAAAATGCCTGTCTGGGAGCATTTCACTGCTTTCCCAATCTCCTCCTATTCTGATTCCACATGTTTCTTCATATAGTCTAAGTTCTTGAATGATTTGTTCAACATATAGACTGAACACACTTGTTTATTTTGCTGAAGCCATCGAGTCGAGGTCGACTCATAGTGACTCTATGAACAAAAGACCTTTCCATAGTTATCGGTTTCTCCAAGTTCATTGTTTCCAGAGGTATGCGGTTTAGGAAGTGGATGACAATCCTGCTTCCCAACCTGTTTTACATCTGGGAGCTCCACCAAACACTGTCCCCAATGGGAAACCATTATGGTACTTGATATCACCATAGCACAAGGTTCAGCATCATAGAAAACCCAGGTTACCTCATACAGCACATTGACAAAGAGTGATGTGCAAAGTGGAAGAATGTTTCTCCAGATATAGCAGCACTAGTCTCATTTAGCAGTGGCTAAGTGTTGTCAAGTTGAATATGACTCAGAGTAAGCTTTACACAAAAGACCTGAATTCTGTTCTATAATTAACATCATTTCTGTACATTTATAAGAGTTTGTAGAGTTTCCAGAGGAACTGAATGCCACTCCTGCTTCCCAGCATGAATCAATCAGGAAGCTCATCCAATCATTGTAGATAATGGATAATCATTATGGTATTTGACACGACTATGGAATAGTGTTCAGCATCACAGCAACTCCAAGTAGTTCAGTACAGTAAATAGACAAATGATTGCCGTGTCTTTAAAATAATATTCTTCTAAAATTAATAAATTTGGCTTGAGGAGTAAAGTCATACCCTCAAACTGAAAGGATTAAGACAGGTTGGGAAGCAGGAGAGGCATCTACTTCCTAAACCACATGGAAACTCTATGAATTCAGGGAAACAATAGTTGTAGTAGAGAGAATGTGATGCTACCAAGCCAAAGGTGGGTGATTTTAATCTGTGGCACTCAGGCCTGGTTTTAATTGTTTTTGGTCAAACATTCTTCTAAGTGGAATAGCACTACTCTGTCCATTTGCTGTACAGAGATAACTAGTGGTTGCTGTGATGCTGAACACTGTGACACTGATGTGTCAAATGTGATAATGGTTACCTATAGTGGACAGTGTTTAGTAGAGCTCCCCAATTAAAACAAGCTTGGAAGCAGAGTGACATCCACTTCTGAAATTACTTGCCTCCAAGTCTTCAGGTCTTTTGTTCATAGGGTCACTATGAGTTGTCTACAACTAGATGGCACTTAACAACAACAACAACAACAACACATGCCCAAGTTTGTCACATGAACCTTTGTCATCCTTACCTTCAAGGAGCAATCTGGCTGTACCTGCTCTAAGACAAATCTCTTTGCTCTTTTTGCAGACTGTATGATAGTAAGCATTCTCTTCCAACACTACAACTCAGGGGCACCAATGCTGCTTCTATCATCCTTATTCACTCTTAAGCCTTCAGATGCATAGCAAATGACTGAAAAGGTCATGGCCTAAATTAGGTGCACGTTCGTCTTCAAATTGACATCATTGCTTCTCAGTTATTTGGACAGACTGTAAGACCCGACTTCAGACTTCGCCAATGCAATGTGTTTCCTGATCTCCTGACTGCTGATACCAAAGGTATTGATTCTGGATCCTGTCACTGTCTGTTCACCGGCAACCCACAGCAACACCCTGATGGGAGTAAGCTCAATGGAGATACACCACTCCAGGAAAGGATCAGAGAGTCACTCCAGCTCAGTTTTAGTAAGGTAAGTACTGCACTTATAAACATAGGAAGACCAGATATGGTGGACTTACAGACGTAGGGCATGTTGATTGGTTAGGAGAAATTCAGCTTCATGAGGACCATTCCCAGATTAACAGATGGGCAGCCGTCTTCCCAGGTGGTGAGCTTTCTCAAGTCCGTACAGCCAAACACAGGGGAGCTTTCTCTATCCCATATTAAAGGCCGTTGGGAGGCTTGCACTTATCTGGAGCTTAGGCAATCTGTCCTGGCCAGAGGCTTTCCCTTTCTCCCCAACATTCGACAACAGAATCCAAGTAAGATGAAACCATTGACAATTTCAATCTTTTTCTCCATCTGTCTTGGTGTTGCCTATTGGTCCAGTGCTGAGAATTTTTGCTTTCTTGATGTTGAGATGGAATCTGTATTGAAGGCTGTAGTCATTGATCTTTTGCAGAAAGTGCTTCAAGTCCTCCTTACTTTCATAGATGATACAAGCCTGGAGTTGCAACACTGAAAAGATGCTATGGGTAAAATACTTTTGTTTTGTTGAATTATAAAGCATTCTTCATAGATTATAGGTACTAGATTTATCAGGAATGTGATTTAAAATTATTTTCTTCTATTTAGTAGTTTAATCTTGAATGATCCAGGGAGAATCAAAAGGAGATGTAAGGAATATACAAGATCACTATACCAAAAGAACTGGTCAACACTAAAATATTTCAGGAAGTATTATATCACCAAGAGCCAATGGTAATGAAGGATGAAATTTGAGCTGCACTGAAGACATTGACAAAAATAAGGCCCAAGAAATTGATGGGATACTAATTGACATGTTTCAACTAACAGATAAAGCCCTGGATGTGCTTGCCAGTCTGTGCCAGGAAATTTGGAGGGCAGCTACTTGCCAATTGACTTACAAAAATCCATATCTGTTCCTATTCCTAAGAAAGGAGATCCAACAGAATGTGGAAAATATCAAATAAGACCAGGCTTAGGAAAAAGGAATTAGGTGGGGAAAACTACTTTAAAGGAAATTCTTGGAAGTTAGGATTATTGTCATTTGTTAGTTGTCATCAAGTTGATTCTGACCCAGGTAGGCTTCAGGTGTGCAGAGTAAAATCTGTTCCATATATTTTCAAAGTTGTGACCTTTTGCAAATTGGCAAACCCTGTCTTCTCAGGTTCCTCTGGGTGCATTTAAACCCAGTCTTTTGGTTAGTAATAGAGCCCTTGATCATTTGTGGTACTCCTAATCTAGAATAGTTATTTCTACTGTTCAGTAAAATGATTGTTGTAGTTCTCTAAGTGTGTGCAGCTTTAATACTTTTGGAAATCTCTGAAGGTCTTTGTACCATAAGAGTGAGGGTCCTTGAGGCCATAGCTATACTCATAACGACAAACCAAAATCCACTGCAGTCAAATCAATTCCTACTCATGGTGACCTTGTGTGATATAGAGTAAAATTATGCTCCATGGTTTTCTTGGCTCTCATCCTTAGTTACAGAAGCCATTTCCCAGGAGTTTTCTTTCACAGAGACACTCAATGGATTCCAATCTAAAGGTTATTGGTTTAATACAACAATTCTACACCATCTAAGGATCCTCTCATAATAATACTAAGATGTCCAATGCCTTTTTTCACTCTCATTCTCTCAAGATTATACACTGGAATTTTCCAGAGACTGTACAATATGGGAAGTTCTAGTGCGTTAGTCATTGTGCTTCTTATCTTAAGATATGAGGTTTGGATCCACCAGCTGCTCTGCAGGAGAAAGATGGGTAGTCTTCTCTCATGCAATTTACTGCTTATGAAGATTCTTGAAGGGTCAACTAGGAGTTGGTTCCGATTAGAAAGTAATAACAACATTATGATATGGGATGTCATAATAGAGTGATTATAGATATAGATGATAGAATCAAGCTATCTTCTGTTAAGCCAGACATAAAGGAGACAGGCAAATAGTTGAAACAATAACACTTGTCATTAATTATTTTTATTCCTTTATAAAATATTATTATTATTATTATGTTATGCTGTTTATGCTAACATGAAAAGATTTACTATGGTTATTTGAAATAAATTAACAAATAACTATTTCATATATCATTTGGCCTCTTAAATGAAGCATATTTTCTGCCAAAGATCTCTTCAAAGTGCTAAAGAGCAAGAATATCACTTTAAAGAGTTAGGTATGCCTGATCCACTTTCACTTGCGTCATATGCATGTAAAAGTTGATCAATGAATAAGAAAGATCAAAGAAAATCTGATGTCTTTGATTTGTGCTGTTGTTGCAGACTATTGAATATTCCACAGACTGCCAAAAGAACAACCAAAAAAAAATTGCTTTGGAAGAAGTACAGTCAGATTGTTCCTTAGAAGCAAGAGGATAAGACTTTGTCTTACGTACTTTGAACATGTCATCAGGAGGGGCGAGTCTTTGGAAAAGTGGAAAGTCTGTGAAGGAAAGGAAGCCCTTGGAAGAGATGGGCTGACGTGTTAACAACAATGATGGGTTCAAACACAGCAGAGATTGTGAGGGTGGTGCAGGGTCAGGCAGGGCTTTGTTCTGCTGTCTGTAGTTTTCCTATGAATCCGAAAGAGCATATTCAACACTATGATAAATGCACATCCACATATGTACATCTCACATAAATTAATAAATTATTTGGGATCCTTAGTAATTGTTAAGACACAAAAATGTTTGAGAATCTTAGCCCCAGAATACAAATATTATTTGTTCATCTGGTAGACAGCATCCCTTCCCCTACCCACACCCAATTTCCATCTCTTTTATTCCTGGAGCCTGTGCTCATGAATTTCAGGATTACTCTTAGCTCTGGATAATCCATAAAGTGTGGTTCCCAGAGGCCCTCAGTGCAACATGCAAATGAGAGCTGCCCAGCTGTGAGTGGAAGGGAGCTTAGCTGAGTCCCTGGATGCTCTCCCCAGGAAAGGCAGCCAGCAGGCCTTTTTTATTTTCCTCTGTGGAAGCCCCTGTTTCACTCATATCACCTCAAAAATTCACTTGTCTAATTCCACACAACTTGACCAATGCAAAAGCTGCCTCTCCTTTGCTCTTAGGTCCTTTTTTACAAGCAAGAATTGAAAGGTTTCTCTAGGTCTCTTTCAGGATTAGCTGAATCCCAATTTTCACTCTCCCTTGGAGATGACAGGGTGACTGGGGAGAAGGGAGAAAGCAGTACCCTTTCCAGAAGCTAGCTCAAGCCTAAGTGTCCTTGTGCCATTAGCCTCTTATTCCCATTGCCTTTCAAAGACAGATACCCCTGAATCCCAGCAACAACTCTGAAGCATAAAATGTGTCACAGAAAGATGGAAAACTTGTTTCTCAGTAGCAAATAAAATATTTCAAGGACTGGAGAGCAAGGAATTAAACTTTGTCTGGAGGATAGAAAGCAGGATAATGAACTCAGTGGTGGAAATGTCACCTCCTCCCATAAATAATAGAAACATTTACCAATATTTCTGATTATCACACACACAATGCATTTTCTCCATAACCAAGGAAAAGCAAGTGGTGTATTAGTATCTCTACATTCTTATCCAGAAGCTTAAGTAATTTAAGTAATTCACCATCTAAGCTGAAACATATGGTGGGGCTGTTTATGATTCCAGAATTCTTGCTTGGAAGAAAAAAAAAATAAATAAATAAATTAATTAATTAATTAATTAGAGAATAAGTGTTATTTTCTTATATTAAACTAGGGAGGACTAAAGAAGCAATTGGTTCTCCACCAAATATGCCCATGTTGTTGTGTTAGCTGCCGGGTGCTGCGCTGACTCATGGCTGACTGCACACTGGGGGACCCACCGTCTGGCCCTGCACCATCTCCATGATCAGATGTGGACTAGGACAGTGTGAGCCATTGGGCTTTCACTGGTTGATTTTCAGAAGGTCACCAGGCCTCCGACACCCTACCCCTATCCCCCTGTCTGGAAGTCTGGAAGTCCTGCTGAAACCAGTTAGGCATCATTTTGTTGTTGTTCTAGATCACTAGGTTGGAACTGACTCCTAGCTAACCCTCCAACAGGCTTTTAGAGGGAGTAAATTACATGGGAGGAAACTGCTCATCCTTCTCTCCCAGATCAACTGATAGATTTGAACTGCATGCCTTTGGGTTGGCAGTGCAACTCCTTGGTAATATGTTGTTGTTATTTGCCATCGGGTTGATGGTGATTCATAGTGATCCCTAGCAGCAACATATCTAACCCCTGACAAATCTTGTGCCACCATTGTCATCATCTTCAAAATACTTGAGCCCAAGGTTACAGTCACCAGGTAAATCCTCCCTGTTGAGGATACTTCCCTCCTATATTGATCACCCACCTTCCCAAGCATGAAGTCCTTCTCCAAGGACTGGCCTCCTAACAACATACCAAAAGTATGTGAGATGTAACTTCACTATCCTTGTTTCCAAGGAGCACTCTGGTTGCATTTTGTGCAACAAAATGCAGACATGTTTGTTCTTTAGGTCGTCCATGGCAAGGTCATTACTCATCTTCAACACCACAACTCAAAGGCATTAATTCTTCTCCTATCTTCCTTAACTTCTTTGAACTTCTTCCTTTGTCATCATTGATTCTTGACCATATATTACTTCCTAAAATGGTTCTGCATCAGCTCTTTCATTTTTATATTACTGTGCATGCCTTTCATCTTCTTTGTGTACTTTCCAGATCATTCAAGATTTTGCCAATAGCATCCTCTAGTATTACAATTTGAGGCTCGAATGACTGAATTTTCTTCAGTCATTGTCCAGCTTTCATATGTGTAACAAATAATAAAAAAGAGCATGGGTTGGATCAGGCACACCTTAGTCTTTAAGAAGACAGCATTGTTCTTCAATAGAGATGTCTCTGACAACTGATTTCCTCAATATGTTATGTCTTTTGCTTGTTTAATGTTGATACGAAAGGTATGTTGATACTGCAGATCCAGTGAGATAAAATAATTGACAGTTTCACTCTTTTCTCCATCTATCATGATTTATTGGTCCAATGATGAGAATTTTCATTTTCTTGGTTTTGAGATATAAACATTGAAGGTTGTAGTCTTTGATTGTTGCAGCAAGTGTCCAAGTCTTCATCTCTCTCAGCAAGTAAGGTCATGTCATCTGCAGAATGCAGATTATTGATGAGTCTTCCTCCAGTACTGCTCCCACATTATTTTTCGTAAAGTTCAGCTTCTTGAATGATCTGCTCAGCATTCAGACTGAATAGGTTAGGATACAGCCCTAAGGAACATCTTCCTTCATTTTAATCCGCACAGTGTTTCCTTGTTCTGTTTTGATAACTGTCTCTTGATCTATGTATAGGTTTCACATGAACACAATTAAGTATTCTGGTCTTCCAATTATTCTCAGTGTCAGCCATTCTTTGTTGTAATCCATGCAAATGCCTTTGCATAGTCAACAAGGTGCAGATAAACACTCTTCTGATATTCACTGCTTTCAGCCAAGATCCATCTAACATCAGCAATGTTCTTCCTGGTATCCTGTTCTCTTCTAAATCCAACTTGAGTTTCTGGCATTTCTCTGTCAACACAGCCATTTTACAATAATATTCAACAATATTTTACATAATAAAATATATTGTTGTTACTTGACATCAATTGCCTGAAACTCATAGTAATAGCTCTGAACCATACTCCAGCCTGAGCCAGTTTTATTTTCTTTGACACACTTAGCTCCACTACCCCATTCACTGAATCAATTAATCTCATCCAGGGTCTTTCTATCCTGTGTGGTCCTTCCGCCCTTCCAAGCATAATGTCCTTCTCCCAGAAACACGCCCAAAGTATGTGAGAAGGAACGTCAAAATTCTTGCCTCCAAGAAGCAGTCTGTTTTCACCCTCTCCAGGACAGACCTGTTGGTTCTCCTAACAGTTCATGGTATGTTCCATACTCTTCTCCAGCACCACAACTCAAAGGCATCAATTCTTTTCTAACATCTTTATTCATTTTCCAGCTTTCAATGCATAGCAAGTAATTATGAAGACCATAGCTTGAATCTAGTTCATTAATTTCCACATGCTGTTATTGTTGTAATTATGTACTATCAAGTCAGAACTGACTCATGGATAACCCTCCACTGGGTTTTTAGAGGCAGTTAATCACAGAGGAGGAAATTCCCCATCTTTCTCTCCTGCCCCCTGCCATCACCTTTGTGGGGAGTGAAAGCAAATATGGATCTCTTCAAGTCAATTTTCCAGGTAATTGTCTTACAGACTTCTTGGCACAGCTTGGTGAGCCTGATAAATTATATCTGATTGTTGGAACATGTAAACTAGTATTCCATCAATTCCTGGAGTCTTATTTTTTGCCAATGCCTTCCATGTAGCTTGAACTTTTTCCTTTATCATCAACTACTTCCTGAAATGATTCCATGTCAACCAATTCTTTTTGATACAGTGACTCTGTGTATCCCTTCCATCTTCTTTTGATGCTTTCTGATTGATTCCAGATTTTTTCCACAGCTTCCTGAAGATTGCACTGGAGCGTAGAGAAGCCAAAGCACAAGGAAGAATTCAAGATACTAAAGAGCTGAACAGAAGATTCCAAAAGGCTGCTCGGAATG
>NW_006399769.1:5858742-5863167 GCF_000299155.1 Elephantulus edwardii
GCAGGAAGGGAAGGCCCTCTATGAGATGGATCGATTCGGTGACTGGGGTAATCGGGATGGGAGTGTCAGAGGCGGTGCGGTTGGCGCAGGATAGAGCAGGATTTAGGGCTGTTGTGCATAGGGTCGCTATGAGTCGGAAACGACTCGACGGCACATAACAACAGCAACTTCCTTCAATATCACAACTTGAGGCTTGAATTTTTTCTTCAGTTCTTCAACTTAAGAAATGTCAAGCAAGTTCTTGTCTTTTTACATTATTCCTTAAGCTCTTTGAACATTTTATTTTAATACTTTGTCTTCTCAAGCTGCCCTTTTGAAATCATCTGTTCAACTCTTTTACACTGTAATTTTTTTCCTTCAATTTGGCTTCTCAATTTTCTAGTGTAATTTTCAGATCCTCTTCTGATATCTAACTTGGTGGGTTTTTTTCTTCTTCTTAACTGTCTTTGTAATGACTTTTTACTTTATTCCTGGATAACATCCTTGATGTCTTTCCCACTGTTCATCTGGTCTTCGATCATTAGCATTCAATGCCTCATACTCACTCTTTAGGAGTGTTGGGATAGACTCATGGTCATACTTTGATGCTTGTGGCCTTGTTTTAATTTTCTTAACTCGCACATGAGTAATTGATGGTCTATCCCACAGTCAGCATCTGGCCTGGTTTTAACTGCAATAGTGAACTTGCCCAACAATTCTTCTCACAGATATAGTCAATCTGATTCCTGTGTGGGATTATAGTAAAAGACAGTTCCCCAATGAAGGACTTTGATGGTGTTGTATACAGCCTGTTGCAATGCTCAGTAGGTGAAATACAGGCAGTCTTCTCCATCCTGTGAAGATTTGCAACCTCAGAAACCCGATAGAGTCACTGAGTCGGAACCAACTCAATGACAGGGAAGGTTTTTCTGTTTAGATAGGTGATGAGGCCCCTGAGATACATTTGAGATCCAATCAAGCCTGGGTCTCTATCAGGGAAGGTGACAATTCTACTGCTAATCTGTCACTGCCCCCACAATCAGAGACATGAACAGTGACATCTAGCAATTCTTCTCAAAGCAGCATTAGCTAACTGTGCAGCGCCAGCCTCACCCTGCAGGGTTGCTGGGGAACACCTTCCTACGTGGTTCATTCAGAGGGCACACCAGGAAGCATGGGCTGTCTGGCAAACAGTATTGGGTTCTGTGCTGGCAGTGTGGGAGTGAATATCTAGTTACACCTTCCTTACATGTTTGTCAGGCTAGACTGTTGGGTACACTCCCTGGAATAGACCCAAGGATTAGTCTCATAGGAAAACTCAGTTCATTGCCATAATAGAGTTTATGAAGAATATATATTCTACATCTCAATGTGCCCAAGTAGTGCTTGTTGTTGTGTTATTAAGTGCCGTTGAGTAGCAGGCGACTCATAGTGACCCTATTAATGAAAGTCCTGGACACTTCCTGTATAACTTTCGTCCTTTCTCAAGGTTCATAGGGTTTCAAACCCAGACAGAAAATTGATCTCAGGAAGAGTTTGCTTATGTCTAAGAAGTATCCATCTTTGTGTCCCCTGTGTGGTCGATTTTATATATGGATAAACATGCATGAACACATAACTGTATGTGTATATATGCCTGTGTTGTTGTTTGTTGTTTTATATCATCGAGTCGGAATCAACCCAGAGCTGACTCTCTGGCGGGTCTTTGGAGGCAGTTAATCTCACAGGAGGAGATCACCCACCCTTCTACCGTGGAGCAGCTGGTGGATTTGAACCACATGCCTTAAAGATTGCAGCACAGCTTTTTGTCACTAGGCCACCAGTGCTCCCTATATATACTTATAGAGTTATCTGTCTTTGTACATGTTTAGACCCACATATTCATATATATGTATGGACATATATAGTCTTATATATGTATTTACATAACCACACACTTATTTTTTCAATTGGTGTTCGTGTATTATAAATTATATTTGTAACTTTCTTTACCAAATTATTCTTTTTTTCACGTGCTGTTAGTGACGTAATATACTGAGTCCTTCTTAAAAACAAGGTTAAGTGCTATACACATACCTTAATCTTAAAAACTCCTCACCCAATACATAACAACTTTACACTCCCAACTTGAATACACAGCCTATCCCACCTGACCTCTTCCTGCCTGAAACCCCTTACATTATTGCTTCTGAGGTTCTTCATATCAGGAGAGCTGAACTCCTCCAAATCTTTGGCCTGGTTTCACTCAAGGGACATTTATGTTGCCATGGTTGGTTATAATCAACCTGGCATGTGTATGTATTTATCTATGAGTCATGCTTGACAACAACTATGTGTGTGTGTATATATACACATACACACATATCATACACACACACACACACGTGTGTGTGTGTAAATTAATTCCTCTGGTAGTTTAATGATAAGGAATTGCATTCCCAAGACTATGGTATACAGTTCAAATCCACCAGCTGCTCTATGGGAAAAACATAGGCAATCTTCTGTGCAATTTACTGGCTCTGAAAACTCACTTGAGGGTCAAATATGAGTTGGTTTCAACTCAACAGTACAGAATAAAAACACAGCAAGTAAAAGTAACTTTGAGATATTGTCATAAATCTTTTTCTATACCTTGTCTTTTAAAAATTTGATAAATTTTTAAATTCTGAAAAATATATAATATCTGATGTGCAAAACTGACAACTTCAAGATTTTTAAGTAACAGAAAGCATTACAGATAAAATGTCTACTGTTTCTCTCTAGGACTCTTTCCTACCCACAATTTAAATCGTTTCTACTCTTAAATTTGGTTCAGATCTTTCTTTTTTTCAAAAAGTCATTTTTATGGTTACTGATACAAATTTGTGAATACTTGTTTTTAGTATGAATTTCAAAATTACTTATTTTTTAGTTTGAATTTCTGAAATTACCTATTTCTGAAATCACAGAAAGCATTCAATCCTAAAACTCATTGCTATCGAGTAGGAACCAATTCACTCTAACCCTTCAAGGAGGTTTCAGATGCTACAGATTGCATAAGGGATTGTTCATCGTTCTTCTCCTCATCATATGTGTTCTCTGATGCATTTTATGGACCTTTATTAGCCTCTCTTTATAATTTTTGTGATAAGGCAGAGTCCATATAAGCTAGGAATTACCAAAATAATGGTATTCTTAAACAGAGAAGGAGACTTGGCAGTGCAGTAAGTAAGCACCTAGCTGCCAACCTGAGGGTCAAGGGTTCGAATCCTCTGGTAAAGACCACAGCCAAGTAAACTCTGTGAGGGCAGTCCTACTCTGTAATATTGTGTGGCTCTAAGTCAGAGCTGAATCAATAGCACATAATAACAACATCATAGGAAAGAGCTGCACATCTGCTGTCGAACTTCATGAAAACCTAAAACAGAGGAAAGCAAGCTGCTACTGCAACAGGATAGAGAAGACATTAAGAAGCTTGTCCTAAAAAAAGAAGCTTGTCCTAGGGGAGCTCTGGTGGCCTAGTGGCAAGGAGCTGCAACTACAATCCCAGAGGCGAACGGTTCAAATCCACCAGATGCTCTGCCGGGGAAGGAGGGACAATCTCCTCCTGTACCAGTCAGATCTGATTTGACGGTACACGTACACAAAAATAATAAAATAAAATAAAATTTAAAAAATAAAATTAAATTAAATTAAAAAAAAGAAGCTTGTCCTATAATGTAACAGGTATTTGTTCTGAAGATATATATGCTGTTGCTATGTATCATTGAGTCAGAACTGACTCATAGTTGACCCTCCAGAAGGTTTTCAGAGGCTATAAATCACACAGAAGGAGATTGCTCGTCTTCATCCTGCAGAGAAGCTGGTGAATTTGAACCACAGCTTAGCCCAGCTCCTTACACTAGGATACCAGAGCTCCCTGAAGATAGATAGATAGATAGATAGATAGATAGATAGATAGATAGATAGATAGATAGAGCTAGATTAGAGATTGATTACAGATAGATTAGCAAGAGAGAAAGAGATATGGATTTGGATATGGATATGGATGAATATCGATGGATGGATATCAACGGATGGATATGTTATATACACACACGTATGTATGTACCTGTACTTGTGTATGTGTATGTACATATATATGTACATGTATGCCTGTATACACACACACACATATATATTCATTTTTTCCAAGATTGCTTATCCTTTATTCTATTCGAGGGTAAAAGGTTCTAAAGGATTTTTAATCCATTTACAAATATTGCCAAGGAGCTAGTGGGTGTGATATGGAGTTAAATGCTAAAGAAGATCGAAGTGTCTGTTCTTCCAAAGCTGTACAATCTTATTGGCAAATGAGATTGGTCACATACAAGATCAGGCAGAAGCAGCAGAGGTAATGTGACGCAGAGGTTAAGCACATGGTGTCCGCCTGCCTGGGACTGCATCCCAACCATGTACACTTAGCTA
>NW_006399769.1:5865014-5883785 GCF_000299155.1 Elephantulus edwardii
TTGAGCACCACAACAAGATAAAGTTAAATAATCCAATAGAAAAATGGGCACAGGATATGAACAGGCACTTCACCGAAGACGACATTCAGATGGCTATGTAGATTTTCTTAACCTCTTTTTTGCCTCCATCTGCTCTCCTGTAAAATGGGAACAACTACCTTTTCAGGTATTAGTGTGTTAATATGTGCAAAACTTTGAGAGTGGTGTCAAGCCCTCAGTAAAAACCACATACATGAATCATCCCCCACTGCCATCCAATTGAGTTAGACTGCATCAGGCTTCCAAAGCTGTGCATGTTCACATAATGAGACTCTCCATCTTTCTTCTGCCAAGTAGATCTCCTTTTTTGGGGTTGCAATCTCAATACTTTAAGTGCCACACCACAACGGTTGGATAAATAAAAATAAATATTGTTTGAATGTTGCAGATCATAAGCCAGGGTGGTCCAGAGATGGCTCTGAGATTAAGTGACTCACCACTTGTAAGCCTTCTATCGGAAACTACTTCAGACAAGAGGTGTCCAGGAGAGCATGATTGAAAGCCAGCGCAATTCAACTAAGTATGTGTGGGGCACAGTGTGGAGGCAAGTCAGGCCATGACCATGGTGTACTGAAGAGAGTGGCAGAGTCACAGATGGAATGGGAGTGAGGAAGGACTCGATGGCAAGATTTATCCTGTAAGAAATAGGGAGGCAGTGCAGGTCCATTGTAGGATATCAGGACAGTCTCCAACCAAGTCTATTTCTTGCTCATAGTAGGTGTCCTCTGAAGACTTTGGCTTCATTTAGGACAGGGCAATAGTAGCAGTAGTCTCTATCCAAGATATTGCCATGCTATCCCTGCAAAGAGGAAAAAGAGGATGGATGACAAACCAGAAGCTGACTTTTAAAGCACTACTAGGGGCTTCGTCTGACATACTTTGGACATGCTGTAAGGAGAGACAGGTCTTTGGAGAGGAACATCATGCTGGGTGGAGGGACAGCGCAGGAGGGGAAGACCCTCTATGAGGTGGATTGATTCAGTGACTGGGGTTCTCAGGATGGGTGTGTCAGAGGCAATGAGATTGGCACAGGATAGAGCATGGTTTAGGGCTGTTGTACATGGGGTCGCTATGAGTTGCAAACGACTCAACGGCACATAACAACAACAACAACAGAAAGAGGCACCTGTTTCATAAGGCCAAGTCATAGGTCCATGGGTAGGGATATGTGGTCTTTCCCTGGAAAGGTCAGTGAGTGAGAGTTTGTGAAGAATAATATAAGCTGTGCGAGGAGTTTAAGAGGCTTCCTAATTTTATACTTCCTAGTATTATCTCACAAGACAGGCTACTATTATCAGGCTCCCTCTGCTCCAGTAGTCACTACGTTTGTATCACGCATTATTAGGATTTTTTTTCCCTTCAGATACTGATGCTTTAGAATGTGTCATGGAATCAATGTGAACCTCACCCCCACATCAGGATATCTCCATTAGCTGATTTAAAGAAAAGAGTTCCCCTAAGAATTGCTTCCCCACACACCACACCACCCCCAGCTCCTGAGAAATGAATATAATGTTTCTCCATTTGAGTTACTCAGGCATCTTGGGTGAGGTGAGTCTGCATTCTCCAGTTGCCTAGTTCTATAATTCTGTAGACTGCTGCGATTTCAGACCTATTGATTAATGGGTTTCTCTCTCTCTCTCTCCACCACAAGCAACCTTAATCTTTTCTTAATTGCTTTAATGGCTGTTCAGCTTCCCTCTCTCTCACAATGTTGTTGTTGCAAAGCTTTTGTGTCTTAACTTTATTTTCGATCAGAGGAATTTGTAGGCCAGTGAAAAGTGAATTCTCCTTTTGTTTACCCTCTTTTCTTTGTTTTTCTCTTTTGCTTTAGTTCTTGAGCTGTTTTCACATTGCTGAACCAGTGTGGGGCATTGGCTGAGATCATTGGGCAAAACTCTAGAAAAATAAAACAAAAATATAATGATGGGAGGTCAATCCCAAAGTTTCACTAGTGACCTCCAGGCCTACTCTTTATCTGAATATAGACTGTTCACAACCCTTTCCCATCTCTTTCCAGCCTTCCTCCAACAGGGACAAGGCAAGCAGCTTCTCTCACAAAGGGAGGGTGTCTGAGGCCTAACCTGATGCCAGGCAGGGTTAGGAGACAGGGCAGAGCTATCTAGGGGCTTATTCCCTCATGCAGAACAGAACCAGGGAACAAACATATTCTTCAAATATGTTTCATATATTCATTCATTTGCTCATAAACACTTATTGAATATTTATGAGTGTCCGACACTGTGCTAGGCACCATAGAATATGGCAGGAGGCACAGCCCTAGGGTCAAATCACTCACACAGCCTTTTTCAAGATCAAGCCAACTGGTGAAAGAGTAACTGAAAAATCGATCCCTTCGGCATCTCTGAGATCAATGGATAATAAATACTGGAGGCAAGAAAGGATGAGGAACATGGGTAGGCTTTCTGTTAGAGGTGGGCTTTGAACTAAGCTTTAAAGGATGACTAGGATGAAGAAATCAGACCAAGTAGAAGGTCTTTCTGGCAGTGAGAAGACCACATGAGTCAAGGAAGTCAGAGAGCAAGTGAGAGCCATGGCTCCTCCCTGCTGTCCTGTTCTGGAGTATGAGGTGGTGGGGTTAAGGTGTGCACCACACTCAGGCCTGCTTTTACCTCCAGAATTATTCTTCTCATTTGGTTCCTTACCAGTCTGAGAGGGGGAAAGAGCATAAGATGTTTAGTTTGTGTCATCCTGAGGGGGAGAAAAGTCATAAAAGAATTGTCTTATTCAATGAGGATGCAGAAAACAAAACTTCTAGAATTTGGAAGGCCCCACAATGCCTAGAAGAGTTTAGTAGAGTTTCAGCTGTTCACATGGCCCCAGGTCACTATCTTGTAAAGGTAATATATAGGCATTTCTTCATGTAAGGATGGCTAGTCATCTTAAATGGCTGTACTACAGGTATGAGTGTGCTCCCGTGGCAGGCCAGAGTTTTGTCTCATTGCCAACTCAGAACAAGATCCAAAGTGTGACAAAGATTAATTCAAACATTACCTGACACTTTGGGTTCTGGTGGGAAATGCTGTGATCCAAGGCACTTGCTTTTGCACTCATTTGTAAATATTTGTCAAAGGTCGAATGAGAAGGACTATTTATCGAACATTAACAAGAAAAAATCAAGGTAGACTTAGAAGGTATGGTTAAGGGTTCAGAAATCAAGTGGGTGACCTTGAATGCATTATATAATTTCTCTTCCCTTTTCCCAATGCTTAAGTTTAAGGATGATGTTTCAGTAAAATGTGTACCAATCATCTAGTAGATTTTCACTCATGGTGATCACCTATGGCTCTCTGGGGCTGTAAATTCTCATGGGAATAGAGGTTGCCTGTGTCTCTCTCCTGGAGTGACTGGTAGGCTCTAACTTCCAGCCTTTTAGTTAAGAGCACAACATGTAACAGGCTACAACCTCCCCACTGAGAAACTGAATCCCAGCCTCTGATGTGGCAGAGGTGGGAGACACTCACCACTAACTAGATGGCAAGTCATCGACTCTTCTCTTCTGAAGGTTTCTGAGTGAGCTCAAATTGACAGTCTTTCAGTTAGTAGGCAAATACTTATCTCTATGCTTTACCAGGGAATTAACTTTTTTTTTTTATATCAAACAAGTTTTCAAATAGTTTTCACCAGTATTTTTATATGAGACATAAATATTGCATCAGATAATTTCAACTTTGTAAATGAAGAAATGAAATGTGGCTTTCTACGAAGACGGCGCCAAAAGCGAAGGAAGCCCCTGCCCCTCCCAAAACTGAAGCCAAAGCAAAGGCATTAAAGGCCAAGAAGGCAGTCCTGAAGGGTGTTCACAGTCAAAAAAAAAAGAAGATCCGCATGTCACCCACCTTCCGGCGGCCTAAGATGCTGAGACTCCTACGGCAGCCCAAAGACCCCCGGAAGAGCGCTCCCAGGAGAAACAAGCTTGACCACTATGCCATCATCAAATTTCCCCTGACCACTGAGTCAGCCATGAAGAAGATAGAAGATAACAACACACTTGTGTTCATTGTGGATGTCAAGGTCAACAAGACCAAATTAAACAAGCTGTAAAGAAGCTCTATGACATTGATGTGGCTAAGGTCAACACTTGGATTAGGCCTGATGGAGAGAAGAAGGCCTATGTTCAACTTGCTCCTGATTATGATGCTTTGGATATTACCAACTAATTGGGATCATCTAAGCTGAGTCCAGCTGGCTAATTCTAAATATAAATTTTTCTCGCCAAAAAAAAAAAAAGAAAGAAATGTGAACAATTAACTAAAACTATTTTCTTTTCAACTTCTCCAAAATCTACCTGAAGTTATTGCTTCTTATTCCACAGAATTTAAAAAAATTATATACACACACACACACACATATATAAAATTGAAGGCCTATAACAAGAAATATATATTTATATATAATATATAATTATATATTTTATATATAATTATGTATTATATATAATTATGGCTATATATCCATAATTAATAGATGCTGCCTTCATGTGCTTAAGATTTTACACAAATGGCGTATTTTATAGTTCTATTAAAAAACTCCTTCCTTCTGCTCCATTCAACATTTTATTCTGAAATTTATCTTTCTTGTTACTAGTGTAATTGCTGTGTGTTATTCTGTTTTGAGAGGGAGACATAGTTTATCTATCTCCACGAGCAGATAGACAACTTTACCTGTAAAATAATAAATATTTTAGACTATAGTACTATAGAATATCGTAACTAAACAATAATATTGTAACACAAAGCAACCATACACAACATGTTAGTAAATGAATATGATTATGCCAATAAAAATTCCCGTGTGACACTGATATTTATAATTCATATAATTATCATATGTCCCAATATATTCCTCTTTCAATTTTTTTCCAAGGGTAGAATATCTTCACAAACTATATGTCAAATACGACTCTAAGAACTAGAATAAATATTAAATTTTTATGCCTAACAACAAAAAGGCAATCCAATCATAAAAAGGATTAAAGTTTAGAACTGATGCTTCAGCAAAGGGGACATTTAAAGGGTCACTACATATATGAAAAGGCACTCAACCAAAATACACAAATTGAAGCCACAATGAGACAGATACATCTCACTGGGATGGCTAAAAATTGAAAAATTAAATTAAAATCAGAAAA
This sequence comes from Elephantulus edwardii, assembly GCF_000299155.1. Lineage (NCBI taxonomy): Eukaryota > Metazoa > Chordata > Mammalia > Macroscelidea > Macroscelididae > Elephantulus > Elephantulus edwardii. The sequence goes on from NW_006399769.1 coordinate 5,870,206, forward strand.
AAACAGATGTTGATAAGGATGTATGTGGCGAAATCAGAACCTTTATCCATTTCTGGAGGGAATGGAAACTGGTAAAGCATTTATAGAAAACAGCATAAGAGGTCCTTAAGAAACTAAAAATAGAACCACCATAAAATCCAGCAAGTCCACTTTTAGGTATATATCCAAAATACTTAAAAGCAAAGACTCAAACAGATACGGGTAGAACAATGTTAACTGCACAATGTTATTCACAAAAGCCAAAAGGTGGAAACACTTTAAATGCCCATCAGTGGATAAACGGACAAACAAAACCTGATACATATATATAAGGTGTCACATGCATGTATAATACATAGTCGGCCAGTAAGAGAAGACATTATTGTGAAATAAATCAACCACAAAAAGGAGAAATATTGTTACAACCTTACCTGCATGAAAAGAGAAGAAAAAGCAAAGGTATAAAGATTGTAGTTTATTAGCGGTTACCAAGAATGGGAGGAGTAGAGGAAGTAGTGTTTTGCAAATGAAGTGCTAGGTTTTTGTTCACAGTGATAAAAATCACGTTGATTAAAGATAGGTTTGCACAGATAATGTAACTGCTGTCAAGAAACTGTATAGGTGTAAAAAGGTTGAATTGTCAAATATCATGTGATAGATACAACAGAAATAGTTGCTAAGGTTGCTTATCTACAACTAGACATTTCTCGGGATTTGGTTCCTTAGTTTGGAAGTTTAGGGTCATGGTTTCTTGAACATTTCAGTTAATTGGTTAAAAAATAGTTTCACAAACTGTTCAACCTCTTAGTTATATGTAAATTGGGTCTTAAAAGTTTGCAATAGACACAACAATTGGTTTCTATTTGCTGGGAGCAACAGAAGAAGTAAGAAGAAGGTAAGTCAGGAATAGAAAAAGGATATGGAATATGTGACTACTTGTGTTCACAAACAACCACCTCCTTTGCTGTGAAACAGAAGAGGATAGTGCCCAACTACTAGTACTGAACATTTTGATCAAATATTCTATAGAGGAATCTTGGTCAAAAAGAGGGAAATAGAAGGACCAAATTTAAAATTCTTATGGAATCCAGACTTTCTGGACCCATGGACACTAGAAGAAATTTTGAAATTATTGCTCTGAATGATTTTCAGTTCTATACTTTAAATCAAAAATGTCCCCTACAGTCTTTTCCCTTATATAAATGAACAATGGGATAAATTGACACAGTGACTACAGCTGTAAACTCACGCATAGCAGAGATTGTAAGGATGGCAATGGATCCGGCAGCATTTTGTTCTGTAGCACCTAGGTTTGGATGGCACTTAACACAAAGGAATAGCTGTCTTAATCATTATGCTCTTTTAAGATTTATCTAGATAGGGTTAAACTGACAACAACAATTCAAACAATTTGTTAATGAACTTAGGGGGCAGTGGTTTCTGTTAATGTGGATACAGTCAACTCAGAAAAAGAATATTAAAATTGTTGCTCAATTCAGAGAATGTAACCAATATTATTGAATCACATTTAAAACTGCTGAGTTTATGTATATTTTGCTGTATGTATGTATATATATATATATATATATATATACACATTGAGCGCACGTAATGGACTCCACAGGAATCATGTTGACTACATCTGTGGAAAAAGTCAATGGAAAAGCTCAATACTAACAGTAAAAATCAGGCCAGGGGAAGACTATAGGACAAACCATAAGTCACTCCTTGTCAATTTGCTGTGCTAAAGTATTCTGCGTTTTGCTGTGATACTAAACTTGTGCCATTGGAGTATCAAATGCCATCATGGTTTACCAGTGGGACAGTGTTTGGTGGAGCTCCTAGTTCTAGGACACGATTGAAAGCGGGAGTGGTATCCACTTCCTAAACCGCATGCCTATGAAAACTCTATGAACTTGGAGAAACTTACAGAAAGGCATTAGATCTTTCGTTCATGGAGTGCTCGACTCAATGGCAATCAACAACAACAACAAAGTTCAAACTGAATTTGAAGAATATAAAAATAAATCCAAAAGAACTAAAATACGACCTCGAGTCTGCCCCACCTAAACCTAAAAAAAACTATCTCAATAATAGATTTGATGGACTGAATCTTAAGGACTGAAGACAAGATAAATTTTCATTCATTAAGGGTATTCTTCACAAAGAAAGAAATGTGTTATTACAATGGCAGAGGGGAAAGAAAAGACCAAAATAGATGTGAGAAAAAACTTTGAAAATTATGCCAGAACATCAAGAAGCCAACACAAAGGGAAGAAATGATGAAATAAAACAAATGAACAGACAATTTCAAGGGGTAGCTTGAGAAGACAAAGCAAAGTACTATAAAGAAATTTGCAAGAAGCTGGAGAAAGCCAAAGAGAAGAACACATTCAGCAGTCTTCAAACTGAAAAAATTGAAGAACCATTTCAAGCCTCAAATTGCAATACTGAAGGATTCCATGGGCAAAATCTTGAATGATACAAGAAGCATCAAAAGAAGCTGGGAGGAATACACAGTCACTGTACCAAAAAGAATTCATTTCAAGAAGTAGCATATAATCAAGATCCAATGGTAATAAATTTGGAGGACAGTTGTGTGGCCTGCCAACTGAAAGAGGTCCGTATTTGTTCCCATTCCCAAGAGGGATGATCCAACAGAATTTGAAAATTATTGGACAATATCTTTATTACCACATGCAAGTAAAATACTGCTGAAGATCACTCAAAGACATCTGAAACAGTACAAAGACAGGGAACTGCTGGAAGTTCAAGAAAGATTCAGAAGAGGCCATTGCACTAGGGGTATTATTGCCAATGTCAGGTGGATTCTGGCTGATAGCAGAGAATAACAGAAGAATTTTTATTCATTTCTTTATTGACTATGTGGATCATAACAAGTTATAGCTAATATTGTGAAGAATGGGAATCTCAAAACACTTAATTGTACTCATGTGAAACCTGTACCTAGAATAAGACGCTGTTGTATGAACAGAACAAGGAACATGGTTTAAAATGAAGAAAGTTATGTGTGAGGGTTATATCCTTTCTATATATCTTTCAGTCTTTATTCTAAGTAAGTTATTAAAGGAGCTGGACTCTGTGAAGCCGAATGTGACAACGGGATCAGAGAAAGATACATTAATAACCTTTGGTATACTTGCTGGAGTACTTGAAATATTTGCTGCAGAAAAGCAAATACTGCAGCGTTCAATATGGATTGCATCTCAACATCAAGAAAACAAAAGTTCTCACCATTAGACCAATATGTGACATCATGATAGATAGAGGAAAGATTGAAACTGCCAACAACTTTATCTCACTTAGATCCACAAACAATACATGTGATATCAGCAGTCAGGAGATCAGAAGATGCATCGCATTGGCAAAGTCTGCAATCAGGGACCACTACAAATTTCTGAGGAGCCATGATGTTAGTTTGAGGACTAACAATTATGCCTAATTCAGACCAGGGTCTTTTCAATCACTTGATAAGCATTTGAGAGCAGGACAATGAATAAGAATGACAGAAGAAAACTCGATGCCTTTGAGTTGTGGTATTGGAGGAGAGTATTGAGTAGCTAGCTCATGGACTACCAAAAAAACAAACAGATATGTCTTGGAGACACATTTATTCAGAGTCCTCCTTGAAAGCAAGGATGATGAAGGTATAGGTATATGTTTCACATGAGTACATCATCTCACACAGTCTGGGCATCTTTCTGAGAGGCTATTCTCGGGAGAGGGACATTATACTTGGAAAAGCAGAGGGAGAGAGAAGGAGAGTTAGATCCTCAACCAGGTGGATTGACACAGTAACTGCAATGGGTTTGAGTGTGTCAGAGATTGTGAGGTTGGCACAGAACAGGGCAGGGTTCAGATCGGTTGTTCATATGGTCACTATAAGTTGTACTTGACTCAATGGCACCTAACAAGGTCAAGTTGCACTGGAGGCACTGGCAAAAAATAAGACCCCAGCAATTGATGGGACACAAAATGGCATGTTTCAACAAACAGATGCAGACCTAAACATGCTCACTAGTCTATGCCAAGAAATTGGGAAGACCTGACCAACTGATCCATATTTGTTTCAGGTCACCAAAGACTGGATCCAACAGAAAATGAAAATTATTCAGCAACATAATTAATACCGTATGCAGGTAAAATCTTGCTGAAGATTACTTAAAAGTGACTAGACTGGTACACGGATCTGGAACTACCAGAAATTCAAGCTGGATTTAGAAGAGGCTATTGCACGAGAGCCATCATTACTAGTGTCAAATGGTTCTTGGTTGAGAGAAGAGGAAAAAAAGAAAAAATGTTTACTTGTGTTTCCTTGGCTGTGCAAAGGCATTTGATAGTGTAGATGATAACTTTGAGAAAAATGTTAATTATGGAACACTTAATTGTGCTTATGGGAGACCGTTTTATTAGAACAAGAACTAGTTATTATAAGAGAACAAGGGAATGTAGCATGGGATGTGTGTTTGTGTGGGTTGTTTTTTAATTAATTTTAATGAAAGTGTACAGAGACTTAGGGTTTCCAGTCATTCATTGTTGCACTTTTCTCCCTGCCCACCCTCTCCCCCAATTCACTTTTCTCCTTGATAAGTAAAAGAAAAACCTCTTTCATTGCTATGTAATCCCTCCCCCCAAGTCCACTGCACTTTGCCTTTGGAATGTGGCATAGTTTTAAATCAGAAAAAAGTGTGTCACATATCCTTTCTCCATACCTTTCAATCTGTTTTCTGAGTAATTAATTTGAGAAGCTATATGAGTGATTTGAGAAAGCTATATGCTGAAACTGAGGAGGTCCTGAAGTGCTTGCTGCTGCAGAAGGTCAAGGACTGCAGCCTTCAATATCAATTAAAGCTCAACACCAAGAAAACAAAGATTCTCACCACTGGGCCAATTGGCAGCATCATGATAGATGGTTAAGAGATTGAAATTGTTAACAGTTTCCGTTTGCTTGGCTCTACAATCAACACTCTTGGTCCCAACAGCCAGGAAATTAAAAGAATTTTATTGGGAAAGTCTGCTGTCAGAGACCTCTCCAAAGTACTGAAGTACGATGTCAGTCTGGAGACTACAGGCCATTGTCTTTGCAAATACTTGCTATGCATCAGAGAGCTGGATAATGACTAAGGATGATAGAAGGAGAATTGACGCCTTTGAGCTGTGGTGCTGGAGAAGGGTATTGACTACGCCATGGACTGCTAGGAGAATAAACAAGTTCATCCTGGAGAGGGTGAAGCTCCTTGGAGGCAAGGATTCTGAAGCTTTATCTGACATACTTTTTACATGTTGCAGAGCAGGATCAGTTCTTGGAGAGGTATGTCATGTTTGGGAAGGTAGAGGGACAGCACAGGAGAGGAAGACCCTCTATGAGTTATTGATTCAATGACTGGGGAAAAGGGGGTAGGTGTGTCAGAGACAATAAGATTGGCACAGGATAGAGCAGGGTTTAGAGCTGTTATACATAGGGTCGCTATGAGTCACAGGCAACTTGACAGCACATAACTACAACAACATATAAAGAATATATGACATCAGGTTGGGGAAAAGATTTGTCAACAGCCTACGTTATACAGATGACATAACCTTGATTGCAGACAGTGACAAGGACTTAAAGCACTTTCTGTAGAAGATCAAAGATTATAGCATTCAATACAGATTGCATTTCAGCATCAAGTAAACACAAATATTCACCACTGGATCAATGACAACATCATGATAGATGAGGGGACTTTTGAACTTGTCAATGATTTCCTTTTCCTTGAATCCATAATCAACGCCCATGGTAGCAACAGTCATGAAATGAAAAGATACGTTGAACTGAGAAAAAAATCTGTTTTCAAAGACCTCTCTAAACTCTACAGAGCAAAGGTGCCAGTTTAAAGACTAAACCGTGCCTGATTCAAGCAATAGTATTTTCAATTGTTTCCTATGCATCTGACTAAAGAATAGGTGCCTTTAAATTGTGATGTTAGAGGAGAGTACTGAATATCTTATGGACTGCTAAAAATGCAAACAAGTTTATCTTGGAGGAAGTACAGCCAGAATGCTCCTTAGAGGCAAGGAAAAAGTCCATGTGATACATGGACTGCTAAGAAAATAAACAGGTTCATCCTAGAGAGGGTTAAACCAGGCTGCTCCTTGGAGGCAAGGATTCTGGAACTTCATCTCACATACTTTGGACATGTTGCAAGGAGGGACCAATCCTTGGAGAAGGACGTCATGCTTGGGAGGGTAGAGGGACAGTGCAGGAGAGGAAGACTCTCTATGAGGTAGATTGATTCAGTGGGATAATCAGAGTGGGAGTTTCAGAGACAGTGAGATTGGCACAGGTTAGAATTCAGGGCAGTTGTAGGGTCGCTATGAGTTGCAAGTGACTTCATGGCACATAACAACAACAACAACATGTTTCAACAGTGCTCCTAGATGGAAAGACGAGGGGGGGAGAAAAAGATCTGTCACTCTACTTTTCCCAAATCATCACATGAAAACCCTATGGATCACAACACACTGATTTGCAACAGATCATAGGAAATGTGCAGCATTTTGCTTCATTGTTCTTGTAGCGTGTCAGCTGCAGCCACCTTAGTGGCAGCCACTACCACATTCCCTGAGAAAGATTTTAGCCTTAAAAAGGTAATTTTACCAGAATCATGCAGTTGGTAAACAGTGGACCAGGATCACAGGTATGTATAGCTGTGTCAGACTCTCAAACTTCTGTTCTTTCCAAGAGAGTGAGAAAGAGAATCATGCTTATTTCTTATCTTTTCTTAATTTTCATGTTGAAGGAAGATAAAGCAAAGTCCTGTAATCTTCAGCTATTCCCAGGAAAGAATGTCATGCTTAACAGGGAAATCTTTTGGAATATCAAGATAATCTTGTCAAGAAAGAAAACAGGCAGGGAGTTAAAGGAAATATGGTAAATGTTGTTTATATCTGAGCTGGCCCATGAAACCCTTGACAGAAGTATGGAAAAATTGGGAGCAGAAAAAGGTTAAATTTTGGACCATCTTACCTCTCACTGTTCTATCCTTGTCCTCTCCTTTCATCCAAAAAACCTTTTGTCCTTGAATTGACTCTGATTCAATGGGTACCCCATGGGTATCAGAGTAGAACCGCATGCTGCAGGGTTTTCAATAGCTGGTTTTTCAGAGGTAGGTCACCAGACCTTTTCCAGAGGTGCTTCAAAATAGATTCAAAGGCCCAATTTTTCAGTTAGTAGAAGTAGGAGTGGTATCCACTTCCTACACAACTTGCCTCCAGAAACTCTATGAACTTTGATAAATGTCGATAGTTGTAGAGGGGTTTCAGGCAGCCTTTTGCTCAGAGAGTCGCTGTGAGTCGATCTTGACTGGAAGGCAATCAACAACAACAGTCACAAGCATTATTGTTTGCATCACCTCTTCCAGCACCCCCGCTCCCTTTCTAACCAAGCGCCCCAGGCTTCAGGCTGCTCTGGTCTTCCAAAAACATTTGACAAACAAGTCCACAGTGAAGCTGCCATGATCCAATGTTAGGTCTCCTCCAAAAGTACTTGCAACCAAAAGGAAGAACTCCAAGGCGATTTTACTGTACCAGAGACTTGAAACACAAATGGCAAATACTAGAAGGATGTCTGGGGACAGAAAAGCACTTCTTATACTCCACAGCATATCTTGTCACTCCTGAGTTTAGCCATCCTACCTGAATGAATAGAAAACTTGAGCATAGGAAAGTAGCCTCACACATGAAATACCAGCCTGAATCATGAAATTCCAGCCTGAATCTGGGGTTTGTACTACTTCAGGCTGCTTCCTGTCAGAGGGAGCCCTGGAGGGGCTGAAAAGCTTTCTTTGTGTAGGCACCACCAGCACCAGACACCTACAAGAGTCTCTATCACCTGTTATTCTCACTCTTGTCCTCTATCCTCTCCTTGAATGGTTTCCCATCCTCAGAGCACACGGTTCTGAGCAACGTTCCAAGGCCAGCTCACAGAGAAGGGGCTGAACTCCCAGAAGCTCCAAACCAGGCTCTTCACATATATATCTGTCCTTGGCTCATTGTCGTCTCTCCTAGGAAGAGTATCAGGCCTCCCTCCGCCCCTGCACTCTCACATCTAAACAACCCCCATGTGCTGTTTCATGACAACCAGACGCATTGTTGTAGTTTTACAACTATACCACGAATCCCCCAAGCTTAGGAAGGATTCTTATAAAGACTCTCTTCTTATCATATCCAGTGACAGACTCTGCCACACTCATCCTTTCCATCACAGTCTCAGAATTTACCCAAAAGATACTAATGAAGGTCTTTCCTTTGGATATGGACTTGTATTAATTATTTGTATTTAATTATAGAAAATTAAAAAGCAAAAAAGCATGGTGTGGGCAAAAATTTTTAGTGGAGAAAAATTTTGAAAGGAGCTATAAAGACATGAGAGGAGACCTTGCCACAAGGACTGTATGTAGAGATGTAATTACTGTTCAAGTGAGAGTTAACAGTGAGACACAAATTATATAAATGTTTCACACACAAATTATAGCTAATTTTCAGATTATCTAAGAGACCAAAACACTGAGCCCCTGTGGCCATCCCCAGACCACAGACACACAAACAACAAGGAATAGACGGATTGAGGAGAAAGGGTAACGAAGAGGAAACTTGCGTCCCCTTGCCCCATCTCTGATTCTGTTCTCAACAATGTTTTAAAATTCCTCTCCTCACTTCACATAGAGAGCTCCCCAACAATGAGAGGTGCCCATAGTATCTCTTATTTGATGCCAGTCCAGCTCTTTCTACCCCATCTGTTATCAACAAAGCCCTAAAGTACCATTTCCAACTTAAAATCAAGAGGAGAACAAAGGCATAGGAATTATTAAACCTTATCATCTGATTTCTTAGAGCTCCCTCCACAAGACCCTTCCAGGAAGAGGCTCTTTAAATACAGGTAGTACCATTGATGCCCTTTGGGGCCAAGCTTGTGGATGGTTTTGGGATCCAGCAATGTCCAGCCCTTTCTCAAGAGTTCAGGAAGCTCAGTCTGTGCCACCAGGAGGCCCGTTCTAACGGAGCAAGGGCTGCAGGGCTTAGCAATCACCACCAACCCTGACCTGTTGTTTCTGTACTCCCTCTGGATCCCTTCTTGGCCTCTTCCTTGTTGGCTGGATGGCCAGCAGGCAGATCACATGTCAAGCCTTCTGTATAATCCTATAAGTGGCTATAATCAGAGGATGACATATCCATGGGCCTCCTCTCAGGTATCTCCTGAGAGTAAAATGATTTTTTTTTCAGTGAGGTGTTCTAAAGCACAACCTGGGGCTACTGTACCCCACATGACTCCTCCCTTCTGAGGTGAGTAGGGTGGAGACAACAGGTAATAGGATTCTTAAGAGGTCTTTTTCTCTTTCAGCAAGATACCCAATGTTTGAGAAGTTTTTTGAATTTTTGTGACAAGTCCCACAAGGCAGGCTGATTTCCCCACATCAGCCAGTTCCTACCAGGTTCCTCACATGAGTGACAACCAGAGTGATGCTGGGCAAATTCCATTTTCTATTCCAGAGGGGTGTAGAACTTACAAGAATAACTTAAACTGCATGGCGCCATTGCACATTCCAGCCTTCCCCACCCTTCAAACACCCCGGAGGGCCATCTGCTTGTTTTGGATAGGTCTTTTTTCCTTGGCATGCAGGATGTGAGGCCCTCTCAAAATCTGAATCTTCCTCTCCTCCTAGAGACCTGGTAATGAAGATTTGAGAATGGGGGAAACTGAGGAAACTGAGGCTCTTCTTCAGGATACAGGATGTTCAATCTCCTAGTTTTCATTTTGTTATTGTTATTGTTGTGTGTACTTTGCATTCAAGACCAACCCGTAGCTGACTCTTCAGTAGATTTTCAGAGGTAATAAATCACATGGGAGGAGAGTGCCCATCTTTCTCCCGTGGAGCAACGAGTGGACTCAAACCACTTGCCTTCAGATTGACAGTGCAACTCCTTAGCACTAGGCCACCAAGTTAACCAGCTCAGGTGTTCCTGGCCTTCCTCCACTCCACCATTGTCTAGGTCAGTCATTCAGTCATTGCAACTAACTCATAGTTGACTTCTGAGGCTGAAAGACTGTCCATCTTTCTCCCCAGAAGTCCCTGGCAGATTTGAAATGCCAGAGAGGTGCAGCATTTGGTTTAAAAGTCTACCTCTTCATGGACACCACCACCAGAAGTGGAGCCCCAGATTCCTGACCAGATAATTTGGGCATCTCCACAGCCCCAAAGCCCAGCAGGTCTCTCAATTCACAATGGCCACTATCTCAAGACACTGGTGAGCTGTACCACTTTCTGCCTAACCCAACCACTGACCTCCAACTTTGTAGCTTCTCATCAGCCCAGCTGCTTTTAAGTCTGAAATACTAATGTTTTGATTTTGTGGGGTTTTTCTTTGTTGTTGCTGTTGTTTGATTTTGTTCTTAAAGTCCAAAATCATCAGATTCTTAAGTAATTGCATCCTGGTGAGAATAAGGTACCCACTTCAACAGCTCATACACTAAAAATTGGAATGGTACAGAGAAGATTAGCTGCACAAAGATGACATGCAAATCTGTGAAATCTTCCATATTCATTGAGGATGGTCAGCAGAGGGATGAGGTGCACAATTCGATGGGTGAAGGGAGGAGTGAATAACGGAAATGGGAAAGATCTGGTGTGAAAAACGTATACAAACTTTGTTAAATAATTTTCCTCAACTTCAACTGGAGATAACATATGAGTAGTCAGAGGACCGGACAATGACTAGGGATCATAGAAAGTTGATGTCTTGGAGCAGTGGTGCTGGAGAAGAGTGTTGACTATATCATAGACTGCCAGAAGAACAAATAAGTTCATTTTGGAGAGGGTGAAGCCAGCCTGCTCCTTGGAGGCAAGGATTCTGGGGCTTCATCTGACATACTTTGGCAATGTTGCAAGGAGGGACCAGTCCCTGGAAAAGGACTTAATGCTTGAAAGGGCAGAGAGACAGAGAAAGAGAGCGAGACCGTTGATGAGATGGATTGATATGGTAACTGGGATAATGAGGGTAGATGTGTCAGAGCCAGTAAAGTTGGCACAGGTTAGAGCAGGTTTTAGGGCTGTTGTACATAGGTTTGCTATGAGTCACAAGAGACTCAGTGGCACATAACAACAACAATAGTTGATGGTCTGTTCCACAGTAACCCCTGGTTTGTTTTTGACTGCTGATATTGAGCTTCTCCAACATCTTTCTATATATGTACTCAATCTGGTTCCTGTACAATCCACTAGGTCCATGTGTACAGTCACCACTTATGTTTTTAAAAATAAATATTTTAAATGAATAAAATAAAATTCTATCATTTGATCTCCCACCTAATTTCTTTCAGCAAGGCCATATTTTCCAAATACCAGTCCCTCTTCTTTGTTTCCAACATTTGCATTCCAATCACCAAATATTATTACTGAATCTTGATGGTATGTTTGGTCAATTTTAGACAGCAAAAGGTGGTGGTTGTTCTTATATGCTGTCAAGTAAAAATCAACTCCAGCAGGTTTTCAGAGGCTCTAAATGACATGGGAGGAGATTGCCCATCTCTCTCCCATGGAGCAGCTGGTGGATTTGAACCACATGATTTTCACCTGGTTGTGCAACTCCATACCGCCAGGACACCAGAGCCTCTTACAGAAATTGATATATGTCTTCAATTTCTTCATGTTTGGCTTTTTGTGATTGGTGTGTACATTTGAATAATGGGTATATTAAAGGAGTTTCTTCTTTCTTTTTTAATTTTTATTGTATTATTTTTACGTGTACCATCAAATCAGATCTGACAGGTACAGAAGGAGATTGCCCCCTCCTTCTCCAGCAGAGCATCTGGTGGATTTAAACCACTTCGTCAGAACAGAGCAGGGCAACACTGCCTGGTTCAAAATTAGGAAGGGTGTACGTCAGGGATGTGTCCTATCTCCATACCTTTTCAACCTGTATGCAGAGCAGATTATCTGAGAGGCTGGGCTCTATGAGGAGAAGCGTGGCGTTAGGATTGGTGGACGATCTATCAACAATCTGCGTTATGCAGATGACACAACCCTGCTCGCTGAAACTGAGGAGGACCTCATGCACTTACTGCAGAGGGTCAAGGACTGCAGCCTTCAGTATGGACTGAGGCTCAATGTCAAGAAGACAAAGATTCTCACCACCGGACCAATAGATAGCATCAGAATGGATGGTGAAGAGATTGAGATTGTTCACAGCTTCAGTTTGCTTGGCTCCACAGTCAACTCTTGGCACCAGCAGCCAGGAAATAAAAAAACGTATTGCGATGGGAAAGTCTGCAGTTAGGGACCTCTCTAAAGTATTCAAGAGCAACGGTGTCTCTCTGGAAACTAAGGTGCGCCTGATACAGGCCATGGTCTTTGCAATCACTTGTTATGCATCAGAGAGTTGGACAATGACTAGGGAGGATAGAAGGAGAATTGATGCCTTTGAGCTGTGGTGCTGGAGGAGAGTATTGAATGTACCATGGACTTCCAAGAAAACAAACAGGTTCATCCTAGAGAGGGTTAAACCAGGCTACTCCTTGGAGGCAAGGATTCTGGGGCTTCATCTGACATACTTTGGACATGTTGTAAGGAGAGACAAGTCTTTAGAGAGGGACATCATGCTTGGTAGGGTGGAGGGACAGCGGAGGAGGGGAAGACCCTCTATGAGGTGGATTGATTCAGTGACTGGGGTAATCGGGATGGGTGGGTCAGAGGCAGTGCGATTGGCACAGGATAGAGTAGGGTTTAGGGCTGTTGTACATAGGGTCGCTATGAGTCGCAAACGACAACAACACATAACAACAACAATAATCTCTGGGATTGCAGTGCAGCATCTTGCCACTAGGCCACCAGAGCTCCCTAAAGGAGTTTGCTTACAGAGAGTGTCTTACCATTCACATTCACAGCATTTTACCTCAGGATAGATCTTTAAATGGTCTTTTATCACAACTAATATCATACCATTCTTCTTCAATTTGTCATTTTCAGCATAGTAGATCTCATCTGATTCAAAATCACCAACACCAGTCCATCTCAGTTCACTAATGCTTAGAATATCAATCTTTATGCATTCAATTTTGGTTTTTTACAACCTCCAATTTTCTTAGAGTCATACTTCTTCTATTTCACATTAAAATTATTATTGGACATTTGCAGCTATTTCTCTTCATTATGAGTCTTGCCATTTCAGCAAATGAAGGTCCTTTATTGGGTGAAAGCCTTTTTCCACCCACATCATTGCAGTAGGCTCTCTGTTGAGGTGGTAGCTCTTCCATGGTTACATTTTGAGTGTTTTTCTCTTAAGGGGCTCTTCTTCCTGCACTATCTCCAACGATATTCTTCCATTGTCTATAGCGCTTTCAGAGGCCTGTTATTTCAGAAATATGGACAGCCTTGCTTTTTAGTCTGTCCACAATCAACACTCTTGGCACCAAATCAAAAGACAAAAATCAAACCCAAAATCAAAAGATAAATTGCTTGGAAAAGGTCCTTTGTACTTCCGGTTAAATTTATTCCCAAGTATTTAATCTTGTGATTAGCTATTGTGAAAGGTATTGTTTCTCT
>NW_006399769.1:5885631-5887599 GCF_000299155.1 Elephantulus edwardii
AAATTGCTTTTGGGAAGACTGCTTTCAGAGACCTTACTAGATACTGAAGAACAACGATGTCAGTTTGGAGACTAATTACTTGCAATGTATCAGAAAACTAGGCAATGACTAAGGATGATAGAAGAAGAATTGATGCCTTTGAGTTGTGGTTCTGGAAAAGAGTCGTGAACCTTCAAGAGAACAAACATGTTTGTCTTAGAGAGGGTGAAGCCAAGTTTCTCATTGGAAGCATGGATTTTAAAGCTCCATTTTACATTCTTTGGACATGTAGTCAGGAGAGACCAGTCCTTGGAGAAGGACATTCTGCTTGGAAGGACGGAGGGATGGTATAGGAAAGAAAGACCTCAGATAAGATGGATTGACACAGTAACTGGCATAATGGGGGTAGGTGAGTCAGAGTCAGTGAGACTGGCTCAGGATTGGGCAATTCAGAGGTACTGTATAGAGGATCACTAAGAATCTCAGATGACTCAGTGGCACATAACAAGAACAAGTCTGAAAGCCCTGCTGAAATAGAAGCAAATTCACAAAAATATGATCTTCAATAAGAATCATTGTAAGAATATATTTGCTGTATTGAACAGTAATAACTGAAGACCAGACGAGTTGTGGAATGACATCAAGGACATTTTCCACGAAGAAAACAAAAGGTCATTACAAAGACAAGGAAGAAAGAAAAGGCCAAAACAGATGTCCTAAGAGACTATGAAACCTGCTCTAGAACATAGAGAAACTAAAACAAAAGGAAGAAAATTCTAAAGCAAAAGAAACGAACAGAAGATTTCAAAGGGAAGCTCAAGAAAAAATAAAATTGTAGTGAAATTGCAAAGAACTTCAGGTGGAAAACCAAAAGGGATGAATTCTCAATATTTCTCAAGCTAAAAGAGATGAAGAACAAATTCAAGTCACCAGTTGCAACACTGAAATATTCTATGGGCAGAATCGTTAATGATTCAAGATGTATCAAAAAGAGACGGGGAAAACTGCATAGAGTCATTGTACTAAAAAAAAAAAAATTCATTAACACCGAAACATTTCAGGAAGTAGCATATGATCAAAGACCAACGGTGATGAAGGAAGAAATTCAACCTGCACCGAAGGCATTTGCAAAAAATAAAGCCTCAGGAATTTATGGAACATTAATTTACATGTTTCATGAAACAGATACAGCCCTAGAAGGGCTCACCAGTCTGTCAACATATATGGAAGAGAGCTCCCCAGCCAAATGACTAGAATAAATCCAAATTTGTTTCTGTTCTCAGAAAAGATGAGCCAGTAGCATGTGGAAATTGTCAAACAATATCACCAATACTATAAGCAAGTAAAATCTTGATAAAGGTTATTTTTAAATGGCTGGAACTATACATCAACAGGAAACTTCCAGAAATTCAAGCTGGATTCAGAAGTTGTCATACTATGAGGGATTTCATTGCTGATGTCAAACAGAATCAAAGCAGAGAAAACTATAACGATGTTTATGTGTGTTACATTGACTAAACAAAGGCACTTGTTTGGGTAGATTCTAACAACATATGGATAACATTGAAAAGAACGGAAATTTAAAAAAAGAATGGAAATCCCAGAACACTTAATTGTGCTCATGGATAACCTAAATATAGAATAAGAAGCTGTTGTTGAACAGAACAAGGAAACACTACATGGCTTAAAATATGTCCAAGTGTGTGTGTCAGGGCTGTATCCTTTCTCTATACCTATTCCGTCTGTATGCTGAGCAAATAAATTGAAAAGCTAGACTATATGAAGAAAAATGTGATATCAGGATTGAAGGAAGACTCAAAAACAGTGTGTGTTAGGTAGATCACACACCTTGCTTGCAAAAAGCAGAAAAGCCTTAAGGCGCTTAGTACAGAAAATCAATTACCACACCTTCAATATGAGTTAGATCTCTACATCAAGAAAACAAAAAGTGTCACCACTGGACTAATAGGCAACATCATGATAGATGGA
>NW_006399769.1:5888286-5889123 GCF_000299155.1 Elephantulus edwardii
AACTGCTAAAAGAACAAATAAATCTGTCTTAAAGAAAGTAAAACCAGAGTGCTCCTTGGAGGTAAGGATAGTGAAAGTTCTTCTCACTTTGAGCATAGTTTCAGGAGAAAGCAGTCCTTTGGAGAGAAAGGTCAGGGAAATAAAGGAAGACCTTTAACGAACTGCACTGACACAGTGACTAACACAATGGACTTGAGCAGGGTAGAGACCATGAGAATGCTGCAGGATAGGTCAAGGTTCAAGTCTGTTGTTCATTCGGTTACATGAGACGTAGTCGGCTTGATGGCACCGAATAACAGCAACAACTTTCTCCTCAGTGTTTCTGAGGATTTTGGCGATTTGACAGTAAATGAGAGTAAATACCCTGTGATAGGATTGCCAAATTATCATACAGAAACAGGATGCAGAATTTACTGTGACTTTCAGATAAATGATGAATACGTCGTCGTCGTCGTTGTCGTCATCGTTGTTGTTGTTAAGTGCCATCGAGAACCAGGTGACTCATAGCGACCCTATGAAGGAGAGTCCTCAACGCTTGGGTGCCTTTAATCCTCTCTCCAGGTTCATAGGGTTTCCTGAGGCAAGCTATTACGCAAGTGGATGCTGCTCCTGCTTCCAAGACGAATACCTGTTGTTATTGTTGTTTGATGCCATCGAGTCGTAGACGACTCATAGCGACCCGATGAACGAACAGCCTGAGCACTGTTCATACATAGTTTCCGGAGGCAAGCCATTTTGGAATTGGATGCCGCCCCTGCTTCCAGGCTTGATTTAGTCAGGAAGCTCCAGCCAACACTGTCCACCATGGGTGCCCATTACCATGATTGGCACATCACT
>NW_006399769.1:5889223-5933636 GCF_000299155.1 Elephantulus edwardii
ATCAATTACCACACCTTCAATATGAGTTAGATCTCTACATCAAGAAAACAAAAAGTGTCACCACTGGACTAATAGGCAACATCATGATAGATGGATGCCGCCCCTGCTTCCAGGCTTGATTTAGTCAGGAAGCTCCAGCCAACACTGTCCACCATGGGTGCCCATTACCATGATTGGCACATCACTGTCACAGGCTTCAGCATCACAGAAACCACGAGTTACCTCTATACAACAACGCACAGACCAGTGCTATACCACCTAGAAGAATGTTTGACAGGAAGACAATTTGAATCTTGCCTAGGGCCACAGATGAAAATCACCCACCTTTGGTTTGGTAGCACAGCTTCCTTTCCATTAGGCCAACGTAGCTCTCTCTTGGTCGTCGTCATTGTTATTGTTGCTTGATGCCGTCGAGTCGTAGACGACTCATAGCGACCCTATGAACGAACAGCCTGAGCACTGTTCATACATAGAGATGAATACCTACTGAAGGGAAATATTTGTTTCTTATGTGAAATTCACTCTTAAGCAAAGATCCTGTCTTCTGTCTGCCCACCCTCCCAAAAATACATGACCAAGTGAACAGGAGTGATGTGCTAAGACCCCATTCATTCCAAGATTCTCTCAGCCAGTAAATATTTACTGAGTGTGTACTCTGTGGCAGCACTGTACTTGGTGCTGGGGTAAGGAGTCCAGTGCCTGACCGTAGACCTCAGGACCTGCAAGCCAACTGAGAAGTGAAAAAAGCAAAACAGCATGAAGTCATGGTATGAATTGTAATGCCCAGTGCTTAAGAAACAGGAATAAGAAATGATATTTTGAGTGAGTAAGAGGACAGAGGTTATCATAAATGCAGAGACTCCACTTTCACCTGACTACCTGGTACAGAACAAGCCTCTTAGCATTGTGTTTGTTGTAGTGCCTCTCTCTCTTCCAAGAACCCAATCATTAATTGACTCATTCAATCAATATTTCTTAAGACGTTGAGTGGCACAAACAATAAGCATTCAACTAATAATTACAAATTTTGCAATGTGAGTGCACCCAGAGGAACCAAGGAAAAAAGGTTTGACAATCTGCATCCAAAAGACCACAGCCACAGAAAGCACTATGGAGCACAGGTCTACTCTGAAACAGAAGGATTGCCACGAATTAGCATTGACTGACTACATCTGATTAGATATGGTTTTATTATGCATCAGACACTTGAAGAAGTCATCAATGATTTTGTTTTGCTTGACTTCACAATCAGCACCCATGATAGCAATGGTCAAGAAATCAAAAGATGTGCTGCATTGGGGAAATCTGCTGCCAAGGACCTCTATAAAGTGTGAAAGAGCAAGGATGTCAACTTGAAGACTAAGGCTTTTCAGTTTTTTCCTCAGCAAGTTAGACAACAAATAAAAACCACTGAATAAGAGTTGATGCTTTTGAATTGTGTTTTGGTGAAGAGCAGAACAAACACATCTATCTTGGAGGAAGTGCAACCAGGCTGCTCCTTAGAGGCAAGGATGCTAAAACCTTTTTTTGTATACTTTCGGGTATGTTGTCAGGAGTCCTTAGAAAAAGACATCATGGGAAAAGTCCTTAGAAAAAGACATGCTTGGAGAAGTAGATGGTGATTGAAGGAGGGAGATTCTCAAAGGTATGGACTGATAGAGTTACTGAAGGGAAACAAGACAGACAACCTGTCTCTCAAATCCTTCCCAGCCTGCTCCTTGATGTTCAAAAATCTTTTAACAATAGATCCAGCTGAAATGCAATGCTTTTGAAAAAAGGACCCCGGTCAGACTTTTTCCAAAAGCATTGCATTTCAGCCGGATCTGTTGTTAAAAGATTTTTGAGCATCAGGGAGCAGGCGAGGGAGGATTTGAGAGACAGGTGGTTTTTCTGGTTCCCCTGCAGTCAGGCCTTCAGCTCCAAGAGACACTCTCCAGATGAAGTGGTCATCTGTGCCCACTGCTGGCAAGTAGAATGCCACCTTTCTTTAATTGGCATCAATACAATAGCTAAGCAGCAGAATTTTCATTCAATAGTAAAATATCATCTTAACAGCAAATAGAAAATTTATATAAATAGAAATCATGTAAAATGACAGTGGATTAATGTTTTAATTAAACATGGAGGTTCCAATCATTTTTATCATTTTAGATATCCAACATTTTGACACATTTCAGGTACAAATTGATGGCTCTGGGCCGATGGAAAATGGAAATAATTTTTCATGTAATATTTGTGAGCTTTCAGTAGCAGGAGATGATATTCAACAGTCAAAGTGAGAGTCTAGACAGCACCATTTACAGCACTAATTCTACAACTTCTTCCTCCCCTCTACAGATAACTTTTTAAAAAAACTGTTTCCACAGAAGTGACACACACTGTGATATGATAAATTAATTTGACGTTTTATACTTACGTGGCAGAGGAAATACTACAATTAGGAAAATAGTTTTCCTAGGGCGAGGGTCATCCATTGCATCCCGGGTATATTGACCTCTACTATTTCCCCCAATGCGGGAAACTGCATAATTTGTGGAAGTGGGGGGACAACATGTATCCCTTACATTTGTAAAAAACTTAATTTAGCATTTTATGACTTGCAAAATTCACACCCTAACTTAGTTGATTTTCCCTTTCTAGAATGTCCTACTTTGTTCTGTGGTTGAAAGGAATGGAAAACAGAACTGACATTTATAGTTGTCTTAGCAATTACTGATTTAATGGGCATGTAGGATGTGATTAGCATCATGCTAGCACTGAGCTTCACACAGGATCCGATAAAACAGCTGTATTATGCCTGTTTTACAGATGAAGAAATTGAGGCTCAGAGCCCTTAAGTAGCTTGTCAAAAGACACACAGCAAGGACATGGCAGAGATTGGATTGGAAAGCAAGCAAGTCCTAACAGTATAGCCTTTCCTAAAATGAAGCTAGACACAGACTGTGCTTCTAGGAGACTTAACTACTCTTGGTTGATTTGCTATTTTCTCTATATTTGAGGCCAAAGAAGATCCTTCATTAACTGACCACATAAAGTTACATGAGCTGTTTAGAGGCAAGTTCTATGTCATGTTTGCTTGCTGTCAACTCTCTCACCTCAAAGCCGTCATCACCATCATCAAAATATATATTTGAAGGAGATACATTTTTCATAAGAGAAACACATGTTTTAAGAAATAGGTCATACTTTCTTTTCCACACTTTCTCACAAACAATTTTAATCTTTGCAATCTAGTTTTGGCTAAACACACTTTGATCTTATTACCCTAATTCTTGCCAATCTAGTGTGCAAGATTTGCTTTCGAGCCACGATTGGCCTTAAAGTTGCCTGAGAAATAAGGAAAGTTTTTCCACCATAATTGAACAAGTCATATCCCCATAAAATACCATCCATCACTTTTCATAGTTACACAAACTGAAACTCCCTAAAAAGGCACTCAGAACATTTTACACTGAAATAAGAATGAGCATGGTTGAACAATTTCAATCTATATATTACAAGTATTGAAAATTTTGGACTATGCCGGGGAAATTAAAATCTCTCTAACAAAAAAAGCATTGTAACAATTCTCTGTGTACCTATTTATAATCTAATAATCCTTGCTAGTGTTTCTCAGAAATATTCAGAGTTATCATGATTTTTAGGATGTTAAAATTCAGTGTGGCTGAATAAAGTTAATTAATGAATTCAGTGACTATTTCTTAACTAAAGTGCCAATGCCTTTAAAAACACATTTTACTTCTCGTTTGGGATGTATATGTAAAGGTTTCTTAAGTGAAAGATAGTGCCTTTTCTTTCTTATAACCCCCCAGAATGCTTAGCAACTTGCCACCCTTGTAACAGTTTTCTCAATAAATGTTTGTTGAGTGAATATTAGTATTTAATAACTTATCTACAACAAGGACTTACCTATGATTTTACAGCTGAGAGATTATAAAGCAAACTATGGGCACAGCATTGTAAATTTACTAAATGCCACTAAATTGCACTTTTAAATGATTAGTTGTGTGTTTGGTAAAATTTTACCTTCATTTAAAACCAAAACGCAAAATTGCAGAAATAGAAATCTAATAGCTTTCATTAACTTTAACATGGTATATTTTCATAGTTTGATGACAACCATAAAGTACAAAAGCATCCACAAATGGCTTTTATCAGTAGGAAATATTTATTTTTTTAAAAAAAGATCAATATTATGAAAATAAAATTTTAAAGTTCCAATAGAATTTCAAGAAATTGTGATGCAAATGACCCGAAAGCCTAAAAGGCCCCATGCCTCAGAAGTGCAAGCTCTCTGCGTTTCTGAGAAGCCTGGGTTGGCTGTCCGCACTTCCATCGCCCCCAGCAAAGCTAAGGTGTTAAAGGGCAGGATGGTGCTGGCTCTGCTGACAAAACTTAAGGCAGAGAAGCCTCTGGGTTTCTGCAAGTGGGAGAGACTCATTTCTGCCTCCCCTCCTCTTTTTTCAGTAACTTCAAGCACAGCTCCAAATTCAAGGTGATATATTTCTGAGGACCTCAAAGTTATAATTTCCAAAGCTAGCTTCTTTCTTTTTACAATGTGATATCAGACAATGTGATATCCCGACTCACCCCCAAAGCAATAAAGAAAAATCTCTTAATTGAAAGGTTTTTGGCAATCTCAATTTAGTAGGATTGAAAAGATGTGTGTCGTTTTTAACAGGGGACCCTGGTGGTGCAGTGTTAAAAAGCGTCACTGACAGGTAGGGTGCAGAAGCTCACCTTGTGAAGAAGGAAGCTTCTGCAAAGTTGGACAGCCTTGGATACCCCGGGAGACACTTCTACTCTGTGCTGTTGGCTTGCTGTGAGTTGAAATTCAGACTCAAGTGTTTACGAGTTTAAGAACAATATTTTCTTTTTTGGTTATGAAGCAAATATATTTTTCCTCTTTTCCGCTAAAAGGACATTTAGTGCACACAGACATTCAGGGGACATTGTAGAACATTTTTAAGCTAACTTTTTAGTTGTAAAATGCCAGTAATTCGCACATTTGTTCTTAAAAAGTTAACCCATTCCCAGCGAGCCGAAACTGTTTGTATCAAATTCTTTCTGCTTTCTGATAAATCACAATGTGACAGCCTCAAGCCTTCTTTCCTGGTCTGTTTTACTTGCTCATTAGGTCTTTAAAAGAAAATGCAAATCCTCATCTCTTCATTAACCCATCTTAGAAAATAACTCAGATGTTCTTAATTTCTCGTCTGATTTATCAGACCGGTCTCTGATAACTTTTGAAAGAAGTCTATTCAACATTCTTAAGGACAAAGGACACTTTATAGAAATAAATAAAAAGGAATCCTGATATAAGCACAAGAGAGAAACCCCAAGAAGTTTGGTAAATGTTGCATGCTTACTTCAGAATTATTTCAAGTTCTCCTCAAGCCAATAAGCACATTATACTGAACGTGTTTTATTCAAAAACTTCTCTGATATAATCTGTGAGAATAAGAAAAAGACTCTCATTTGCTTCTACATTACAAACGCCTGGTGGGCAGAAGGAATTCAACAATCCTATGGAACCTTTCCTTTAAAAGACAATAACAAGAAGCACATCGCCATGATACAATCGGAGTGAATCCAAACAGCTTATTCTCAACTTCTCAACTCTTCTCACCATGTAACTCTGTATATAAGTATTTCTTTTTAAAAGAGAACTCTCTAAAACTGAGTCCTTTTTTACCACAGACCAACAATAACTAAACTAAATCCCAGTGTTTTCTTGGAATGCCTCCCCCTGGTCAGGAGGTTTAAAAAAGAATTCTACTTACCAAATCATTATAACACTGTTTATTTTCCTCAGAGGAGGGCTGGAGGGAAGACAGGAGGGAAAGAAAGGAAAGCAGGTGAGTTTTTATGTAGTGTGTGACCCTACCATGCAAATAAACAAGAGCTTCTTCAGGAAAAGACATCACTGACTTCAAGTGCCCATCTCAGCTCTCCACCAGAAAAAAGAAAAAGGAAAAATGAGTAGATGCACCAGAAATGATGAAATATTGACCTCACTAAAAGTAAGTACAGACCTTTCTCCTGAGCCTGCCTGGGATGGAATCGTAAAAGGCGGTTCTTGAAAACTGAGCCAGATACATTTTTTGCCATCTGACCATAGCCTGGACACCTCTATCCCCATTTTCTTCCTTAAATAAATCCCAGGGATAGATCCCTTGCTCAGGAAAATTCAACCACAATGCCTTAACTTTTCTTTAAAATAAAATAAAAATGTTCTCAGTACTTATAAGTCTCTAGAGTCGGGAGGAGGCCTAGAGAAGCTCTTCCCAACAAAGATAAATGAGTTTGCAATAACAAAGCAAAGAGGGTGTATCTTTGTGTGTAGCATAGGCTGGGGAGTGGGAGGCTTTGGTTTGTTGTTCTATTTTATTCAGATGAAAAAAATAAAAAGATATGAGGTCCAGATTTCCAAAGGACTCTGTTTCAGAGGAGGTAGACCATACAGGAGAATGAAAGTGTTTTGAAAAGTTTCCAGACTGAAAACTCTACCAACAGCTCCTACTGAGAAAATAAGATGCTTTCTTTTAAAATGGCATCCAGTGTGCTCTTCTGCTAAATGTCTCCTGTCAACATCAGGACCCAAAGGCACACCTCAGAAGGAAGGGCTTCATCTACCTCTTCCCAGCCTCTCAGGTGGGCCAGGCAGGGAGAGGATACAGACATGGGGACAGAGTGTTGGAGGGAGAGGGAAGGCTACTCTTCTGGGAGGCCCAGGGAACTGGATTTTCCCTCCTGCTTTGCTCTGCTTTCTCTTCCACCTGGTTCCCGGCAGGGGGCCCTGGCCCTCCTCTGGGGGCCTGTTGACTAATGAAACAGTAAAATCATAGGTCAGCCACCAGGCAAATAATAAACATATTTGCACTGCACGTCTGTTAAGCCTGTTTAATGGGTCGTCCCTACATGTAAATGGACTTCCTACCCCAGCCCCATCACTCCACCTGTATCAACAACAATGCCTCCACACAATTATCTTACCTTAATGAACTTAATCTTTAATTTCCCAGCTTGGCCCTGGTACTCAGCCTCCTAACAAAGGGATTGGAACTGTTTGAGTCCCTGTGAGCCGCCTTCCTCCAACAGCTAGGGAAACTTTAGCCACGACGAGGATTTTTGCCCCTTGTAGAACTGTCAAAAGCAATAAATATTTTTCTTTTTATTCCATCATTAGACCCTCCTAAGAATGCCTCCCCATTGTCCACTGTAATTCCCAGAGCTCTCTGGTCTGGGCCGTTATTGTGGAAAATGAATCCTGAAGTGTTAACAATCCTGCCAAAGCAGCTACACTTTTTTTTTCCTGAGGGCGTAACTGTTAGGAATGTGTCGCCTCACCATAGCCAGCTTGGCGAAAAGAGCACTTGTGTTTTTTAACACTGGTCTTTGAGAAGGATGCTCAAGTTAAAGCATTGTGACCACTGTAAATAGATGCACTCAGCAGAATAGAGCTTCTTCATTCCTAATTAGGGAAGTAACTCTAGAAAGACAGAATGTCACTTGCTAGGCGGTGTGTATTGTTGAGTTTGTGCTCGCCTCTACAATGTGAGGTAATTGGAGTTGTACCTTTTAGAAAGCTGCTAATTTCACATAGGAAGTGCTAACAAGACCTTTCTGGGCCATGTTTTCCTTCTTCCTTTTTAAGGAAGTTACAGACCTTCAGTAGTGGGAATGGCTGGGCCCTGGCCTGACGGAGGAAACAGCAGTAATGAACCACTTCAGCCCACAGTTAGCAAAAGGAGGCCTCATTTTGGAGTCCTGAGAATACTAGGCACAACAAAAGGTTCTGTTTAAGCTTGTTATCCAGGACATTCTTACAGGCTACACAGCTTTCCCTGCAATGACCCTCTCCAAACAAGTGCATCAAGTTTGAGCAAATAGAAACATGCAACTTTCAAGGCCTGGAGTTATAGTTTTCTTTACAAAGCCATTTATATAATGTAAGCTGCAATTAGCATGGGACAAAGTGAGGAGATTTAGGCTGCAAAGTTCTTTTAACAAAAGATAGAAATTAGTGGAATAAGTAAGAGTTAAATATCAACTTCAGATAACTAGTTGAAAAGACCTTTTAAACCATTTACTAATAAAAAATTATTTTGCCTCAGATTTTGTTCCAACTAAAGTGTGATCTTTCACTGAACTGATTAACATACTAATTTTAATTATCCAGCAAGAATAGACAGAAGAGGGGCAGTACACACACACACACACACACACACACACACACACACACACACACACACGCACACACCTCATAGAAAAACCCTACAGCTTTTAAGCCTGAAAATTTCGTCAAAATGTCCATAGGAATTACATTTAAAAAAAAAATTCAAACCATAATGAAATAAATTGCTACTTACATTATGAAAGTCTGCAGAAGCTTTTTATAGACTTGAAATGCAGAAGTTATATAAACTGCATAGTAAAAAGAATTAGAAATTGACCTTTACAGATCAAGGGCTAAAATTAACAGTCTTCAGGGGGGGAAATCCCAGTTCACAATGGCTTTTAATGCCACCCCCCCCTCTAACTCATTTACCTAATAACCATGGCAAGGTTAGGACAAACAATGAACAGAATGTTTTCACATTTTCTACCTTTTGTGTCCTTCATATGAATTTCTAAAACACTTAAGAGAATAGATACATAAACCTGTGACCTTCAAATGAGCTTTTTGATACTCTCAACATTTTGAATAAAAAGACCAGAAAATGGAACCACTTTTACACAGTAAAGAATTCCATTCTGTTGGATAAACAAGGCTAAATTTTAAAACAGATCTGACATGTGTATAGCTCAAGAAGCTATTCTGAATAACTAAATAAAGTTATCATTCACAGTAAAAAAAATTATAAGCTATTCTGCTCTTTTGAGGGTAGGCCAGGGGAGGGAGGGGACATCGTCTGTGCGTTACGGTGGGCTAAATGACGAAATCTGTAATTCTCTTGAAGGAAACAGATCTATTTGGCCCTGTTCAACAGAAAGCCACCGTTTCCAAGACAAGGACGACAAAAATGCCCATTTTTTATGACAATTTTCCCTAACCCATGAACAATTGCTCCATCTCACAAAAAAAAAGGGGGGGGGGTGTTGCTGGAGGAGGCCAGTGCCGCCGTTGTGCGCGGACGCTCATTGCCGGAGCGACAAGGGCCTCCAAAAGTTACTCCAATTTCCGTCGTGCTTTTGTGCATCCGTTGTCCTGTTTGAAAGGCTCAGTTAGGTATTGTTGCAAAAAAAGTCTGCATCCACATTTGTTCCCCTCTAATTCATACTCTGCATTGTGAAGTTTTGCTATTCAGGGGCTGATTGGACAACAGCACTGACAATGGCCAAGCGATTAGTCTCTCAGCATGGGCTGGGGCTGTGGGTATAAACCTAGGATGGGGCTGGAATTCACTGGAGCATTCAGCTTCCTCTCGGGCCTTCCTAAGAGCCCGTGCCTCCTTTGCTGCAGGTAATGCATTCCTTCATACCGGGGAAACCGAATCCTTGTAATTAGCGTGTCCAGAGCGGGCCCGGCCGCCCCCTCCCGGCGAGCTGGCCCTCGGGGGGCCCCGCAGCTTTCTAAGGAGCTCAACCCCTGAGATGCTGTGGCCCCGTCGAATTGAAAACTTTCTAGGGCGGCTCAGTGGGCCTGAATGTCGGCACAGGGGAGGAGGCCGGGGAGGGCCGAGGCTGGCGCCACTTAACCCTTGGCGAGCCGGCCCGCGCGCCCTGCGCTCTGCGCCCCGCGCGCCCCGGCCCCGCCCTCCGGGAGGGACGAGCGCTCAGCGCGGAGCCGCCGCGCGCGGCGCCGAGTGTACAGATGTCAGTCTGCTGCTTTACATGTCAGTAACTGGAATTCATTTACATTTATTTTCCTATTGTTTTATATCACTTTATGACAATGTGCTGCATAATGTAATTTAAATCTTTAATGTACAACTAATTCTCTACCATTAATTTGTCAACATGATTACTGGATATGCCACCCCGAAAAGCAGGCTGACTCCAAGTATGGATAAGACGTTCCTGTGTCTTTTGCGAAGGTTTACACATGAAATGACAAAGATTTACAGAGGCTTTCCCCGTGGACTGTCGATGAATTTATGAAAACTGCAATTTCAATGTACACATTTACACTGGGGAATCCCAGCCATCGGCTGGGAATCAGACGCACAGACAAGCCCCTTCTGGGAGAAATTAATTAGGCAGCGCGCGCTCTCGCTGCGGTGGCCGGAAATTAGTCGTGGACCAGGCCTTTGACCGAAAGGCCCCCTCAGCCGCTGCGCCCGGGGCTCCCTGAGGGGACAGGGGGGAAAGGGGGCGCCGGAGGCCCGGGCCGAATTTCTGGGGCGCCTACGGACTCCGATAGCGTCTGGGAAAAGGGCAGCGACTGTGCGTAGAACGGCTTTGGGTGGCGGTGACTTGGGGTGCTCCACGCTTGCCTTCTTGCTCTCTCCTGGTTTGCAAGCACCGGCTGGCCACAGCCCCGTGCTCTCCTTCGCACCCCGAAAGGATGAGAGCCCCGAGCCACCTGTCGAGTGACAACACCCAAAGTCTGCACCGTGAAAATTAAACAGAAAACGAAGAGGCACCCCCAAACCTTATTAAACATTCAAATAGAAAAATTAAGATATTCTGGGCAAAAGAAGTGTTTAGACAAAGGCTGTCTGCTTCAATTTCCCCTTTAAGCGGGGAGCAGGCTGCTTGGAGAGAGTGACGGTGGATTCCATAAATTAACTGAAAATCCCTCTTCTCTGGAGCCCAAGTTATCTCTGCGTTGCCTGCAGCTCTGATTTAGAATGGGAGCCGGCTTGTTTACCGATTTAATTAATGCTCCTTTTCAAGCAGGGAGGAGGGGCAGGGAAATGAAGAGCCGGAGTGATAAACCGGTGTAGCGGGCCGCGCAGCCTCATCAGGCCCGACTGGACAGGACCCCGCCGGCGAAAAAGGTAGATGGCCCAGTGGGAAGCTCAGTAGGCGAGCAGTATTTTAACTGCAGGCCTGTGATTGGAATGGCTTAGAGGGACAATCAGCATTTCAGCTTCTTCCTCCTAGCCGCCAGAAGGCATT
The DNA here is from genome assembly GCF_000299155.1 of Elephantulus edwardii. Classification (NCBI taxonomy): domain Eukaryota; kingdom Metazoa; phylum Chordata; class Mammalia; order Macroscelidea; family Macroscelididae; genus Elephantulus; species Elephantulus edwardii. The sequence goes on from NW_006399769.1 coordinate 5,900,291, forward strand.
CTGATTCTTTTCTGTTGCTGAACTGAGAAGAAACAGACCTTGACATGTAGGTCACAGGTCTATCCTCGTCCTCCTTGCCTTCCTTAGCCGCCTTCTCAAAACGCAAGAGAAAGGCCACATCAGGAGGAAACCTCTCCTATCTCACTAGAGAAGGTTTCTACGGGAAAGAGGAGAGAGGAAAAATCCCTCGGCATTCCCTCTTTATTTACTTATTTCAGTTTTTAATTCCAAGAGCCTAGTCTCTGGGATTGGACTGTCCGTGGCCTACATGTTTCTGTGACTTTACAGATAACGGGAAATATTGGACAGAAAATGAAATACAAGCACCAGCTAATTTTAAAAACATAACTACAAACTCATTCCCTAGGGGAGAAGTGGCAGTTTCGGTAAGCACAGGTTGAACACGTTCTCAATTAATAACTGGCACTAGTATTTGCTAAATAGTGACCACATTGGAAGGGAAAAAAATTTAGTCATTGTAAACAGCAGGTGCCCAAGGTGAGAATATCTGTTTCATGGCCTTAAGTCACCTGTCTGCACCTGTCACCACCCCTCTGCCAGCTAGCATCTTTGAGAAACAGAAGTGAGAGTGGGCCCAGGTCTGTTGGCCATACTGGCCATTCAAAGTAGAGAGTGGTTTTGGTTTGCTTTTTGAAAAAAGCGACCATTTATTATATACCTACGTGAAGACTACACAATTGATGTCTGCTGATTCTGACAGCTTCCCGCCAATGTGTTTAGAATTATTCCCCCATTTGGGGAAAGGTTTAGGAAGCGTAAGTGTTTGTTTGTGTTTTTTTTTATTTGTTTGTTTGTTTCCCCCAAAGTCACAAAGCTAGTCAAATACCACAATGGGGATAAGAATTGTCATCTCTCAGATCCTGGGCTCTCTCCTCCCCACCCATCCCTAGATACTTTCAATCAAGAAGAAGAGAATTCTGTTCTAGATAAAGACCAATTACGTCCTTGGGAACAAGAGAGGAAGATTTTGGCCACCAAGAGGATTCCACACCAAGTTCTGGGGTCAGTTCTGTAAGACTCCAGCACTTGGGAGACTTGTAAGACTCAAAGCACTTGGGAATGACTCCTAGAATGAAAATCAGGGTCTTTCCTTGCAGGCTCTGATACCATTAACATAGAACCTTGAACAGGTCCCTGATACCTCCTTAGCACTGAATGGACACAGACTGATTCTGCTTGCCTCGAGACAGGAGGATACAAAATAAGCTGGTGTTGGTTCAGAACATTGATCCCTGTGAAGAACTGCTTAAATGCATGGTTTTATTACCATTTTCCAATAGTGACAAGGTCTTAATGTCACAAAGCTTTTTACTAAGTCAGTTTAAAGATTAAGATGCATCTGATGCAAATCATGGTTGTTGGGTTTGGTTTTTTTCTTACAATGCATCTGAAAGTTGGACAATAAATAAGGATGACAAAAGACTTGATCCCTTTAATTGTGGTATTTGAGAAGAGCACTGAATATCCCATGGATTTCCAAAAGAACAAGTAAGTCTGTTGGAGGAAGTGCAACCAGTGTGCTCCTTATAGTCAAAAAGGGTGAAACATCATCCCATAAATTTGGCATGTTTTCAGAAGTCCTTGGAAAAAGACATTATGCTGGGAAAGGGATCAGAGAAAAACAGGAAAACCTTCAAGGAGAGGGATTGATACAGTGACTGTAACAATAAAGTTAAGCGTATCAGAGATGGTGAGGTCGGTGCAGAATAAGGCAAGTTCAGATCTGTCGTTCACAGGATTGCTAAGGAGTTGAAATCAACTTGATGTCACATAAGAAGATAAGTGTATGTATATGTGTTTAACAGGTGTGAATTATTGTGCAATTATAAGGATGGCTTATTAGTATTAAAGATAAGGATCCCTTGAAAAGACAGGGTAAAGATGGATATAATTCAATGGGGATTAAGTTTATAAACAGTGTATAGGAATGAGTGCATGAAACACAATGTAAATGAATGAAAGCATGAAACACAATGTAAAGAAATCTTGTATACAAACCAATATAATTTTTTTAAAAAAAAGATCACTTAATTTTAACTTAAGTTTTTAAACATGAAAATCCGGGGTATAATAACAAGGTTTTTAAAAAGTCATTGCTGTGGAGTTGCGACACAGCTGAACCTCCAGTGAAGTTTTAGAGGCTGTAAATTGCATGAAAGAAGTTAGCTCATGTGTCTTCCATGGAGCAGCTCATAGATTCAAACCATCTGCCTTTGTTTTGGCAGCCCAACTCCTTACCCACACCACAGCTCAAAGAGGCCTCCGAGTTACCTGGGTATATTAACAGTATTATAAAAGTCCCATTGTTATTGTGTACATTGTGTCAGAACTGACTCCTAGCTGACCCACCTGTGGATTTACAGAGTCAGTGAATCATACAGAAAGTAATCACCCATCTTTCTCCCTTGGAACAACTGTTGGATTCAAACTACATGTCTTTGGGTTAGAAGCCCAACTTTTTTTTTTTAATAAAATTTTTATTTTATACTGGTTCACTTACAAAGTTCATTGTTGTTGGTGGTGATGGGTGCCATCAAGTTGAGTACAACTCATAGTAACACTAAGAACAAAAAAATCTGAACCCTATTCTATTCTACACCATCTTCACACTTCCTGACACACAAGAGCACGATGCAGCAGTCACCGTGGCAATCCACCTGCTTGAGGGTCTTCCTCTTCTTCACCAATCTTCCACCCTTCCCAGCATTATGTCCTTCTCCAAGGAATAGTACCTCTTAGTAACATGCCCCAAGTATGTGAGGTGAAGGCTCATCATTCATTCCTCCAAAGTTAGGTCTCCAGCTGCACACTCTACAAGACATGCAGTTCTCTTGGCCATCCATGGAATTTTCAATGCTCTTCTCCAACACCACAGCTCAAAGAGGCAATTTTTTTTGGTCATCTTTATTAATTGTCCAGCTCTTACATGCATAGCAAGTAATTGGAAAGACCATGGCATGAAACAGACACACCTTAGTTCTCAAACTGACATCATTACTCTTCAATAATTTGGAGAGGTCTCTAACTACAGCTTTTCCCAGTGTAGTGCATTTCCTTATTTCCTGACTGCTGGTACCAAGGGTATTAATTGTGGATCCAAGGAAGATAAAGCTGTTGACAGTTTCAGTCTCCTCTTCATCCATCATGACACTGCTTATTGGTCCAGTAGTAAGAATCTTTGTTCTCTTGACATTAAGAAGCAATCCATATCGAAGGCTGAATTCCTAGGTCTTCTGCAACAAGGGCTTCAATTCCTCCTTACTTTCAGCAAACAATATTATGTTTTTATTTTATACTAGTATATTATAAAGTTTGTATACATTGTTTTCATAAAAGATCTTTCCCATTTTCTTTACTCATCCCTCCCTCCACCCATCAAATTGTGAGAACCTATGACTAACCACCCCCCACCGCACTCCACCCCAGCCTTGCCTATCCTCACCCCTCTGCTCTCCCCACTTCCCCTTTGGATCCTCATACATGTTCCATAATAATGGTCTTATACAATATTTGTCCTTATGGGACTGAGTTAGTTCACTTAGCATGATGCTTTACAGTCCCTCCCAAGTTAGGTATTAATTTACAAAATCATTGCTCCTGCATGCTGTGTAGTATTCCATCATGTGAATGTATCATAATTTCTCTATATTTGATCGTAGTTGGACATTTGGAAGCCCAATTTGTTACCCACTCAGCCACTGGAATGCTAAAGCAAACTAAAATCAGATTTATTTTTTTTATGGACGAAACCACTATTTACAATAATAAAAAATTATATTAATGATGGCTCATTTCACTTACTCCAGCTTCTTTATCGGCTCAGTCTCTAGTGACCTAGTAGCAAGAAGCTGTGCTATAATCCCAAAGGCATGAAGTTCGAAGTCACCAGCTGCTCCATGGGAGAGAGATGGGCAATCTCCTCCTGTGTTGATTTACTGCCTCTGAAAACCTGCCAGAGGGTCAGCTATGGGTTGGTTCCAACTCTATGGATACAACAACAAGGAAGGGATACACACTGACATACACTTGCTTGATTTTAAACCATTCAGTGCTCCTTTATTTTGTTCAGACAACTGTTTCTTGGTCTAGGTCTATGGAGCTCATGAGCACAATTAAGTCCTCTGGGATTTTCCTTCTTCTCAATTTTATTCATAATTCATTATGATCCACACAGTCAGATGCCTTTTCATAGTCAATAAAACACAGTAAACATCTTTATAGCATGCCCTGCTTTCCTCCAAGATCCATCTGACATTATCAGTGATATCCCTCATTTATAGCTTCTTTTATATCCAACTTGAATTTTTGGAAGTTCCATGGTTATGCACTTTACACATGATAGTAATGACACTGTTCAATAAATTTGAACTCACTCTCTTTTTTTTTTTTTAGAATGAGAACAATCAGTTGGCTGCCTTCCAAATTTTGTAGCCTAGGCTAGTTAGCACATTCAGGGCTACAATGTGGTTGTTGAAACAAGTCAATTGGCATTCCATCAGTTCCTGGGGGCTTATTTTTTACCAATGTCTTCAGTATTGTTTGAACTTCTTCCTTTGTTATCATTGGTTCTTAATTATATTCTACTTCCTGATATGTTTCTATATTGACCAATTCTGATTGGTATTTTCTGTGGATTCCTTTTCCCTCTTTTTTGATGTTTCTTGCATCATTCATGGTTTAGGATACAGAATCCTTTCAGTATTGCAACTCGAAGCTTGGATTTATTAGTCACTTCTTTCAGTTTGAGAATTGCCAGTGTGTTCTTCCCATTTAGGACCTCTTAAAAGTCCTCAAGAACAATGATACCAGTCTAAAGACCCAGGTGTCCCTGATCTAAACCATGGTATTTTCAATTGCTTTATATGCATCTGAAAGTTGCACTACAACTACAAATGAAAAAAAAATAGATGAATTTGAATTGTGTGCTGGCAAAAAGTACTAATGTACCATGGACTATCTAAAGAACAAACATACGCTTGGAAGTTAAACCAGAGTGTTTCTTAGAGGTAAGGATGATGAAACTTCATCTAATATACTTTGGGCATATTGTCAGGAGGGGCTAGTCCTTGCAAAAGGAACATCCAGCTGGAAAAGATGAAAGGCCCAAGAAGGAGAGAAAGACCCTCAACAAGATTGGCACAGTGATTGTAATGATGTGTTTGAGCATGTCAGAGATCACAACAATGATGTAAGATAGGGCAACGTTCCTATCTGTTGGTCAAAGTGTTGCTATGAGTTGTAGTGAACCTGATAGCACCATAAAACATGTCACTTACATGCCAGATGGCTTTCTAAGAAATTGTCTATCAATTAGTCCTCTCTATGATTCTATTAGATTGGTTTTGCTCTTTGTTAAGTGCTGTCAAGACTCAATTTGATGAAAACCTTTCACTATCCTGTATCATCCTCACACTCTGTGCTGTGCTCAAATCTATTTGTGCAGTCATTGTGTGATGGTCAAAGACCATCTTCTGGAAGGTCTTCCTCTCTTTTTCTGATTCTATACCTTTTCAAACATGAAATGTTTTTTACAAGGACTAGCACCTCCTGATAGTATGTACAAAATATGAGAGATGAAAAGTGAAGAGTTGATTCATTTGAACGGTGGTGTTGGTGAGTTGAGGGCTATGGACTGCCTAAAAGAACAAACAAATCTGCCTTGGAGGAAATGCAATCAGTGTGCTGCTTCTTTTTTTATTTTTAAATACAATTTTTATTTTATACTGGTTTACTTACAAAGTTTGTATACATTGCACAGGGGGAGGACAGGAGAGGAGTCATCATCGGGTCTCACAATTTGCTGGGTAGACGGAGGAGCAGAAGGAATGGGAAGGAGCCAGTTGAACACATCTTTTGATTGTGCCTGACAGACAGCCTGGGTTCGAATTCCAGCTGTGCCATTTATTTTCTCTTCAGCATAGGGTACGGTGCACAGCTTCTCTGGGCTTCTATAACTTTGCTGCAAAATAGGAATAAAAGACCTTGTGACCTAGTGGCAAGAAGCTGCACTGCAATCCCAGAGGATGCGGCTCAAATCCACCAGATGCTCTGCTGGAGAAGGGGAGACAATCTCCTCCTGTACCAGTCAGATCCGATCTGATGGTGCACACACAAAATATAATTTAAAAAATTAAAAGAATAAGAAACCTCAAAAAGGAAACAGGAGTGGAGCCCCAATTCCAACACACAGTGCTGTGCACGCTGAGGCGAGTTACTGAACCTTTCTGTTTCCTTTTCCTCATATTTAAGACAGGTATGGGGATAGCTAGCTCTGGCCTTGGAGAGCTACTCTGGCAAATTAAAAAGGCAGTGAGCACCACTGGGACCAAGACCAGGACCTTATCGCTACTGTTAGGTGCCACTGCCTCAGCTCTGACTCTACGTACAACAGAAGGAAGCCCCACTTCATCCTGCCCCACCCTCTCAGTCTCTACTGAGTTTGGGCCCATTGTTGCTGTCACTGCGTCAGTCCACCTTCTCAAAATCAGTCTTCCTTTTTTTTTCTTTCTTTCTTGATCTTCTGCTTTCCAGGCACTGAACCCTCAGGATGATATGCCCAGAGCATGTGAGACAGAAGTCTCTCCATCTCTGTTTCTAAAGAGCATTTTGGGTGCATCTCCTCCAAAATAGATTTCCTTTGTTTTAGTAATCCAAAGCATATTCAACATCATCTACCAATAACATGATTCAAAGGCATCTGTTCTCTGATCTTCCTTATTCGTTTTCCTGCTTTCACAAGCATAGCTTGGGTCAGGCAAAACTAAGTCTCCATACAAAGTGACATCTTGGCTCCCCAGAACTTTAAAGAGGTCCCTGGAAGACGACTTTCCCAGTTCTACACATCAACAAATTGACTGAGAAAATCTGTTGTCAGGGACCCCTCCAGAGTACCGAGAAGCAACAATGTCAGTCAGTCTAGAGACTAAGGCGCACCTGATCCAGGCCATGGTCTTCGCAATTACTTGCTATGCATCAGAGAATTGGCCAATGACTACGGATGCTATAAGGAGAATTGATGCCTTTGAGTTGTGCTGGAGAAGAGTCTTGAACATACTATGGACTGCTAAGAAAACAAGTAGGTCTCTCTCAATGTGCTTCTTAGAGGCAAAAATGATGAAACTTAGTTTCACTCCATTAGCTATTACCATTGTTTAGTATCATTGTATTAGAACTAACTCATAGCTGACCCTCCAGCAGGTTTTCAGAGACAGTAGTTGTACAGGAAGAGTTTGCCCGTCTTTCTCCTGTGGAGCAGCTGGCGGATTCAAACTGTGTGCCTTTGGTGACAACACAATTCCTTACCACTCAGCCACCTAGACACTGTTTATGCCCATTTTACCGATGATGACCTATTGTTAGTGCTGTTTTTGTGTGTCGTCGAGTCACTTGCGACTCATAGCGACCCTTTGTACAACAGTCCTAAACTCTGCTGTGTCCTGTGCCAATCACACTGTCTCTGACACACCCATCCCGATTACCCCAGTCACTGAATCAGTCTACCTCATAGAGGGCCTGCCCCTCCTGCGCTGTCCCTCCACCCTACCAAGCATCATGACCCTCTCCAAGGACCGGTCCCTCCTTAATATGTCAGGCAAAGCCTCAGAATCCTTGCCTCCAAGGAGTTGTCTGGTTTAACCCTTTCCAGGATGAATCTGTTTGTTTTTCTAGCAGTCCATGTACCCTCAATACACTTCTCCAGCACCACAGCTCAAAGGCATCTATTCTTCTACCCTCCTTAGTCACTGTCCAACTCTCTGATGCAATAACAAGTGATTGCAAAGACCATGGCCTGTATCAGACGCACCTTAGATTCCAGAGAGACACCATTGCTCTTCAGTACCAGTGATGATGACCTAAACTTCTGGTATTTTCAGTCCTCTCACAAGCATGCAAAAGATGGACATCAAATAATGAAGACTGTAAAAGAATTTATGCCTTTAAATTATGATGTTAGAGAAAACTATTCAATATTCTATGAAGTTCCAGAAGAATAAAAAAATCTGCCTTGAAAGTAGAGTCAGGTTGCTCTTTAGAAGCAAAGATGGAATTTTCATCTTTTGTACTTTGGAGGTAATGAACTCTAGAGAAGGACATCATGCATGATAAAGTATACCGTCAGCAAAAAAAGAGGTCCTAGCCCTGTGTAATGTATTCGATTTTCATGGTTTGGTGTCTTTTTCATTAACTGAAACTACCTGTTAAAAATATATAGAGAGAGATCAGCTGGCCCAGTGGACAGAAGGCAGTGCTACCAATCCAAAGGTGGGTGACTTTTAATCTGCTGCCCTCAGGCCAGTCTTTCATTGTTTTTGTTCAGACATTCCTGTAGGTCGTATAGCCCTGGTGTACAAGTTGCCGTACAGCGGTCACTTGTAGTTGCTGTGAGGCTGAACACTGTGACACTGATGTGTCAAATGCATTAATGGCTGGTTACCCAATGTGGACAGAGAGTGGGATGGAGCTCCCCGATTAAAACAAGCTTGGAAGGAGGAGTGGCATCCACTTCCATAATAGCTTGCTTCCGGAAACCCTATGAACCTGGAGAGAGGATGATAGGCACCCAAGTATCGAGGACTCTCCTTCATAGGGTCTCTATGAGTCGCCTGTGACTTGATGGCACTTAACAACAACATACGTAGATAAGTCCATTTTGGGGTTCTCGATTCTGTTCCATTGTTCTATGTGCCTGTCATTGTACCAGCACCATGCTGTTTCGGTTACTACTTTTTGAGGTCAGGTTTGGAGGTTTATGTCTCCCATTCCATTTTTGTTTTTCAGAAGTCTTTTAATTATTTGAAGTCTCATTCTTCTCCAAATAAACTTGACAATCTCCTTTTTGACCTCCTTGAAAAAGGAATTTGGTATCTGGATTGGGATTGCGTTGAATATGTAGATTGTTTTTTGTATGATTGTCATTTTCACTTTACTGAGTCTTCCTGTCCATGAAGAGGGAACATTTTTCCAGGTCTTTCATTGTGTCTCGTGGAAATGTTCTGTACTTTTCTTTGTACAGGTCTTTCGTGTCTCTAGTTCAGTTCATTCCCAGGTATCTCAATTTGTGGTTGTCTATTGTAAATGGTATTGCTTTCTTGGTTTCCTTCTCTGAGTTCTCTTTGTTACTGTTGAGGAATCCCACTGACTTTTGAATATTGGCCTACCCTGCTAACTTGGTCCATCCACTAAGTCTAATGTTTTTGGGTTTTTTGTTGAGTCCTTGGGGTTTTCTGTGTTTAGTGTGTGTCTGCATTTTTATCCTTTCCTTGACAACTCACATCTTTATGATGAAAGTGAAGCCCAGAAAAGTTATATATTTGTCCAATGTTATATATTTGCTTGATGGCAGAACTAGAGCTGACCTCTCCTTAGTGGTGACTCTTTTTAAAACCATTTTACCAATCCTTCAGCTCTGCCTAAGGAGCCCTGGTGATGCAGTGGTAAAGGGCTCAGTTAAAAACTAAAAATTGGATTCACTTCATAGGAGAAATATAAGGTAGTCTGCTTCTGTAAAGACAGCTTTGAAAACTCTAGAGCACAGTTCTGTTTTCTCACTTAGTGTCACGAGGAGTCAGAATCAAGTCAATGGCAGTGAGTTTGTTTTTTTCATTTTCTTTTTTTTGTCAGTTCTCTTTGGAAATAGACTGCCTGAGTTTTAGTGTGGGCTCTGCCATGCCAGGCAAGTTCCTTAACCTTTTTGAGATGAAGCTAATAAATGAAATAATACACTTAAGTAAATCATTCTAGGAGCATGGAAAATGTTCAATAACACTACCTCAAAATTTAAATGCAAGATACAGCGAATGGAGTGGACCTGGCAAAGATATAGGTGTCCCCACTAACTGATTTAGCAAAGGTCAAGGAAAAGACAAGAGCTAGACCAGAGACTTAAGCATGGTGAGGAAGAGAAGCAAAGCTCATGCAGATATAGAGTACAGTGTGAGCGGCCACTTCAAGCATTGGAGGTGTCTTCTGGAGTCCGGAGGATAAACACTGAAATCATTGTAATATGTGAGAGGTACCAGGAAAAGACATCTTAAATCCATGATTCATCACACAGTGGTGGGAACGTAAGGGAAAAAAGGGGTTTTTAATTAAGAAAAAAGTAGTTACCTGTTGTTGTTGTTGTTATGTGCCATCAAGTCACTTGTGACTCATAGCAACCCTATGTACAAGAGCTCTAAACACTGTTCTATCCTGTGCCAACACAGCCATCCCAAACACACTTATTCCCACCACTCCAGTCACAGAATTAATCCATCTTATCGAAGGTCTTCCTCTTCTTTGTCCCCCTCCACTCTGCCAAACATGGTGACCCTTTCCAAGGACCAGTCCCTCCTTGCAACATGCCCAAAGTATGTCAAACAAAGCTTCAGAATCCTTTACTCCAAGGAGCATTCCAGCTTCAGCCTCTCCAAACAAACCTGTTTGTTCTCCTGGCAATCCATGGTATATTCAACACTCTTCTCCAGCACCACAGCTCAAAGGCATCAATTCTCTTTCTATCATCCCTATTCACTGTCCAGCTCTCTGATGCATAGCACATAATTGCGAAGACTATAGCCCAGATCAGATGCACCTTAGTCTCTAGCCTGGTGTCATTGCTCTTCAGTACTCTTGAGAGTTACCTGAGCATCCCATAATTGGTACTTGGTATATTTGATGTTCTTCTTAGTCAACATCATAAATCATAAGCATTGATTTTTTAATCTTATTTCTTGTTCAACTTCTCAAAAAACCATGAAACAGTAAAAAAATACCATGGGTTGAGTCAGGTGCTAGCTTTCTTGCTCTTTAGCACCTTAAAGTAACTCTCAGCAGATTTATCCAGTGCAACATGTCTTGGTTTCATGACTGCAGCCTCCATGTGTATTGATTATGTTTCCAAGGAAAAGGAAAACCTTAAGGACTTCAATGTTTTCTCCATCTATTTGGTCCAATGGTAAACATTTTTGTTTATTTGATGTTGAGCTGTAATCTATACTGAAAGTTGTTTTTTATCTTTTTCTCAATAAGTACATGTCCTCTTGCTTCCAGCAGGCACAGTTGTGCTATCTGTCTGTGATATGTTGTTGATAAGTTGTCCACCAATCTTGATGCTACATTCTTCTTTGTACATTTTAGTTTTCAGATTATTTGCTGAGCAAACATGTTGAATAGGTATGGTACAAGCATACAACTTAGATCCATCCCTTTCCTAACTTTAAATCATGCACTATCCCCATGTTCTGGTGTAATAACTGCTGCTTAATTCATGTACAGGTTCTGCATAAGTATAATCCAGTATTCTGAGATTCTCATTCTCCTCAATGTTAACCATAATTTATTGTGATCCACACAGTCTAAAACCTTTCCATAGTCAATAAAAATTAAGTCTCTTTCTGGTATTTTCTGCCCTTAGTGAAGATCCACCTTATGTGAGAAATAACGTCCCTTGTTGCATGGGCTCTTCTGAATCCAGCTTGAATTTCTAGCAGACCCCTGCCAGAAATTCCACCCATTTTTAAAATAATCTTTAAGCAAGATTTTACTTGCATTTGATCATAATTATATTGCTCAATTTCCACGCTCTGTTGGATCACTTTTTAAAAATGGGATCAAGTATGGAGTTCTTCCAGCCAGTTGGCCAAGTAACTGTCTTCTGTATATCTTGGCATATTGATGGGTCTTGGGTTGCTTCCATCTCTTTGCTATTTTGAATAATGTAATAATAAACATGACTGTGCATGCATCTATTTGAGTTGTGTTTCTGGTTTCTTTAGGTTATATTCCCCATAGCTGAATGCTGGGGCCAATGGTTTTTCTATTTCTGACTTTCTTAGAAAGTGTCATACTGCCTGCTATGGTGGTTGCTCCATTTTACGTCCCCCCTAGTAGTGAATAAGAGTTCCAAGCTCTCCACAACCTCGCCAGCATTTGATGTTTGCTGCCCTGTTGAACTTTGCTATCGTTGCTGGAGTGAGGTGGTATCTCATAGCTGTTTTGATTTGCATTTCTATGATAGCTAGAGATTTTGGATATTTCATGTGTTTGCCGTCTGAATGTCTTCTTTGGTCAAATGTCTATTCATATCCTGTGCTCATTTTGTGATTGGATAAGTGTCCATGAATAAACAAATTAACAAAAAACTAAGATACACCTGCATGATGGAATACTATGCAAAATTTAAAAACAATGAAAGAGTAAAACATTACACAACAAAATATCTTAGTCACAAAAGGATAAATACTTCATAACACTGTTGTTTTAAAATATGACAGACATGGGTGGATTATAAAGGAAATGGGGGAAGACTGGATAGATAATGAACACTGTGCTAGAACAGATGAGGGGGAAGAATTGTTTGAAGACAATATATGATTATGCATTATATATATGAGAATAATCTGGAACAAGGGGTGCATTGCAGGCTAGGTTGGGGTGAGGTAGAAAGGAAGGAGAAAATGTGCAACAATAAATAAATAAATAAATAAATACATAAATAAAATAATCAATTTTTTAGCATAGACTAGTGAGCATGTCCAGGGTTGTATCTGTTTGTTGAAATACCTAAGTTGGTATTCTGTCAATTCCTAGAACATTACTTTTTTCCAGTGCCAGCTTTTACATCTTTCTTCAGTAGTATCATTAACTCTTATTACTTTCTGAATTGGTAGTTTAATATAGAGACTTACAAAGCAGGCACTGGAATTCATGGCACTTTCTTTCCCAAATCTCATGCTTCCACCTTTAAATCCCATCAGCAGCCGTTGCTCTTCCTCTCGTCTTCTCTCTCAGAAGACCTCTGGAGGTATTCAGCACTCCAAGGTGACGCTTGGAGACAAGGATGGAGAAGTTCCATCTTATATGCTTTGGGCATGATGTTGGGAGGGGCTGTCCTTGGAAACACACATCATGCTTAGAAAGGTGGATATGTAGCGTAAGAGAAGCCCCTTAACAAGATGGATTGACACAGTGACTGTAAGATAAGTTCAAGCATATCAAAGATGGAAGGAGGGCACACGATAGGGCAAGCAAGGTTCAGATCTCTTGCTCACAGGGTCACTATGAGCTGTTGATAGGTACCATCAAGTGGGAATCAACCCATAACTGACCTACAGTGGGTTTTCAAAGGCAGTAAATTGTCTAAGAGGATATTGCCCAGCTTTCTCCTACAGAGCAGCTGGTGGATTTAAAACATGTACCTTGGGGTTTTGAGTATAGCTACTTAACGGAAGGCTACCAGAGCTCCCTATGAGTCTCTATGTCGACTATGAGTCCTAGTGGACTAAAAGTCATAGTCAACACGAAGGCACATAACAACCACAGCATTTTAATAGTTTTATTATCATAAAGCATATCTAACAAAATATTTTTGTTGTTGTAATGTGCCATCGAGTCACTTGCGACTCATAGCAACCTTATGTACAAGAGCTCTAAATGCCGTTCTATCCTGTGCCAACCTCACTGTTGGAATACACTCCAAACACACTCATTCCCACCACTCCACTCACAGAATCAATCCATCTCATTGAAGGTCTTCCTCTCCTGCACTGTCCCTTCACTCTCCCAAACATGATGTCCCTCTCCAAGGACCAGTCCCTCCTTGCAACATGCCCAAACTATGTCAGACAAAGCTTCAGGAATCCTTGACTCCAAGGATCATTCTGGCTTCACCCTCTCCAGGACAATCCTGTTTTCAATTTTTCCATGTATAATTAGGGACATTTATCACATGCATTGTTATGCAACCATTACCACTATTTATCTCTAAATTCTTTCACCACTATTAACAGACATTCAATCCTCCCTACCTAGTGACTCTCCCTTCCTTTACCCTCATTCTGTTACCACTAATAAACCATGGTCTCTGTTGTTGTTGTCAAGTGCTGTCAAGTCAAGCATGACTCCTTGTGACCCTATGAACAAAATATCTGAACCCTGTTCTATCCTGTGCCATCCTCACACTTCCTGACACAAGACCCATTGCAGCAGTCACCATTTCAATCTTCCTGGTTGAAGGTCTTCCTCTCCTTCACTGACCCTCCACTCTTCCCAACATCATGTCCCTCTCAAGGAATAGCACCTCGTAACAACATGTCCAAAGTATGTGAGGTGAAGTCTCATCATTCTTGCCTCCAAAGAGCATTCTGGTTGTACCATCTCCAAGAAATATCTATTTGTTCTCTTGGCCGTCCATGGGATATTCATTGCTCTTCTCCAACTCCACGGGTCAATTATGTAAATTCTTTTTCTGTCTTCCTTATTCATTGTCCAGGTCCCAGACGCATAGCTAGTAATCGGAAAGACTATGGCCTCAATCAGACACACCTTAGTACTCAAACCGACATTATAATTCTTCAATAATTTGGAAAAGTCCCTAACTGCAGATTTTCTCAGTGCAATGCATCTTCTTATTTCCTGACTGCTCGTACCAAGGGTGTTAATTGTGGATCCAAGCAAGATGAAGCTGTTGACAGTTTGAATCTCCTCTCCATCCATCATGACACTGCCTATTGGTCCCGTGGTAAGAATCATTGTTTTCTTGATATTGAGATGTAACCCATACTGAAGGCTGCATTCCTTAACCCTCTCCAACAAGTGCATCAAATACTCCTCACCTTCAGCAAGTAATATTGTGTCATCTGTATAATGCAGGTTATTGATGAGTTTCCCTCCAATCCTGATGCCACACTCCCCTTCATAGAGTCCAGCTTCTCAGATAAATTGCTCATCATAGATTGAACAGGTATGGAGGGAGAATGTCTCTGTACATGTGACTATTTAATAGAAATGGAATCCTATAATACTGTTCTTCTGTGATTCTTTTACTCAGCACATTGATTTCAATAGTTATCCATTTTGTATTGTGTATCAGGACCTCATTTCTCTTTATGGTTGAGCAGTCTTACACAGTATATATTTGCCCCATTTATTTATTCACTCATCTGTTGATGGCCACAAATTGTTCCTATTTTGTGGCTGTTGTGGACAGTGCAGCAATTGACATTGGTATAATCACATCTGTTCCCATTCTTCTGGGTCGCATATACCTAGAAGTGTGCTTTCTTGGTCTTATGGTAGTTTTGTGTTTAACTTTCTAATGAATCTATCTTTTTTTTAAAAAAAAAAGTTTGACTGATGGGCTAGTGGTTAGGAGCTGCACTGCCAACCTGAAGATATCCAGTTCAGATCCATCAGCTGCTTGGTGGGAGAAATACAGGCAGTCTCCTCCTGTGTAAGTCATTGCCTCTGAAAACCCACTTGAGGTCAGCTATGTGAGTCAATTTTTACTTGATCATACATAATGAATGATAATGGCTCCTACCTTAGGGGTTAGCTGTTCTTTATATATCTTTTTAACGGAATTCCAAATTCAAGGAACCCAATAAATAGCATCTAACATATACTTTGTCCAAATAGCCAAGACATATAGGTGACTGACAGATTTCCAATGTAAAATCCTTCCCAAAGTTCTTTAAATACTTGTTTACTATTTATTAAATTAAGCAGGACAACAGTCATTTGCTAATAATCAAACTGTCTGCCTCTATCTATATATCCAAATTAAATGAATTGCTTTACTACATGCACTGAACATGTTTGAAATATTTTTATCCTTTACAGGAAGATCCCCTACACAATTACAGAACTGGGAGTACCTATGCATTTATGATAAAATATTACTGCCTCTCTCACCTTCAATCTACTGTTCAGAAGCTTTGGTTTGTTTGGTTTTTAGCTCTTCTGGCAGACCAAAGGTTGCCAGATTTAGAAGAAAAAGTGATAGGCTATCTAGCTAAATTTTAATTTCAGATAGGAAAACAAAAGGTGGTAAGCAATTGCACTACCAACCTAAAGACAAGTGATTCAAATCCATCAGCTGCTCCAAGCGAGAAAAATGGCTAAACTCTTCCTGTGCAATTTACAGTTTCTGAAATTCTGCTAGAAGGTCAGCTATGGGTCAATTCTGATAAGATAGCAATGAGGTGAGGTTGTCCCAAATATTGCATAATATTGCATTTTACCTGGAAATCCTAGATATTTCCTCCCAGTATAATGTACAGATTTCATAACATCATATCTCTCATGTACTTATGTCTCAGTTTCTTCATTTTGCTAGTCTTTTAGGCTCAAACTCAAATCCATTGTAATCGAGCTGAATCCAATTCACAGCTAACCTTCCACTGAGTTTCCAAGGCTTAAATCACACAAGAAGAGATTACTCATCTTTCCTCTGCAAAACTACTGGTGGATTCGAACTGCCAGGGAGGCCTCTACATAATCCCAATGTGAGAGAATTTCAATATTCATGACATATTTTTCCCATTCTTTTACTGCTTTGTAATGCTAATAAAATGTTTAAGTATCTCTTTATTAATCGTGAGCTTTCAACAATGTGTCTTGATGGTAAATTAATCTAGATCTGTGCTAAAATCCTCTAAGCATCACAGCAATGCATTCCTCCACTTTCTGACAATGAGAGTTGCATTTGCCCAGATTCTTTTCCTTCTTCTATGTCCTAATTTTATTGGAATATAAATTCCAATAACTTTTAAATTTTTTGAATTAATTTTATTATTTCTTTGTGTGTGTACTGTCAAATTGGATTTGACTGGTACAGGAGGAGATTGCCCCTCCTTCTCCAGCAGAGCATCTGGTGGATTCGAACTGCGTGCCTCTGGAATTGCAATGTAGCTTCTAGCTACTAGGCCACCAGAGCTTTTCAGAGAACTTTTAAAGAAAGGGTATATTGGGAATAAACTTACAGAACTATGAAAATTTGTCTGAAAATCCTTATGCTGTTCTCCACTGGACTAATAGTTTGAGCATAGGATTCTAAACTGAAAATTACGTTCGATTCCTCCATTGCAGTTCTCTGTAAAGTGCTAAAGAGAAACAACAACAAAATAAAGTGTGAACGAGCTAGGATGTCAGTCTAAAGACAGGTGGGTACTTGGTCCAAATCATGGTATTTTTAGTTGCTTCCTGTGTACCTAAAAGTTAGACAATGAATAAGAAAGATCAAAAGAGCAAACATTTGATACTTTCTGAATTGTGGTGTTAAAGAAGAACATTGACTATACCATGAACTGCCAAAAGGACAAACAAATCTGTCTTGGAGGAAGTGTGACCAGGATACTCCTTAAGAGGCAAGAATGATGACATTTCCTCTCATACTTAGGGTGTGTTTTCAGGAGGCGCCATCCTTGGGAATAGTCATTTTACTGGGAAAGGTGAAAGAGAGGAAGAACCTCAAGGAAATGGAGTGACACTGTAATGAGAACAATGACCTTAAACTTGTAGGACATAGTAAGGATGGTGCAGGAAAGGGTAAGGTTTAGATCTGTTGTTCATTGGGCTGCAATTGTGCCTCAGTCGACATGAAACCAAACAACAACAACCACCTGAATTTTTCTCCCCAACATTTTTATTTTGGCATCTAATGTTGCTGTCAAGAAGTCTGATGCCATTCTGGGTGTTGTTTCTTTGTTGTTTTCCATGTAGGCTTCTACAACATACTTTCACACTTTCTGTTTTGAAATTTCACTAGGTTATACTTGGAGTTCTGGAGGCTGAGTGAGTAGGCAGTTGCACTGCTTACCCAAAGGTAGTGGCTTTCTCATGGTTTGAGTCTACCAGTGGCTTTGTAGGGAGCTCTGATGGCCTAGAGATAAGAAGCTGTGCTGCAATCCCTAAGGTCTATAGTTCAAATCCGCCACCATGAGAGAAGGATGGGCAATCTCCTCCTTTGTACTTTACTGCACCTGAAAGCCTCCTGGAGGGTCAGCTTGACAGCAACAACTGAGTGAAAACATCTTATTGAGTAGCCCTTTCAATACTAGGATTACTTTTTGTGCAAAGTATTTCCAGAAAATGCAAAGCAGTTTTCTCTATACTCTTTGATAATTTTCTCCTCTTAAATTTTTCTACAGTTTCTTCCTACTATTCCTATTAGTTGATTAGTTAGCTGGTTTTGGGGGGGGGTGTATTGTTGCCTTTAATTCTTTCTGTCCTTCTGCTCTGTTTTTGTAAATTTCAACAACTTTTTAGTCTTTCAACAAACTTTTCGTCTTTCTACAATTCTGACCATTGCCTTTCTTAATTTCTAAGGACTCATTCTTATTCTCCATATCTTCCTGATGCTGAGATTTTAAAAAAAAATTAAAAATAATTTGTTTCCTCAGGACTGAGAGTTCTCTGCTTTGTGTATATTTTTCTTCTTATTCTTATGTCTCCTTAGTTGTCTCCTAATGTTATAGACTACAAAAGGACTCGTAGAAAGTGTGGGGTTCCTGTGACTAGCGGACATAGTTTTCCACAAAAGGCATCTGTGAACTTTTCTGAGGTTCCTTGAATGAAGGGGCTCCTGTCTCCTCACATAAGACTGTTACCCTCTCACCCAGCCAGCACTCTATGGAGGCTTTCTTTAGCAATTTCTATCATAAACTCTATCAATTAGTTTCAACCTCTTCTTTATTTTTTGTAGTTCTCTTCCTTCTCTCTTTTAATATTATGGTTTTGTATCATTTTGAAATTGGAAAAAAACCCCTTCATCTCAATAACAATTCTAAATATGTAATTTTTTTCCAATTTTAATTCTTTTTCCTCTTAGCAGCTTGCTATGTCTAGGATAGGAGGGTATCCTCAGAAGGGTAATGTTTTCTGTTTTGGTATCTCATCACTCTGACAATGGGGCACAAGAATTATTACTGTTAGTCGCTGTTGAAGTATTCTGCTCATGATGATCTTATGTACAGAAGAAGGAAATGTCACCTTGTCCCATGCCATCGTCATAATCTTTGGGAGGCTTGAATCCATTGCTAAAGCTCTTATATCCATCTATCTTGCTCAGGGTTTCCCTTGTTTTGACTGATTAGTTTTAACAAATATTATTTCATTTCCTAGCAATTCGTCTTTCCTGAATGGGTGCTCCAAGTAAGCAAGCCAATAAGTTAGGGCCTGGTTTTTCCAAATTACTTTCCACATAGGTGTAGTCCCAAATAGGTAGAGTGAAGGTGGCTTACTTCCTTCTTATGCACTGTTCACTTTCTCACCACAAGACCAAGAAATGTTCTACAACTAGCTGTCTTCTCAAAAAGTTGGAAAGAGAAATATCATTTGACCCAGCAATTCCACTACTGGGAATGTATCCTAAAGAAATCAGAGCCCCCACCCAAACAGATACATGGCACACCCATGTTTATTGCTGCGTTATTCACAATGGCAAAAAGATGGAAGCAACCCAAGTACCCCACAACAAATGAATGGCTAGAAAATCTATGGCACACTCACACAATGTAATACTATGCAGCACTGAAAAATAATGAACTTGGAAAGCTTTACACAGTATGGGTCATACTGGAGGAAGTTATGTTGAGTGAATTATTTCAGTCACAAAAGGAAATATACTGCTTAACACAGCTGTTAAAAAGCAGGACTGACATGGGTGTTGGGAGAAACTAGGAAAAGAGTGGAAAGATAATGAACACTGCAGTGGAACAGATAAGGGAAAGAATTGTTAAAGGAATACATGATTAGCCATTACTTGTATGACAACAGTACAGAATAAGAGGTGCATTGCAAAATGAACTGGGAGGGGAAATTGTGCAAGAATGAATGAATGAATGAATGAAAATCCAACTTTTCTATAATCTTCCATTAAAATTACAATTTTTTTAAAAGAAAAAAGAAAGCCAACAACTAGATGTCTTCTCTGTCCTTTATTCCTGCCCTTCATCCTGTGGTCAGCCTGACGGAGCCCCTACTCTTCCTTCAAATCTCAGTTCCAAGATCACTCTCTCATCAAAGCGGTCCTTTCTCATTCAGTTGTTTGACTTTGTTTGGGTTCGTGGGATCGTTTTCTTCTCTTTTTAACATTTATCTCAGTTTGTCATATTTGTATAGCAAAACTATGTCTATTTTTTTGTTTGTTTGTTTGTTGTTTGCTTTTGTGTATAAGGTACTTACACACACTGCCTGGCACATAGTAGTTACTCAAAAAAAAATCTGTTGAAGAAATGGCCAGCCCAAAAGATGCCTATAAAAGAAATAGACCTTTAGCTAATTATAGTTTAACATATAACTCACACTCCAACTTCCAGGTATGGTAGCCAACTAGGCCCCAAGACAGTGGTCCTCATCAATATTACCCCAGGTCTGTCACACAGGCTCCCTATGGCCTCATTGAACCAGGTTGACACGGGGTTTGTGGTTCATATAGCCTCTTGGCCACCCAAACCTTCTTCAAGAGCTTTGCTACAAACATTAAAAGTTGAAGCTTGTCTCTGGAGAAGGCTATTGAAGCCTGGACTGGAGGAAAGCCTATAGGGTGAGGAGGGATTTTCTTAGCTGAAGCCACTGACCCCAGGGGGCAGGCTCAGCGGCTGACCTGAGGACCAATGGCAGCATCCCTGGCTGGAAACAATAGCACTGCACATCTCAGCTACCTTTCTGCTCTGGATTCCCAGTGGTGAGGCCCTTATTAAATTTGGGATTACCATGTGTAAAGCACAGTCTGAATTTTGTTTGCTCTGCCATGTAACTTGCCTTTCTAAACACTCAGTCAGAGCTGCAGTTAATCTACTGACTACGGGTTTAACCAGCAGGTGGCCGGGAGGCCTCCACCAAATTCCTCCTGACCCTTTGTTACCTGGCCTGGAAGGGAGAGACTCCTTGTTTGGGAAGTGTTTCTCCTCCCCCCAAACATTTTCTGTATTAAGAGTCTTTTGTCACCATAAATCTGAAGCAGGGGATTATGATGGGTAGGCTGTCACCCGGATTGTTTCCTCCAGAGGATAATGGGAAAAGTTTGTGGGCTCTCCTAATGAAACCTTTCTTCTGAGGACAATGCCATTTCCATTAAATTAAAGCTCAAGCCTTAACAATGTCTCAGAACAAACCCAATTTGAATACTTAATTTGGGGTGGCAGGAACTGAGTAAACACCTTTCTCCCTTCACTCCCTTCCTGAAGACCTTGCAAATCTGAGGAAGGTTTGCTGAGTAAGAGTCATTGGTGTCAATTAGCAGCTGTCGCTATCAGCATCAATGACAGAAAAATGTAAATCATTCCTACTCAGTTGGCATTAAAGAACCTTATTTAGTCCTAACAAAAAAAGAAAAAATCCAAGATTAGATACTGATCACTAAGCAACCAGCTACCTTTTATCTGTTGTGAATTTTGCAAGACAATGTCTCAGGCCCCCTGAAAACTGTGCACTGCCTCAAACTCTGCCCAGGCTCCCCTTTTGGTTGTCCAGAGAATATCCTAAGAGGAAGAAATGGCTAAATATGTGTCTTTTTTTAAAAAAAAAAAAGTCATGTAGTGACGTCAGACTCCCTGTAAGGGAATATAATTTTTGGTCTCTTTTTTCCTCTACCTGGCAACCAGGCAGCCAAGGCAGCCTGTGAGCGGGAGCTGTGTGTGGGCTCCTGAGCATTCAAAGTCAGAATTAACTACGAACAGTTCCTCCTGGAGCGTTTGTCCTACTCAGAGGATGTCAGGTCTCCTTTTCACTCCTGCTTCTTTTGTTCTGTTTCTCCAAAGATGGTAACCAACCCGAACGTCTTTGTGTGGTGGTTCCATTTCCTTATCTTTTTTCCTTTAATTTTCAGTCTTTTACACAGTGTGGAACAGAAGCAGCTTAATTACATTCGTAAAGGAGTGAGTCACATTGACATAGTTGATGTCTCTTTCAAAAACCTAGTTTCTACCATGGCGATGACAAAGGAGAGAAGGATAATGTGAAGGAATGTCGTCTTTGGCGTTGTCTTGTGATCCTTAGGCCCCAATATCAGCACAACAGAGCAGGCCACAGTGACCCCATGTAGTGGGGGTAGCTCCCACCTGGGGCCAGGTTTCCAATATCCATTCCAGGGGTTGACAACGAAATCTCTGAGGTAAGATTGTATCTGAGGCAGTTTTAGCCTCACAATTGCCGGGATTACTGAACCTTCAACTGCTACCTGGAGTCCTGGGAGACCAAAAGTGTAAAACTCAGGGAAAGTTCTTTCTCAGGTCAAGTGTGTAAGTTTATGTGTATCCCCATATGTGAGAGAGGGAACAAAGGCTTGGAGCACAATTTAAGATAGTTCTCTATGACTGTTCTTATATGTATCAGCATCTCACTAAGGCATGAGTCCCACTATTGCAGTGCTTCTATTACCATCGAGTCAGAATTGACTCTCAGCTGAACCTCCAGTGGGTTTTCAGAGGTAGTAAATTATACAGGAGTTCATCTTCCCCCCCCCCCAGAGCAGCTGGTGAACGTGAACCTCCTACCTTTGGACTGGCAGCACAACTCTTTACCACTAAGCCACCCAGTTCTTACCTATTCCTTTGTTTGACAGCTTTACCAATGTAACGCCCACCACTGGTGATGTCTCTCTTCCATTTCTGTTGTGCTCAAATTAGCACATTAACATCTTTCCATATGGGATTTTCCTCTGAACAAGGGAACCCCAGTTAGAGTGCCCAGTGTTCTTCTGATACACAGTTATTCAGGAGAAATGGTGCTTAGGCAGCCAGCTGACTTCTCCTCATGCAGGTAACTTCCACTTTCTGAGTTTCATTTTTCCCGTCACAACAATCCCAAGTGAAGTGTGCTCGGTGGGGTCTTCACAGGAAGTAGGTCCCCAGACCTTTCCTCTGGAATCTGCCTCCATGTGCACTCTATTGGCCAATCTTTTGATTACCAATCAACCAAATCATTTCTACCACACAGGGTCTCTCATCGGTAATAAGGGAGAAACTGAGAGCAACATCACAGAAGTGCTGTGAAGTTTAAATGGATGAAAACATGTAAATTACTTAACAAAATGCTAGGCACACAGTGTTCAATGATTATGAGCAGCCAATACCATTTGCCTTTGGATCCTTCAAATCCCTAACAGGGGATTTCTGTCCCTTAAGTGTCCCTTCAGAGATCATGGAGTCTTTGAAAGCTTTTACTGGGAAACTCATGACATTTCTTCCAATTACTAAATTGTTGTTGTTGTTGTTGTTATGTGCCGTCGAGTCGCTTGCGACTCATAGCGACCCGATACAACAGCCCTAAACTCTGCTCAGTCCTGTGCCAATCGCACTGTCTCTGACACTCCCATCCCAATTATCCCAGTCACTGAATCAATCCACCTCATAGAGGGCCTTCCTCTCCTGCACTGTCCCTCCACCCTCCCAAGCATGATGTCCCTCTCTAAGGACCAGTCTCTCCTCACAACATGTCCAAAGTATGTTAGACGGAGCCTCAAAATCCTTGCCTCCAAGGAGCCACCCGGTTTAACCCTTTCCAGGACAAATCTATTTGTTTTCCTAGCAGCCCATGGTATTCTCAATACTCTTCTCCAGCACCACAGCTCAAAGGCATTAATTCTCCTTCTATCCTCCCTAGTCATTGTCCAACTCTCTGATGCATAGCAAGTGATTGCGAAGACCATGGCCTGTATCAGACGCACATTAGTCTCCAGAGAGACACCATTGCTCTTCAGTACTTTGGAGAGGTCCCTAACAGCAGACTTTCCCATGGCAATGCACCTTTTAATTTCGTGGCTGCTGGTGCCAAGACTGTTGACTATGGAGCCAAGCAAACTAAAGCTGTGTACAATCTCAATCTCTTCACCATCCATCCTGATGCTGCCAATTGGTCCAGTGGTGAGAATCTTTGTCTTCTTGACATTGAGCCTCAATCCATATTGTAGGCTGCAGTCCTTGACACTCTGCAGCAGGCGCTTCAGGTCCTCCTCAGTTACAGCAAGCAGGGTTGTGTCATCCGCATAATGCAGATTGTTGATAAATCGTCCACCAATCTTGACCCCACATTTCTCCTCATAGAACCCAGCCTCCCAGATAATCTGTTCTGCATATAGGTTGAAAAGGTATGGAGATAGGATGCATCCCTGGCATACGTCCTTCCCAATTTTGAACCATGCAGTGTTCCCTTGCTCTGTTCTGATGACTGCCTCCTGGTCCAAGTATAAGTTTCGCATTAGAACGATCAAGTGTTCTGGGATTCCCATTCTTCTCAGAGTCAGCCATAGTTTGTTATGATCTACACAGTCAAATGCCTTTGCATAGTCAATGAAACACAGATAGACATTCCTCTGGTATTCCCTGCTTTCAGCCACGATCCATCTAACATCAGCTACAATATCCCTAGTACCATGACCCCTTCTAAACCCAGCCTGGGCTTCTGGCAGTTCTCTGTTGATGTGCTGACCCAGTCGTTTTTGGGTAGTCTTCAGTAAAATCTTGCTTGCATGTGAAATCAGTGAGATTGTTCTGTAGTTTCCACATTCTGTTGGGTCACCTTTCTTTGGGATAGGAACAAATATCTATCCCTTCCAGTCAGTTGGCCAAGTGGTTGTTCTCCAGATTTCTTGGCACAACTTGGTGAGCACGTCCAGGGCAGCATCTGTTAACTGAAATATGTCAATTGGTATACCATCTATTCCTGGAGCCTTATTTTTTGCCATTTCCTTCAAAGCAGCCTACTGCTTTAAATAGAAGAAGTGGGAGAGCCAATTCTGGTCTCCTATCTCTGACCTTCCTTTCCATCCATCCAACACATACTGAGCTTCCACCATTGTCTGGAGTTACCAAGAGGCATCAGTGACTGAGCACTGCCTGGCCTTTCTTCCTGGGCACTGGTTCATCAGGATTGTGCCCTAGACACCCAGATAAAGTCTTAACACATACATGCACACCCCAAAGGGTAACTGGAACTTTGTTTCCATTTCCAAGGCCTCCAATTTAGAACCACTGTCTCTTCAGTTCATTCAAAGGTAGGTAGGATTGGGCTCTATTGGATCCAGGCTTCTCTGATGGATTGATGGCTCTGTCTCTCCAGTCCTGAGCCAGATCCCTGTATTTTCCCCCTGAGAGGCTCTAACAGCTTCTCATTGGGTCTTCTATTTCTTGTCTTGCACCCTCCATCTCCTCAGAACAGCCACAGTGAGCCTCTAAATGTTAAAATCGGACCACATCACTTTTCTTCTTAAGACCCTCCACTACTTTTCTGTGGAAATAAAAACCAGCCTGTCCCCACAGCCCACAAGGCTCTGCATGGTGGGCCCTTCACCCTGCACTGTGCTCAACTCACTTACTGTGCTCTTCCCACCCTGGCAGTCTGGAGTCATGCATGATTTCTGCCCTCGGAGCTTGCTGCTGCCTCTACTTGGGGTATTTCTCCTTCCAATCCTCAAAACAGTTTCTTCCTTATTTAGATTTCAACTAAAGCTGCTTGCTTTCTTAGACTATCTCTGACCTTGTATGTCCAATCACTCTCTAAATTGCCAATTTGTTCTATTATCTTTACTGTACTTATCCTGTTTGAACCAGTCTTTGCATGCTTTGCCCCTGGACTAGAATGCTACTCTGAGATTAGAGACCTTGCTCACTGCTGTCCACCTGGTGGGCATTCAGTGACTGTGAGAGGTGAGCAAATGAATGGGTCCACATCACCTAACTGCATGTTCCTGCCAAACCAAACATTTCCTGCAGTCTCCTCTAAGTGCCTCTCCTCTGCCAATTCTCTGACACTGAAGTCTAAGTTAAAAGGCTGGTCCCTCTTCCATGAAGTCCTCTTTTTAAATGGTAACAACTCTTCACCAGTTCTCTCATATGGACATGTTGTTGGAGGACACGTCCTGGTTCCCGTCCTCAGTAAGCACTGTATCGGCAGTCTGCATTCTATTTCTGTGCTCAGAGAGGACATGTAATCAGGTTGTGTACGTTGACTGGGGCACCCACCAGACCTGGGGAACACTGGGAGGCTGACGGGTGACATTTAGTAATTTACATTCTCTTTGGTTCCTTTCTTTAGTTCTTCAGTTGTTTTTGTTGTCATGTGCCATTGAACTGGAACCGACTCATAGCTGACCCTCCTGCAGGTTTTCAGAGGCAGTAAATCAAATGGGTGGAGATTGTCAATCATTCTTGTTGTCATGTACGGTCTAGTCACTTGTGATTCATGGTGACCCTGAACCCTGCTCTATTTTGAGCCAATTTCATTGTCTCTCCAACACACCTTCCCTCACTACCCCAGTAACTGAGTGAATCCATCTCATCTCACCTCCATCTTCCTCTCTTGCACTCTGTCTTCATTCTTTTAAGCATGATGTTCATTTTCAAGGACTGGTCCCTTGGACTGCTCAGAGAACAAACAGGTCTGTTCTGAAGAGGGTAAAACCAGGCTGCTCCTTGGACACAAGGATTTTGAAGCTCTGTCTCACAAACTTTGGACATGTTGCCAGGAGGTATTTTCTTTTCTTTTATTATTAAATTTTATTAGTTTTAATGAACATTTACAGAGATTTTGGGTTTTCATTCATTCATTGTTGCACTGTTTTCTCCACCCTCCTCCCCAGTTCGTTCTTCTTCCCCCCCCCATGTCTGTTTTAATTGTCCAATTGCCACAGTGCTTGTCAAAGCCAGTTCTGATTAATCTCCTTTGTCAGTGTGTCCCTTGCCATTCCTTATCACTCCTCCCTGAGAGAGACTTCACCCTGATTCATAAGGAAAAGGGGATGGCACATTCCCTTAGCTACTTCCTGCTGAAAAGGGACACTGTGGGTTTCAGGGTGAAGATCTTCTCTCACTACTCTTAAGTGCCCCCTTGGCAGTAGGAAACAAGGTTTACAACAATGGAGTTTATTAGGGAAGTGAGTGGGAGAGGTGAAAAGCATCTCACAATACAAATCCAGGTTTCAGCCCAACAGTTCCAAGGCAAAATTTCTCAATAAATTCAGGCCCTGGTTTTAGTACAACAGTCAAATATAAAAATTGTCCAGCAAGGTTTGCCTCAGAGTAGTTATAACCAAAGCATCCAGCAAGGTTTGCCTCAGAGCAGTTAAAAGTCAGCTTCTCCTGCAAACATTTAGCAAGGATAGCCAAACCTTTACTGTGGCAAGTACAAATGTAAACCTCAGGTCACTCCATGCCACCATTTGTCCACAAAATGCAGTGGTCTCTCCACCACCAGGGTCTCACTGTCACCAGGGTCTTGCCACCACAAGTCTTGCTAATGTCAAGTCTTGCTTCAAGTCTTTCTTGCCTTAAGTCTTGCTGCTCAGTGTGGAAAGCACTCTTACACTTATCCTAGTCCCACAACTGATACTGATTTGCAAGACCATGTGCCTGCAATTAAGGTAGCTGGAGACAAGAGGCTAAATGGCTAAAAAAAGCCAACTTTTAGGCTAACACTGGAGTTAGCTTTGGAGGAAGTTGCTTATCTCTTTTTAATTTCTGTTAGCTGGTTCCAGGAGGTCTTTTCAAGAACACTTTCTCTAACCACCTTATTTAAAGTAGAGCACTTCACTTTTTATGAAGACAGAGCCTGCAAAGGCAACAAAAGCAGTATGAGAATGGCTGAATCCGGTTTCTATTAGCTCCACAAGGAACAACAGTCCCATCAGCAACATTCACAGTTATTGTTATGTGCAGTTGAGTCACCTGAGACCCATAGCGACCTTATGTACAACAGCTCTGAATCCTGTCCTGTCCTGAACCAATCTCATTAATTCTGACATACCAACCTCCATTTCCCCAGTCATTGTGTCAATCCATCTCATCCACGGTCTTCATCTCCTGCACTGTCCCTCTACCCTTCCAAACATCATGTCCTTCTCCAAGGACCAGTCTCTCCTGGCCCCATTCCAAAAGTGAGACAGAGCTTCAAAATCTTACCTCTAAGGAGAAACCTGGTTTCATCCTCTCCAAGACAGATCTATTTGTTTTCTTGGCAGTCCATGGTATGTTCAAGACTCTTCTCCAGCACCACAATTTGAAGACATCGATTCTTCCTCTGTCATCCTTAGTCATTGTCCAGCTCTCTGATGCATAGTAAGCAATTGCAAAGACCATGACCTGGATCAGGTGCACCTTAGTCTCTAGACTGACATCTTTGCTCTTCAATCCACTGGAGAGGTCCTTGACAGCAGATTTGCTCAATTCAATTAGTCATTTAATTTCCTGACTGCTGGTGTTAAGAGTGTTGATTGTGGAGCCAAGCAAGCTATAATTGTTAACAACCTCAGTCTCTTCTCTATCTATCATGGTGCTGACAATTGGCCCAGAAGTGAGTATCATTGTCTTCTTAATGTTAACTTCAATCCATAGTGAAGGCTACAGTCCTTGACCTTCTACAGCAAGTGCTTCGGGTCCTCTTCAGTTTCAGCAGGCAAGCTTGTGTCATCTTCATAATGTAGGTTGTTGATGAGTCTACCTCCAATCCTGATGTCACATTCCTCCTCATAAAGCCCTGCCTCCCAAATGATCTGTTCTTCGTATAGATTGAAATGGTAAGGAGACAGGATGCATCACTGACACACTCCTTCCCTGGTTTTGAACCTGCTCTGTTCTCACTCAACATTTCTTAAGCTGAAGGAACTGAAGAACAAATTCAAGCCTCGAGTTATAATGCTTAAGAATGCTATGGCAGAATATTGAGTGATTCAGGAAGTAGTAAATGAAGACGGAAGGAGTATACAGAGTCATCGTGCCAAAAAGAAGTGGCTGACACAGAAGAATTTAAAGAAACAACATATGATCAAGAGGCAATGGTGATGAAGGAGGAAGTCCAGGCTGCTCTGAAGGACTTGGCGAAAAAATAAAGCCCCAGGAATTGATGAAATACCTACTGATGTATTTCAACAAACAGCTGCTGCCCCGAATGTGCTATAAGCTGTGCCAATAAATCTGGAGGACAACTATGAGGCCAACTGACTGGAAGGGAGCATTCACAGTACCAAACAAATAGACATGGTCCCCTACTATGCTCCTGCACCTACTGCTGTTATTCACTGAATCTGATGTTCAATGTTCAGTGAAAATTGACTCACAGACTTGATGATACTCCCAGTTGTGGGTTTGTTAAAGAAACAGGTTGGAAAATGGGGAAGGGAAAATACAGCAAACAGTGAAAGACTAGCAATCCTAAGCCAGGTTAATAGCAAGACACAATTCTTCAATTAGTTCAGAGCCCAGATTCAATCCATCAACATAAATGCAAGAAGCCTCTGCTTTCCTCTATTATCTTTCAAGCTTTGTCCCATAGCAGTCACAAGTCAGTTCTTCCTTCAATCATCTCTCAAGCAAAAATCCTTAACTCTGGCTCTATCTCCAGGGTTTCATCAGGCTATGCCTTGCTGCAGACTCTCCACACTCTGTCCAGTTCTCCCTCTTACGTTTGCCTCACAGGTGTTGATAGTGTTGAAGATGCCAATCAATGGATGAACCATATGTCTGAATTGAGGCAGCTGGAGATCATGCCACAAAAAGGGGCTAAGGCAATGGATATAAAAGCCATTCTAAAAATCTCAACACCATAGCGCCAAAAGCAAAGACTAAAGCCTCTGCCCCACTAAAACTGAAACCAAGCAAAGGTGTTAAAGACCAAAATGGCAGTCCTGAAGTGTGTCCACAGTCCAAATACCCCTAAAAGAGTACCCTTGGAGACCATTGGGTTGGCCATGAAGAAAAGATAAAATAACAATACACTTGTGTTTATTTTCAAGACCAACAAGTACCAGATCAAACAAACTGTGAAGTAGCTCTATGATATTGATGAGGCCAAGGTCAACACCTTGTCAGGCCTCATGGAGAGAAGAAAGTATATGTTTGACTTATTTCTAACTACGACACTGTAGATGTTGCCAACAAAGTTAGGACCATCTAAACTGGGAGAAGTTGACTAATTTGAAACATAATTTTCCTCCTCACACCCACAAAGTCATTGTTATTGTAGTTACGTGCCATCAGGTGAACTATGACTCATAGCAACCTTATAGAGAATAGATTGAAATATTTTTTAATTTTAATTTTAACAGAAGTTTACAGACAGAAAAGTTGGATTTTCATTCATTGTTGCACAATTTCTTCTCTACCCAGTACACTTTAAAAAGAAGTCATTCACTGTTACATCATTTCCTCCTACCCTCTCCCTCTCCCCCAGTCCACTATACTATGCACCTGTTATTCTGTATTGTTGTCATACAAATAATGCTTAATCATACATTTCTTTTGAACAGTTCTTTCCTTCATCTATTCCAATGTACTGTTCATTATTTATCCACTCTTTTTTTAGTTTCACACCAACTTCCATATCAGTCCTGTTTCATAACAATGGTGTTATGTGATATTTATCCTTTTGTGACTGAGATATTTCAGTCAGCATGGAGTGGCATCCACTTTCTAAATGACATACCTCCAGGAACTCTATGAACTATAAATGTCAATAGTAGTAGACAGTCTTCAGGCCTTTTGTTCATAGGGTTGCTATGAGTTCATGCTCAACTTGTAGGCAATCAACAACAACAACGTCTTTCAGGGTCACCCATGTTGTGTAGTATTTTATGAGCTCTTTATTTTTTGGTACTGCGTAGTATTCCATTGTGCCAATATCATTTTTCTATCTATTCATTTGTTGATAGACACTTGGGTTGCTTCCATCACTTTCCTATTGTGAACAATGCAGCAATAAACATAGATGTGCATATATCTGGGTGGCAGCTCTGGATTCTTTGGAGCATATTTTTAGTAGTGGAATTACTGGGTTAAATGGCACTTCTATTTCCAACTTTTCCTGTTTTTCCCCTTTTTATTGAGATTTTAACAAAAATTTCCAGAAAGCATGGATTTTCATTCATTCATTGCTGCACATTTTCCCCCTAAACCGCCAAGTTCACTTTTTCTTTAAAAAAGTTCTTTCATTGTTGTACAATTTCCTCCTCCACCCCTAGTCCACTTTGCTATGCACCTCTTATTCTGGACTATTGTCATACAAATAATGTTGTTGTTATGTGCCCTTCATCTCATCAAGGATCTTCCTCTCTTGTATGTTCCTCCACCCTCCCAAGCATGATGTCCCTCACCAAGGACTGGTCTCGCCTTATAACATGTTCAAATTATGTCAGACAAAGTCAGAATCCTTGCCTCCAAGGAGCAGTCTGGTCTCACCCTCTCTACGACAAACCTGGATTTTCTCCTAGCAGTACATGATATACATAATACTTTTCTCCAGTACCACAGCTCAAAGGCATCTGTTCTCCCTCTATCATCCCTAGTCATTGTCCAGATTTCTGATGCACAGCAAGTAATTGCAAAGACCATGGCCTGGATCAGGCACACCTAGTCTATAGACTGACATTGTTGCTCTTTAGCACTTTGGAGAGGTCTCTGATAATAGACTGTCCCAGTGAAATTCATCTTTTAATTTCCAGGCTGCTAGTACCAAGAGTGTTGGTTGTGGAGCCAAGTAAACCGAAGCTATTAACAATCTCAGTCTCTTCACCATCTATCATGATGCTGCCAATTGGCCTAGTGGTGAGAAACTTTGTTTTCTTAATGTTGAGCTTCAATCCATATTGAAGGCTACAGTTCTTGACCTTCTACAACAAGTACTTCAGTTCCTCCTCAGTTTTAGCAAGCAGGGATGTGTCATCTGCATAATGGAGATTGTTGATGAGTCTACCTCCAATCCTGATGCCACATTTCTCCTCATAGAGGCCCAACCTCCTAGATAATCTGTTCTGCATATAGATTGAAAAGGTATGGAGATAGAACATATCCCTGGTATATACTTCTCCCAATTTGAACCATCTCCTTCGCATAAGCACAATCAAGTGTTCTGGGATTCCCGTTCTTCTCAGAGGCAGCCACAGTTTCTTGTGATCCACACAGTGAAACACGTTTGCATAGTCAATGAAACACAGACATTCCTCTGGTATTCCCTGCTTTCAGCCAAGATCCATCTAACATTAGCTATAATATCCCTACTACCATGTCCTCTTCTAAACCCAGCCTGCACTTCTAGCAGTTTTCTGGTTTGTTTGGTGTTTTTTTTAAACAAATTAACTTTATTGTTACCACTTCAGTCCTTATGTTGATTTGTTTTTTAAAAAAATACTAGTTTGAAATACATTATTGAAAATGAATACACAATAAATAGAAAACGGATACATAATTAACATTTTCATCTACTTCACTTACTATTGTAGATGAAATTTTACATAATTAGTATTGTAGAAAGGGGCAAAGGACCTGGGAAAGAGTTGTTAACTATTTAGAAAAGTAGCTTCAATCTCTGAACCACTCACCAAGAAAAAGACTTTGTGTACCTGGACACTAGATTTCACTACAGTATTGAATCCTCTACTGTCTACAGGACAATTTAGAAACTATAAAAAATGCCTGGTAATGTTTGTTAACAGTACTTGTAGCCTATGTTTTATTTCAATATGTGGTGATTACATAAATATCCTAAACGATGAGACAAGTCCTATAAGAATAAGTTACAAAAATTCTGAATAAGAAATGTGATACAGTTAATAAAGCCATACTACATTTGTTTTAACTAACCTTTCCAAGTAGGTGATAATTTAAAGTTTCAGCTCAATTTCTGCTCAGAATAGTGCTGTCAGTATTCTAGCAATGATGATGATGATACGTCATTATGATAAATTCACAACAGGCTAATGCACATAATACTTATTATACTTGATTGAAGAAATAATTCCATGTACACACTGTTCCATATTCTATGGGCAAATTTTCAACGGTGCAGGTTTATGATCAAAGCTGGGCTTAATAAATGCTTTTTGACTTCCGAAAGCACTTCTAAAAGCGAATAAAGTTATAGTTGATATCAGTACGTTTTTCCCCTTTACGTGTGAGGAACTTCATGAAGCATTAATTCTCACGGTATACTTGTCTCTGGGCCATACAGTTTACCTGCTCCTCTTTCAAAGGCAGCTACCATTTGCTTTATAACTTCATCCAAAAAAAGTGTGGCAAGCTGAGAGTGTAAAAGTGAGCAAAAAAAAAATCCAAACGAGATTGAAAACTCCAAAGTACAAGTTCTTGGGTAGCCAGGAAGTCCTGGGCTAAAACACCAAATAGTCTCCAAATGTTTGAAAAGTTTCCCATCTGTGCAGGATGCCTTTACCAAATGTGGTTTCACTAGGGTTACTACCAAAGTATAACGCTCCAAAACAGGTGGAAATCCAACTTCTAACCGTGCTTTGTAGTATCTAGATCTCTTAGATATTATATCTGATATTTTGCACCAAGGAACAAAATGCTTGTAATGGTCTGCTTCCGATACTACATCATACATCTCTTGCATAGAATATCCTATTATTCTCCTCTCTGAATATTCTTTTCTTTTGTTTATTAAGGGTGCGGTGATTTTGAAGAAACTTCTTGCAAATATCTCCTTGGGCACAAGTGAGGTATGCAGTGGAAAAGTTCTGCTCATCAATATACTACAGGAAGCTAAATATCTGATGTTCCTCGCAGAACTCTGTGCCGGAACTCTTTTCTGTTGATGTAAGTTTCAGTAAGTTTTGGATAATTTT
>NW_006399769.1:5953488-5954677 GCF_000299155.1 Elephantulus edwardii
AATTATTGAGAGGAAAGGTTTTTTTGCTATCATTTTGTTGAATTCTTTTTGGTGTTATTGATGATTACTTTGGTTTATCCTGCGTTTTGTGGCATTTCTGTAAGAAAGACTGCCCTCAATATTTCCTGCAATGCTGGTCTTATTTTCACAAACTCCCTTAGGTTATGCTTATCTGAGAATATTTTGATCTCTCCATCATATTTGAAGGACAGTTTTGCTGGGTACAGTATTCTTGGTTGACAGCTGTATTCTTTGAGTGTTTGATATGTGTCATTCCACTGTCTTCTTGCTTGCATGGTTTCTGTTGAGAAATCAACATTTAATCCTATTTGCTGTCCCTTATAAGTAACTGTTAATTTCTCCCTACCTGCTTTAAGAAATATCTCCTTATTTTTGGTTCTGGCAAATTTGACAATGATATGCCTTGGTGTTTTTCCTTTGGCTTCTATTCTGTATGGAGTTTACACAGTTTCTTGTATATATAGTATATAGTCTATCATTCTTCATTATGCCTAAAAAGTTTTCTTCTAGTAACTCTTCCACAACTTTCTCAGTGCCTTTACTTTCTTCTTCATATTCTGCTTGGTGGTGTCCAACATTACTCTTAGGTTTTCTTCTTCTTCCTTCCTTCCTTTTTGATTCTTTTTGTTTTAGCAGATCAGTGCTGAGAATTCTATCTTCCTTTTTAAATAAAATTTTTATTTTATACTGGTTTACTTACAAAGTTCACATGCATGCTTTCCTCACTGGATCTTTCCTATTTCCTTTTACCCACCCGTCCCTGTACCCATTAAATTGTGTGACCTTATAATTACACCCTTGTCTATCCTTACCACTCTGCTCTCACCCTCCCCCCTTGAATACTCATACAGGTTTAACTAGTTATCGTTCTATTGCTACAATAATGATCTTACACAGTATTTTTCCTTACGAGACTATTAGTTCTCTAAGCATAATTCTCTCCAGGCCCTCTCAAGTCAGGTAGTGATTGTCAAAATCATTGCTCCTGTATGTTAGATAGTATTCCATCATGTGAATGTACCATAATTTCTCTATCCATTCCATTATGGTTGGATATTTGGGCTGTTTCCATGTTCTTGTTATTATTCCATGAATAACACTGCTATGACTGTGGCTGACTCTGAGAAGAATAGGAATCCCAGTACATTTGATTGCGTGAATGTGAAAC
>NW_006399769.1:5955192-5963864 GCF_000299155.1 Elephantulus edwardii
TACGTGCTGTGCATCAGAGAGTTGGACAGTGAATAGGGATGATAGAAAGAGAATTGATTCCTTTGATCTGTGGTGCTGGAGAAGAGTGTTGAATATATCATGGACTGCTAGGAGAACAAATAGGTTTGTCCTGGAGAAGGTGAAGCCGGATTGCTCCTTGGAGTCAAGGATTCTGAAGCTTCATCTGACATACTTTTGGCATGTTGCAAGGAGGAACTGGTCCTTGGAGAGGGGCATCATGCTTGGTAGAGTATAGGGGCGGCACAGGAGAGGAAGACCTTCAATGAGATGGATCAATTCTGTGACTGGAGTGGTGGGAATGAGTGTGTCTGAGATGGCTAGGTTGGTACAGGATAGAATGGCGTTTAGGGCTCTTGTACATACAGTCGCTATGAGTTGCAAGCAACTCGATAGCACATAACAACAACAACAACAAGAACATAGTTGTACAAACCTCTGCTGGCACCTCAGTCCCAATATTCTTGGGGTATATTCCAAGCAGTGAAATAGCTGGATCATATGGAATTTCTATGTTTAGATTTTTTAGAAGACATCAAACTGTCTTCAAGAATACCATTTTACAATTCTACCAACAGTTTTAAAGAGTTACTATCTCACCACATCCTCTCCAACATTTATTACTTGCTGTCCTGATAAACCTTGCACCTGCTACTAGGTGAAATGGTATCTCATTGTGGTTTTGATTTGCATCTTTTTTATTGCCAGTAAATTTGGAGCTTTTCTTCATGTGTCTGTTGGCTATTCAACTACCTTCTTCTGTGAAAATTCTTTCCATGTCTTTTTGCCTATTTTGTAATTGGGTTATTAGACCTTTTCTTGTGGAGGTCCTATAGGATTCTATAATCTTTTGATATGAAACCCTTGTCTGAAATGACATGGCAAAATGTTTTTCCCATTCAGTTTTCTTTTCACTCTGTTGGAAAATATTTTTTGTTTAATCATTATGAGATCCCATTCATCAACTTTATCCTCTCCAGATTGCCCATACCTGGCTGTATTTACCAGTCTCTTTATACCATGGACCAGATCATCAAAGCTTGATGCCAGTTTGTCTCTTATGACCATTATGGTTTTGGGCTTTACTTCCAGGTCTCTGATCCACCTTGAGTTGATTTTTGTGTATGGTGTGAGATGTGGATCCTTTTTCAGCTTTCTGCAGATAGCACTCCAGTTTTGCTAGCACCATTTGTTGAAGAGGTTGCCATTTCTCCATTTGAAAAGTTTTATTTCTTTGTCAAACATTAGTTGACCATAGATAGATGGGTCAATTTCTGGGTTCTTATTGTACTAGTACCATACTGTGTTGGTTTTGAGATGAGGGAGTGCTATGCCTCTCACTTCATTTTTGTTTTTCAGAAGTATTTTGTCTCTTCGAGGTCTTTTTCCTCTCCAAATAAATTTGACAATTTCCTTTTCAATCTCCTTGAAAAAGGAACTTGCTATCTGCATTGGGATCGTGTTGAACATGTAGATCACTCTTGGTAGTATGGTAATTTTCACTATATTGAATTTCCTGTCAATGAACAAGGGGCATTTTCCCATTTGTTTAGTTATTTTATTGTGTCTCGCAGAAATGTTCTGTACTTTTCTTTGTACAAATCTTTTGTATCTCTAGTTAGATTTACTCCCAAGTATCTCAGTTTGTGGTTGGCTATTGTAAATGGTATTACTTTCTTGGTTTCCTCCTCTGAGTTCTCTTTGTTACTGTAGAGGAATCCCATTATTTTTTTTAATGTTGATCTTATATCCTGTCACTCTACAAAATCGGTCTACTAGCTTTAACAGGTTTTTTTGTTGAGTCCTTGAGGTTTTCTGTGTACACTATCATATTGTCTGCATAGAGCAATAGTTTAACCATCTCTTTGCCAATCTGGATACCTTTTATTGCCCTCTCTTGTCATATCACCCTAGCAAGTACTTCCAAGACAATATTCAATAGAAGTAGTGACACTGGACATTCTTGTCTGATCCCTCTTTGCAAGAAAAATGTTTTAGTCTTTCTCCATTGAGAATGATATTGACTCTTGGTTGGGTTTTGTTTGTTTTGTTTTTTTTTTTTTAGGAGGGGGTGGTTTGCCTATATACATTTCACTATGTTGAGGACATTCCCTTTTATTCCAATATTGCTAAGTATCTTTTTCAGGAAGAAATGTTGGATTTTGTCAAATGCCTTTTCTGCATTAATTGCTAAGATCATATGGTTCTTGTTATTTGCTATGTTAATGAGGTGATTTACAATGCTTGTTTTTCTTATATTGAAATATCCTTGCATCTCTGTTATTAATTCCACTTGGTCATGATGAATTGGTTTTTTGATGTGATTTTGTATTCTATTGGCTAGAATTTTGTTAAGGATTTTTGCATCTATATCCATGAGATATATTGGTTTGCAGTTTTCTTTCTTGGTAATATTTCTGCCTGGTTTTGGTATTAGGGTTATGCTTGCTTCATAGAATGACTCTGAGAGTGTTCCTTCTTTTTCTACTTTTAGAAAGTACTTTAAGTAGAATTGGTGTTTGATCTTCTCTGAATGTTTGGTAGAAGTTGTGAAGCCATCTGATT
Source organism: Elephantulus edwardii (assembly GCF_000299155.1). Taxonomy (NCBI): domain Eukaryota; kingdom Metazoa; phylum Chordata; class Mammalia; order Macroscelidea; family Macroscelididae; genus Elephantulus; species Elephantulus edwardii. Next base: position 5,957,776 of record NW_006399769.1, read on the forward strand.
TAAGACTTTTCTTATGGGGATATTTTTTTACAATCTGTTCAATTTCTTCTTTTGTGATGGTTTTGTTCAACTGTTCTACATCTATCCCTGTTAATCTTAATAGGGCATGAGTTTCATGGAATTTTTCCATTTACTCTATGTTTTCAAATTTCTCAGAGTATAGATTTTTATAATGTTCTGATATTATTGATTTAATTTCATCTGATCCTATTGTGATGTCACCTCTATCATTTCTTAATTGACTTATCTGTGTCCCTTTCCCCATTTTGGTTTGTCAATTTTACTGACCCTTTTGAAAAACTAACTTCTGGTCTTATTGATGATTTCAATTGTTTTTCTGTTTTCTATCTCATTGATTTTAGTTTATGTCCTTATCATTTCCTTTCTTCTAGAAGCTGTAGGATTAGATTTTTCTTTTTCTATTCCTATTTGATGAAAGTATTGAATTATATAATTGATTCCCCCCCCCCCCGTTTCTTCCTTTTAATGTGTGTGCCTTTTGCTATGAATTACTCCCTGAGGACTGCCTTAGCTGCATGCATCCTAGAGGTTTTGGTATGTTGTATTTTTGTTTTCATTTGTTTCAAGGAACTTTTTAATTTCATTCTTTGTTTATTTTAATTTCATTCTTTGTTTCAATTCTGTTAACCATTATAACCCAATGATTTTCTAGCAGAGAGTTATTTAGTTTCCACCTGGGTGATTTTGTAAGCTTTATCCTCCTATGGTTAATTTTTAGCTTTATGGCATTGTAGTCTGAGAAGATACTTTCTGTAATTACAATGTGGTTGTTCTTTTAATTTCTTGAGGCTTGTTTTGTGTCCCAATATGTGGTTGATTCTGAAGAATGTACCCTGTGCACTTGAAAAGAAAGTGAATCGAGTTTTAGTTGGGTGTTGTCCTCTGAATACATCCACAAGGTCGAGTTGGCAGATTTTATAGTTTAAGTCTTTTTTTTTCTATAATTATATTTTATTAATTTTCATAAACATTTACAGAGATTTTGGGCTTCCACTCATTCATTGTTGCACTATTCACTCTACCCTCCTCCCAGTTTGTTCTTGTCCAAATGCCACAGTGCTTGTCAAAGCCAGTTCTGATTAATCTTCTTTGTCAGTGTGTCCTTTGCCATTCCCTATCACTCCTCCCTGAGAGAGACTTCACCCTGAGTCATAAGGAAAAGGGGATGGCGTATTTTCTTAGCTACTTCCTGCTGAAAAGGGACGCTGTGGGTTTCAGGGTGAAGATCTTCTCTCACTACTCTAAAGGGCCCCTTTGGCAGTAGGAAACACATAGACTATTATGGAGATTGATTTTGGAATTCAGATGCACTCTTATTGATTGTGCTTGGCTGTACATGTACATATCCTTCAAGATGTATCATGGGGGTGTTGCAACCTAGAAGACACAAATTTGACTAACAAGTTATAAGTACATGAGTCCAAAAATTATGGAAAAGTAAAAGAAAAGATTCTTTCATTGTTTTACAAACACTCCCCCAGGTCCCCTCCACCATGCAGCCCTCGCTCTAGTCTCCTGTGATGACAGAAATACCCAGTTACATCTCTCTTTTAGACGGTTCTCTCCCTCCTCTGTTTCAGTGCAGTATACATTATTGAACCCATCTTACTCAGTCTCTCCCCAACCCCAAGGACAGTCCCATTCTACAACAGTGGCATCATGTAATATTTGTCCTTTTGTGACTGGGATATTTCACTCAGCATAATGTTCTCCAGAGTCAACCATTTTGAATAATATTGCATGAGTTCCTTGTTTTTTAATGCAGCATAGTATTCCATTGTGCGAATATACCACAGCTTCTCTAGCCATTCGTTTGTTGATGGGCACTTAGGTTGTTTCCAACTCCTTGCTATTGTGAACAAAGCTGCAATAAACATGGGTGTGCATATATCTGCTTGGATGTCAGCTATGGTCTCTTCAGGGTATATTCCCAGTAGTGGAATTGCTGGGTCAAATGGTATCTCTATTTGCAACTTTTTGAGAAAGCGCCATACTGCTTTCCACAGGGGTTGCACCATTTTACACTGCGTCTTAAATTTCTTTTGAGTTGACCTATCTATTGGTGATAGTCATGTGTTGAAATCTCCTACCAGTATTGTGGTGTTATTTCTTTTTCAATTCTGTTAACCATTGTTTTATGTATTTTGCAGGTCTATCATTTGGTGCATAAATGTTGACCAAGGTTAAGTCTTCATGAACTATTGTACCTTTAATCAGTATGTGGTATGCTTCCTTAGCTTTTATGGCGGTTTTCATTCTGAAGTCTATTTTACCAGAGATTAATATTTCCACTCCTGCTTTTTTGTGGTTGCCATTTGTTTGGTATATTTTTTTCAGCCTTCGATTTTGGGTCTTTCTCTCCATTTTTTCAGATGTGACTCTTGTAGGTAACATATTGATGAGCTTTCTTTTTTTTCTTTTCATTTACTCATTCTGTTATATTTCCCCCTCTTAACTGGAGCATTTAATCCATTCACTTTAAGTGTGATTATTGTCAGGCTAGGTTTTATCATTGACATTTTGCTGTGGTCCCCTTCCCCCCGCTGTTGTTTCTGGTTACTATGGTCCGTCCACTTTGCTTTGGCTTCTCTGTGTGAAGGATTTCCCTTAAAATTTCTTGTCATTTTGGTCTTGCTTTCACAAATTCCTTCTTTCTTTTCTGCAAAAGATCTAAATTCTCCTTCACATTTGATGGAGAGCTTTGCTGGGTATACGATTCTTGGTCGACAATGGTTTTCTGATAATTCTATCTTCTATTTCACTTGTTCTGTATTTCTTCTCTTCAATTCTGCTCATATGTCCCTCCAACATGTTGACAGCATCTGAAACAGTGATTCTCATATTCTGGATTACAGTTCCTTGTTTTTCCAGACCCTCTAAGACCTTGGATTTTTTTATCTGAATTGCTCTGACTTTTTTTAAGTTCCTTTTGCTTGTAGAGTTCTATAATTCTTCAAGTTTGTCTTTCACCCATTGAAAATATTCAGTCTTTTTTTTTTTAATTCTATGTCACAAAATTCCATCAAACTTTCTTGCTTCAGAAAATCCAATTATCCTGTGTTTTGATCCCTTTTTTTGGGGGGTGACATCTTGTTTTGGTTTTGTGTAGGGTGTGAGATAGTCTATTTCTTCTGTGTAATTGCTGTGGTAATTTTTTGTGCCTTAGCAGGCTCTTGGTCTGATAACCTTGGCTCTGGATCTCACTGTTCCAGAGAAGGGAACCTGCCTAAATTTCTCTGTGATTTTTTTAGACAATTTTGCCCTACCTTTTTTTTTAAAAAAAAAAACAACCCAACTTATTTTGTACTGATTTATTCACAAAGTTTAAATACATTGTGGATCAAGGGAAGATTTGCTTCAGTTGAAAAGAGAGATAGCCTGTGAACTAGCAGCCTTCTCTGCCCGACAACTGCTGTATCTTGGTGTTCCTGGGGCAGAGGTGATGGGGTGGTCTCCACACAGCAAGATGGTCTAATGCACCAAGCAGGTCCAGGTGGCAGGTTGGTCCCACAGACTGAAATTTTGCTGTAATCACCATCATTCACTCACTGTGTCAATCCATCTCACTGAGAATCTTCCTCTCTTTCTCTGACCTGGTACTTTTCCCAGAATGTTATCAGGACTGGTCCCTCCTGTTAACATACATGTCCAAGGAATGTGAAACAAAATTTCATCATATTTTTCTCTATTAATATTATCCTGTCCATTTTTCATAAAATTTACCATAATCTGAAATTGTTTTATAACTACATTGGCACATTTGTTTATTGTTTAGATTGCAAACTACATATAGAAACCTTGCCTTTCACTGTTGTTATATAAATTGAGTCAGAATCAACTAAAAGTTAACTTCTTACCACTAAGTCACCAAATCTCCCTTTCACTAAGGCCCAGCATGTGTCAAGGTCTTCTGGCTTACTATTATTAGTCCAAGCACTTAGCAGGGTAGCCAACACATAGTGAAATATCTTCAAATAAAGCAATAAAAATGGCAGATCTCAGCACCGCACTTCTCTCTGACTTTACACACTGGCATGTAAGGCAGCTCCCTTGCATTCAGCTTGAAACATCAGGACCGATGCCAGAACATCACCGGAAAAACTCCCCTGAGTAGTTCTAAAAAGCTTCTATCTACTACCACCAAGTCAGTTCTGATTCATTGTTGTAAATTTTTATGAGAGGAAGTAGCCTTTTTCCCCTCACAGCAGCTGATGAATTAAAAACCTCTGATCTTTCAATTAGCAGTGCATAATACATTGTGTCATTAAAGCTCCCCAAGTATTCTCTGTTGTTGCTATTAGGTGCCGTCAGGTTGAGTATGACTCATATCAATCTTATGAACAACAGATCTGTTCAGTAGGACAAGAGAACCCTGTCCTGTCCTGTGTCATCCTCACAATTTCTGACACATTAGAGCCCATTAGTACCATTACTGTGTGAACTCATCTGGTTGAAGGATTCCCCTCTTTTGCTGCCTATCTTCCCAAGAATGATGTCCCTCTCCAAGGAATAACCTCTTCCTAGCAACATGCCCCAAGCATGTGAGATGAAGCGTCATTATCTTTGCCTTCAAGGAGCACTCTGCCTGCACTTCTCCAAGACATACTTGTTTGTTCTTTAAGCAGTCCACAGGATATTCAGTACTCTTCTCCATTACCACAGCTCAGAATATTCTCTAGGACCAAGCTAAGGTCTGACATCATCATTGTTTTTATGTCTTGTGAAGTCAGAACTAAAATCTTCATAATACTAGAAAATTCTAATTATCTGAGTGACTGACCAAGATCTCTAGGTTTTTTTCTAGTATTTATTCTCAATTTTGCATAAAATTGGTAATTAAATCTACCAGAAGCTCCACAAGGGAAAGGAATGATCTTTTCCTGCTATAATTTACATCTTTTGAAACCCAATGGAGAGTTGTTGTGAGCCAGAACTCACTTAAGAGCAGCAAGTGAGTTAACCGCCCTATGTTATATAGGAAGTAACTGATGACCAGAAAAAATAAAAGCTTGTCTAAAATCACACAGTTATTTACTATTAAAACCTAGGCTAGTATTAAGGTATTCTGAATGCTACTCCATTGTTTTTTCTCCTACAATGCATTTTATTGTTTCTTCTCCCAGTATCCTGAGAGTGATTTGCCTGGACAATAGGCTGGTTTTCTGAAAAGAAGGAAGGATGAAGCTCTGTGGAACGTGCACCCTATTTTTATGTTTTCAAAGTGTTGTTAACTTCACTGGGGAAACGTTTCAGTATTGAAAATGCAGAAAATGACCTCAGAAAGATGAAGGACTGTATGTTAACTCTTGCTGTGTAACAAACCATCCCAAAATGTAGTTGTTTAAAAAAATAGCCATTTATTAACTCGCAAGTCTGTGAATAGACAATTGGAGCTGGGGTAAGCTGAGTGGTTCTTCTGCTGGTTTTAGCTGGCTGGCTCCAACATGTAGCTGTAGTCAACAGCTACCCCTGTCAGGAGCTGTTTGGTCCTGAATGCCTGATCGTGCATGGTAGGAATAATGGGGATGTAGTGTTCTTGTATCTTCAGTATCTAGGAGGATAGGCTGAGCTCTTTCACATGGTAGCTGGCTTTCAAAGCATTGGACAAATCCCCATATGCAAGTGATTTTCAAATCTCTACTTGTACTCATATTTTCCTGTTTATTAACATCTCGTAGGCCAAACTTATATTCAAGGAGTAGAGGAATAAACTTATTCTTGATGGGAAGAGCTGCAAAATATTGCTGTTATTTAAAAAAACAAAACAAAAACTACCAAGATGGCAGAGCCAGATAAAACCATTTAATATCATACCTACATGATGTTGTTTTGTAGCATTGAGTTGCCTGCAACTCATTGTTGTTGTTGTTGTTATGTGCCGTCGAGTCGCCTGCGACTCATAGCGACCATATGTACAACAGCCCTAAACTCCGCTCTGTACTGTGCCAATCGCACTGTCTCTGACACTCCCAACCCAATTATCCCAGTCACTGAATCAATCCAACTCATAGAGGGCCTTCCTATCCTGTGCTGTCCCTCCACCCTCCCAAGCATGATGTCCCTCTCCA
>NW_006399769.1:5965859-5975859 GCF_000299155.1 Elephantulus edwardii
GTTCTTTCCACATATGTAATCAATCTGATTCCTATGCATACCATCAGGTGAAATCCAGGTATATAAGCTGCGTTTATGTCTTTTAAAAAATGTATTTGCTATGAATAAGTCATTGATTGTGCAAAATTCGATCATTCTCTCTCCAGCTCCGTTTCTGTCACGGAGTCCATGTTTTCCAACTACTGAATCTTCTTTTTTGTTCCCGACTTTTGCATTCCAGTCACCCATTATTATCAATGCATCTCATAGTGACCCTATATTTATTGGCTCTAAACCCTGCCCTGTCCTGAGCCAGTCTGTCTCAAATACCCTTATCCTCATTACCGCAGTTACTGTGTCAATCCATCTCATCTGGTGTCTTCTTCTCCTTTGTTGTGTCTCCACCCTTCCAAGCATGATGTCTTCTGGAGCAACTGGTCCCTGCTGGCTACATGCCCAGAGTATGAGAGATGGAGCTTCAAAACTTTTCAAATTTCCTCAAAGGAGAAACTTGGTTTTACTTTCTCTAATACAGACCTATTTGTTCTCTTGGTGGTCCATGGTATATTTAATACTCTTCTCCAGCACCACATCTCAAAGGTATCAATTCTTCATAGCCATCCTAAATCTTATCGCATTTGTTTGGGAGGAGGACTAAATGGAGTCAGCAGAAGTAACACGTGGCTGTGAGAGGAAGAAAATACACTAACAGCAAGGGAAAGAGAAGGCCTTTGTCACCCAGTGTAGGCCCTGAGGTTCAGGTCCCAGGGAGCCTGAAGGAGACTGCTGACCTGAAGGATGAGAGAAAAAGAAGGGTTTGGACAACTCAGGAGGTGGGAGCTCACTTTCCCTGGGCACCATCCCACTTATTTAAACGATTTGGGGAAGAGAGAGAGAGAGTAAGAAAGCAAGCCTTCCACACAAAACAGTCAGGGCTGTGGCCTCTCCTCCTGAAAATGAATTCTATGATGGAAAATGAGGGCTAATGCACCTGGAGGTGAGCCTGTAGGTCAGCTGGGTAGCACTTTTAAATGGTCGTTCTGTTCTGGAAACAACATCATGACATTCTCCCAAGCTCAAGGAGAGCTCAGCCTTCAGAAGGCACAGTGGCAAATGAAGACAGCTGTGGGCTGGCCTTTTCTAACTGAAACATCATGCTGAACTTCTAAATTTCTCCCAATGGTGGTTTGCCAATAGTCAAAGGTTAGAATTTAATTTACAAAGCAGTGGCGTTATTGAGGTTGAGTAGGTGGGTTTCACACAATCAACCAACATTTTCAGGTTTCTGGGCCAAATTCCTGCTGTGGACCAGGTGACAAGGTCCATGAGAAGGTATAGGGGCCCAGGCTGCAGGCACAGACAGGGTCAAAGGAGATGAGGGAGGGATGCTGCCCTGTGGCCTTGTTCTCGGAGTTCCAGACAAATTAAAAACCTCCTTACAAGTCATTCATTCAGAGAAAACCTCTGCCTTCACGGGGAGACTGCTGTGTTGGAAAGAGATTGGATTCTAGGAGGCTGGGCCTTGAGGAGGGGGGTCAGAAAGAATGGAGAGACCCTAACCCTGCCCAGATAGGCAGGCAGGGAATGGCGGCCAAGTGTAGCCCAGGTCACTGGGGAAAAGAAATCTCACTCTAAGGGAGTGGGAGACAGTTCCACTTTCTGCCTAATTATGAAAGGGCAGGCAGAGAAGGGTGGGAGAGTGCACCGAAGGGAGCAAAGGGAAGTGAGAGGCTGCAGAAGGATTCTCGGGGGGCACAGGCAGGGAGAGGTGTGGCCTCTCCAAACAGGAGTCTGCGGATAAGTGATTTTTTGGGGACCCTAAAGGACATTTGCCTTGGACGCCCGAAGAGGGAGGGTAAAGTGCGCTATTAAAGGTGGGACGAATTGATTTCCCAAAGCAGCACAGCGCATTTCCTCCCCATGCCCTCTGCGGTCCCCCTTAATCTGGCCTTGGAGGCAGCAGGTGACCTCTGCGCGGCCCGAGGCGCCTTTGTTTGCTCGCTCTGCGGCCGCCCCGCCCCCGCGCCTGCACCTGGGCAGGCCCCGCCCGCACTGTCCACGGGGCTGGGGGCAGCCGGCCTTTGTGCGGGAGAGCCCTGGAACCGACTCGTTCTCTGAGGGTTTTCCTGTTGGCGCTGACCGCGGGGAAGCCTGCGCTCCTGAACAATGAGTCGAAGCCGCAGTGCTTCGGTGAGCAGACAAGTTTGCGAGGGAGCCCAGCCAGCGGGCAGCCCGGTCCAGGCGCTAATCCGGCCGCGAGGGGCGGCTTAATTGTGTGCTGGTCCACACCTGAGACCCCCCAGCCCGCTCGAGGACGGCACTTAGCTTAAAGCAAAGGCTAATAAGAGCATTAAGGCAGGGACTGGGGCCCTGGAAGCTCCTGCAGTCTCCGAAGCAGCTGAGCCTGGGGGGTGAGGGGAGGTTTGAAAAGGCCACTGAAGTGGGCCAAGTTCTCGCCATGTGGGCCTGGACCACGCACCCCCGAGGGGGCCTGCCTTGCAGGGTTGATTGGAGCAGGGTGCCTCACCGGTCTCCCGAGGGGCCTGCAGCCGGGCTTGAACCACCGGCCCTCGGGCTACCAGCCGAGCGCTTGAGTCTCCGCGCCACCTGGGTCTTTGAACTATGTCTTTGGCCCCTGTAATGAAATACCCTGGGCTTTTAAAAAGCGAGCCTTCAGACGTCTATTATCCTCATCAGTGGAACAGACTGTACACCACTGTAAGATTTATAGAAACGAAAAGACTTCCTGTGCTAAAAGGTTAATGAAAGTGTAATTTGAATCACGAAATCTTCATGTGTCGGCTCAATTTACAACCAGGGCTCCTGGAGGATGCGCTTGGTCCAGGGGGCGGGTGACGTCACGGCGGGCATTTAAATGCGCGGGGCCAGCCTGCTCTGCATGCAATTCTTTAAAAATATAAAAGCCTCCCTCTTTCCCTCTCTCCCTCTCCAGCTGTAACAACTTCACCAACTGTCTTGGTTCCACCCCGAGGATTTCTCTGAGAGAACACGTTAGAGGGAATCAGGAAGCAGAGAAAAGGTCACAAATAAGCACGTCGGGAACAATGAAAGCTTTTCTCTATGCAGCAGTGGGAGAGTTGCTAGAAAAACTGGAAAGGTATTAATCAGAAGTGGCTATAAATCCTCTGGAGTTTTGCTCTTATAAAACTCCTCAGAGAAAGTCTTGAAGGAAATGCAGGTCAAAGCCCAAAAAAAGCTCTTGATCAGAGATTGCTGGAGGAAAATCTTCCCAGACGCCGTTTAATAGGCGGCAATCACCCCAGGAGTGGGAAAGCCAAGTACGCTTGAAGCATGGTTGCAATTCCTAATAGGTCTTGTCACACTTAAGGCGCTGCAAGCTCCATCCAACGAACAGCTGAAGCTAGCTGGCGATTCATAAAGCCAACAGTTTAAAGTTTATTATGATGAAAGCACTTAATGACAGCCATCGCTAGGGGCCCATCATTTATAAAGCTGTGCTGAGTATTAGACATGTAGCATGACCACCAATTTTGTGTCACAATTGCTACCATAAAATGACCTTTGGTGATTTTTGCTGCATGTGGTGGACAGCTCTTCCTTCACATTAGTGCTCTGTGGCTTTCTTTGCAGACTATTATGCTGTCTAAAGCTTATTTGGCACTGCCGTGAGCCTCAACCCTTGTTATTACCCCGAAGGCCCGTCTAAGAAAAAGAAAAAAAGAAAAACCAGCCCACACAACTCATGCTCTATTACGCCACTGCAATAATTTACAGTTCTTACCAGCCTTGGCTAGTGTAATATTTTAATGCAAATACCTTACTATTGCATTTTATTTTTTAAAAGTTTGCATGCTTCTGGCTAGCGAAATTTTGATGAGTGCTCACTAAAACTGGCCTCTTATTCGGGGCAGGTCGGATGGAGTGCGCAGTTTCCCCTGTGAGCTCAAAAGCAGGTGGGGGCCTGAGGGTGGGTGTGGGGGTGAGGGACGGTTAATTAAACTTCCCTTGAGAAATCGTTTTGTTTTGGTTTTGGTTTTAAGAACCTATGATAAACCCACCAAGATAACACCAGTCCTTATTTCTCTGCACCCAGTATTAATGCAAATTTACATTTTGGTGACATTATTAGGTTTCTGTATGCCAAACTGCCTTACGTAGTTAGAAACTGACTATACAACCGCTTTACTGCTCCAGTGTAAATCGCTACCGAGAAAGTGGTCTGTCCATGCTACACTACCTTTAAATTGTGTATATAATTTTATAAATGATATAAAATCTGCTTCTAGTCCTGAGGGAGGGGGGCACTATAAGCATGGCACACTGCAATTTTGGGAGGATTTAAAATATGTGATTTCTGCTGGTACCTACTGTACTGGGTTTTATATAAAGCTTTTTTCAATAAGGTAAATTGTTACATGACAAACTCATCTTCCACCATTATCATCTGCTGTTTGTGTTTAACAACAGGAGTCCCGCTCTAACAAAACTGTTGTAATGGCTGTACAAATTACTCAGCTGAAAGCTTTTCACCAAACAAAACCGTATTAATCAGCAGTTCTTATGAAGGTGCTAATTAAAAACAATTTTCTTCCTCAGTTTGCAATACTAAAGCCATCTTCACTTGCATGGTTTCCAATATACAGCGCTACTGTATTTGCTCACACTTCAGGCCCTCTATTAACTATTGAATCTCCTATTAGCCATTTTATTACATTTCTGTTTACAAGCTTGTTGACATTTTAAAAGTCACAGTATGATCTGTTTTATCTATTAAAAAATGTATTAATTGAAAGGCGACAAGAAAAGGCAAAACACAGGCTCCAAATGCAGACTTCAGGCAAAGAAGATGTGAGCATTTCGCCATCACCGGGTAAACAGAGACCTGAGAATTAAAAATGGCCTTCAGCTTTAAAGATCTCTGTTCAACATCAACGTGCTCCTTCCTAATTTGGAAAGCATCGCCTAGATCACCCAGGAAAATATACTTGCCCTCTGCCCAATTTCAGTATCTAAGGAGACTCAGCCTGACATTGAAATCCGTCTTTTTTTAATAAGGTATATGATTCATAATTATGATAATTTCATATAGGTTGAGCTTGGGAGATTTTTTTTACTGGGGAGGGAGTACCTGGAATCAGAGAAAACAAAAGCCCAAATCTAGAATCTAAACAGTAGTGTCTCTGGAAGTGTTAGGGTGATTCCTGTGTCTACACAGGCTTTTGATTCTCCTCTGTGTGGCTATCCTGCCCCACCCTCAGAGCTAGTGAGAAGGTTCTGCTAGATAATGTCACCGCATTGTCTGGCATAGATTGGAAAAAGTAAAATGCTGACCAAGCACAAGACAGACTCTGTGGAAGTTGGGTTTAGGGAAGGGAATAGCCTACTCTTTCATGGGGAGAAAAAAAACACACAACCAACACCTTCAAAACTAACAGAACAACCACCCCACAAACTCCAAAGCCTTAGGAAATGCATGCTCCACATTGGTCTTGGTAAGAAGGGAAAAAGAAAAAGAAAACCTCCTGCATATGGTATTGAAACCAGGTTCTTCGGCCATCAAAAGCAGTTAACTAGTTTGGGGTAGACACCTGGCTGTTGGAAAAGGACCACTAATCCTTCCATTCTCTCAGTTAACTGCTGGATCCCCTAAATGGATTCAACAGGTATGCAGCAGCGAATTCAGCCCCTACTGCAACCAAAGGGAAACCCAGCATGGAGCAGGCAGCTCTTCTCTGAAAACACCTGAGGAACCAGCCAGAAAAGCTTTTATAGCCCTGACAAGTTTTCTGTTGAATACTGAGCACCTAAATTACCCTTCCCTAATGGAAGTTACATTTTCATGCTCAGTCAAAAAAACCAACAAAATACACAATTTATACAAAATAGCATCAACCTCTCAGGTAGTCTTTTCTAGCATTTTTTATACCAATTCAAGGCCTATGTCTTGCTATAAAATAGAATATATTTCTTAAAACCAACCTGTGTGTGCTGTTCATATCACTGTGTTACAATCAACCATGGATGAGATTAGAAACATTCTTATATCCAACCAAACTGACTTAGTATGACAAAGGATATCAAAAGGTACAGACACACAGGAAAAAGACATATCATGACCTACATGACATATCATTACCTAATTGTATAGACTTTCTTTTGAAACAAACATATGCATAATTACATAGATAATTCTGGAATAGGGTATTAGATTTCAATTACAATTTTACATTCCAACACTGTTGCAGATAAATAATTCTTAATCATAAAGTTCACATGAAATTTAAATGCATAAATATTGTAAAGGAGTCATAATTTTCCCTTCGCAATCTTCACACTTCATTGACAGGTGCAAAAAAAGAGGGCACTTGAAAAATTATTCCATTATATATAGCACTAGCTTCTTACAAACTTCCAAAGAGCCAGGACTAGAGATCTTTTCAGGTGATGATCCTATAGAGAGAGCGGACCTTTGAAACCTTTGGCATTGTACAGGAGATTCTCTGGGTTTTAATCACACAATACGTGGATTTCTTTACCAGATATCACAGTAAGAAGAGCTCAGTTCAGAAACCCTTGCTCAATTTAGGTAACTATAGAATGAGATCGCTGTTATTGTGGTGTTTGGTTTGGGTTTGTTTTTTTTTTTTGGAGTGTTTTTTTTTTTAATTTACTATATTACTATGTTGGGTTTTTTTAAAAAAACAACATTTCTTCCTCAAGAAATAAATGCTGGATTTCAACACTTACAACACACAAATGCAAATTGAATCCTTGGCCATTCCTGTATTCTCATGAAGAGAAGTGGAAATATTCTTATGGTCTGCTGTTGTGTATTTTTAAAGAAAAGAAAATATTAGACCATCTTAGGTGCTACTGCAGTGACGAGCTTCCTTTGTCCATCAGCGATAGCTGCAGATTTCACAGATGAGTTTTGCTGTATTTCCATCAGTATACCAGGACTACCTGTCCTCCCTTTTAAAACATCCCACGTTCTAATTTTTAAACAAGAAAATATGAAGTCAGTGTGCAACCTATACAGTCACCAAAGGCGAGCTGCCACTGGCTGAACTACTCAGCTAAATGGCTGGTTTGCATTGCCCTGGTCTTTATCTAGCACTGAGAATAGACTGCTGTTTTATCCAAAGAGGAATAAATTGCTGTTATTGTGATGTTAGCCCATCACTTGGCATTGCAATTCAAGTTTTTTTGTGAGAAAGAAATGTATGATCTAACTGCGACTTGACCTATGCCTTCAGAGATCCAGCTAGGTGCTCTAATGGAGCAGAAAAAGTGGTGAATACAAGGACATGCAAACTGATGGTGAAAAATTTGTTTGATGATAGAAGTGAGCAGAGAAGACATTTGAGAGTCGCTGTTTTTATGACAGCTAAGTTTGTTTAACATGCAAAGGCTGTGTCCTCAGTCCCCCCACCTCTTTAATTGTATCCCACTAAATACATACGCTGCATCTACTAAAGATATAAGGCTACGTAGCTAACCTGCTAATGACATTACTGCTAAAGTAGGCACAGATGATGCCTTACAGATAAACATCTGAATTTCCACAAAAGGCATTAGAGCATCTCGTGAATGCCTAGGCAAGGATAGGCTTGGGTTCCCCGCAGAAAAGTCATTCTATCTTAATCCTAGGTAGCTCCTATTAAATGTTTACTGAACACTCGAATCACAGTGTATCACAATATATAGGATACTTATTTTAAATAAGATAATTGTGTGATTGAGGTTTTGGTGCTTTTGTTCCTTTCCCCCCACCCCTTCCAAGCCCCTGGTTGCAATCTAGTTTACCAACCATTTATTTAAAATTTCTCTGGGAAGGACCTGATTTGAAAGAAGCCTGGAGAACAGCAGCAGTTAGATTTGAGCCTTGATAAAGGCTCACTTTTCATTCATAGAGCCTAAATGTGCTCTTCTTGTACCTAAACAGATAATAAGCACTCAGCACACTCCCCCTCCTTGACACAACACACTGAGACTAATCACACATAATTGGAGAGGAGGAGCAGAGGGCTGGCCACGCTATTGTGTCCACAGGACAAACGGTCAGTTTATGAGGCTTTGGGCTCATGTAGTCATTTCTTATACATCTATGGGGGGAAAACATCCTGTTTAAAAGGGAAAAAAGAATGAGAAAGAGAGAGATGGCAGATTTAATACAATTAATTTGAGGGTGATCAGAAAGATGTGCTTTATTTTTTTTAAGTAGGAAATAATAATGATGTTTGCAGATTAAAAACTATCCACATTGAAAAGTAAGACAAAGAGGTATATATTTTAAAAATCTATTAAAAAGATGGAGTCCACCAAGAGAAATTCTGCCTCAGAGAAAGAAAAATATGTAGGCTGCTCATGAGTCAAATACAAATTTCAGACAGGCTGTTTGTAAATTTTTAAAGACACACAAAGGTTCAGTGCTGGGAAGCAACAAGCCAGCTGTGGAAAGGGGCTGGAGGGAGGTAGTGAGGGGGCAGGCAAGAAAATGTATAACCACAAATGGACCCCCAAACTGGGAGGCACCTTCTGTTAATATCTAGTACTCAGGACAGATCTCTATATTTATGAAAGCTCTTCCATCATCATCATGGGCTTGATGTTTCTGTCTTTACTTGGGGTAATTAATCTTCTATCCATTTTTGGTTAAAATAAGCAGAAATGGGTAATGAAGGTTTTCGTCATAGATGTTCTGGTTTTCCTTTTTCAACTGAAAACAAGAATAGAAAAATAAGGTCAGGGAACTCAGATGAGAACATTTTACCAATCTATTAATTCTTAGTATAATGATGACCTCTTAAACACATTGGGTTTTCTTTGGGGGTGGTGGGGTGTAACACAAAATGCAACTTAGAATAGTTCTTAATGGCACTGACATGATAATACTGTGAATCAAGATGGGAACAATGCGGGGTTTCCCCCTATAGAGGGCTTTTTTGTTTTCATAAATAACTAAACTATTTGTGATCTCTGAACTTTTATATCCTTCACTATGAGGTGAGCTGGGAACTCGTTCATCCTCACCAGCCCAGCTATTTGGCAAAGAAATTTCTGCTCTTGGACCTCCCTGTGCTGCTAGTACCCGAGTACTCGGGCCAGCAAGCATTTCAGAGCAGCAACTGTGGAGAGTGGCAGTGCCAGGGCGCAAGCTAGGGGCTGGGAGCCTACAACATTCCACCAGCTTTCCCACTGCTTCGGAAAGGTTTTAATACTAATGACATACAATTCAAAATGTCCCTTCTTTAAGGCAAACATAGTTCAACAGGTGGGGCAGAAACATTTGATACTGCTTAAGGGAAGTTCTGGGATAGTTCAGAGTTCTCACAGTCCCTCATTTGGCTCGAGTAGTTTGGACAGTTTCATTTATTTATTGAATGTTGATTTGCCAATTATAAAGATAAAATTGTTATTTTTAAAAGTAAGTGCTTTTGAGCCATTTGTTAATTTATTTTTTTAAATTTCTTAAGATGGGAATAATATCGTTTAATTAGACATGCAATCAGTCCCTTTACTGTTTCAAATGGGACAAACTTCCTTGCACCCTAAATTAAACTTGGGAATGGCTCCCACATCACAGTTTCTCAGATTAGTCGGTTTCGGGCATGTTGATGGGAATATTTTCACAGTGCATGTTTCTTCTCAATCACATTCCCAAGCTGTGACATATTCTTACTAATAAGACGAGGTAATGACTCCAATTTTCCTTTTCCAATGGACAACATACAACCAACTGAGTCTTTACTTTCTCATTCCCTTTCCTTGGAGCTGGTGGTGGTGCAGTCCCTGAAGCAACTTCCTTCTGTTCCCGTAGAGTTTGCTCTGTTTACAGATGATTAGTTGTCTATTTAGAAAGATCCTCATAGGCTCCCTTGTCCCCAAAGTAGCCAGAACGGGTTAATCCTAAACACACGTCCCTCAATATCACTCTTTAATCAGAGTAAAAGCAGAGAAGATGGCTTCCCAACCCAAACCCACCAAGTGGAATGTACCAACTGTAAATACCTTTGTGACTAGTCACCCTAGTGATAGA
>NW_006399769.1:5978359-6002002 GCF_000299155.1 Elephantulus edwardii
AGAGGCACAGAGGAGACCGCACGCCTTTCACCTTCAGATATAGCTATCTACATGGTACTTGCTTGGGATCTACACCTCTCCCCAGGGTGCCTCAACTTCCAGATTCTCCCACTGGAAGTACTGAGAACAGCATTCAGCTCTTCTACCTCAACTCCCTACCCCCAACTTCAACTCCAAGAAACAATTTAAAGAAAATAATTTCTTAGTTGAAATATTAGCAAGGTATGGAAATTGACTTGTAAGCAATTATAAAGATGTTAAAAACTAAGGCCTTTTAGTTATTTAAAAAAATTTCTTTTTGTGGAATAAGCAATAGCTGTTGGTGATTACTTTTGGCCTACTGATTACGGGTATGATGCACAAGAGATATAAAACAGGTATGTTTGGCAATTTATGGATGACTGAGCTTAGGAGGATAAAGTTAAAAAATGAACAAAGTTGCTGTCCACTAGGGGCTAGCAATTGAGAGTTATAGACAAAGGAGAGGCGAGCACCCAGGGCTTCCACGGCACACGCATCCCAAGGCACTTCAGACTTTGTAGGGAGGAGAGCAAGGCTTTCAGGCACAATGCTGAACATATGCTGGTGGAAAAAACACAGGCCTTTGCTCTCCTGAGCTGTCACTGAGAAACTAAAAGCATTTGTTGTTCTAGGGGGAAAGTGAATGACATGACATTGGAGCAGCCATCAGCTGAACCCTGCAGCTCCAGTTCCACCCTGGAGAGTAGGCCATGTTATCCCCAGAGTGGAGAATCCAGGGGGGCAGGAGTACCCTACCTCCTGCCCCCACCAGATGAAGTCCTCACAGCCAGCTCTTTTGTTCTAGAGAAGAGTTTTAGAACAGAAACAGGTAAGAGTTGAATTAACATGTCATTCTATTATATTTCTCTGGTTGTAAGCAAGGAGCTAGAGCCCACCAGTAAGAAAAAAGAGATTTAACTCTTTTACTTTAAAAAGCGTGGTTCCTTCACAGGGGCTACATGGAAGCCTGGGGGACCCAAAGGTGTGAACATGTGTCTAGAAAGTGAGAATTTCCTCTCTCCTGCCTGTTTTGCATATAACTTCAAAAGTCAATACACTTCTTCATTACACCACCATTCTGGGCAATAAAGAATGCTATTTTAATATTGTCTCACGTGAAAATTCAGGTCAGGTCTTTTATTTTTCTACAGTCTCAACTTGCAAAATCATGACAAATTAAAATCTCCTGCCAAGGTCTGATTAGGCTAGGAAAGGTCAATTTCTGGAATGCACAAAATTACAGAAATAATGTATGTTATACTAAGAATTGTGACATGTGTCAACAAACGTGAGATCCTTCAAGTTTTGGTGGCACAGTTGCCTTTCAGTGTCCTATATTGCTCTACACCTATAAATAATAAAAAGGCTGATAACATTGCTTTATGTAAGCAAGCTTAGAAATCACTCTCAGATAAGTGCTTTTGACCTCAATCTTGTAGCGCCTCGATCTGACACATAACCCCACAACTGTGAAATTCTGCATGAGATTTAATAGTCTCAAACTGCTAACTGACCCAGCCATAAAACAAGTAGAGATAAAGATTTACAGTCCGACATGATACAATTAGACATTCACCTCCTATTTATTTCAGTACAGCTAAGCATTTAACCTACTTAAAAGCTGAAGGTTTTTCTCATTAAAACATAAATGCTTGTTTATCATTTGTTCTATGTCACCTTCTCTGCATCTTACAAATTAGTCTATTATGAATAAAAAGGTTAGTTTGTTTCAGAGAAAGGAGTAAACAGGAATGGTTTCTGTAAAATCCTCCTAGACATGCAAAGATAAAGTTGGCTTTTCCCCACAAAATAATCAGATTCAGATAGCTGTTCAGAGGCAGCACACCTAAGGAGTACTTTAATCAAATATTTAGGTTACCTGCCAAAAAGACCATGATCTTTTCAAAATGCACTGTGGATTAAAGTGTTATCTAGCACAAGCAGAAAACTAACCTTGCCGTGGAAGTTTGAAATGTGTTCATCATAATTTTCATGTCTTTGGATAGAGAAACCCGCTTTTTCAGCTAGATTGTGAAACTGGTTTAGCGTATTCCCTCGGCGTGGGGCAAAGACGATTGCTTTCCCCTAGAACATTAAAAGGTAAATTAGCACATTTAAAAACTGGAAGTCATTCACATATAGCAAACACTGGTCAAAGCATTTAATATCTCACTGTCAGCAGAAAGAGGCCTTCTTTCTTGAGTCACCCACACAAAATTGGCATTCTCTTCAGGGACAGAAAAGTGGTATGCATTTCTATCTATCTTATCTCTGTATCTGTATCTATGTAGAATATAGATAAGGAAGATACATCAAATAAGAAAAAATACACATAGAATTCACACTTAAATGGCCAGCTGCTGTGTCTTATTCTCAAATAATACATATAACAACAACAATAAAAGGTGACTGAAAACTGGTGTTCTTGGTTCACCCCTCTCTGGAGTCCACTGGTTTAAAGCATTGACGAGATGCTGGAGTTCCTGGTCTAGGGCAGTGGCATCCACTTTGTGATGCCTTAGCATCTCTTGACAGCCATATAACAGCAGATTTTTGGAGTATATGTGGCAATGGATGCATAGAAGTATTATTTTATTGTCCCCCTGAAAACTCAGTATCAAGGTGTTCTCAAAGAGACCAATAACCATAATCTTTTGCCGGAGAGTTTTCACATCTCACTCCTTCCATCAGCCCTTGTTGGGACTATGCTGTCAGAATCTGGGCCACAGAAGCTTGGCTTCCAACCTCATCGAAACTCTCATAAAGGAAGATCCTCATAGTACTCACATGACTGCTTTTCAAGGAAAGTGGTAACATGAAAGGAAACAGGTATTTCTCTAAAAGAACCACTCAGTCTTAGGAGATGTAGTGAGGGGGAATAGAAGACCTGAAATGCACACTGTACCTGGTTTCAGAAGACCATCCGACATGAACTTCCTAAGGCTCTAACTACCTCAGAGTGGGAGGTTTTCCCTTCTTTTCCGTGATGCGCACAGAATGACCAAACTCAAAGCCTTATATTTCTTTCTATTCTAAAGATGCCTATCTAATTCTTTTTATTTCAAGGATTACACTTCAGGTTTGGAAGTAGTCATGAAAATTTTTCTCACTTTCTTTTGAGAGATGGTTTATCACCCACACCTACCGGTCATTTACCGGCTGTGACCGTCACTGGGCTAGATGCTCTCTGTGTATTTACCATGACCTCTAATCTCCAAACCACCCTCTTCATACAAGAAAAAGTTGACGAACTGACCCAAGGTGAAACAACTGGTAAATGATGAGAAGCTTATCTACTCGACTACACCCCCAGTGCTCTTTTCATGGCACTGGTATTAAGAGTGGCAGCAATAAAAGTCATAGCTACATGCACTGCAATCTCAAAGGCATGAGGTCCATATCTTGTTGCTCTGTGGGAGAAGAATGTGCACTCTCCTCCGTGTGATTTATTCCACCACCACCGTGCTAGGCACTTTAGAATTGTCCTCTTTCATCCCCTTGACAGTCTTCTCAACAGTCTTATAATGAAGCCACTGCATTTTCTAGATGATTCGACATGCACAGAAAGGTTTTAAGAGTAGAAGGAGAAACTGAGTGAAATAAAGCAATCTGGACTTCAAGGGTGTCTCCACCATGAAACAGATAAGTCATCTCAGGACAAGTGGCAGGGGGGAATCATGAAATTATTGAGCTAGGAAGGACCCTGGGTATGACATAATACAATAGTCAGCTCAGCTAACTCACTGAGTTTTTCTTAGCTATCAAATGGAAAGAGCGAAGCTTGCCCAGTTTTTTCCATTTTTAGAAACACAAGAAGTGAAAGAATGGAAATAAGTTGAAAAGTGGCAAGAAGCTGTGCTGGGATCCCAAAGGCACACAGTTCAAATCCACCTGCTGCTCTGTGGGAGAAGGATAGGCAGTCTTCTCCTGTGTAATTAACTGCCTCAGAAAACCCGCTCGAGGGTCAGTTATGAGTTGACCCAACTTGATGGTATACAACAACAACAATAACGTGATTTGAAAAAAGCCATGTCACCTAACAGTGCTGTAAAAATTCTATCAATTCTCCTTCCTCCATTTCTCCTCCTCCCCCATTTACCTGCAAGCAAATACACAGATGTTCTGGACATCAAGTATGTTTTCATACTGTGTTTACATAGACATGTACACACTCAGGCACATAATTATAACAGCCCCAATCATGCCTCTACACTTAAGGTTCTGTCAGCTCTTCCAATATTAATTGCTATTTTCAGACCTCTTTCAAACTTAGTAGCAAAAACTCATTTGATGTGAAACTAGATATAATACATGGTCTCAGCAGGGGAATAAAAGTCTCCATTTTTTTAAAAAAAAACAAAAGCAGAGGGAATACTAGTAGGTCATTTTAGACATTTCTAAGAGCTGGTTGTCTTTCTGAATCTTTGCATAACATAAGTTGTTTTAAAGTCACTATAAAAAGGACTTTGCAATTACAAGTTAGGAGTAGATCTTTAACAGCTATTATCTAGGCTGTAGATGACAAATGTTCACAGGGCTGGATTTCTGCATTTGCAATCACCTATCAGTCCTCACTGGTGGGTGTGGTAGTCTGCAAAGGGGCTGTAACTCTGCCTGAGGTAGCACTCTTTGTTCAGACATCGCTCTCTTCCTCCACATCTCTGCTTACTTGTCTCAAACCACTCCACCTAAAACAGCACCCCTGCACCGTCATTCTGTACTCCTTTTCTCTGCATTGATTTTGTTCTTAGCACTTACCACCACTGACAAGCATCATATCCTTACTTGCTATTGACATCTCCTCCACCTGGTGGATATGCTTCCTAACTTCAGGATCTTGGACTGATTAATTCACTGAATTCTCTCAGTCAGGAGCCCTGATGGCACAGTGGTTAAAATGGTTGGCTGTGAACCCAAAGTTCAGCAGTTCACATCCACCCACATCTCTGAGGTTGAAACATGTAGCCGACTGCTTCCAGAAATATTTACAGCCTTGCAAATCTATTCTGTCCTTTATGGTCCCTATCAACTTCAGGGCTGTTATTGTTGTTATGTGCCATTGAGTCAACTGTGACTCACAGAGACTGGATGAATAGCAGATCTAGACCGTGTCCCATTTTGTGCCATCCTCACCGTCTCCAGCACACTCAAGCCATTGTTGCCATGCCAATCTATCTGGTTTAGTGTCTTCCCCTCCTATATCAACCATCCACTTTTCCAAGTATGCTAGCCTTCTCCAAGGACTATCTCTTCCTAACAATGTGCCCAAAGTATACGAGACGAAGCTTCACCATCCTTGCTTCTGAGGAGCACTCTGACTGCATCCTCTCCAACATGTACCTGTTTGTTCATTTTGCAGTCCACGGGATATTCAGTACTCTTCTCCAACACCCAACTCAAAGGCATCAATTCTCCTTCTGTCCTCCTCAGTCACAGTTCAGCTTTCAGATGTATAATCTGAAAGCTAATTCAAAAGAGCATGGCTTGGATCAGGCAAGGATTCTGAGGCTCCGTCTAACATACTTTGGACATGTTGTGAGGAGAGACCAGTCCTTGGAGAGGGACATCATGCTTGGGAGGGTGGAGGGACAGCGCAGGAGGGGGAGGCCCTCTATGAGGTGGATTGATTCAGTGACTGGGATAATTGGGATGAGAGTGTCGGAGAAAGTGTGATTGGCACAGGACAGAGCAGAGTTTAGGGCTGTTGTACATAGGGTCGCTATGAGTCGCAAGCGACTCAACGGCACATAACAACAACAACAACAACAAGGTTCTCCTCACCACTTTTAAATTTTTTTTCTCTTTGCAATTCTTTCTTTGATCTCTGCTATTTTTGCCTTTTTTGTTGAGGCTTCAGATTTTTCATGTTTCTTCTTCTTCCTCGCAATAGTGGATAAAGATATCAAGAGACATCTTTGACCCAGTTCTTGCCTTCCTGGTGACCCCTGCTAACAGCACCCTTACACCATGAGAGTCATCTGAGAACACGTCCAGGTTCCAGCCCTCCTGCCCACCCATCGCTGACACTTAAGGCTGGGTTTAAACATATCTTGCTTATTTTTAAAAAATATTTTTCCCCAATAAATTTTTAAGGAGTTAGCGATTACAGCAGTGTTTTAGGGGACATATTTGGTGCCCATTTTTCTACCCAGGAGTGTATAGGGGAGGAGTAGTTTTAATCTCTAGTTGTTGTTACTAGGTGCCATTGAGTTGAGTGATTTTTCCATGGCAACAGATCTGAACCCTGTCCTATGCTGTGCCATCCCAATCATCTCTGACACACCTGAACTTGTTGCTGCAGTTATGGTGTCAATCCATCTCCCTGAAGATCTTTCTCTCTTTTGCTGACCCTCTACTTTTACATTTCCAAGCATGATGTCACTCTCCAAGGAAGAGCCTCTCTTAGCAATATGCCCCAGTATATGAGAAGAATGTTCACTGTCCTTGCCTCCAAGGAGCACTCTGACTGCACCTTTTCCAAGACTTATCTGTTTATTCTTTCGGCAATCTGTGGGAACTCAGTACTCTTCTCCAACACCATAACTCACAGGTATCAATTCTTCTTTTGTCATCCTTATTCACTGTCTAGCTCTCAGATGCATATCAAGTGATTGAAATGTCCACCATCTGAATCAGGCACACCTTAGTCTTCACGCTGACATCATTTTTCCTCAGTGTTCTGGCAAGTGGACTTGCCCAATGTAATGTTTCCTGATCTCCTGACTGCTGGTAGGAAGGCTTTTGATTGTGGATCCAAGTAGGATGAAACCACTGACACCTTTAATCTTTTATCCAGATATCATGATGTTGCTTATAGGTTCTGGAACCAGTGGTGATTATTTTTATCTTTTTGATGTTGAAATGTAATCAATATTGAAGACTGTAGACTTTGATCTTCGGCAGCAACAATGTCAAGCGCTCCTCACTTTAAACGAGCAGGGTTGTATCATCTGCATAATGCAGTTCGTTGATGAGTCTTCCTCCAATCTTGATGCCATATTCTTCTTAATAGAGTCCAGAGTCTTGATGATTTGCTTAGTGTACGGATTGAATAGGTATAAAAAAAAAAGAATACCTAGAAAAAAGTTCTAGTGCAACATTTCCTATTTTAAACCATGCAGCGTTCCCTTACTTTATTGGGAAAACAGCTCTTGGTCTAGGTATAGGTTTTTATAAACATAATTCAGTGCTCTGGGACGCCCATTTTTCTCAATATTAGCCATAGTTTGTTATAAACCATACAGTCAAATGTTTTAGTATAGTCAATAAAACACAAATAGACATTCCTCCGTCATTCTCTGTTTTCATCCTGGATCCACGTGATATCAGCAATGATATTCCTGGTGCCTCTTCTAAACTTTGCTTGTACTTCTGGCAATTCCCTGTAAAGGCACTGTTCTAGTTTTTGGATGATCTTCAGCAATATTTTGCTTGCATGTGATATTACTGATGTTGTTGCTGTTATGTGCCATAGAGTTGCCTGCAACTCATAGCAACCCTATGTACAGCAGCCCTAAACCCTGCTCTATCCTGTGCCAATCTTATTGTGTCTGACACACCTGTCTGTCTCCATTACCCCAGTGACTGAATCAATCCATCTCATCAAGGGTCTTCCTCTCCTGCACTGTCCCTTCACCCTCCTAAGCATGATGTCCCTCTCCAAGGACTTGCAACATGTCCAAAGTATGTCAGACAACTTCAGAATCCTTGCCTCCAAGGAGCAGCCTGTCTTCACCCTCCAGCACGAACTTGTTTGTTCTTCTAGCAATTCATGGTATACTCAATACTCTTCTCCAGCACCACAGCTCAAAGGCATCAACTCTCCTTCTATCATCCCTAGTCATTGTCCAGCTCTCTGATGCATAGCAAGTAACGGCAAAGACCATGGCTTGTATCAGGCACACCTTAGTCTCCAGACTGAAATTGTTGCTCTTCAGTATGTTGGAGAGGTCTCTGATAGCAGACTTTTCCAATGCATAATTTCTACATTTCCTTAATAGCAGATACCTTTGAGATGTGGGTTAATATTTAACAGCAAACATAGTACAACAGCAACTCATTCAACAAACATCAACGAATCATACTGAGTGCCACACCATAATAGTGGTTTTATAAGCCCCCAGCCTCCCCCCTGCCCCCAAAAAAGAACACTGCATCTGCTACAATCAGAGGAACATGCCCTACAATTTAGGCCATAAAAATAAAATCAAGAAAAAGGATACTGATTTCAAATTAATCCCTCATTTTAGAAAAATAATTTCAATTTACCACAGCACAGCTTTCTAAACAGTCATGGCCAGAATAATTTTAAAATCCAAATGAATACTCAATTGAATGTAAAATTTTGACTGAGTAAGAATTTGAAAGAATTCACTTATCCCTAGAGAGAAGAGATAGGAGAAATGTCACTAAACAACAATATTGTTTACATTGTGAGTTTACTTGTTATTTTCCTGGAATAATCTAGACTCATATATTAAAGGGTGTGTACTTCTGGGGAAAAAAATCTATGCTTCAGATTTACTTTAAAATGAATATGCTATGACAACAAAAATGCCTTTATTCTTTTTTCATTTCCAGGCAACCAACTATTAAATACCAATTACATGTTTAAGTGTGTGCTTATTTTCCAACAGTTTCCTTACCAGTTTCTGAGTCACTGCCTTGCTGCTTCTCTTACATCTCTCCCAGTCTTCTTCCTTGGCTTTTCTCTCTCATCAACCCATTAACTGTCTGTGGTACCCAGGACTCTGCCTGCTTCTCCCTCATGTTATATCTAGTATTAGACAACTGCACCAAAGTCTAAGGCTTCAACATCCACTTATACATCAGTTGTTCTCGCATACGCAGCTTTAGCAGGCAGTCACCATTATTTAGGGCCTTGCAGTGCAGTAAATTGCTAATTATGGTCCTTTGTTGTGACTCCTGCACAATGGTTGGGTGAGACTTTGCAAATAAGGTGTTGTGACTCACCAGGAAGACTAGACCAAACAGTTTGCTAATAAATCACCCTTATTAATATGGCACCCTAATGAGGAGACTAGTCAGTTTTGCCATCTACTAGACATAAAAGAGAATAAATTCCAGAGCATAGTGGGACTTTTCTACCACCAAAGAAGAAAAGTCAGGAGTACAGTGAATTCTTTGGATCCAGGATTCTTATGGTAAGTACCTCTTAGTCTCAGAAGACAAAGAGTTAGACTCTGGAAATAGTGGGAGACAGCAAAAAGCAATGGCAGCAACATGGCAGCAGCAGCAGAAGTAGGAGACCACTACAAGACAGAACAGTAGGGTACTCAGCTCACAGCACAAGGTAGTTACTGTGGACATGCAGACGGAGGGAGCAAGAGAACTGAGCCCAGGGCAGCTTCCTGGAAGATTAGGGTGTTCCACAACTCTTACTGGTAGAATTAAAGAGTATTGTGGCACTTGTCTAGGAGGCCACTGAGGGGCCAAGGGGCCAAAAGGCTCAGGGTTAGACGGACCATCTTCTGGCAGGCAAAACTGAGAAAACTGTTCTTGATCCCAAAGCTCTAGTCTGAGTCATTTCTGATCCTGAATACTACCTGCTACTTCCCTAAAAAAACTCCACAGCTGTGAGTCCAGTCTGTTAGTTGTGTGTGGCGGTTGTAACGAATTATCAAATCTAACGGAGGGACAGAGTGTGCTTTGGGAGGAATGGATGGTGTAAGAATTGGTAGAAAGGCTGGAGGGTGGAGGTAAGCCTGACTTCCACCTAATAGGAACCAGCTTTTGGCTGGTGATGCCAATGATGATTCTCCTCCTCGCTTGTTAGCTTAGATAAGTAGGTCTGATGTTGATTTCACACCATTTTTACAGGGCTATCCGCATGTTTTTAAGTACATACTAGATTTCCCCATGAGGATGTCCTGAGAAGTACCAGAAGCCTATTCTAATGTGGAACTCAACATCCCCATGCTTACAGCCTTCTCAGACCACTGCACATCAGACATGTGTATGCACACATGCACATTCAGACACATAAACTGAGTGTCTGCCACACCCCAAGTGCTTCTACAGAAGCACCTCAGACTCAAGCTGGAATCCTAGCCACCATGGTGTTGCATGCAAAACAAGCCATGTTCCTGTCCCCTGAAGCTCCACTTGTACTATTGCTGGACCTCTGCATCCAGATGACAAATTTCCTGAGGGACAGCATCTCATGGCTTAGTGATCTCCACTGAGCACATGGCACTGCACATGCTGAAGTACCTCTCTCTCTTTCATTGCTGTCGAATTGGAACAGATTCATAGCTGACCCTCCAGCAGGTTTTTGGAAGCTATAATTTACACCAGAGGAGATGGCTCATCTTCCTCCTGCAGAGCAGCTGGTGGATTCGAACCTCCCACCTTTGGGTTGGCAGTACAACTCCCTATCCACTTGACCACCGGCGCTCCCTCTGAAGTATCTAGGTAGGCTTTAGAAAAGAGCTTCTTGTGACTAGGGTTTGAATTCTGACGGTCTTGATTCCTATAACTCATGTTTCAAATGCACTCCTAAACCTGACCAGGCTACCTACAGCAGAATACAGCTTTTTGTAGAGATCAGGGGAGCATCTGCTATGCCGTGGACTCGACCAGCAGGCAGAGGACCCAGGTGTCCTACAACCAGCTCTCAGTTCAAGCACTGAGGCCATTCTCCCAATGTAATCTCCTCAGACAAGCGAAAAACAAAACAGATGTTTGTACAGATGTTAGATTTTGCAAGAAGATGAGTAAAAAAGAAATTGCTCTTCCAAAACTCGCGTCTGTGATTTACATATCTGGCATTCCTCGGACACTGGCAGAATGCCAGGAAGCAAAGGGTTGGTGAGGGCTGGGTTCTTAAAAAAAGTTAAGTGAATCCCACAGTGATAATTTTGAATTCTTGACAACCAGTGATAACCAGCAGCA
This sequence comes from Elephantulus edwardii, assembly GCF_000299155.1. Lineage (NCBI taxonomy): Eukaryota > Metazoa > Chordata > Mammalia > Macroscelidea > Macroscelididae > Elephantulus > Elephantulus edwardii. Next base: position 5,989,295 of record NW_006399769.1, read on the forward strand.
TTTGGATATACCCGCTTGGTGTCCTGGCAGTAAACACACACAGCCTCGCTCCTTTAGCTCCTCTCCCTGCACCCAAAGCCATTTCAGAGGACTATCAGGAGTTACTGTTTGCTCGTTGTCATTTCTGGATACAAGTTCAGCTAGCAGGCTGCTGTGGCCAGCTTTTAAATTACATTTGGGTCCTCTGATATCAGACATCGCGCATGCGGACCTTAAGGAACACGGCAAGAGAGCGTCATCCTATCAGTCGTAAGCTACTAGAGGCCTCTCACAGGAGGGAAAATCAGGGGCAAGCAGGCACTTCTTGTAATAAGTAAAATGTGCTGTTTTCATTACTTTTTAGTCTCAATTATGTTTTCCTTCGTTAAGTTTGCTAGGGCCTGGAGTTTATCCAGGAGGCCTCAACCGTCTCGACAGTTCCTCCAGGGCAGCTAGTTTAAGGAATGTCCCCTTTGGACAGGTGACAGGTACTTCCTGCCACACTGCAGTCCCCTGTGTGGACTCTCACGGGCCCAGGCATCCGCTTGGCTGAAGATCTAAGTTGGGCCTTGTGACTGGACACAGCCCTGGGCCCAACCAAGGGGCTAAGCTCTCCACTCGTTCTGATCCCGGTAGAAAAGCAGAAAAACAGAGGTCTTCTTCCACTAACTCTCCTTTCTCTACCTCTGGAACCTCTAGATGGCTGATCTATACAACTGGAAGTCCAGGGAAGGATGTCGGTGGCACAGTGATTAAGAATTTGGCTATTACACAAAAGGCCAGGAGTTCAAAGTCTCCAGCTGCTTTGCAGGAAAGATCTGGCAATCCACTCCCCTAAAGATTTCAGCCCAGGAAACCATGTGTGACAGCTCTCCTCTGTCACATGGGGTGACTATGGATCAATATTGACTTGGCGATACACAACAACAATACCAGACATCAAGGAAGCACCTCTTAGAAGGGCAGGATTGATTTTCTTCCCACAGCTTGACACTTGAACCTTCATGTTGCAATGATTTCATTCCTGAGTGTAGACGTAATCTCTCCTCTCTCAGTGCAGACAGTCCTTTCAGGTCCTATGGAAGGCCTGTGGCAGGAACTCAGGACATACACGCAGGGAGGACGCTGTGGGTCCCAGGGGTGTGCAGAAACCATCAATGTGCATCAAGGACGTGGTCGATTCCCTCTGCAGAAGAGACCTGCACAGTCCCCTCTATCTGGCATTCGCAATGGTCAGAAAGTCTCTCTAGTTCTTCGTCAAGGTAGCAAGAGTTAACATATATTCAGAGCTGATTATGTGCTAAAGCCAGTTCACTCCTAGATGTGAAACTGAGGCCTAGAGAAATGGCTGTGGTAAATGGCAGAGCCCAGGTTTAAACGTAAACTTTCACCTTCAGACTCTATAGCTTCTCTCAGGGAGAAATGAGGATTTTGGAATTGGTAGAACACTGCTGGAACAGAGCAGTCTCCCTTAAGTCAGCAAGAGATTGTGGAATCAGTTAAATTGAACTGAAACTTGAGTTGAAGGCATCTGGCTGAAGTGTAGCTTTTGCTGAACATGCTGAGAGCTTGCTGTGCCCTGTGTTGAATTTGCTGAGCACTGGCTCTCTGAGAACTCAGGCTCCACCAAGGCTGTCCCTTTCATTGTTTCTTCAGAGTCTCATGTACCAACCAGTCTGAGTCTCTGAACTACAGAATCATGGAGAAGCATCTGGCCTCAAGAGAACATTAAAACCAGCTGTAACTGTAATAGAATGCAATCTTTAACATGAAATTAGCCTTAGTAGTCAGCTTCTACAACACATAAGCTTAGTCAGTAGAGGTCTTTGGGAAGCAGGACAGTCAACAATGAGATTTCAGAAGAAGGTTCAGTTTTTCCCAAGGTCCCCACCATGCTGTGGGAACTGTTACTGTCCACTAGCAAAGTATGGAGAACTGTGCTGTTCACAGCCAAGACCAGTTGGGTAGAAGCCCAGGAAGTTTAAATCATCTGCCTCCTAGAATATCTATATGAAGATGCTATTTCTTGATGGTAATTTCAGAATAGCTATATATTTCTGTCATCAAATTGGAACCTACTCATAGCTGACCCTCCAGTGAGTTTTGAGGGGTGGAAAATCACATGGGAGGAGTTTGCCCATCTTTCTCCCACAATACAGCTGGTGTGTTTGAACTGTGTGCCTTCAAGTGTGCAGTGCAGCTCCTTACCACCAGGCTACCAGAGCTCTCTATGCATATCTACAATTTGCGTGATCCTTCACACATTAGGCTGGATCACTTCGAAGCCTTATGTATCAGACATACCACTAGGGCCCAAGTCTGGCTCCCGTTTCCATTCCTGCTACGGCAAATTATAAGGAGTACCACCTATTTCACGGTTCTGCCTCACTCTTGTCCAAGCTCTGGAGTGAGTAGCAGCTGTCAGTGAGAGGGCTACTACCCTCCTTTGGCGGCCCCGCTGTGTAGAGCTCCACGTTAGACAAGGGGAGAATGTGCTTCAGGGTTTAATAGAGGGTACAGGATTGCTGCTGGAGATTCCACACCAATCTGCATTTAGCTCTATTCATAGCGCGGGCAGTTTTCTATTGTAAATCATTCGCATGATTTACAATAGATCCTAGGTAAATCATGCAAATCCATTACAAAATGCAGTATTTGCCACAAATAGGCTTTGAAGGGGTGTTGATGATGAGTGGAGTACTGTTTGCACAGGGTAAGATCCAGGAGTCCTTGAAAGCATTGTATTTATGTATGATACATTTTCACACAGGCTTTTCCATCTCAGAATCTCAGTGGCTTCTCTGAAAATCCTGAACTTGCAAATGCTCATAAGACTCACTCAAGGGTAACTGAGGGAGGGACGGGGGCTGGGGGCAGTGCATGGGGGAAGGGAGATATGCAATGACAGAGTGAAGAGATTCCCCAATTTCTTTTTCTGTCCTCAGCATGGACTGCTCACAGAGTCGTGACAGCAGCAATCAATTGCTTGGAGCACATGCAGTCCTCACCTCAACACCTACCACCTATATCTCAGAATGAGGAGCCCAAATTGATCATCGCTTCAAGAGCTGCAGTTACTCCTTTGAGAATGTTATGTAAAGTTTTAGACGTACATTAAAATAACAAAATAAAAAGTCATCATGTAACATGAGGGATGATTATCAAATCGCTCCAGGAACTTCAATGTGAAGAAAGATTCCACAGTGTTCCTCTCCAAGTTTTCAGAGGTCAGGAGACTAGAGCGAGTGTTCTTTCAAAAAGATTTCATGTGCATGAATGATTGAAGGAAAACCACTAAGATTTATATACTTTCACTGAAAGGGTTTTGTTTTTTTAATGTAAAAAATTAGAAACATAACTTTAGAAAATAATTTCTACTAAAATGATTTTAAAAAACTAGCAAAAAGAAGGCACACTCCCAGAGTCATTCTATGAAGCAAGCATAACCTTAATACCTAATACCAAAACCAAGCAAAGACATTACCAAAAAGGAAAATACAGACCAGTATCTCTCATGAATATAGATGCAAAAATCCTTAACAAAATTCTAGCCAAGAGAATCCAACAGTATATAAAAAAATAATTCATCATGACCAAGTAAAAACTAGTTTTAGATATGTGTGTACGCATACAACACTCACTTACCACCACCTCTCTCTCCGTCCTTCAATGTACCTATCTCTGCAGTCCATTCTCAAATAAATGTGAGTTCAGCTTTAGATTATATTAACATTGCTAACCTATTTTAAATTCCTATGGCACAGCAAGAGTCTTACATACTTATAAGATTTTTTTTTAAATGCATGAGCTTTAAACTCGTTTTCTTACTTTAAATAGATGTATATTAACTCTCCGTTTAGACTGCAGGACCTCCTAGCTTAGTACAACAGCTCAACAAAATAAGAATGGATACAAACTCTGTAATTTACTCACAGGCATAAATGGATATATAAATGTAAAAATGTGCACAATATTTTATGCCATGCTTGACTTCATTGTGACCTAATGTTTATAATATGTAAATAATGGCTTCCTTTTAAAGCAAAGAACTTTTAATATACAGATTCATCTGAAGTCCTTTTACTTTAATATAAATATAAATAAAAATAAAAGACAATTCTTTTGCAATAAATAAATAAATACCCATTGACAAAGGCAACCACTGAAGGGATTAAAAATGACAGAAGTCAACAGAAAACTTTCAATATCATACTTCTACTTTAATATGAAGATATTTTTATCAAAGGAAACGACTCAAGAAATGCTTTGATAAAAATAATCTCACACTATCTTTGAAGCAGTTTCATTCATTTTACTACCCACTGTGCTTCTTATCAGAAGGCCAAGGGTAAGAAGTTTCCTAGTTATGATTAAGAAAGAATCTGATAGATCAGAAGGCCCAATTGAAGTTGGACATAATAAGTATTAAAGTATTACATGACATTAATCCTGCCATTCCATTACTCTCTCCATCTTTGTGCACAGACTAATTATTCTGAAGCCAATGTTCAGGAGAAAATAGAAACATACTTACCCTGGGCTGGAGTAATCTCTTTATTGCATCAACGAGGCTGACTCTGTACTGGTCCAGAAACAGGCTGACATTGAGAAGAGAGCAGAATCTAGATTAAACTGGGGTTTCAATTCTAATGATACTAATTCAGGCCAAGGATGCTAGGTTACTTCATCTTTAGGAAACCAGTCAAAATTCATCATACCACTGACATGAGCATCTCACTTGAAGCAGAAAAGACATTAGGTAAAATCCAATACCTTTTCTATTTAGAAAAAAAATCACAACAACACAACCACAGACTCTAAATAAAAAAAGGAATAGAAGAGATATTCCACAACATAATTAATATTCATAATATACACATCCAGTATATACAACGGTTGGATGATTCATGTGGGGAAGCAGGAGCGGTATCCACTTCCTAAACTAGATGCCTCTGAACACTCTATAAACTCTCTTACAAATGTACAGAAATGATGTTAATCATAGGACAGATTTCAGGTCTTTTGTGCAAAGCTTACTCTGAGTCATATACGACTCAAAAACACTTAACTATTGCTAAGTGAGACTAGTGCTGTTATATCTGGCAGAACATTCTTCCACTTCACACCTCACTCTTTGTCAATGTGCTGTATGAGGTAACCTGGGTTTGCTGTGATGCTGAACCTTGTGCCATTGGGGTATCAAATACCAGAATGGTTTCCCAATGTGGACAGTGTTTGGTGGAGCTCCCAGTCATAAAACAGGTTAGGAAGCAGGAGTGGCATCCAATTCCTAAACCACATGCTTCTGGAAACTTTATGAACTTGGAGAAACAACGATAGTTATGGAAAGGCATTAGGTCTTTTGTTCATAGAGTTGCTATGTGTTGACCTCAACAGCAATCAACAACAACAATAGAGATAAGTACAAAGCTAATTATAATAGAAATATAAATATGTTTACCTAAAGCGAAAAAAAAAAGATAAACTGTTTCCTTCAAGTGTCCCACTAGGGGGACAAAGATAGTTTGTTATCCAACTAAAGACAGGTTATCAACATTCAAGGGGCCAGGACTCATGCATGATTGAGGCATGTTGTTAATGTTACAGGGACCGTTTCTAAACGGCTGTTTGGAGGAAATAATCATGTAAGATGAGGCACTGCTGGTACTTCTGGTCGTTAGAGGGCCGACTCTTACAAACCTGGGCCCAAGATGCTTTGAGGTTGTCCACTAGGAACAAACCACAAGACCCAGGACATTCAAACAACAGATCTCAGGTGGCAGTGGTTTTGTGACTAGGAATCGCACCAGGGCTAGATGCAACCAGTGCCACAGGAGCAAATGACTCCCACAACATCAGGCTCCATGGAACAGAGACCATGACCACTACGGATTGTCCTCCCTTGACCTCCATGCAGACTTCTCCCACCATCTCACCAAGAGTTTTCATTTTTCTGCCTTTGGACTTGGGGAGTTTCTGCTATTGTTCTGTCATCCTCTGGTTGGGTTAGTCTGACCCTGTCTTCACCAGGTCTTATCTTGGAAGCTTGGATCAGAATTTCCTCCTCTGGGATTTACAGGCCCCAATCTCTGAGTTTGGGTTGCTTGGAAGCAGGTAGTGAAGAGCCAGCTGGCAAATACCACGTGAATCTTGGAAAACATCTAGAGAAGCCTCCAGAGCACCGTGCCATGTGAAAATAAAGCTGCTCGAGTCTGCGATGAGCATCCATTGGTGCGGACTATTTTTCTTCTGAATCATATGCTAGGATACTTTGACAGACTTTGGAGTTCAGAAAATAGAGCTGAAATACTGAAGTCTGAATAGTCTCAGAAAATCCAAGATGTCTGGACACCAAGTATATGTATCTATCTTGTATCTATGTCCTTATGGAACTTTCAGTTTAATATAGGGACATGAGCCAGATACAAATACTTATAGATTAAACACAAATGTCAGAAATAAAAATAAATTTTAATAAGAAAACCCTAAAGATCACTGGCATTGCGTTAATTCGGACTTCAAAGGACAAAGTAAAATTACCCCCTTGGATTTTGAAAGGTCTCCATCTTTGTGGAAGCAAACTGTCATATTTGTGAGTTTCAACTGCCAACCTTTTGGTTAACAAGCCTATTCTCAAACACTGCACAAGGAACAAGGAGCTGCTAAGTGAGACACATTATCTTGAAAATGTCTGTGCTGGTGAAGTCCCTGTTATGCATGTGCCCAGGGCCTGTACTGCGTCACAGGCCGTTGCGTCTTTAGGGAAGCTGCGTGAGGGCCATTCCCACTTCTGTCGGGTAGATTCTGACTCACAGTGAATCAATAAAACAAGAATAAAACTGCTCTCTAGGGTTTCCAGAGCTCTGCAGACACACTGCCTCATCTTGCTCCCACGGAGCATCTCATGGGTTCAAACTGCCAACCTTTTGGTTAGCAGCCAAGGGCTTAACCAGGACCTCTTAAAGATAAAGCAGTTAAATCTTACGGAGCTGGGATGTTGTTGCTGTTGCTGACTGCCTTCGAGTCAAGCAGGACTCATAGCAACCCTATGAACAAAAGGCCTGAAGCCCCTCTACAACCATCAGCATTTATCAAAGTTCATAGAGTTTCCAGAGGCCTAAGTGCCAATTATCCTTTTTTTCTTTCTTCTAGCTTTTGATGGATTGGTTTATTTAATCCTCACATTATTCTCATGAGAAAGAATCATGGCACAGAGAGGTTTGGTAACTTGCTCAGGGTAACACACCTACTGAGTGGCAGAGCTGGGATTCACATTCGTGTGTTCGGCTTTAGGCTCCCTGTGCTATTCTGTCTTTACTAATCCCAATGATTCCTATGCACAAAGTAATGAATGGAAGAGGGAAAGATGACAGATTTAGGCAGGACAGGCAAGTTGCCAGATGCATACAACTGGAAAAGGTTTGTCCAGAAAATCTTCTCCAGTTCCTTCTGCATCACATAAATATCTGGACATTCTCCCAGGTCTTGTGTTCCCAAGTTGCCTTTCACCCAGGCTCTAAACTCACTGGAGGCAAGGAGCAGCTCATCTATGTCTTTGGCTCCTTCCCTATTTGGAAAAAGGCTGAGAACATGATGGATCATGATGGATTCCTGGGCAAGAAAGTGTCACAGAAGTGGTCAAAGCTGAATGAGGGTAACACAGACAGATAGATGGTTAGCTTTAGATTGATTACTTCTAGGCTGTGTTTTCACAAGACAAAGAAAGAAAAAATTGTCTTCCACATAACAGAAATTCACAATGATATTTTAAGAAAAATTATGGACAGTGTTTACTAGAACTTGTTGTTAGGTATCATCAAGTCGAATACGACCCATAGCGACCCTATGAACAAAATATCTGAACCCTGTTCTATCCTGTGCCATCCTCACATGTCCTGACACACAAGAGGCCACTGCAGCAGTCACTGTGTCAGTCCATCTGGTCTTCTCCTCTGCTGACAGTCCACCTTTCTCAGCATCATGTCCCTCTTCAAGAAATAAAAACATGCCCAAAGTATGTGAGGTGAAGCCTCATTATTCTTGCCTCCAAAGAGCACTCTGGCTGCACCCTCTCCAAGATATATCTGCTTGTTCTCTTGGCTGTCCATGGGATGTTCAATGCTCCTCTACAACACCACAGCTCAAAGAGGTCAATTCTTTTTCTGTCATCCTTATTCATTGTCTAGCTCTTAGATGCATAGCAGGTGATCTGAAAGACTATGGCCTGTATCAGATGCACCTTTGTTCTCAAACTGACATCATTACGCCTCACTAATTTGGAAAGGTCCCTAACTGCAGATTTTCCCAGTGCAATGCATTTCCTTACTTCCTGACTGCTGGTACCAAAGGTATTAATTGTGGATCCAAGCAAGATGAAGCTGTTGACAGTTTCAATCACTTCCTCATCCATTACGATGTTGCCTATAGGTTCAGTGGTAAAAATCTTTGTTTTCTTTTTTAATCGATATTTTAATGAAAGTTTACAGAAAATTTGGATTTCCACTCATTCATTGTTGCACATTTCCCATTTTCCTCTCTACCCTTCAGCCCTCACAGTTTGATTTTCTCTTAATAAGATACTTTCATTTGTTACTCAATTTCCTCCCTCCTCCCCGACCCCCAGTCCACTTTGCTGTGCACCTCTTATTCTGGACTGGAATCTTTGTTTTCTTGACAATGAGATGCAACCCCTACTGAAGACTGCATTCCTTGATCTGCTGCAACAAATGCTTTCAGTCCTCCTCACTTTCAGCAAACAGGCTGTGTCATCTGTATAGTGCAGGTTAGTGATGAGTCTCCTGCTGATCCTGATGCCACATTCCTCTTCATCGAGTTCAGCTTCTCAAATAATTTTCTCAGTGTATAGACTGAATAGGTGTGGAACACACTCCCTTCTCAATTTTAAAGCATGCAGTGCTCCCCTGCTCCATTCACACAACAGCCTCCTGGGCCAGATACAGGTTTCACATGAGCACAATTAAATGCTTTGGGATTCCCATTCCTTTCAATGTCAGCCACAATTTGTCATGATCCACACAGTCAAATGCTTTTGCATAGTCATTAAAGCACAAATAGACATTCTTCTAGTATTCCTACTTTCAGCCAAGAGCCATCTGACACCAGCAGTGATGTTCCTGGTGTCACCACCTCTTCTAAATTCTGCTCGAACTTCTGGAAGTTCCCTATCTATCGTTCCAGCTTTTTTGGAACAATCTTCAGCAGTATTTTGCTTGAATGTGAGATTAATGATATTGTTTGATAGTTTTCACATTCAGTTGGATCACCTTTCTTGGGAATGGGAACAAACATGGATCTCTTCCTATTCATTGGACAAACAGTTGTCCTCCAAATTTCCTGCCATAGACTGGTGAGCACATCCAAGCCTGTACCTGTTAATTGAAACAAGTCAATTCCCATTGATTCCTGCAGCCTTATTTTTGCCAATGCCTTCAATGTAATTTCTACTTCCTCCTTCGTTACCATTGGCTCCTCTTGATGTGGTACTTTCTGAAATTTTTCAGTGTCAATCAATTCTTTCTGGTACAGTGATTCTGTGTATTCCCTCCATCTTCTTTTGATGCTTTCTGGGTCATTCAATATTTTGCCCATAGCATATTTCAATATTGCGACAAGAGGCTTAAATTTGTTTTTTAGTTCTCTCAGCTTGAGAAACGCAGAGCAAGTCCTTCCCTTTTTATTCTTCAATTTCAGCTCACTGCACATTCCATTATATTATGGAAAACTTTGCTTTGTCCTCCCGAGTTGCCCTTTGAAATCTTCTGTTCAGCTCTTTTACTTCTAGTGATGCAAACATGAGTGCAGACTGGAAGCTTCTTGAGGACAGAAAGTTTGTATGATTTATACTTTATCCCCAGTACGTAAAGCAGCGCCTAGCATGTAGCAGATGCCCCACAAATCTTTGTTTCCTGACACAAATACAGTAGAGAAAGCAAAGACCAATATGGATACTAGAGGATACTCTGAAACTTACGGTACAAAACCAGAGGGTAGGGATGGTGACACTTCATTTCACATACTCTGGGCAGGTTGTGAAAGAGGGGTCAGTTCTTGGAAGGAAACATCATGCTGGGAAAAGTGGACAGTCAGAGAAAGAGAGAAACGGACACAGTGATTGTCGCAATGGTCTTGAGCACAATAGAGATAGAGAGGATGATGCAGGATAGGCCAAGGTGTCGATCTGCTGTTTACCGGGTGGCTAAGAGCTGTAGTTACTCCACAGCACTTAACAACCATATCAGTGTCAGCACAGTGTACACACATATACAGCTCTACAACTATAAATGCACTGGCTGACTGCTCAAGTGGCAGAGTGACATAGTACTTGAATTTGAGACTAGTTTCTTTTTTAAATTTTTATTTTTATTATTTTCTGTGTGTGTACCACCAAATCGGATCTGACTGGTACAAGAGAAGATTACTCCTCCTTCTCCAGCAGAGCATCTGGTGGATTCAAACTGCGTGCCTCTGCGATTGCAGTGCAGCTTCTTGCCGCTAGGCCACCAGAGCTCCCTTGAGACTAGTTTCAATGGATTGTGCTGTTGTTGTTAAGGAAGGAGCAACATTCAGGTAAAACATCTCAACTGCACTAGGTTATATGATGATTATCTTTTAAGCAAAGGGAGATGAATACATAATGAGACGCTTCTAAGAAACCAGTTCTTAGTTTTCTTTGGACAGTATGGAAGGCTTTGTTTTTAAATGGGAGGATGCTTTGAGTGAGCAAAGAAAAAATAATTCTACTCAGATGAACTAGTAATCTGAGCTCGAAACGAGCTACAGTGAGAACTTTATTCTAGTCCATCTAAAATTATCAATCAGGATTACTATGGGAGAATTTTTTTAAACTTTTCATAAAATTACATAACCAAATCCTGGAGCATACAGTATATTTAACGCAAATGTTATAAAGTTGTGGTGTTGTTGTTAGGTGCCACTGAGTTAACTACAACTCATATAGCAACCCTACGAACAACAGACCTGAACCTTGCCCTGTCTTGTGTCAACCTCACTGCCTTTGACGTGCTTCTGTCCACTGTTACAGTCACTGAGCCAATCCATCTTGTTGACAGTCTTCCTCTCTTTCTCCCCCCTGTCAAGCATGATGGACAGTGGTGTCCTTTCCCAGCATGCAAGCTTTTTTCCAAAGATCGGTCTGTACAGACAACATGTCCAAAGTAGAAGAGACATAGTTTCATCATCCTTGCCTCTAAGGAACATTCTGATTCTTTACTTCCTCCAAGACAGACTTGTTTGGGTTTTTTTGGCAGTCTTTGGGCAATTGAGTACTCTTCTCCAACACTACAATTCAAAGGCATTGATATCTCCTCGTGGTATTAATGAAAGGTTACAGAAAGGTTGGGCTTTCATTCATTCCTTGTTGCACATTTTCCTCCCTCCTACTCCTCCTGTCCCCCTCCCCCAGGTCACTTTGTTCCAGATTGTTAACTGTCATACGTATCATACACTCCTTTCAGACAGTCCTTCTAGTAACTTTTTAGTAACTTAAATAACCTTCAGTAAGATTTCACTGGCATGTGATATTAATGACATTGTTTGATAATTTCCACATTCTGTTGGATCACCTTTATTTAGAATGGGAAGAAATATTGATCTCTTCCAGTCAGTGGGCCAGTCAGCTGACATATGACCTTTGGTTTAACTACACAATTTATAATTGGGCTCCCTCAAGAAATTGATAGACTGAAAATTGATTTATGTCTGAATACAGCCAAGCAATATTATACATTTTCCTTACGTCCTATTCCCTTCCTTTCTGGACACTAGGATTCCTTCAGTGAATTGATCACTCACTCACTCATTGCCCTTGAATTGCAACGGACCTACAGCTGACCGTTTACTGGGATTTTCAAAGGCTGTAAATGGCACAAGAGGAGAGTGTCTATCTTTATCCTGCAGAGCACCTGGTGGATTAGAACTGTCTTCCTTTGGGTTGGCAGCACAACTTCTAAGCCACTAGGATATTCTACAATATTAGCCATTAAGGCACATTAGACAGTATTAATACCAGCTAATTTCTGATGAGAAAAAGATCTTTTTGTCTTTTTAAAAGTTTGCTTCTTAGGCCATTTCTTAACAATTAAATTTTAAATAAAGAAGCATATCACTGTGGGAAAATATCTCAGGCTGTCTGGTTTGGCTACACAATACTAAAGAAAACATCATTATTTAGTTTCTAATACCTGTGCAACCTAAGAACTAGTAAGATGGTTTGAAAAAAATAAACAGAGCCTTAAAAGCTGAGCTTATAAATATGCTGTATAAGATACTATATCAGGTTAATGCCAAAGATGATTACAAAGATATTAGTATTACAGCTCATTGAAACATACAGATTAATACATAGTGCTCCCTCCAAACACTATTATCTGAAGGCCAATATTGTCTATTTCATCACTCCTGAGCACATTTTAAAAAAAACCTCTTCTGGCTCCCTAATAGATCTTTATTTCAAGCAATCTTACTCTTTTTTTTTTAAATAAAAATTTTATTTTAAAAAAAATGGTTCTTTGATATTTTTGAGAAAAGTATCCTTAGAAATACAGCTATGTACAATGAACAATTTCTTTTTTTTTCATTATGAGTTTTTGTTTTTTTTTTAAATTTAGGTTGTTTATTTTTCATTTCAATGAACATCTACAGAGATTTTGGGATTCCATTCATTCATTGTTGCACCCTTCTCCCCGCACA
>NW_006399769.1:6002107-6025232 GCF_000299155.1 Elephantulus edwardii
CCACTCTACAACCCTCATTGCATACTCCTACGATAAAAATAATGCCCTAAAATATAATACTTTTAGACTATTCTCTCCCCCATAGACTTCAATGCCATAAACATATTTCATCCAGTTTTTCTCAGCCTTACCCCCACCCCACAATCTTACTCTTATATGCAGCCCTGATGCATATTTGTTAACAATCTGTAGGCTACATCCAATCAACAAATTCAATATTTTGTTGTTGTTATATACAACTAAGTTGGAGCAACTCATAAATGACCCTCTAGTTGGTTTCAGAGCATATAAATTGCTCTGGAGGAGACTGCCCATCTTTTTCCCATGGAGCAGCAACACAAGCCTTTGTGTTGGCAGGGTAACTCCTTACCACTAAGACACCAAAGCTTTCAGTGTGTTTTGTGGTTGTTTTGTACTGTCAAGTTGACTATGACCTATAGTGAGCCTATGAACAATGGCTTTGAACCATGCCCTATCCTAAGCCAACCTCACTGTCTCTGACACACTGGACCTCATCGCCACAGTCACTGTGTCAATCCATCTCATCCTGGGCCTCTTCTCCGATGCTCATCCTTTGCTTCACCAAGCATGATATCCTTCTCCAAGGACTGGTCCCTCCTTGTAACATACCCAAAGCATGTGAGACAGAGTTTTAAAAGACTTGCTTCCAAGGAGTATCTTAGTTTCTTCCTCTCTAGGAGAGACCTTTTTGTTCTTTTGACAGTCCATAGTATGATCAATACTCTTCTCTAGCATCACAATTCAAAGGCACAGATTTTTCTTTTGTCATCCTTAGTCAATATTCAGCATTCAGACGCATAGCAAGGAATTGGGAAGACTATGGTCTCAGGTCCACCTTAGTCTCTAGACTGACATCGTTGCTCTTTAGCACTCTGGAGAGAACCTTGACAGCAGATTTTCCCAATGCAACTCATCTTTTGGTTTCTTGACTGTTGAAAACTGTGTGTTTTAACGGGAGCTATATAAAATCTCCTGAATATTCACGTTTTAAATAAGTCCCAGTGAGCTAAGATAACAGCAGTGGCTTAAGTAGGTCTTTTTAAAAAGGCTGAGTGGGTCACTGATTGGGATAGAGACATCATTTCAACTCTCCACCCAGTTACTGATGTAAATACAGTGATGATATAGTTTGGCCATTCACATATACACACACACATTCTATATCCTAACTGACTTGTAGACTTAACTTTGTACCACTGATCTGAATCACAGGTTGTCTGACAAGGGAAAGGTGATGGACCATTTTCATTGCCTTCCTTATACTCAGAATGTTATGCAAAACACAAAGCACCTAGAAGTCCTCTCATTAGGGAATTAATCATCACAGATTTAGACGGAACACTTCTCTTTGTCAGCATTCACAGAAAGGAGGTCCTCTATGTAATTTTCAATGGGAAATATGCTAAGTTAAAGACCATGTTCTAGACTGAACGTTTAGCCATGGCACGGGAGCTGGGATTGGTGGCAGATTTCGACCTTGCTTAGGGGCCAACCCTCCAGCTGTGAGATTCTAGGCATGATGGAATCATCTGTGGGACCGAATCCAACTATGGTTGGGTTGAAGTTTTTGTTTGACTTTTTTTTTTTACTCTTTTTTTAATGGATTTACATATAATCATTCATGTACATTGTGTTTCGTTTATGTACACTGTGTTTTGTATAGTAAGGCACATGTATTATGCTTTATAGAATTACTTACTATTGATTTGTGTCTGGTGTAATAGTCTGTGAGTTGGGGTGTAGGGTTACCCATGATCTCAGTGTTGGGAAGAAAACAAATTCTAGAGCCTTCTGAATGGTGGTATAGGTGAAGAATATTGAATAAGGACTGCAAACCAATGAATAAGTATGTGTGGAAGAAGTGCAGTGATTAGGCATTATTGTCGTGACAGGCGTCCAGAACAAAGGACTGCATAGTGGGGTGGACCTGGGGGGAGGGATTGTATAACAATGAAATAATTTTTCTTTAACTTTTCAAAGAGAAGAGTTAACTGGTGGGGGAGGGGTGGACAGGGAAAAAAATGCAACAATGAATGAATGGAAACCCTAAGTCTCTGTAAACTTTCATTAAAATTAATTAAAAAAAAAGTAGTGCAATTAGAATGCTGTTTCGAAGTGAGGATGGGTAGACTTTGTCTTTGGCATGTTCTCAGGAAGGACCAGTGCCTGGCAAAGGCCATCATGCTCAGAAATGGGGAAGGCCAACAAAGGAGAGGAGGATCCTCAAGGAGATGGCTTGACACAAGGGGCAAAGCAGAGATGAGGAGGATGGTGCTGGATCAGCGAACAGTCCGTTCTGATGTACACAAGGCCAATAAGTTAGCATTCATCTGATTGCACCTAACCACGGTAGCCTAGTGGTTAGGAGCTGTGCTGCAATCCCAAAGGCATGTGGTTTGAATCTATCTACCAGCTACCCCATAGGAGAATGATGGGCAATCTCCTTTCATGCAATTTATGGCCTCTGTAAACCCACTGAAGGATCAGTTATGAGTTGTTCCCACTCAAGAGTACATAATTAAAACAATAAGGTCATTTTGTTTTGGGGGGGAGTATCATTCTCACACAACTTAAAACTCACATTTTTTTCCTTCATCATTTAGAGTAAAATGAAAAGGATGAAAAAAAGGAATAGTCCAATGGCTAGTCAGGGGAAGAGAACTGAGAGGGAAGGATGTGGAGTGTGCTACAGGCAGATTTATCTGCCCCCTTTCTTTCCAAATCTTCAGCACTGTTCTCATAGAGGTACTGACGGTCCTGCATGGCTTGGCAGGCGAGACTCTGGGTCACACTTCAGGCATGATTCCCAATCTCTAGGACATCCAAGTGAATAGACACATCTCTGATTTTGCCAGAAGGACAATAAACTCAACTGCCATCAAACACTGAAAGAAAGGTGTTCAGCGGATAACAACATCTCACTTCCAGACCTCTAGATTTTATTGTTATTGAAGGGGAGCCTGGAAAGGCAGGCTTAAAATTAACCACCACTTTCTATTTGAAACTTTGCAAAGACTGGGCAGGTCTGTACACCAGCAGAAAGGAATCTGTATTTTAAATTTGACTGGAGGGACTTAATAGACAGTGTTTTCCTCTGCACCTGTGGCTACATATCTAATATTTTGGTGTTTCTCAGCTGCATCCTTTTGCAGGTGAGGCTGTTGACCTCGATTTTCCCTTCTGTTATTTCAAAGTCGACATTTTACAAGTTATCTAAGAATAGTTGAACCATAAAACTATTTTTCTATAGTCAAAAATTCTGGTGAAAAATGACTAGATTTCACAGTTTGCCTCTTGATTTTATAATCTAATTGAGCTCCTAAATTTAGATGTAAACTAAAAATGGTCTCTTCCCAGAATTAAGTTCTTTCCCCTATGCCCAGAGGCTTATGAATGTTTGAATGCAAGTATACGAATATATGAATGATTTAAGAACATAAACATAACACTTCTTGTTGTAATCATGCGCATTTTACTTGGACAATGTCGGTTTGGAATAGGTTTGTGAATAGAACCTGTTTTCATGTAAATGGGCTCAAGCAGCACCACTGGCTAGTTATTTAGGGAATCAGACAATGCCACCCTTGCTGGAAGTGCCTCAAGAAGAATTTCGTCTATGTACTTAATATTTGAACCCTCACTCTTGCTTCACATTGTTGTTGCCTAATACAGATCTTATTGATGGACGATGACTAAAAGATAGTGTGAGGTTTAATTTGATCTCTTTCTGTGTGGCACCTCTATCTGGCACGGCATGTTTCAGTTTTCATCTTGGAAGTGATGTCTAATGAAAGCTTTCTTTTGCTTCTCTGTGATAGTCTTTTTTTTCCTTTTCTTTTCAGCAGCATGGTTAGCCTGTTCATGCCTAGATGCAGCAACCATGCAATAACAACTAACAGAGAAATGCCAAACCAACAGGAAATAACGAACTTGTGAAATCCTCGGGGTCATCGCTATATGCACAATATGGGTATTCTAAACACTACTGGACTTATTCTAAATTTCTAAGCAGCTTACCTATGAAGAGAAACCATCACCAAAGCACATTTCTTTCAGGAATAACATCAGTTTTTTTTGCGGGAGTAGCTTAATGTTTCACATTTATAAATTGGAAAATATAAGCAGACTGATGATATTGTAGCAAATAAAACTCCCAAAACAAAGGAAACAACAACAAAATAAACTCATGCACAGAAAATCCATTTATAAAATGAAGCTTGGTGTATTTCGTGTATTTGCATCCACAAATTCTCACATACTTAGAGGTATATATTTGTGTGTGAGCACAACATTGCATTATGTTATATATTTTAATGAACGCCTTAAACTGAGTATGCATTATTTATACAAATTGTACATGACCCTGTTGTTGGCTGGGGTGGGGTGGGGGAGAAAAAGACTATTTTCAAACATGTTGTGTGGCTATTTTTAACCTGCCTGAGAACATTAATCAGAAAAGAGCTTAAATCTTACTTCCTCTGCTTGTCTCTCTGGTACAAATAGGATGACATGGTGTGAGTGGCCATAATACGAGATATGACAGAGCTAGGCTGTTTTGATATTTGTGTGAAGGACAAATTTAACTCTAAATCTCTTGGCCAGCCCTGACTTTCCCCATGTAATCAGGAGTCCATCCATGTCCAGCCCTTGTCTAAACCTCTGAGAAGACTCTGCCCTCCTTCCCTCCTTCTGCTGCTCTCTGATCTGACTTTCATGCTTAATCTGATCTAATCCTGCCAGCATTATCTTCATCTGTGCAATGAAACCTGGAGGATCCTTTCTCAGATTTGGTGAGGAAAGGCATTTACTAAATTATTTGCTCAAATCATATGGTAAGGTTTTAGCTCCTTATTTTTTTATTAGATGAGGAATGTAATGTTGAAGCAGAGTATCAATGATAAGTCAGAAATCTACATTTTGCCCTTATTTGGATTTTCTGAAACTGAGTGTAAAGAGACTGAAAGGACCATGAAGAAATAGAAAATGTCAATTGAAAATATTTCTACTTTGTAGAGTAGTTTTTAAAGGGGAAAACAGCGACTTAGATGTAAAAGTTATGCATTGAGAAATCTTATTAAAATAAAAAGCTTATTTCATGAGAATTTTATCCCATTCATTTGCCTCTCCTCTGGAGAAAATGGGCTGAGCAACATAATGGAACTTCCTTAGAATCTGTACTTTTTGTTTCTTCATATTGAAAGTGCAATAGTTATCATTGTGAAGAAGCTATAAATAAAATCTTACCTCTAACAAAAAGTAAGTACTTGTAAAGTATCAACATTTCCCACACAATGATATAATTATTAAACATGAATAACAAAGAATGCATACATTAGTTACAATAATAATTAAAGTTCTAAGCATATTTATCCTCTCTTTCATTAACAAGTAAATAAATTGAGTTAAGAGAGAAGACAAATATCTAAAGTATTTTTTAAAAGCAAGCACCTGATAAAAATGTCAACATTATTATTTGTGTCAGAATAAAAATGAAATCTTTAACTTTTGTTTTATGTCTAATTAAATATCATAACTAAACACACTGAAAATATTAGAAAGCAAAGATGCCATTATGAGAAAAGACATTTCCCCAAAGACATTCCACAGATTCATTTATTTGCTGGAGTGCATATGAGTATGTACACACATATATATTCCCTTATATCAATAGTCAGATCTTTCCTAAGAAGTAAGCTAATTGAGCTGTTTGTGTTGATAAACTCCTTTTTCTCCAGACTATTCCTCTCCGAGCCATAATTATTTGCAATTTGCCTAAGTCGTCCATTTACTGATACGTCAAGCATGAAACAGAGGCAATTCCAGAAAATGGAAATGCTTCTCAAAATCAATCTTTGGGAAATAATGTGGTAGAAGTTACTGTGTGATAGAAGACTACCTTATGACTGTCACATGGAGATGAATATTAATTTGTTGAGGTTAAGGTGGCTTTGTGCTTCATTTGTTGACTTGCTTAGCCGTCAGCAAAGCAGCATAGCCCAATTACTCTGGCAAAGCTATTTTTTTCCTAACAGGAGTTTTATGATTTTTATGTACTTACCAGTCAGCACACATAACAATGTCAAAATGTCCTTCCAGTTGAGAGACATCTGTCTCATTATCCCATCGCAAAACGCTTGAGGAAAAAAGATTTCAAAAATTATACTTAGGTATTTTTTTAAACTTATGATTTTGAGCTATTAGCACTATTTTTTGGCATTTGAAATAATTTTAAAGGTATATACAAATTATTTTTTAAAAACCTAGAGATGTAACTGTCTGTTCTACATTTTACTTAGTCTTCTATCTAGAAGAATAGTTCTCTAAGTATAATAGTTAAGCTCTTGTTAGTCTCCACAGATAAATTCACAAAAATGCAAAACTCATTGCTATTGAATCAGAACTGACCAGTAGACCTTCTACTGAGTTGGCAGAAGCTATAAATCACATGGAAGGAGATCACTCACCTTTCTCCCATAGAGTGAGTAACTGGTGGATTTGAACCACTAAACTTTGAAATGGTAACACAACTCCTTACCCACTCGGCCACCAGAGATTCTTCCTATGCAAACAAGGGGAGAGAATCCCAGTCTCTACAATAGTTACTGGAATGATTTTAGACCCTTAACAATGGGGTACAGACTGAAACAGAAGTCTCCCCTGTCTGACTGGAACACAAAATCATAAAAATAAATTATATGAGCTTTTGTGTATATATATCCTGTCTGGCATGTCAGTTGCAGATCTTATTGATGAAACCAGCAATTTAGCAAGATAGAAGAAAGGAATCAAAGAATAGCCAATTTTCATTTGGTACTTTTCAGTTCATAGGCATATTTTAAAATATGCCAGAATTTCACTCATTCTAACTCCGACTCCAAAAGAGGATGTTTTAAACTTCACATTAATAACAATAATTAATAAAATCTATTTGAAAACTCTCATTATATTTATGAAGCCAATCTGAGATTTCAGGCTACTCTCAATTAAGAACTGTGATGATTAGCATTTTACCACTTAAAGTCTTTTAATGATTCCGCCCTCCATCACAGTAAAACTATGTTTTGTAGCACTTTTCCCCCAAGTAAAACTGCTCTTATTTTCTGTTTTGACTGATGCTTAGAATGAAACTCAGGGATCAGATCCTACCCTGTCCAGTTAACAATTATTTATTTGGTAGATTCTTCATTTCTTCTATATGTTCACTGATTGAAAAGCTGTGTGTCTGAATATAAAAATAAATCCTATTTTAATAAGTCAGATATGCAAAGTGTACATATACATTAATGCACATCAGAGTTCCTCAATTTCTTATGGCAAAAAGACGACACATCATCAGGAAAAAGCTTGTGCAGATTGATTGATCGTCTGTCATGGACGTGCTCATAGGACTCATTTTTACTAAGCACCTACTATGTGTGAGGCCCTTCAGGGAAGCAGCCCAGTGGGTTAGATCTCACTGCCATCAAAGAGATTCCAAGTCCTAGTGATTCTGCAGGAAACAGTAAAACTGCCTCATGGGGTTCCTAAGACTATAAATCTTTACAGAAGCTGACTGCCACATCTTTCTTCTTCAGAGTAGCTGGTAGGTTCAAACTTCTGCTTTTTGGATTAGCAGCTGATGCTCCTTTGGCAGGCCATGTGGTTGTTGTTGTTATGTACCATCGAGTCAGAATTGACTCCAAGCTGACCTTCCAAAGGGTTTTCAGAGGCAATAAATCGTATGGGAGGAGAGTGTCCATCCTTCTACCGTGGAGCAGCTGGTGGATTTAAACCGTGTGCCTTTGGGATTGCAGTGCAGTTTCTTACCACTAGACCACCAGATGATTAAACAATTTTTGTTTTTTTTTAAAGTAGGAGAAATTCTGGCCACAAGTAATTTCAATGTTGTTATTATGTGCTGTCGAGTCGCCTGCAACTGATAGTGACCCTATGTACAACAGCCCTAAACCCTGACCTACCCTGTGCCAATCTTACTGTTTCTGACACACCCACCCCGATTACCCCAGTGACTGAATCAATCCACCTCATAGAGAGTCTTTCTCCCCTGCACTGTCCCTCCACCCTCCCAAGCATGACACCCCTCTCCAGGGAT
This sequence comes from Elephantulus edwardii, assembly GCF_000299155.1. Lineage (NCBI taxonomy): Eukaryota > Metazoa > Chordata > Mammalia > Macroscelidea > Macroscelididae > Elephantulus > Elephantulus edwardii. The sequence continues at coordinate 6,010,221 of NW_006399769.1, forward strand.
TGGTCCCTCCTTTGTAGCATCCTACAATCTGGAAGCACACATACTCTGAGCACTGGGGAAGGCTTCTCAGAGAAAAGTAAAAATGCCCCCCCACCCCACCCCAAATGCTTATTTTGGATCCCTCGGAAACTGTAAGCAGCTGGGGAGAATGAGAAAAAGACCAACACACATAGTTTCTGGAAATGGTGAGGCTTTCAATAGAACTGGGACTTGTGTTCAGTGGGACAGTGTGAGCCTGCTCAGCCCTCATCAAAGACAGAAGTGTCTTGAAGAGTTTCTACTGTAAATGAGATGATTTAAAAATCTTTAGCTACACTATACTTTCTCAGATCATAAAAGTAATGTAGTTCCCACCAAAGTTTGGGAAGCAGACAAAACATATTATGAATGTTCATACTATTCTCATTCTAAGAACAATTATTAAGATGTATTTAATACAAGTATATTTACTAAAGGAGTTCCTCAGGAAACCAAATGGCTAAAGTGCTCACATGCTACTCCAAGGGTCAGAGGTTGGAGTCCCTCCCCCAGTGCCTTGAAGTAAGGTCTGGTCCTCTCTTTTTGAAAAATCTGACATTGTAAACTCTAACGGGTACAGTTCTCCTTTGACACACACGGACCATCAAGAGATGCAATCAACCTGACAGCAGCTCGTAATGGTGGGAATTACTAAAAAGCACAAGAACCAAAAAGTACAAGAAATCCTAACGTGATGCTGGATGCTGGATTCCTGAGATACTTCAGTCTCTTGGCTCAATACTAATATACTGTAGAGAAAGAGATCTAGGTGGTAATTAGCTATATGTGTATATGTATATGTATAAGTATATTTATATGTATATGTATATATATAATCTCGCCTAACAACACATCAGCAGAAAACTGCCAGAAGTCCAGGCTGGCTTTAGAAGGGGTCGTGGTACTAGGGATATTGTAGCTAATGTTAGATGGATCTTAGCTGAAAGCAGGGAATACCAGAGGAATGGCTATCTGTGTTTCATTGATTATGCAAAGGCGTTTGACTGTGTGGATCATAACAAACTGTGGCTGACTCTGAGAAGAATGGGAATCCCAGAACACTTGAGTGTGCTAATGTGAAACCTGTACTTGGACCAAGAGGCAGTCATCAAAACAGAGCAAGGAAACACTGCATGGTTCAAAATTGGGAAGGGCGTACGCCAGGGATGTGTCATGTCTCCATACCTTTTCAACCTGTATGCAGAACAGACTATCTGGGAGTCTATAAGGAGAAATGTGGGGTCTAGATTGGTGGACGATCTATCAACAATCTGCGATATGCAGATGACACAACCCTGCTTACTGAAACTGAGGAGGACCTGAAGCGCTTGTTTCAGAGGGTCAAGGACTGTAGCCTCCAATATGGATTAAGGCTCAATGTCAAGAAGACAAAGATTCTCACCACTGGACCAATTGGCAGCATCAGGATGGATGGTGAAGAGATTGAGTTTGTTCATAGCTTTAGTTTGTTTGGCTCCACAGTTAACACTCTCGGCACCAGTAGCCAGGAAATTAAAAGACATATTGCAATGGGAAAGTCTGCTGTTAGGGACCTCTCCAAAGTACTGAAGAGCAATGGTGTCTCTCTGGAGACTAAGGTGCGTCTGGTACACGCCATGGTCTTTGCTATCACTTGTTATGTGTCAGAGAGTTGGACAATGACTAAGGAGGATAGGAGAATTGATGCCTTTGAGCTGTGGTGCTGGAGAAGAGTATTGAGGGTACCATGGACTGCTAGGAAAATAAACAGATACATCCTGGAAAGGGTCAAACTGGGTGGCTCCTAGGAGGCAAGGATTCTGAGGCTTCGCGTAACATACTTTGGACATGTAAGGAGGGACTGGTCCTTGGAGAGGAAGGGACAGTGCAGGAGGGGAAGGCCCTCTATGAGGTGGATTGATTCAGTGACTGGGGTAATCGGGATGGGTGTATCAGAGACGGTGTGATTGGCACAGGACAGAGCAGAGTTTAGGGCTGTTGTACATAGGGTCGCTATGAGTCGCAAGTGACTTGACAGCACATAACAACAACAAACAATCATATATTCCTTTTAAACAGTTCTTTCCTTCATTTATTGCAGTGCAATGTTCATTATCTATCTGTCCACTTTTATCCTATTCTCCTCCCAAATCCTCATGCGAGACCTGTTTTATAAGTGGTGCTATGCAATGAGACATTTCATTCACAATAATGTCCTGTAGGATCACCTATGTTGTGTAATGTTTTAGGAGTTCATTGTGTTTCAGTGTTGTGTAGTATTCCATTGTATGAGTATACCATAGTTTTTCTATCCATTCATTTGTTGATGAGGACCTGGGTTGCTTCCATCTCTTTGTTATTCTAAATAATGCAGCAATAAACATGGGTGTGCATATATCTGTTTGGATGGCAGTTATGTTCTCTTTAGGCGGTATTCCCAGTAGTGGCATTGCTGGATCAAATGGTATCTCTATTTCTAACTTTTTGAGAAAACGCCATACCACCTTCCATAGTTGTTGTTGTTCTTAAATGCTGTCGAGTCGTAGGTGACTTATAGCAACTCTATGAATGAAAGACCTGAACACTTGTATAACTTACTTCGTTTCTCCAAGTTCATTGGATTTCCAGAGGCAAGCTATTTCAGAAGTGGATGCCACTCCTGCTTCCAAGTTAGTTTTAATCAGGGAGCTCCACCAAACACTGTTTGTCATGGGTGACCAATATTGCATTTGGCACATCAGGGTCACAGTGTTCAGCATCACAGCAACCACGAATTACCTCTGTACAGCAAATCAACAGACCAGTGTTATACCACCTAGAAGAACCATTTTACACTCCCACCAGTGAATTAGGGTTCCAATCTCTCCAACATTGTTTGCTTCTTTGTTGAACTTTGCTATTGTTGCTGGGATGAGATGATATCTCACTGTTGTTTTTATTTGCATCTTTCTGATAGCTAGGGAATTTGAACATTTCTTCATGTGTTTCTTTGCCATCTGAATGTCTTCTTTGGTGAAGTGTCTATTTATATCCTGTGCCCACTTTGCAATTGAGTTGTTTACCTTTTTCTTGTTGAGGTGCTGGAGTATTCTATACAATTTTAGATATGAGTCCCTTATCAGATATATTACTACCAAATATTTTTCCCTATTCTGTAGTTTTCCTTTTTACCCTGTTGGAGATATTTTTCTGTGCATAGGGATTTGATTTTTTAGAAGGTCCCATTTATCTATTTTGTTCTCTTCTGGTTGTAGGTTTTTCATTATGCTCGGAAGACTGTTCATACTGTGGATTGGGCCTTCTAGAGTTCTTCCAAGATTTTCTCTAATGAAGTTTATAGTCTTTGGTTTTACTCTTAGGTCCTTGATCCACTGTGAGTTGGTTTTTGTGTATGGAGTGAGGTGTGGGTCTTCTCTGAGTTTCCTACGAATGGTTTCCCAATTTTGCCAACACTATTTGTTACAAAGGCTCCCATTTCCCCACTTAACTGATCTCATCTCCTTGTAAAAAATCAGTTGACCATAGGTAGAAGGGATGATTTCTGGGTTCTCAATTCTATTCCACTGATCTATGTGTCTTCTACTGTACCAGTACCATGTTGTTTTGACCACAATGGCTGCATATTAGGATTTGAAATCAGGAAATGTGATGCCTCCTACCTTGTTTTTCTTTTTCAGAAGTGCTTTACTAACTCTATTCCAAACAAAATTGGAAATTGCCTTTTCTATCTCATTAAAGAACAAAATTGGTATCTGTATTGGGATTGCATTAAACGTGTAGATTGCCTTTCATAGAATTATCATTTTCATGATATTGAATCTTCCTTTCCATAAGCATAGTATATTTTCCCATTTTTTCCAGGTCTCTTTTTATTTTTGTAGTAATGTTTTGTAATTTCTTTGTATAGGTCTTTTGTGCCCCTAGTTAGATTTACTCCCAAGTATTTAATCTTGTGAATAGCTATTGTGAAAGATACTTTTCCCCTTAGCTTCTTTTCTATATTCTCTTTGTGACTGTAGACAAATGCAACTGATTTTGTATGTTGATCCTGTATCCTGCCACTTTGCTGATAACCGGTCTACTATGTCCAATAATTTTCTGAGTCTTCAGGGCTTTATAAGTATGCTATCATATCCTCTGCATATAGAGATATTTTTACCTCCTCTTTGCCAATTTGAATACCTCTTATTTCTTTCTCTTATCTTATTGCTACCGCTAAGACTTCCAATACAATACTGAATAGGAGAAGTGATAGTGGGCATCCTCGCCTAGTTCCTTTTCTCAAAGGGAATGTCTTTAACCTCTCTCCATTGAGAACAATGTTGCTCTTGGGTTTGCATATATACTTTTTGCTACGTTGAGGAAATTCCCCTCTATTCCTATATTGCTGAGATTAATCAGGAAATGGTGTTGGATTTGGTCAAAGGTTCTTTTCCTGCATCAATTTATAGGATCACAAAAGGGATTTTGAAGTCTTCATATAGCATATGGCTCTCCAGTTCCCATAATCAGGTGACTGACTCTATGCCTCTACTATTCCCATAATTATGGGAATGTCAGACTAACCTAAATTACAATCTTCCTTTATTGTTGTTGTTGTTATGTGCCATCAAGTCACTTGTGACTCATAGCGACCTTATGTACAACAGCTCTAAACTCTGCTTTGTCCTGTGCCAATTTCATTGTCTCCGACACACTCATCCTGATTGCCCCAGTCACTAAATCAATCCACCTCATAGAGGGCCTTCCTCTCCTGCGCCGTCCCTCCACCCTCCCAAGCATAATGTCCCTCTCCAAGGACCGGTCCCTCCTTACAACATGACCAAAGTATGTCAGATGAAGTCTCAGAATCCTCGCCTCCAAGGAGCCGCCCGGTTTAACCCTCTCCAGGATGAATCTGTTTGTTTTCCTAGCAGTCCATGGTACCCTCAACACTCTTCAACACCAAAGCTCAAAAGCATCAATTCTTCTAGCCTTCCTGGTCATTGTCCGGCTCTCTGACGCATAACAAGTGATTGCAAAGACCATGGCCTGTACCAGACGCATCTTAGTCTCCAGAGAGACACCACTGCTCTTCAGTACTTTGGAGAGGTCCCTAACAGCAGACTTTCCCATTGCAGTATGTCTTTTAATTTCCTGACTGCTGGTGCCAAGAGTGTTGATTGTGGAGCCAAGCAAACTAAAGCTGTGAACAATCTTGATCTCTTCACCATTCATCCTGATGCTGCCAATTGGTCCAGTGGTGAGAATTTTGTCTTCTTGATATTGAGCCTAATTTGGAAAATAGTTTAATCTCTGCATTTCCCTTTTCAACTGTAAAGTAAGGGATAACCTTAACACCTTTCAGGGGCACCATGCACACTGTACTTTGTATTATTTACATGGTATAGAGAGATTGGTGGGCTCTAGAGATGAGCAACCAGGCAACTTTATATCTTAGAAGGTTAGAGATTTTAATATTCAAGGAGCTGGTCCTTCCAACACCGGGGCCTCTCAGTTCCTTAAAGTCTTTTCCTCCAATGGTATTACTCTCCACCCTCCTCAACTATTCTCATGAATGGTCACACAGGAGCAGTATTTCTGCAATAGAAAGGATGATATTTGTTGCTGTTTGTTTATGATCTTGTAGAGAATAATATTGAATGAAAGACGATAATAATAAAGGAATACTAGATGAGCGAGCTCTGGTAGCCTAGTGGCAAGGAGCTGCGCTGCAATCCTGAAGGCACATAGTTCGAGGTCACCGGTTACGCTGTAGGAGAAAGATAGGCAACCTCTTCCCATGTGATTAATTGCCTTTGAAAACCTGCCAGAGCGTCAACTATGGTTTGGTTCTGACTCTATGATGCACAACAACAACAACAGTATAAGATGAGATTAAAAAGTGAAGATATTAAAAATATGAGTCCACTGCTTATGTGCTTAGACATCACAGCAGTGTTTCTTCACATTTATTTTCTTGTTAAGTTGAGTGTTCTTGCCCTCAGACCAGTAGTTGTACACTGTTCAAAGACTGGCACCGGTGTGAACTCTATTCCTTGAGTTACTCTGCTCTAGGCTTAGCTTTACTAGCACCTGCAAACATGGCTGACTGTCTGACCACCTCCTCCTATCTTGCATAGCTCACCCTTTCTTAAGCTCTAACTATTCTTCAAACCCATTGGTTTAGAATCTATTGATCTTAACACCACGTTACTTTTCCTCTTAGCTAATATTTACCTTCCGCCTCTGGATCCATTTCTGTCTGTATGAAATTCCATAGCCAATTATCACTCTCTTTTATACACCCTCAGCTCTGTTGCCCCTCTTACCTCCTCATGTGTTAAATTCTGCTCTCGGCCTGCTATGTGGCTGCACCTGTGCACCCAAATGTGGCCAGAGGAAAACACCTCCTGACTGGCTACGCTTTAAATTCGTGGTCATGAGCCTAAAGTGGGCTCTTAATGATGCCTGGAAGTTGCACTTAACATTTCCTTTGTCCATTTACTCTCCCACTCTTCTAGGTCATTATTTTTCACTGTCTTCGGTCTTTTGAAAATTTTAACACCTCATCCTCATCCTCACTTTCATCTGATGATTTTGCTTCTTGCTTCGCTGTCAAAATTACAGCAATCAGAAGAGAACTTTCATAAACTCCCACCACCATACTTAAAGCTCCTCACAGCATCAACACCTACACACTCTGACTTTCTGCCTGTTAACATAGATGAACTACCCAGACTTCTGCCTAAATCCAGTTGCTCATCTTATACCCTAGATTCATCTCTCTCATTCACTGAAGGGCAGAGCTCTCACAACTTTGCTTTCTCTATATTATCAGGGTTTTTACCTACCTCCCCCATTTCTACTGGTTCCTTTCCATAAGTACCCCATTAGTTGGTTTTCTGCTCTTAAAATAAAATATCCTCTGTTGACACCATTTTCCACCCTAGCTATTCCCCATTTCCTACTCCTTCTTTACAGAAAAAAAAATAAATAAATTGCTTCTCTCACTTTCCTTTAAGGAGATCCAGGTGCACAGTGCTTCACATGTGGGTTACTAACCAAAAGGTTGGTAGTTTTAATCCACCAGACACCACCCAGGAGAAAGACAAGGCCGTCTTCATCCATAAAGATTTGTAGCCTTGAGAACCCAGTAAAAGGGATGTCATGAGTTGAGACTGACTTGAAGGCAGTAGATTTTCTCCCTTTCATTTCCCTTTCACTTTAACATCATTGTTTTCACTATGATTGTGTGAAACTCACCAATTATTTTCAGACTGCTAAATTAAAGTCAGTTCTTATTCTTCACCTTACTTGATCTATCAGCCTGGAATTTTTCCTATGAACTTCTGAATCATATAGTCAAATTCTTCCTTTAATACATCTACTTAAATATTTAATAGATTTCTCAATATTAACATGCTCAAAATGGAATTTCTAAAATCAGCTTCATCTGTGATATTTTATATCTGTTAATTAAAATTCCAACCTTGAATATATCCTCAGTGATTTTCTCATATGAGCACTCCATCTCATATCAAATAAGTCAAAATTTGAACTTTGCTTATCTTCTTCTGGTCCCACCATAGTCTAACAAATGATCATCTCTACATCTCTTTTCAAGAAAGCAGCTACAATGAGCCAGTCAAAACATGTATCAGATGTTCTCTATGTAACACATTTTAATGACTCCTCTTTTCACTCAGAATAGAAGTCAAAGTCTTTACAATGACCTCTTAGACTCTGTGCAAGCCAAGTGTGATCCTCACTCTCACCTCATATCACTCTACTTCCTCTTTGCTTTCCTTGTTCTAGAAACACTGGCCTTCCTAAAATTTCTTGAATGCTATAGGCATTTTTTTTGTCCTGAAGCATTTATATTTGCTGCTCCCCTTTTCTAGAATGTTCATCCTCCAGATGAATGGAGAAAGGATTGAGGTTGTCAATTACTTCATCTTATTGGATTCACAATCAACATGCTTGGCACAAGTAATCTGGAAATCAAAAGACAAGTTGCATTGGGAAAATCTGCTGTCAAGACCTTTCTAGAGTGCTGAAGAGCCACATGTCAACTTAAAACTAAAGTGAACTTGATCCAAGAAATGGTCAATGCTTGCTATACATCTGAAAGCTAGACAAAGACTAATGACAGAAGAAGAATCTATGCCTTTGAGTTGTGGTGCTGGAGAAGAACACCGGACATTCCATGGACTGCTAACAGAACAGTCTGTCCTAGAGAAAATGAAACCAGTATGCTCCTTGGAGGCAGGGATGGTTTTATTCTGTCTCATATTATTTTGTTGTTGTTGCTGTTAGGTGCCATCGGGTCAAATACAACTCATAAAAACCCTATGAGTAATAGATAAAAAGTTTGTCCTAGCAGGGTGCCAGCCTCACAATCTCCACCATACTCAAGCCACTGTTGTAGTAACTGTTTCAATCCATCTCTGATAGGACCTTTATTTCTTTTGCTGACCCTCTACATTTTCAAGCATATCCTTTTCTAAGGATTGATGCAGAGGTCAAGAACTGCAGCATTCAATATGGATTGAAGCTCAGCATCAAGAAAACAGATTCTCACTACTGGTCCAATTGGCAGCATCATGATAGATGGTGAAGAGATTTAGATTGTTAGCAGCTTTAGTTCGCTTGGATTCACAATCAACACTCTTGGTACCAGCAGCCAGGAAATCAAAAGATGAATCTCACTGGGAAAGTCTGCTGTCAAGGACATCTCCAGAGTACTGAAGAGCAACAATGTCAGTCTAGAGACTAAAGTGCACCTGATCCAGGTCATGGTCCTCACAATTACGTGCTCTGCATCGGAAAGCTGGACAATGACTAGAGATGACGGAAGGAGAATTGATGCCTTTGAGCTGTGGTGCTGGAGAAGAGTACTGAATATATACCATGGACTGCTAGAAGAACAAACAGGTTCATCCTAGAGAGGGTGAAACCAAGCTGCTCCTTGAAGGTAAGGATTCTGAAGCTCTGTCTGACATATTTTTGGCATGTTGTGAGAAGGGACCAGTCCTTAGAGAGAGACATTATGCTTGGGAGGGTGGAGGGACAGGGCAGGCGAGGAAGATCCTCAATGGGATGGATTGATTCAGTGACTAGGGTTGACAGTCATCCCAGACAGTAAAGTTGGCTCAGGATAGAGCCAGGGTTCAGGGCTGCTGAACTTGCGACACTATGAGTCACAGGTGACTTGATGGCACATAACAACAACAACAGTAAGGGCTAATGTCTCCTGAAAACATGCTCAGAGTAGGTGAAACAAAGTTTCACCATCCTTGCCTGTAAAGAACACCTTGGTTGCCCATTCTCCAAGACAGAGGAATTTGTTCTTTTGGCAGTCCGTGGTATATTCTAACACTTTTTTTTTTTACTATTATCCATTGGCATAAATGTTTCTTGTTCTTCCTTATTCATTGTCCAACTTTCACATGCCTATGAAGCAACCTAAAATATCAAAGTTTGGGTCAGATGTACCTTAGTCTTTAGATTGACATCCTTGCTCTTTCAAATTTTCGAGAGGTCCTTGACAGCAGATATAGCCAACATAAATTGTCTTTTGATTTCTTGTCTTGACTGCTGATTCCATGTGTGTTGACTGTGGATCCAAGTAAATGAATTGTTGACAGCTTCATTTTTTTCCCATCTATCTTGCTGTTGCATTTTGGTCCAGTAGTGAGTGTGTTTTTTGTTTCTGGATGTTGAGACATAATGCATATTGAAGGAAGTAGCCTTTGATCTTCTTCAAAAGTTCTTCAACTCATTGTTGTTTAGTCAGAACCAACTCTTCAGTTGACACTTTATTGGGGTTTTTGAGACTGTGAACTGCTTGAGAGGAGATGACTTACCATTCTTCCAAGGAGCTGATGGTGGATTCAAATGGTCAGAGAATTGTGGAAGAAATAAATAAAACTATGAAAGCAGAGATAAGTGAAGGGACAAGGGACTAGAAAAGAACCCTGGTGGCATTGTAAGTGCTCAGAAGTTAATCCAAAGGTTAGCGTTCAAACTTATGGAGAGAGATGTGGCAATGCCTCTGTAAAGATTATAGCCTTGGAGACCCTAGGGTGCAATTCTATTCTATGATAGTAACACTAAGAGTAGGATTCATTTCATGGGCCTAAGGCAGTGCTTTCCAAAGTGTAGTCCTCAGAACCACATCATCATCCATGTTTGAAATGCAGATTCACAAGCCAGGCCTGAATCAGAAATTCTAGTTAACAAGCTCTCTTTGTTAAGATTCATGTTCAAGTTTGAAAGCCACTGACCAAGAAGAAAGAGAAAGGAGTGGTTTTATCCAGCTAACCTCTGAGAAGCAGTATCTCTCTGGTGTTTTCATTTGTATGACCTTAATGACTTAAGTGCAAGGTCTGTTGGCGTAGTCTGTAGGGAACAGCACGACTAACCCAAAGATCACTCTTTTCTGGTGGTTTTAATCACATGAGAAACAAGTCCAGGGAAGCCTGTGAGAGCAGGAACTCAGCAGGTTGTTTGGCCCCGTTGAGTAGATTCTGACTTAATAGTGACCCTACAAACAAGAGATTGAAACTGTGCCCTAGTCTGTACCATCCTTGCAATCTCCACACTTAAGTTCATAGCTGCAGTTACTGTGTCAATACATCTCCTTGAGAATTTCTTTCACTGATGTTTAACTTTTCCAAGTATGATGTCTTTTCGCAAGTACTGATAGTTCCTAACAACATGTCCAAAGTATGTGAGACCAAGTTTCACCATCCTTTAAGGAGGGAGCTCTGGTGACCTAGTGGCAAGAAGCTGTGCTGCAGTCCCAATGGCACATGGTTCGAGTCCATGACCTGCTCTGTGGGAGACCCTGACAGCACTTCCTCCAAGACAGATTTACTTGTTCTTTTGGCAGTCCACAGTGTATAGTCAATACTCTTCACCACCACCATAATTCAAACCTTTGATAGAGTGTAGTCTTACCACTTTTCTATCACTCCTTTTACTGGAAAATAAAAAGAATGACAGAATATCTTCTGACAGATTTCCATCTTCCACAGCTTCCCGCTCTTACTGTAATGTTTTTGAATCTCTATTTCCCCATTGAATTTAAAATTCGTCTCGCATTTGAGGCAGGGCAATTCTTTATTCTGTGGGTCTGTTCCTTACATCATAGAATGTTTGCCATCTTGGCTCCCTTGATTAATGTGACAGTCGCTGTGACAATCAAAGCCAACAAAAATGCCTCATACAATTACTAATAGGAAGCAAGATAAAACACAGAGTCCATCTAAGGTTAAGAACTACTACTATTGGATTATTACTAAGGATTCTCCCATTTCTGATGCATGCTTCTTGCTGAATCCCCAAAACTAAAGGCTCAGAGTGGAAAAAAAATACGAATCAGAACTGTCTTCACATTTGTATACTCTTTCCCTTTTCACTACCATTCGCATCTTAATGGTGATTACACCATAGAAATTCAGAGTCCAAAGGAGGAGTAAAGCCTCTGCGTGAGTTAACTAACTCACTACCATTGAGTTAGACTTCAGAGATGACCCTCCAGGAGGTTAGCAGAGACTGTTTAGTCACATGGGAGAGGACTGCTCATCTTTCTCCCATGGAACAATAACTGGTGGATCCAAATCAACTGTCCTTGTGTTGACAGCACAACCCTTCACTCACTAGGCCACGAGAGCTCCTTTATGTAGGAAGCAAAACAATCTCTTTCCTAAGCGCAGACAGGAGAATATCCAGTTATCTTTCAGTTATACCAAACAGGCCTTATCAAGGTGTGGTCTGTGATCCCGATATATTAGCATCACTGGAGGATGTTAACAAACTGTCAGATTCATCAGCCTCGATCTCGAGGAGTCTGATTCAACAAGGTTGAGTTGAGGCTTGGTAATCAATGTCTTTTAAATAAACACTGTAAGTGATTCCAATAACTACGAGTTGGGGACCATGTTGACATATCTACATCTAGATGTCTGCCTGAATGAATTCTTTATGGGAGAAGATTACCACATTCCCCCCCCCGCCCCCAGGAATAGCTGGTGGATTTGAACTACCAACCTTTTCATTAGCAGCAGAGCACTTACATCATCAGGCCTCCTCAGAGAAAGTATTTACTCAAAATAATTTTTTAATCCCCAGAAAAATGAGAAAATTACCTATGTTGTTGTTGTTGTTAAGTGCTGTTGAGTTGCAGGCAACTCATAGCGACCCTATGAAGGAGAGTCCTCGACGCTTGGGTGCCTTTCATCCTCTCTCCAGGTTCATAGAGTTTCCGAAGGCAAGCTATTATGGAAGTGGACGCCACTCCTCCTTCCAAGAAAATTACCTATAGACAACTGAAAATAGCTTATAAATTATATCCTTAGGGAACTTTGGCAGCTTAGTGGTAAGGGATTGTGCTGCCAATGCAAAGGTATGTGGTTCAAATCCACCAGCTGCTTTGTGAGAGAAAGATGGGTAAATCTCCTCCTGTGTGATTTACTGCCTCTGAAAACCCTCTGTAGGGTCAGCTATGAGTCAGTTCCAACCTGATGGCACACAGCAACAACAATAAAAATAAATCATGTCCTTTCCTTTTTCTCTAAGTACATATTGTCTATAAATAAGACTCCACAGTAGATGGAGCTGTTTTAATGACTGTAAATCTAGACAACTTTACAGCAGTGAGATATTTTAGTGTTTAAAGAAAAAAACTACTTGAGTGGTTCCCGAAGTATGGCTGGCTCCTCAACTCCACAATGTCAATGTCACTCTTCAGAAGTAAAAAATCTAGGGCTGGAAGTAAAAAAACCTAGGGCTGGTCTTTCACAGTGGAGGCCCACAGTCTGTGCTGCCTTCCAAGTGGTGCTGTTACCACAGATGCAGTGTCCCACTCCAGCCTGTGTGCTTCTGGATGGACCTTAAGGCTGATCCCACCCGTAGGCTCTGTCATTTATTTGAAATAAAACTTATTTTGGATCCCAAACAGAAGACATATTTTTCTAACATATGTACTGTGTCTGATGTTGCTAACCAGTAGTAGTCTATACTTGGTATAGAGGAATGGTAAAGGGTTTTCACATGTTGGCATGAGAGATACGAGATTCCCATCCTTCTTCGATGGAGCACCTGGTGGTCTCAAATGGTGTGCCTTTGGGATTGCAGCACAGCTTCTTGCCACAAAGCCACTAGAGTGCCCATGATATTAGTGATATTGTTTAGTAATTTCCACACTCTGTCAGATCACCTTTTTTTGGAATGGGAATAAATATGGATCTCTTCCAGTCAGTTAGCCAGGTAGCTGTCCTCCAGACTTCTTGGCATAAGCTGGTGAACATGTCCAGGGTTCCATCTGTTTGTTTAAATATATCGGTTGGAATACATTGAAATACATCAATTCCTGGGGCCTTGTTTTTTGCCAATTCATTCAGAGCAGCTTGAACTTCCAGCTTCATCATTATTGCTTCTTGGTCATAGGCTGTTTGATGTCTTGTGTGTCAACCAATCCTTTTTGGTGCTTCCATCTTCTTTTGATGCTTCCTGGGTCACTCAATATTCTGTCCATAGCATCCTTAAGCATTGCAACTCAAGGCTTGAATTTGTTCTCCAGTTCCTTCAACTTAAGAAACACTCAACGGAATACTATGCAGCATGTAGGAGTAATAACTTTGTAAATTACTACCTAACTTGGGAGGGACTGGAGAGCATTATTCAGAGTGAACTCAGTCCCACAAGGATAAATATTGTATAAGACCGTTATTGTAGAATGAGTATAAGGATCCAGGAGGGATGGGAGGGGCCGGAAGCAGAGGGATGTGGATGTGCAGAGGGTAAAGGGGGCTCAATCATTGGGTTGTACACTTTGATGGGTAGGGAGGGTGAGGGAAATTGAAATAATTTCTTCAAATTTGTATTTGAATTTTGTAAATAAACTAGTGGGGTAGAGGGAAGAAATACTGAGTGAGTTCATCCCTTTTGTGAACATTAGGAAAACCAAAATATTCACCATTGGACCAATTGGCAGCATCATGATAGATGCAGATAAGACTGAAGTTGTTAACAATTTTATCCTCCTCCTATTAACAATCCACATCCTTGGTATAAGCAGTCAGGAATCAAAAGGCAACTTGCCCTGAGAAAATCTGCTATCAAGGACCTCTCTAGAGTGATGAAGAGCAAAGATGCAATTCCAAAGTTTAAAGAGCACTTGATTTAAGCTACAGTCATCTCAGTTGCATGCTATGCATTTGAGAGCTGGACAATGAGAGAGGATAAGAAGAAGAATCAATGTCTTTGAGTTGTGGTGCTGTATTGAACATGGACTGAGGAGAGAATAGAACTGTTTTGGAGAAAGTGAAGAGAGGTTTCTCCTTGGAGGCAAAGATTTGGAAACTCCGTTTCACATGTTGTTGTCAGAGCAGCCTGTCCTTGAAGGTCATCATGCTTGGAAGAATAGAAGGTCAGTGCAAGAGATTAAGATCTTGGATGAGATGGACTGACACAGTGACACAGTGCTGCAATGGGATCCAGTGTGTTGAAGACGGTGAGGCTGGCTCAGGATAGGGCAAGGTTCAGAGCCATTGTTCATGGAGTTGCTATGAGTCACAGTCTATTTGATGGTACATAACAACAACCATCAACATTTAATGAGAAAAGCACCTGATCTTTTCCATAGATGCTGGAAGGACATATGCATTAATAGACATATATATTCATGACAAATATAAGCACAAGAAAGGGCCAGCCACGGGTTGATTCAAATTTGACAGTACTAAACACACACACACAATCACACACTCACACACGCACATATATATGCATGCACTCATACATGTTGTTTAGCACTGTCAGTTTGGAATTGACTCATAGCTGACTCTGCAGTGGGTCTTCAGAGGCAGATAACTGCACAAGAGGAGACTACCCATCCTTCTTCCATGGAGTAGCTGTTGGACTGCTGGATTCAAACCATGTATCTTTGGGATTGCATGCAGCTTCTTATCACTAAGACACCAGAGCTTCCTCTCCCCCCACCCCCCCGTCTCTCTCTCTCTCTCTCTC
>NW_006399769.1:6025332-6062728 GCF_000299155.1 Elephantulus edwardii
CACACACACACACACACACACACACACACACACACACACACACGAGCTCTGATGGCATGTATATCAGCTAAAAGGTTAAAGATTCCTGTAGTTACTGTTGTTATGTAGTGTCGAGTTGGAATTGACTCACAGCTGACCTCCAGCGAGTTTTCAGAGGCAGTCAATTAACTGCATGGGAGGAGATTGCTCGTCTTTCTCCCAAGGAGAAGCTGGTGGATTTGAATTGCTCACTTTTTTTCCCCAGCAGTGCAATTTATCAGCAAGCCATCACAGATCTCTAATATTAGACTCCTCACAGCGTCAAATGGAAGATGCCTATTGTTTAATATTATTCTAGAAATGTGAAACAATAAAATTACACTACAAGTAAAAGGAAAAATAGAAAATTGGAAAGAAAGCAAAATTGCCAGTGACCTGATTTCTTTTTAGGCAACCCAAGAGAGAAAACTGATAAAATCTGAGAAATAATTCATTGAATGATTAATAAGTCATTATCATTAGCTTTTTTATATATACACAACCAATTAGAAAATATAATGGGACGAAATCCCTGCTACTAGAACAACTAAAAACTAGAGCATTCCTAAAAAATAAACTTAGCCAGAGAAATGAAGGAAAGACTTCGTGGAAATGAGTTGTGCTGTCAACTCAAAGGCAGGAGAACCCATCAGCCTCCAAGAGAAAATGCTGGATATTGCTTTTTCTATTCATCAGTGCCTCTGAAAACCTGCTGGAGAGCCATTCTGGAGCCAGTTTTAACTTGAGAGTACATAACAACAGCAACTGAAACACCTATGAATATACCTTCATAAAAAGAAAATGTTAAGAAAGCCCAGTTATAAAAATTTCAAGTCAGCAAATGAACTTCTAAATTAATATTGTAAGGAAAATGCCAATTAAAATATAATCAGAATTTTAAAAAGGAAAGTATAATGGGAAAGGACTAATTTTAACTGAAATAAAAATATATTACAAACTTCTCAGTCTGGTAAGGGTATATGTTGTTGTTCTTGTCATGTGCTGGTGCATCAATTGTGACTTACAGCAACCCGATGACTATGAGATCTGAAGCTTGCCATCCTCATCCTCTCTGATATGATTGATCCCATTGTTAATCATGTCAATCCATCTTGCAGAAGGTCTTTCTTTCTCTGACTTTGTCTTTCTCAGCACTATGTCTCAGAAGAACCAAAGATTAGCCCTTCTTGTCAACATGACCAAAGCATGTGAGACAGAGTTTTACCTTCCTTGCCTCTAAGGAGCACTCTAGTTGCATTCATCTGACACAGACTTGTCCTTTTGGCAGTCCACTCAATATTTTTTGCCAACATCACAACTCAGCATCAATTCTTCTTCTGTCATTCTTATTCACTGTTCAACTTTCTGATGCATAGGAAGCAAATGAAAATGCCATGGCTTGGAGAAGGCTCCCCCAAGCCTTTCAACAGACACTCCAGCTCTTTAACACTTTGGAGAGGTCCTTTATATCAACGTTCCCCAATGTGACATGTCTTTTTATTTCTTGAATGTTGTTACCATATGTGTTGATTGTGGATTCAAGTAAAATGAAATAATTGACAACTTCAGGGTTTTTTCTGAATTTTTATCATGATAGGAGAGACAGGCATACAAATAGATATGCACAAATGTGCCACTTGTGTACAAATGTGCTCAGGGAAGCATTTCTTATACTAACAAATTCTGAAAACAAACTAACGTCCATCAGTAAACCACAAAAAATGTTATCATGGTTTAACAATGGATTGTTATATTGCCATACTCGAAAAAGTCTTCAATATTATCTTTGTCCATTTGTCAAGTGGAAAGTCGTTTTGAAAGAGGACATTATTTGATGTTTAATGGACTGAGGCTCAATGTCAAGAAGACAAAGATTCTCACCACTGGACCAATTGGCAGCGTCAGGATGGATGGCGAAGAGACTGAGATTGTTCACAACTTCAGTTTGCTCGGCTCCACAGTCAACACTATTGGCACCAGCAGTCAGGAAATCAAAAAGTGTATCGCGATGGGAAAGTCTGCTGTTAGGGACCTCTCTAAAGGACTCAAGAGCAACGGTGTCTCTCTGGAGACTAAGGTGTGCCTGATACAGGCCATGGTCTTTGCAATCGCTTGTTATGCATCAGAGACTTGGACAATGACTAGGGAGGACAGAAGGAGAGTTGATGCCTTTGAGCTGTGGTGCTGGAGAAGGGTACTGAATGTACCATGGACTGCCAGGAAAACAAACAGATCCATCTTGGAGAGGATTAAACCAAGCAACTCCTTGGAGGCAAGGATTCTGGGGCTTTGTCTGACATACTTTGGACATGTTGCCAGGAGGGACGGGCCCTTGGAGAGGGACATCATGCTTGGGAGGGTGGAGGGACAACGCAGGAGGGGAAGACCCTCTATGAGATGGATTGATTAGGTGACTGGGGTAATAGGGATGGGTGTGTCAGAGGCGGTGCGGTTGGTGCAGGATAGAGCAGGGTTTAGGGCTGTTGTACATAGGGTCGCTATGAGTCGCAAACGACTCGACGGCACATGACAACAACAACTTCTGGATAGAAAACTCTGTGGAGAAAGAAGGTTTTCTTCCTTAAAATCAGAGGACATTTTCACAGAGCGCAGAACTCTGACATACAAGCCTACCTGTCAATGCAGGACCTGTTCTCTTTTCAGTAGTGAGCTTTGACCTAAGTAAAGCCCCATCACTGGCATGTCCAAAGTGTTAACATTGTCTAATTTTAGAAGAAGAAGAAAAATCTTTTCTTTGCAATTTGCAACAGCTTAAGAGGGCTCCCAAAACAGGGTAAAGGGCACTAGAGATTCAGTGTCTACATTTTTTACTTTCCATCCTAGAAATCTGATTGGATTTCTGGCCAATGCAGCCCACCAATTGTCACCATTCATCTGTCATGAAGGCTTGAATGTTGTTGAACAGCTTCTATCAGTGTAGGACAGAATAAGAAGGCGACGAAGTGCTGGACAATCTACTTTGAAAAATCAGCTGATGAAATCCCCACAGATCACAATGGTCCAATCCTTAGCCTCCTATTTAAGTGGGGATGGAGTAAACATCAACTAATAATAACAACAACAGAAACAGCACAAGGTCTCCAATACTTAAAATCGAGCTCATTTTAATTTAAAAAAGTATTACAGTATCTGAAACTGCATAACTTTCTTGTGCTAATTGGTTTCTTCACTGCAACCACTAAATAATAGAGAGATAAGTTCTTCTATAAACTTGTCAAACAAATCAACAGTGTTAAAGTAGAAAGTATACATAGTCATTTCATTTTCTCATATCCAAGGTAATAACAGAAGGAAATAGGGCCGTGGCATTTCTGGAATTCTCAGCAGTTCTCAAGATTCTGTTACCATAATTCTAGCAAAACTTAGGAATAGGTGTATTTTATCAGAAAATTTCTCAGAAAGAGTTCTTAGCTTTTTTTTTTTATCACTGTTACCTTCTACTAACCTTCCTCTTCAACCTGACAAAGGACAGATAAATGTCTACTCACACTGTCAGCTTGTCTACAGACACGGTGTATGCATGTCTGAAATGAAAGTCAGCTATCTGATACATAAACTGATCACATGCGCTTGACTTTCTTCTATTAAAAATTGTTGCATCCCAGAACTCTCATGGATTTATGCCTTTTAAAATCCGCTCCAAACAGAAATCTTAAAAGCTTTCATATTTTAGGGATAAAGTGTACTAATTGCTTTAGAAAATTTAAAAACATGTTAACAGCATCCTTGTCTTTTAGAAAATCATCCACCCCCCTCATTAGAAATGTGAACCCCAAGAAGGCATGAACTTTTTGGTCTTATTCAGCACTGTGGCTACAGCAACTAAATAGTACTAGACAAACAGTGGTGATAAAAATACCTGTTCAACAAATGAATGAATCAAGGAATGAAGAATTCTGCATGTGAAGCTGTGACAATATTCTAAAGCCAACAGAGGTCAAGAGAAAATACGGTAGGCTGAAGTACTATCTGAGAAGGAAGGAAGAAATAGGGACTGAGTCAACTCAGAAGGAAAAATTTAGATGGATATAGAAAACAGTGAACAAACATAATAAAGACCAGAGATGGGAAAGAGCCAATGTAGTCAAGGGAAAGTGAAGAGGACTGGGTAACAAGGGGTGGTGTGCAGTGGGGAGCTGTGAGAGTGGAGCTACACTGCAGATAGCTGGAGAAATCATCAGTTGGATCTCAACTGGCTGGAGGTACACTTTTTAATCATATTAGCATATCCTCAATTTAAGCTCCAAAAACCAGTAAAATAAGGGGACCAAAAGACAATCTTGTGGGCCTATTTAAAAGCAAAATTTGGCTTACAAAAGGTTTTAAAAATGATAGCAAATTCCAGAAACCAGCTGCCACTGAGATGGTCCTCAGTCACAGTGACCTAACTCACTATGCATCACTGCAGCACAGTGGTCCAAGGCTTATTTCAACAGTTTACTTTCAGCAATAGATCAGAATAGGCTTTTCTTCCAAGGTACATCTGTGTCCACTCCAACTTGCAACCTTTGAGTTAGCAGCCAAGCACGTTAACTGTTGGTACCACCCAGGGACCACAGTAAATTTTATAGTTTACTAAAATTAACAGTTTATCAAATAATAGTAAAAGTCGTAGGTCTAAATGTCACTAGTAATTTTCTCACAAAGAACTCTTAAGCAGAAACTCACTTTCAACATAACAGCAGGGAAAATGTAATTGATTGAAAGAAAAAGCAAACGCTGCAACTTTTAACTAGTAACCAAAGAATGACGCCATTCACTAATTCTGGAAGACCTAGGACTATGTAGACGTCAAAAGCTTCAAATGATTCTTTCTTTGAAAGCCACAATTTTGAAGACAGCTTCAAATAAACCCAGCAATTGAGATGCTGTAAATATCCTTGCTCTTTCACCAATCTCTGACTATATTTAGTAGCCTGGTTTCCTTTGTTCAACAGTTACTTGGGTAACTTTGATTTATGTTCTCAAAGGCATAGGACCTTAGACACATTAGTTAAATGGATGGCTGGATGGACAAACTAGTGTCCCACAGAAAGACTGTGTGAGGACCTTTAGGATGTGATGGATAGAATTCTGCATGGAATATATATGTGCCAGGATTTCATAAACATGCCTTCCCTACCTAACGATAGGCAGAATTATTAAAATGGATCAGAGGACACATGGAAGTTTGAGATGGAAGGAAAGAGAGTTATTCTTGGCAAGGCTGGTGGTTTTGCTGAGAAGCTGACATCTGAGCATTAAGTCTCCTCACCTGCACAAGTAAACAGCCTTAGCACAGGGCCCACATGCCATTTTCCCATGTTTTGCCAAAGGCAAGGTACTACTGGAGTTGTCTTTCTATAAAAGGTCTCAAATAATCTTCAAGTCCCACCAAACCCGAGTCTGCCCTGCCTGAAAGGCAGAAAGGGCTGGCAGCAGGAGGAATCAGAGAGTGACAGAAGCTGTTACAAGAGCAGTGAGAACAGGAGTTTGGGAGTGCCAGTCAGAATTCTGAGCAGCTCCTGTTCTTTTTTAAAAGCATCATTTTCAAGGTTCACAGTTTTCACATCACGACTTTCTGCTTTTACATCCTTTCCATAAATGAAGTCACGGGAGACGTTCAGCTGTTATAAACTTCATGTCAAGCTTTGAAGTGCTTTTAATAGCAGAACTATTTGGCTCACGTGTAGGCTTTGTAGCTGTGGTAAATACTTTCCAGTTATCGGCTGCTGCTGTTACTCCACACTTCCAATTTGGAGGAGAAACTCTGCATATGCATTGAGGCACTGAGAAAAGAATACTGAATTCTTTCATAGATCTTTTGTGAGCAGTTTCCTTTTATTCCTAATTTTATTGCTAATGCTTTCATCACTTTGTCCTGGTTATGGATGAGAAAGCAGTAGAAAGAAAGAAAATTACTAGATAGTTCACAGGTTATGAACGTGTACCCAAGGGGACCTTTGAGTTGAATTGGTAGGTAATTCAGAACAGGCGGACCTGTTTTTTTAAGCCTTGCTTTGGTGACAGAAAAAAAAAGAGTCATGGTGGCACTCTAGGCTAAGTACTGGACCGTTAATGGAAAGATTAACACTTCAAGCCCACTAGCTGCTTTCCAGGAGATTGTGAAGCAGCATCCTTCTGTGAAGACTTACAGAAACCTTATGGAGCAGTTCTACTCTGTTCTATATGGTCACTAAGAGTTAGAATTGGCCAGAGCGCAGTAGGTGACTTTTAGGGGACACATTTTAAATCCGTATGGACAGCAAGTGCCAGTAACTGTGAGGAATAACTTGTTTTGAGTAGGGGTTGGTTCCATCATTTCAAAGTGAAGGTAAATCCACATAACATTAAAGAGTAAGAACACAACATCTGTAAATCAAATGTTCATAAGCCGGGGAGTTACTTACTACACTACCAGGTCACAGTTTCCTTTCAGTTTCTTAAAGCAAAGTGGTCAAGTAGTTCTCAATGTAAGATCAAGGCCATGTAAAGGGCTGACTCATCCAGCTGGGTAGTGGGCAAGCATTTTAGTAGACTTTGGACAAAACATAACTGTAATTGCAATGAGCTACAGATGGAAAGCCCCTTAACTTGAAGATTCTTATATGATGATTGACACCGACTATGTGAACTGTACATATTAGAACAATATGCTCAGAAATCACATTTTTTATAATATAAATACAGAAACAAAGGCCATGCATTAAGCATTTTGGATATGCCCTGTGTTAAACAAGGGCATTTTGTTTTCTTACGCAACTTACTTTATGCGTAGATGCTGAAAAATACTATTGCACTCAATAAGTTAAACACTTGACACTTTTATTCCTCAAAATGCAACATTTTAGAAGTCTAGATATGTTTATTAATTAGTGATTATTAACACCCAGTAAACAACATTATGTCTTGTAAAAACACAATCTCTCTGCACAGCGTGAGGCTGAAATCTATTATTCTCTGATTCCATATGCTGAAATACACTCAAATGGTCACAAATGACCTTAAGCATTAAATAAATGCAAATGAGGACAACATAGAGAATGCACTTGTGATTGATAACTAAAAGACTAGCTTGAAAATTATGTCCAAAAAAGGCAGTCCTTAGCACAAGGGGCTGGGGGTCTACGCTGTGGAGTAAGGGCTGCCCTGGGGATGAAGAGTACATAGGTGAGGGCAGAGCCGGCTTTTCCTAAAGACCTGCTCAAGGTTTGCTAGAAAGTAGGACTGGCTTGCTTATTTATGTGAAAAACACAGAGAGCAAATTGCCCCCTGTGCCATCAGCCTCCTCTGAATATTCAAATGCAGGATTTTAAAAGACACCTACGCAGTTCCAGGTTATGAGCATCGACTTATGGACAACTCAGACTTGCCCTCTAATGTTCTGTGAACTTGCCTTCATCTGGAAATGACAAATGAAAAACACAAATTTTTCATCACAGCCAGCTTCACTTGCTGCATGTGCAACTTTCAAATTATCGAAAAGGCTTCTTTTCTTGCATAACAATAACCAAACCCATAACCATAACCAAACCCCCAGGCACTCATTCAATTCTGACTCGCAGTGAACTTCAGGACAAGAGCCTCTTAGGTTTTTCCAAGGCAAAATGTCTTTACATGAAGAAAATGCCTCACTGAACTCCTATGGAGCAGCGAGTGGGTTTGAACCTCCAACCTTCTGCTTAGTAGATGAATGCCTTAATCACATTACTTCACAAGTCCTTTTCTTATACTAAAGTAAGGTTAAATAATAACCATATGCACCTGCTCCAAATTATCTACAAACTTAACTTAAAAATACACTTAAGAATAGCTCTCATTTGTAACCTGAGGCTGACTGCATAATAGATGCTTCATTATATTCACTCACTAGTAATGGGGGGTCCATTGTTATTCTATAGCCTCTTCCCAGGATTCCAATGGCTTTAAAGCACTATAGTTGTTCATCTGCTTCCCTACTTCCTTAAGCTGGATAACAGGGGTCAGGGGAGAGAGTTCTACCTAAACATGGAGGAAATCCCAAATGTTAAAGGATGGCAGATTAACAGTGGTAAGCAAATAAAAGGATTAAAGTGTGAATTTTTATTCTAATAATGTCTGTGGTTATATAACAAAAGAAAAAATATACAGATAGATATTTTACATGAAAATTGGGTATGTCCATATCATTGGGGCAAAAATGTAGCATTGCTGAAAACATCATTGTTTCAGCTAAGGTTAAGTAGTTTTCCTAGAGTGAATAAACTGAACAGTCTCTCAAAGGAATGAATACCCCGCCTACATTCAAATCATGGAGGGAGCAGAGCGTCTCAGTCTCAGCACTACCCACTACCAGGAGTTGAGGTCAGATAATTGATGTGTGTGGGGGGGTGTTCCCTGTGCATTGTAGGATGTAGAGTAGCTTCTCTGGCCTATACCCACTACATGTCAGTAGTACCACCACCCTCCCGCCGCTGTAAAAACCAACACATCTCCAGATATTGCAAAAAGTCCCCTTGGCTGAGAACCACTGGAATAGGGTTATTCCCAAGATCCAAGGCTGGACTTCTTCCAACCTCATCACATTGCACAATACAAATTCTTAAATCATTCCTGTTGTTGTTGTTGTTGTGTACTGTCGAGCTGGATCCAACTCACAGCTGACCCTCCAGCGGTTTACAGAGGCAGTTAATCGCAATGGGAGGAGACTGCCCATCCTTCTCTCACAGAGTGGCAGGTGGCCTCGAACCCCATACCTTCGGGATTGTAGTACAGCTTCTTGCCACTAGGCCCCCAGGGCTCCCTAAATCATCTGTAGTTCAGCATTTAAAATACTTAACTTCTATTTCCATCTACTAATTGAGGATAATGAAAGCATCTGCCACATGTGGGTTTTTGGAGCATTAAAAGAGAGATGGTTGTGAAATACTCAGAAGAGTGCTTGGCACATAGTAAGTGCTCACTGCAGGTCAGGCGCTCTGGTGGCTTAGTGGAAAGGAGCTGCCCTGCCATCACAATGAAACCCATCACTGCTCTGCGAGAGAAAGATGGGCAACTCCTCCCACGCAATACACCACCTCTGAAAATCTGCTGGAGGGTCAGCTGAGCCAGTCCTGATCGAGGGCACATTACAACAACAGCGAAGGGCAGTTATTATTATTCTTTTAAATAGTCATCTCAAATACAAGAGTGTTCGTTTTAAGCATAAAAGTGTGTAGAATGCAAAAAAAATGTATCTTACCAGCTTGATATTTCCGGAGTCTTAAACACACCAGCCTTCTGATTCTTTGTGATTATGTCTCTGACATCTAGTCATCATGGTTAAGGAAACTTCTGCAGTGATTGCCACCTATTTCAGAAAAAACGAAACAAAACAAAACAAACAAAACCAAAACAACCTAACAAAACAAAACCCACAACAACAATAACACCAAACAGACTACAAACAGTAACCTTGGAAGCTGGATCAGCCCAGGCCAACACTGGGGACACTGGCAGGGGGATGCGACTATAACATAGGGACTATGCCCACTCACGTAAAGCAGCCAGGAGGCCAGAGGAGGCCTGATTCAGTGGGGAGGCCAATGGAAGTCTTTGGAGACATTTTAAATGGAAGGATTTTTCCATTTGCCTAAAATGCTAGTAGGGAAGGTAGGGCTGAACTATGGGGCCAGATGTGTGGAGAAGTGAGAAGAGAAAGATGAAGAAAAGTCTGAAGAATCCGTCAGAGAAAAAGAAATACTGAAGAAAGCAAGGCCCCTTGAAGGACTACCTGGTTAGGCCTAAGCTTTGGCCTAAAAGAATTTTATATCAAACAGCCGCATTGCATCTATTAAAGAGAGTTTGTTGAAGAGCTGTTCCATTACCTTACACACTCCCATCTTTATAAGGTTCTATTAGGAAAAATCATGTCCAGTTGGAGCCCAGGAAAAACTGAGCTTCAGACCAATTGTTTTTACTTCTCAACACTCTAACTGCTCCTTTTCCATCTTTGCTTTGGACCCTGTGTGACTCAGACACAGGCGCATGGCCTCCTAACAGCCCCCAAAGCCCTCATGGCATGGGTTCTCTATCCTGGCCTCTATTCCTGCTTTCACATTTTCCTGACTTGCAAATGGTCACTTGTTCTCATTTCATCATTTAGATGGTATAGACTTTTCTCATTATGTGGCTTATACTATGCATCACTGTAAGGAGTCTCAAACTCCCTCTTTTTAATAAGATAGCTTTAAATAAACTAGAAATAAAACCATTCTAGTCAAGGCTGCAAGCTGAACTAAATGGGGCCCATGTGGAGGAACCAAGTAGACAGGCGATGTTCCCCTATTGCTCAGAAAAGCGGATTTCCGGAACGCTCAGAGCAAGCATAGGCCAAGATCTCCCAGCAAGGACGGAGCCACAGGACTTTTCAACCCGGATCTCGGCTGGAAACACCAGGCACACCCATTTCTTCTCAGAGTGAATAAGCAGGTACTGTGATAGATTTCTACCCCCAGGAGTGGGGAGGAAAAATCAATTAGGTTTCCTAATGAAGGGCTTTGTTGAGGTTTACAAAAGTGCTATAATGTGGACTCTTTTTTTTTTTTTCTGGGTGAACTTGCCTGTATGCAAATTAAATACTGCTAAATTACATTCATTACAAAAATAAAAGAGACTAATTTGCCTCCTTGTTTTGATTAACTAAAATGACACAATCGGCCTACAGTTCTGTCTATTTCAGGAAGAAAAGTTTTCCAGGGAAGTCTTCTACATGGAATGTCTTGCAGAAAAGGCCAGCTGACGTCTTTATTCTGAGGAACACACAATTAATAGCGTCAACTGACAACTGTTTCCCATTCCGCGCCCCCAGCGCTCTGGCCACACCCTGCCCTGTGTTTCCATGGCATCCGGCCGCACACCACGATGTGCGCGCACACCTGGAGCGTCGTGTGAGTACATGACTAATCTACCAAACAAAACATATGATTTTGTTAGTGGAGGTAGTACTTTTTATAAAATAGTCACAGGGAAGTTAAATTATATAACTCGGGAAACCTATTAATAATTTTTAGTAAACATCTTAACACTATATACTTTCACACAATTTATAAACCTGTGGCTCCAGGTGGCCAGGCTGAAGCAAACATAGGCATTTATATTCTAGAAGTAATTTTTTTATGAAAAAAAAATCACAGCAGTATTTAGCTGCTTTATTTTTAGAATAGAGTAAGAAATGTATTTTGTAGTTTAAGAGGTGGGTTGCTGATTTTTTTTTTTTTATATTGAAACAAGTGAAAAGGAAAAAAAAAAACCCACATGGCAACAGTGTTTTAAAAATATTACTTTGAGAGATATATTCTGATTATCTGCTCCCTCCCCTTTCCTTTAGGTCAGATTTTGAGGTGGTGCTTCTGGCTGGCACTGTGTCCAATAATAGATTTTGTCATTCTTCTGTGTCACTTCAGGGTAATAAAAGAAATGCAATAAAACTGAGTCAATATTTCCAAGATGGTGTTCATTCAACACCATAGACCAAATCGTGTTCCGTGAACTGCACCCAGCTTCTGGAAGACTTCAGTGGGAGGCGCCGGGTGCAAAGAAAGCCTTAATATGATTTCTGATTAAATGGAGACAGAGCAATCACCTCCAATCCCCTTGTCTGGGCAACTAGATTTCGAGAGCTACAGGGTATGTATGCTTGTGGCTAAAAGGAAACCAAGATTCTAGTTCTAAATTTTCTTTTCAAATAAAGCACGGCTCAGAAGTGGGGCTCCACGTTAGTTTTGTTTCAGTTGAATTTTATTTTCAAATATATATACTTAAGAATACTATTAATGCTGTAATTTATGTTGTACAAAGCACTGAAGCTATGTTATAGTAACTGTCAGTTAAACTGAAACTGTAGCAATGGTCATTTAAGCACACATTCTATTAGATATCTTAATATGTTTATATACAAAATAGAGTAAATTAGCCTCCCTATGCAATTAGTGATCGTTACATTTAGCAGTAGGTGCATATACATTTTGATGACTGGCACTGTACTTTAAGAAATTCTTTTTAAACAATCATAACGTAACATAAATTTTCATTTGTTATCTTCATTTTTGTTGTCATATGAAAAATGTGAATATAAAACTATAAGGTAATAAATTCAATGTGATCTCCATACATTTTGGAAAATGTTTGATGTGGCAATATTTACTAATAGAATGTGGCAAAGCATACCAATTTAAGTTCACAGAATCTTCTTAAATGTGCTTATTACTCAAATGTACTTAGAGACACAGCAACACTATACACTTCACTCATTAACACCAACCGCTCCATTCATGGACAACAGGCCTTTTCTTACAGAGAGTGCTGAGGAAATAAAAGATGACATTAACCAAATTATTCTATCTCTTGGTACAATAGTATAGCTCGGTGAGGGAGAAAAGCATAAATATCGAAGCCAAATTAACCTAATTTCTGTTTGGGTTCTTGTAGTGTGACAAGTCTTGAGCCAATTAACTTCTTGGAGGTAAATCTCTAAAGCAGGAACAATAATGCACCTCTTAGAGGGTCGCTGTAAGGCTTAATAGTGCATCACACACAATGGGCCTACCTTGTTGGTTTCGGGTGGTGTTGAGTTGAGGTGACACATAGGTTTTGCGAGGCTACAATCTTTACAGGAGCAGATTGCAAGATCTTTTCAGACAAAGCCACTGCAGAATTCAAACCACCGACCTTTCAGGTGGCCTAAATTTTATCAATTTATTACCTTTTTTCAACTGTCTAGGCAAAGGCTTTGATGGAGTGCAGTGGTGGAGCAGGGATGATTTATTTTCTTTCACCATTGCTCAGAACTGCGTTAACATCTATATGTAATAGGACTTAAGTATCTGGAAGGAATCAGAAGCCTTCTGAGAACCTGGAGATTCCCAATGTCTTTCACATCTATTATGTGCTCTTGCAGAGGTAAAGTCTGTGTTTCCAATGACTTCAGTTACAAATTTAGAAAGGTGTCTTAGACTACACTTTTAGTTCCCAAATAGCTCTACTCTTGGAAAGCACAAAACCTCTTGAAGGCACACTTAACAACTTTACACGCAAAACTTTACAATAAACTATAGGGAGTTCTGGCGGCCTAGTAGTAAGAAGCTGCATTGCAATGCCGAAGCCACGATCCACCAGCTGCTTCATGAGCAGGGCGGGCAGTCTCCTCCTGGGTGACTTACCACTTCTGAGAAGTCTCAGGAGGGTCAGCTATGGATTGGTTCCGACTTGACAGTACTCAACAACTACATTACTATTATTATTATTTTCCATCACTTGAAAAGATACTTATCACATCGTCTTTGGCATCTGACCACCCTGTAACTAAATAATCAGCAAACAAAAATACAGTACCCACTCAGCCTCTTCTATTCCTCACTCAAAGAGATTAGGTAGCACCGTTCCTAAGCATGCAACTGCTAGCCAAAACACTGTCAGTTCAAAACCACCACCTACACCATGGGAGAGATAGCCTGTTTCTAGAAAGACTACAGCCCTGGGGACCTCATGAAGAAGTTCTACTCTGTCCTCGTTGTCGTGCATTATGTTCCACTGAGTGGGATCTGACCCATCACTGACCCTCCAGCGGGTTTTCAGAGGCAGTTTGTGTTTGCTTGGCTTTTAAAAAAATTTTTATTTTATTAATTTCAATGAACATTTACAGAGATTTTGTATTTCCATTCATTCATTGTTGCACTTTTCTCCCTGCCCATCCATCCCCTCCCTCCCAAGTTCAAAGCAGTTTAATTGCATGGGAGGAGACTGCCCAAGTTAGAGTCAACTTGATGGAAAGAGGATTTTCCCATCCCTTTTTTTATTCCTTACTCAATGGCATAGAAGCACTGGTGACTTAATGATAAGGAATTGTGCTTCCAATACAAATGTACACAGTCCAAATCCACCAGCTGCTCCATGGGAGAAAAATGGGCAGTTTCTTCCTATATGATTTATAGCCTCTGAAAACCCACTGTAGAGTCAGGTAAGCATTGGTTCCAACTCCAAGATACATAACATCAGCAACACTCAATGGCTTAGAAGATACACACCAGAGTACCATTTTCACAACTGTCAGAAGACTGAACTTTATCAGATGCCAACAAAGTCCCTCTCTAAAATGTGAGCTCCTTGAGGACGGGGGTGCGGGGGAGGACATGTGTTTGTCTTGTCTATTAATGGATGTATCTGTACATGGATGGATACAAGGAAGATATATTTAGCACCTGAAATGATGTGCATTACCTTTCAAAGATGTATGTTGAGCTCCTCCCAGTGTGAGGCAGCTGGCGTTCACTTAGGGTTCATCAACTAGACAGAAGTACAGCTGATGTCTCTGTTAGGGGACGTGCATGGAGACAAAATGGTGAGTGACCTAGTGGAGAGATGGTTCCATCCACAGCACAATCTGTACAGTCCACATGAAGTTTAAGTCATTGATTACTCCAGTAGAAGTTCTATCAAGATAATGTTAAATCTTAAAAGCACAGGACATTTACCAGTGTGTCTGGAGAATCCTGAGCTCTACATCATGATCTATGGGAATCAAAAGTTGGTCTCAGAGTAGTAGTGGTTGTGCCATCCAGTCGGAACTGACTCATAGCTGACCCTCGAACTGGTTTTCAAAGGATATAAATACAGGAGAGGAGAATACTTGTCTTTCTCCCAGGGAGCAGCCAGGGGATTTGAACCATGCACCTTTGGGTTGGCAGCATACCTCCTTACCCACTAGGTCACCAGCATTCCCTCCGTATCAGAAGCACAAAGAAATGAGCCACCAAGCATTGATATATTTTTCAGACAACATACTTTATGTTTACTAAACATGAGACAAAGCACGGTGATGAAGCTGAGTGAATTAGTGAATAAACCTCATGGGGCCACTCACTTTGGGGTAGTATAATTTTATCCATTATGAATTATGGAATATGTTTAGTATCAATAAGGGAGGTAATATTTTTACTGTTTTTTTACAATTTTTAGGGCAAATCTGAGAAGTGGACAAACCAAAGGATCCTATTTCAAGATCTGCTCTTTGTTTCCTCAGAGCACTGATAACATGGTGCATTTGAGGGCTCTGCGATGCTCCCAGTAGTAAAGCTTAAGGAGTAAGGAGAATCTCAAGAAAATAAAAACCAAAAACCAAAAAAAAAGCCCAACACCTACGCATAAGCCTGAGAGTAAGACTTACAACATCCATTTATACTTCAAATCTTAATTTCTTTTCAGATTTGCTGATTACATAAATCTCAGATCAACATCTAGCTGTCTGGGGTCAAGGTAAGGAGCTCTGAAATACAGTCGATTCACTGGAAACACTTTAAGAAAGATAATAAATACTCTCACAATTGTTTGATATGCATTGATGATTTAAAATTCAGTGTTTATCTACGCAATACTTCACATAGTAAAAATAAAAAAATAATAAGATAAAATAGAAAGAGTAGAAAACACTTTTTTGTTTCTCGAAAAAAGGTGAAAACCAGAATGTCACAAGCCTAAGAGACTAGGAAGTAAGATTCAGTTGGAGTTACTAAATTCAAATGCCAAGAACAACAAAAATAATTTTTTAAATGACAAGAGTAATATACAGGCCAATACTCAGATGTGATGTGTGATTGCTGGGTCGATTTTCAATTACATTTCACTGATGTATTCATTTGTTTCTTAATGTGCTCATCTTGCCCATTAAGAATAATTAGCAGCTTTGCTTAGAGATTTTCTGTTTTCTGGCAGTGTTTTTCCTCTTTCCTTTCTCTCTCTCTCTCTCTTTTTTTTTTTGTTGGTTGACATCCACTTTTACTTTTTAGAAAGTAATTTTTGGATAATATCCTACAATTGGTGTATAATTTAGGTCTCCTATAATTTTAAGGGAAAGCTGTAAACAGTAATTTTTAAATGAGTTTGTTTCTATCTATATGCATCAATAATGTATGAATCAGGGAATTTATTATTCTTACAGAAAGTGGGCATACACATAGGGGGAAAAAGATCTCCATTCATATTAACCTTACTCACTAAAACAGATTATGACAAATGCAAATTATAAGCTCTGTTAGCAAGTCAAGAGTAACAGAGATGAGGGAAGCAGAAAAAAAAAAACCAAACCCAAAAACCACTGTCAATGTTTAAGGCTTTATGTATGTTTTTTTCTCTTAATTAAAAAAAAATCAGATGTAGTTATGACAGAAAAAAAGGCACACAAACATAAAGCAATTGTGTGATTAAAAACTAACTCCATCATGAAAGTCCTAAGAGGTGAAATAAAAAGCACTAGCAGTTTGGTCTGCATCCTGAAAGGACCTGCTTTATCTACATTGTAAAGTTCTTCCCCTCCTGCCCTTTGGCACCCTGCTATATCAAAACCATTGTAAAACCAGCACAATAAAGCACTCTCGGGGCTGAGCTTCTGAGGACCAAATGTTAAAAATCCATTTTCTTGGGAGGGGGCTGTACCAATCATTTCTTTGAAAGGCCGGCAAGAGTGAATACAGAATCTGAGATTTCCTCTGATTTCAAGGGCTGGTACCGCTTCTTTGCTGTTTAAAGCAAAGGTGTATTAATTAATGACATTAGCATCTCTCCCCCTTTTTTGGAAGCTCTCTAGTTTAGTGGAGTAATCATTTTAGTACAATGAAATGTACAATCTACCTACAGATGCTTTCCACAGTTTGATCAAAGTTCTAATGGGTTTCTAATGTTATTAAATAAAACACCTGCTGACTTGAGGAAAACCTTAGGCTACTGGGTCCAATCTGAAAGTTTTGGTGACTGAAATGGCTGTCTCTCGTCCAATAACCCTGCCTTTTTTCCCTCCCCTAGATATCAGTTTGAGCTGTGCTGGCATACCTGACTTCCTCTTGCTGTTTTTTCTTGACATGTGGAGGAGGAGACAGTGAAATGATACAGTGCAAGAATAACTCAGAACAAAGCAGAGTGAATGAAACAACATCAGCTCATCTTTAGGAATATTTTGAAAAACTTGCGACAGTCTCCAGATCATGATTAAAATCCTGCATTTTAAAAAAGGAAGCACCTTTTGTGATCCTTTCCCTTGTGTGAAAGGCCAAGCTTGTGATTGGCTGTTTTTCCTTCCTGATTTTTTTTTTTCCTTTCTAAAGTCTGTCAGGCAATTATCTGGGTGGGGCTCTGCGAAGCGTGCAAGTGCTGCACAATATTAGCTGCTGTGCTTCTTGTACCTCCTTTCTCCCGGTAGAGCAGGCTGAAGGATCTGCTACAAATTTTATTTTCAAATTATAATATAGAAAAGTGAGAAAAAGAAAATCCAAAGTAGATTTTATGCAAGATGCCACACAAATCAAAACTGTTTTGGCATTTTAGGGGATTAAAATTCAACTAAGTTGACCAGTTAGGTCATAATGTAAATATAAGGCACACACACAAAAATCCAATGCAAATATCTACTACTTCCCTTTCAATTTCTAATGGCTATTAACTATCCCCCTAAACAAATGAACTTGGTTGCTAAAGGAGCCATAAATTATGTTTGCTTTCTCATTTAAAATACAGTTCAATTTTTATGAATTCTGTGTACATATTAGTAAAGCATAATCTAATATATGGAGTTCAAGCTATAACTGTAAAGCAGGGGGAGGAGTAGCTTCATAATTCAAAATTAAAATAATGAAAAACTGGTAACTGTTTTCAGGGGATGTAGGTAACCCCTCGGCAATTAAAGTCAGTACAAAAATGCATAGTAGATATCATGCCCATAACAGATTATGTGGCAAACAAGCCTGGAAGTTAATTATTGCAAGCATTATCCAATACAATAAATCTCAGCAATTTATTTTATAGTAGCAAGTTACATTGAAAATAAGTGAAAAGAAATGCTTGGAAAATATTACAGAAATATTTCTCATATTATACTTCTTATATTTCTCAGGGCCTATAAAACATAGGCCCCTTAAATGAGAATTGATTATTTTTTTAAACTACACATATATTGTTTCATGCAACAAATTATATATTTCTAGTATGTTAATGTGTATATTAATATATCATCATTCTACTTCTTCTTAATTACTTATGATGAGGAGAAACTCTTTTTTAATACCCTATGTTATCTTTATATCAATTGTTACACAGCCAGGAAAAGGCATGAACACAACAAACCCGTTTTCTATCTGAATAAGGATACTTCTGATGGCCTTTTCATTCCCATCAGTTAACAGAACTTCTTTGACATCTGCAGAAATAGCAACCTGAAAAAAAAAAAAGGAGCACAGCAAACAATGAGCAAATATGCTTGTCTGTGTGGAAGTGAAGACAGGAGTGACAAGCCTTCAGTATCATGCTTCCTCACCTATTTCTCTGTAACAATCTTCAATCTTTTTTCATTTTATGTCTGCATTATTTTAATCATTCAATCAAATCAGTCAATACTTTTATCATTCCATTTGCGGGAGCCTCTATCTTGCTATCATTCTGTTCGGTAATTGCATTGTGACAGCGGATGATGGTATTCTGAGAGGCTTTCATTTGTGGGCTTCTGTTTATCTAGTAGAGCCATCATACAAGGCTGTCACTCTGCCTTTCAGCTTGCTTCTGTCTGACTGCCTGATGCCCTTCATATAACTTTGCATTGCAGGCAGATGGCTTTGTGAGGGTAATTTTTTTGTGAGCTTTGACATGCTCGCACATTGGGCTGTAACCTCGACACATTGTATAAGAGCGACAGGTTTGTCAAATGCCAATCAGTGTAACAATATGCTTTTATTTGTAGAGACATAAAAACTTGTCTAATGCACTATGCTGCTACATAATATCTCCTGAATACATGACTCAGAACCCAGAGAATGGGGAACGACGTTCCTGAATGGCCAATCTAATTCAAAAGAATCTAATTACTGAGCGCTCTGGATCATGTTTGTTGGTGTAATAATGCAGGCAAAACATTAGCAGCTATATCATGGTGCTCCAACTGTGATTTGCTGGGCTATTCCTGTATCTTAGCAAATGGGACTATAATCTGAAAAAAAAAAAAAGGGGGGGGGGAAAGCTTTTGCAATGGCAAAGAAAGACCGTTCAGGGCCTGGAATGTCACAACAAGCGATATTGACTACACTGAGGTAAAATGTTTCTGCTCATCGAGGCAACCATAAAATCAATATGATCCGAAAGTAAGTCAATCTAGAAGGTCTCTCAAGACCCAGCGGCTTGACCGCAGCTGATGCTGTTGACGGTTCTCTGACCCAGCAGTTGGAGGCCCTGGAACATTTTCCTTTTGTTCCTCCCTCTGAATGGGATTGGAATTGAGAAAAGACCTACCATGAGCCCAGCCAAGCATGTCATGCCACCCCCTAGCTCACACACAGCAAGGTCTCTGAAAGAGAGAAAAGAAATGATAGAACCCATACAAATTAGATGAAAATGGTCAGAGAGACATATATGTTACAAGAACAAATTGCCATCTGCAGTAAGAACGCTACCAGGAAGTTGTAGAGACATGGCTAAGCTACCTCATGTCGTTTTGCGTTTTAAAAATAATTATGAAATAGAAAAGTCACAAAGCAGGCAAATCAGTGGGGGTCCCCTCATTAGTGTTCACTGCAACATTACCACCGCTGAGCTGAAAAATCTGAGAAGGTTCCTTTTTTCCCTCTTGTCAATGGCGCTGTCTTTTAGAACTAAACTAGCTAGAGTAGCGAAAGATAATTGTTAGGAAAGGATAACACTGTTAATCCACATTCATTCCTTCAAAAACAGTTAGACAAGTAAACGAAGAATATATGTGAGTGTGTATATACCTATTTTATAATCACATACAACACACACAAATAAATGCAATCCTGATTTCCCCCCTTTTAAAATTCTAAAACAAACTTATACATTTTTGAAAGCTGACCCCCCCCCCAGAAAGAACAATTAATAACAAAGAGCATTTAGCAATTAACACTTAAATCACAGTTGACCCCCAAGCAACACAGTGAATAAACAATGCAGGAGCATAATATGCTTAAAGCCAGCAAACCCAGGCGGAAGTGATGACTGGGCTCTGACTTCACCCCTCAGGGTGGGAGTGAAGCAGCCCTGAGGTGAAGCTGCACTCTGTGCTTACCTTCCCCTTTGTGCCTAAATCCCAGCCCTCAACGTGGGGCAGTCTCACCCTGGCCCACCGCTTGCCGCCTGGAGCTCCAGTCAAGCCTGAGCACAGCGCGATGAGCAAATGCCAGGCTTCCAGGGCAGCTCTGCAGCCCAAATTCAAAACCGCTCGGTGCTTATTTTCTATGCTTAGACTC
Source organism: Elephantulus edwardii (assembly GCF_000299155.1). Lineage (NCBI taxonomy): Eukaryota > Metazoa > Chordata > Mammalia > Macroscelidea > Macroscelididae > Elephantulus > Elephantulus edwardii. The sequence goes on from NW_006399769.1 coordinate 6,045,603, forward strand.
TGAAGATGGTTTCTTATTCCCAGTTTGGGAAGTTTATTCTCTCAGAAGGAGGGGAAAAAAGCAGGACTGGGAAGGGAAGGGGGGAGGGGAAGGGAAGAGAATAAGCCAAGCAAAGACATTCATATTTTGAAACACACATAATGAGTATTTAGTTATTCAAAGCAATTATAGACTAGTTGATAAATATGGACCCATAGAGCTTAAAAAAATACATATTATTGACCCAACTTGTAAACAAGCATTGTTAAAACACACACCGTGATCCCTAATGGCTTATCTGGAATCATAATGGGCTGTTCAGAAAGTATACAATGGATGACTTTTATAATAATAATTAAAATGAAAAAACCATATTTTCTGAGTCTAACAAACATCTTTAGAATTTTCAGATAAAATAATGGGGTTTTTTCCCTGAATCCTATCCATGGGTTTGGTCTACAGTACATGCTAATAGGTGAAAATGTTTATTGCCATAGCATGAATCTGCTAACTGTATTTACATTTTAGAAATGAGTAGGCATCAAACTATACCTTTGAAACTAAGAGTGGCATTGAATAATAACTGTGAATATTTATTTGTAAAGAAAATTCTTAGTGACTTTCCTGGAAGTTTAAAGAACATCTTTATTGAGTTTTGTTTTGTTTTTTCCCCCTTCTTTTGACCTTCACAATCAGTAAGGATTGATTGGAGCTTCAGTTTTGTTGCCCCAAATCAAAGAGAAATAAAATGCCTTGAGTGAAAATCAAAAGCTTTTGAGATATGGCAAAAAGCTTGCTGTGCAATATTAGTACCCAAAGGCAATTCAAATTTCTTCTTCAGAAGCAACATGTTTTCACCCTAAATTTCTTCCTTTATTTCAGCCCTACATTTTCTTTATTTTTAAAAACATGTTCATTTTAAGAATGTAGTCGTTAGACTTTTTAGACATAACATTCATAAAGGGCTGAAACAATCATTTCAGAATCAGTTCTGTACCTGAATAGATCCTTGTGCTTGAGGGCGTAGTGTGCTAACACCTCTTCTGATGGCCAGACGCCTAGAAGACACAAGTAGACAGACTTTCTGGTTATGGACATCCTTCTTATAAGAAATGGCTCAAAAAATTAATGTCCAGACCCACATATTTCAACTCGAGTCAAAATTAACACTACTTATTATATTTCATATCAATTGGTTTCTCTTTCTGCTGTTTTATAATGGTGAGTTTTAGACTCTATCCCTCTGGGAAAATAGAAAATGACTCTAAATATATGTTATTAAATTTCAATCACAACAAAAAAAAAATCAAAATTATAAATTGTTGCTGTGTATCATCGAATTGGAACCACCTTTGGAATTGAAAACAAATTGGAATAGCTGACCCTTCAGCAGCTTTTCAGAGTTTATAAATCACCCAGTAGGGAATTGCCCATCTTTCCTCCAGAAGAGCAGCTGGTGGGTTTGAACCATGTACCTTTGGGATGACAGTGCAGCTTTTTACCACTAAGCTACAAAATTTAAGTTTTGGTAGTACTTGCAAGATATCGTAATCTTGTAAATATGAACTTTTTATTTAATCAATCAATAAGCACTGCTTGAAGACCTGCTACATGTTCATGCTACACACATGCACGCGTGCACCCCCCCCTCCGTGCGCACACGCACACACACACTCCAAATACAAACTCCGCTGTCTTCTAGGTGACTTCAGCTCATAACCACCCTCCATGGGGTTTCTCTGTGTGTGACTACCAACAGACACTGCCCCTTCCCCCAAGGAAGAGCTGGTAGATTCAAATTGCTGTTTTGTTATCAGCACTATGTACATATGACATCACCAGGGCTCCTTTTATTCTGTCCATTAGTCAAAAATAAGTGGGGAAAACACCTCTTGTAGGAGGAGCGAACAGAACCAATGGTTTTAGTTGTTTGAATCCATATTTTTAAAAAAATCTCTATATTTTTATATTTATTTATATTTTATCTAATGGTGCTTTAAATATGCACAATTATTTCCTTCATTAAAAAAGCAACCACCAACCCCTGCCCCAACCACCAAATGGAAAAGAAGGAAAAAAATCAAACAAACTAAACCAAACCACTGGAGCAGACAATTAAGAAATTTTAATTTTGAATCTACCAGATGCTCCTCTTGCGAAGGAGGGGCCATCTATGCCTGTGCCAGTTGGGTCCAATTCGACCGTACAAAACAACAACAAGGGAAAAAAAGAGAAAGAGAAAGAGAGAGAGAGAAAGAGAGAGAGATTGATTTTAATTTCATCAATTTTGGCAAATCTTAAAATGCCACAGTAATCCTGCCCACTAAATTCCATGGAAATTTATTAAAATTGTCATCTGTAAATCAAGATTTAATTTGCACTGCATGAATGGAAGTTTTCATGGATAGAAATTGCTTAAGGAGAAGACAAACCAATTTTGAAACTAGTTTCTATCTACCCTAGATGAATCCTTTTTATCGTTTTTTCTTTACAATATTTTTTTTCTGAAGTTTGCACAACAAACATGTATTAGTTTGATAATCAGAACCAACTACACCAAAGAAAACAAAAAAACTGTTGTTATGTACTATCAAATCGACTATGACTCAGCAACCTTATGAACGGTGGGTGGGTCTGCACCCTTCCCTAATCTGTCCCATCCCCATCATCTCATTGTTGAGTCTTTCTCTTTTTTGCTGTCCCTCCACCTATCCAAGATGACATCTTTTTCTAAAGACTAGCCTCTACTAATAACATGCACAAGGTATGGTTGTACTTTCTCCAAGACATATTTTTTTGTTTGTTACCCATAATCCTATTCATTACTCTTCACCAGCACAACTCAAAGGCATCAATTCTTCTTCTGTCATCCTTAGTTGTTTAATTTTCAGATGCATAGCAAGTAACCAAAAAGACTATGGCTGGAATTACGTGCAACTTCATCTTGAAACCAACATCACTGCTCTTTAGTACTTTGGAGAGGTCATTGACAACAGATTTTTGCAAAGCAATAAGGCCTTTTAATTTCTTGATTTCTGTTACCAAGGGTGTTGTTTGTGGATCCAAGTAAGATGCAATTGCTGACAACTTCAATCTTTCCTCCATGTATCATAGTGTTGTTTATCAACCTAGTAATGAAGATTTTGTCATTTTGTGGTTGAAATATAATCCATATTGAAGGCTGTAGTCATTAATATTCTGGAGCAAGAATTTTAAGTCTTCCTCACTTTAGTAAGCAAAGTTGTATCATCTACATAAGTCAGGTTATTAATGAGTCTTCCTACAATCTTGGTGCCACATTCTTCTTCATAGACTTCAGCTTCTCAGATGATTTGCTCAGCATACAGATTGAATAGGTAAGGAGAAAGGCTATATAGCCTTGACACATACCTTTCATAATTTTTAGTGATGTACTGTTTAAACTAAAAACAAACAAAACAAAACAAAAACCAAAAAAACAACAAAACAACCAACTAAAAAACCTATTGACAATTCTGTCTCACAGTGACCTTATTTATATAAAGCATTTTCAAGGCTTCAAATTTGCACGGAACAAATGGCCACATCTTTTCTTCATAAAGATACTGATGGGTTACAACTATTGACCTTTTAGTTAGCAACCAAGTAAAGAGACCATGAGGGCTCTGAATAAACTATAGATTTAGAAAAACAATGCTTTCCTGAAGTGGTCAGAGCCAAAGATCAGGTGGTACCAGGTAGCCTCCACTTCTGAGGATGAGACCATCATGCCATCCTGGGAAAGACCCACAAATGTGCTCTGCTTTAGTAATAAGGACTCTACTGACACATCTCGGGATAAAGTTGAAACACTGGAAAGGTTTATTTTCTCCCCCCTCCCCAGTGCATTTCCACTTCAAGGAGCAGAAAATATAAACATTTCAGGGAAAAGAATGTCAAAGAAGTGGTATATAAAAACTCTAAGAGCTTCAATATTAGATGACTAAGCAAAGAGATTATTCTACAGAGTGTTCTCTGTGGAAAAAGTCTCTCAGCAGTTGGACCAGCTTTTGTGGGATTTCTGGTGAAAATAACAGTTTGGGGGTGGGAGGACAGGGGAAGCAAGGAAGAAGGATTTGGAATTCACTTTTTAAATTTTTAAAATAGTTTTATATTACATGTTGTTGTTAGGTGCTGTTGAGTCAGTACAATAGCGACACTATGAACAAAGGATCTAACCTTGTCCTATCCTGTGCCGTCCTCACACTTCCTGACATACAAGAGCCCATCATCGCAGCAGTCACCATGTCAATCCACCTGGTTGAAGGTCTTCCTCTCCTTTGTTGACCTTCCACCTTTCCCAGCATCATGTCCTTCCCCAAGGAATAGTCCCTCCTAGCAACATACCCAAAGTATGTGAGGCAAAGCCTCGGCACCCAGTATTCTTTCTTCTCCATCACCACAGATCAAAGGCATCAGTTTTTAGAAAATATTTTAAATTTTACACTGCATATGGTTTGCATAAAAAATTCATACACAGTGTGTTTCATTCACATACATTATGTTTCACACATTCTTTCATTTACATTGTGTTTCATACAATCCTTGCATTTCTATAAAACCAGCCATAAAGTTATGCCTACTATCACCCCATCTTTTCAGGTTCCCACTGAATCTTTCCTAATTCCTTTACCCCCTCCCTCTGCCCACCAAACTCTACAACTCTGTGATGTCCCCCTCTTGCCCCTGACTCCCTGCCCCCTTCTCTTCCTCTTTTGGACATTTATACACATCTTACTAGCTACCCTTCTAGATTTACAATAATGATCTTATGCAATATGCATCATTATGTGACTGAGTTAGTTCACTCAGCATAATGGTCTCTAGCCTCTCCAATATTTTTTTAAAATTGTTGCTCCTAGGTGCTGCTTAGTATTTCATTATGTGAATGTACCACAATTTCTCAACTGAAATTATATTTATAAGGAAAGTCAACCAGATATTGTTTTACAATTCTGTTATTTATATGGCCTTAGACAGGTTATTTAATCTCTCTGAACCTCTGGTTCTTCATCTGTAAAATGTAATAGTATTTTTATGACTCCCTAAAGTTATTGTATTAAATTAAAACAACACATACAGGTGAGCTCTGGTGGTTTAGTGGCAAGAAGCTGCACTGCAATCCCAGAGGTGTGAGGTTCTAATCCACCAGATGTTCTGCTGGAGAAGGAGGGACAATCTCCTCCTGTACCAGTCAGATCTTATTTGATGGTACACACACACACACAAATAATAAAATTTTTAAAAAAACAAAACAATACATCCAGTGTGTTTAGAACAGTTTCTAATTCACAATAAACTCAAATAAAAAGTTTCTAACTGCTACTGTGGATGTTGGAAATTGCTGTTATTATTATTCTCCCCCAAAATGAGGTGGGAAAGGAGAAGTGAGATTATGTAAACCCAAAGTAATTATCCCACAATCAGAACACAGAACCACTTTGACCTGTACATGAGCTTTGGTGTGCCCTCAAAGTCCTAACAGTTGGCATATCTCCATGTAAAAAGCACTCTAAACTTAAGGTACACAATACAGTTCTGTGACAGTAGTTGAACAGTGTTCACACCTGGTGGATATAATAACCATAATGATGAATTTCTTTATGCTTTCAGTAGATGGTTCTGAAGTTTTAAAAAGTAATGATGGGGAAGGGTATATAACTTAAAATTCAAGTCTTTAGCACAAAAATGTGATTTGTAAAATGCATAATCTTTTAAGAAGATTTTATAATTTTCTCAAAAAAATTACACAGGTTGGCTTTTTGAAACAAATTAAGAACAAAAAAAAAAGAATGAAGTAAAAAAAAAGTCAAGAAGGAGCGAAGAAATTCTAAGGTATAATTGCTGTTCAAAATCTTTCTAGGCATAAAAGTATTTTACACAGATGGGAATCTTACCATCTAAGTATTCAAGAATCTGATTTTGTCCCATTCAACATGTGGTGAAAAACTTTAGATAATAAAAAGATGCTGAATAGTTAATACATGTCTACATATTCTAGGTTTGGATCATAATTTACTTAACCAATTTCCCTTCCATAGATTAATTTCCACGTTTTTTATAAGATGACAGAGAGTGGTGCAATGAAGGCACATCTTTTCTCATATGTGTTATTTTCTCAAGTAAAAAACATAGACATGGAATATCTAATCAAAAGGTAAGCATTTCAAAGTTTATTTATACTATAAAGCAATCTTCCATAAAAGTACTAAGAATCTCTTTCTCTCTAAGATAAAAGCTTTGTTAATCTACCACATTTTAAAAAGTTATCTCAATACAAATCAAGCCTATAATGAGGTATCATTGCCTACACATTATTGTTGCATCAGTTCTGATTCATAATAACTGTATATACGAAAAGAATGAAACCTTGTTCAACCTGCATCTCAACACAATCATTGCTTTATTAAGAGCCCATTGTTACACTGTGTTAATCCACCTTCTTGAGGGTCTTCCTCTTTTTCATTCACTGTGTTTTGCCAAGCATGATGTCCTTCTCCAACTACTGGTCCCTCCTGGTAACATATTTAAAACAGCAGGCTGAAATTGCACTTTCCTCACTTCTAAGGAATATCCTGGCTGTATTTCTAAGACAGATTTGCTTTTCCTTGTTGCAGTCCATGGAATATTCCATATTCTTCACAAGCATCATAAGTAAAATGTATCAGTTCTTCTTTCAGTCTTCCTATGTCCAGCTTTAACATGCATAGGAGAGAATTAAAAATACTGTGGGTTTGTGGTTTTCAAATACCACTTGAACACATCATGGACTGCTAGGAGAACAAACAGGTTCCTCCTAGAGAGGGTGTGACCAGGCTGCTCCTTGGAGGCAAGGATTCTGATGTTTCGTCTGACATACTTTGGACATGTTGCAAGGAGGGATCTGTCCTTGGAGAGGGATGTCACGCTTGGGAGGATGGAGAGACAGCGCAGGAGAAGAAGACCCTCAATGAGGTGGATTGACTCAGTGACTGGGATAATGGGGTAGGTGTGTCAGAGATAGTAAGATTGGCACAGGATAGAGCAGGGTTTATGGCTGTTGTACATAGACAGGGTCGCTATGAGTTGCAGGTGACTCAACGGCACATAACAACAACAACATCAAACAACAACTGTCATCAAAGTGATATCTTTGCTTTCTAACATTTGTAAGATGTCTTTTGCAGCACATTTGCCTAGTGAATTACATAATTTAATTTCTTGATGGCTGCTTCCTTGGGCATCGATTGTGAGTCTAAGTAAAATTAAGTCCTTGGCAATTGCATTTACCATTGGTCCAGTTGTGAGGTGTTCTGTTTGCCTGTTTTAAGGTGTAATCCATACCTACTAGGACAGCCATAATGACAAAGGTCAGACAATGTCTGTAGGAAGATGGAGAAATTAGAATCTTCATGCATCTCTGGTAGAAAAGTAAAATGGTAAACCACTTGTAAAACAGTCTGCAAGTTCTTAAAAAGCCCAACAATTCCAGTCTTCGATAAATATCTAAGTGATATTACAACATACATTCATGTTAAAACATGCATTCCAATGTCCACAGCAGTATTACTCGTAGAGTAGTTGAACAAACTGATAAGTGGATAAGTCAAGTGCATCAGACTAATTTTTTAAAAAGGAAATTAAGCACTAATACACGTCCAACACCGATGAAATAGAAAATTATGCCAAATGAAAGCAGCCAGTCATGTTACATGATTGCATTTATGTGAAATATCCGTAATAGACAAATTCACAGAAGTCAGGAAGTATATTCGTGTTTGTCTAGAGTTAGGATTGTGGGGAGGCATGACAAGTGATTGTTAATGAATATGGGGTTTCTACTTGATGTCATGAAGATGCTCCCAAATTGACCATAGTGATGGTTGCAAAATTACACTTTCAATGGGTGGGTTGTATGGTTTGAAAGTTATGTGTCAAGAAAGCTGTTAGGTTTTTACAATTGTGCTATTGGAAATAGAATATTTTAAAAAATATTTTTTCACAGAAGTTACGCGTGCACTTAAAGAGTCAGTGAGCTCAATGGTGATGGGACACATAGTAGAATACTGAGTCAGCTCCTCACCTCTCTCTTTCCTTACAAATTGAATTTCCAACTCTTTCTGCTGAATCTTCTTCTAGTAATTACTTCTATATTGTCTCATGGCATGTTTGTCTTGCTACTTCTTGATTTTTGTATTTTAGGTAAAAACTATTCATTCTCAACTGCCACCCCACCCACCTCTCTGCTTTATTCATTTTGTACTTTATTTTTCTATTCTTTCTCCACATCCCACGCAGCACACTGCTCATCTACTCCCCTTCTTCTTCCTAATGCAGGCATATTGGAATTTTGGCAAGATCAATACTCACCCTTGATGCTATTATGATCATGAACTAAAACTGAATCATGCAAGTAAACAATGATTGGGGTTTTTTTTGTTGGTTTTTTTTTTGAGGGGTCTCATAGAAATTTGAGTTTTCCCTGTAGTTAGTTTATGCTTGTCTCTTTCCTATGTCTATCTCACTTTTACTTAGTCTCAATGTGCTATGCTTTGCAATTCTCCTTGCAGTACATTGATCCACATGGAGTATTCTATCAGGCTCATAAGGAAATCTCTCTTGGTACCTTCTGACCTGGCTTAGGCTGGACAGAATGCCTGCTGTGCCTGGTGCACCTCTGATATTCTGCAGTCAATCTGCATCCCTTCCCAGGCTTCCCTTTGCTCTCTGCTCACTATTGACCGTCTTGTGTCCTATTTCCTGCGTCTTCCTCTTTCTTGGTTTATACCCTTGTCTTGGTGCAGTACATCCTACAGTAGTTTCAGGAGAAAAAGTGTGGGGGAGATAAATATTTGAGACCTTGCACAACTCTGAGCCATTTTATAAGGAAACTTCATGTTCTTAAGTTCCTGGGAAATCTCTTCAATAATTTCATTGTTTATTTCTCTCCTATTTTTCTCTCTTCTTTCTCTAAACTCTTATTATTTTAAGCTCCTGAAGCTGGAATTGAAGCTCCTGAGCTCATTCTTTAGTTTTATTTTTCTCTTCTATTTGTTTTCTTTTTATCGATTTTCTGGGAGATTTCCTCAATTTACTTTACTTTCCAATACTTCCTCCCCTCTATTTACACTAGTTTTATTGGTGGTGGTTCTCTGAATATTTCTAGAACATTCTATTCTTGTTTCATGAAAGTAATGTTATAAAAATTCTTTTCGAGGATATTATGTGAAGTTTGATAACATGTTGTTTTCTCCGAAGTTTTAGTTTTAGTTTTTCTACTGTCACATTAAAAAAATGTTTCTTAATTGTTTGCTTAAATATAAGTATGTTATTGTTACCTGTTGTAAAGTTGAAACCTACTCACAGCTAATGCAGTTCAAATCCATCAATTGTTCCATGGGGAAAAGATGGGCAATCTCCTCCCCTGTGATTTACAGCCTCTGAAAATCCACTGGAGTGTTTGCAGTGTCTCATTTTCCTTAATCTCAACTCACATTTCTGCTTTGTCAATGATGTTCAAACCCAAGGTGGAAATCCACAAGAGACCTGTGCTCCACAAATTTTTATTTAGCTTGTACTATGTTTCATTTAGGTCCCGAGGGTCAGCAGTGAATGAGAAAGCATGGTTACTGGTGATTTCATCTGAGAAGGAGAATTTAATAAGAAACCAGCATAAATAATGTAACTAATTATAATTTTTATAATTGATAGGCAGGAAAGAGAAGATGACTATGAGGGGATATCATAGCGGAGGTCTCTAGCTCCATTGTATAACAATATTTAAGCTGAGACTCAGAAGATGAAGCACCAAGTGAAGGAGAAACACACAGTCAGGAGTAGAAAAGAGTGGTCCACAGAAGGGAGATAAGGCTTTGAAAAGAAGAGCAGCTTGATATTTTAAGCCAGTGGAGGGGTAGACAAATAGGAGAGGAGCACAAGATGATAATGGAGAGGAGGCTGGAGACCAAATCCTTCAGGCTCTATAACCATGCATTAACTTTAATTTGTACTTTAAAATAACCAAGTATTAGTTACTATTGAGCCAATTCCAACTCCTGGATTACTCTTGTGCTTCATACTGAAACTGCTCCATAGAGTTCTCACCACCTGCTGTGCCTGTTGGGAAGACCACCACATCCTTCTTCCAGGTCACCTTGGGGTAGGCTTTAATGGCCAACCTTTGGTCAGCAGCTGAAGGCTTGCTTAACCATCGTGCTGCCAGAGCTGCAACATACTTTTAAAAATAAATATCTGAAGCAGTTTAGTGGCATTGTCAGATTTACATTTAGAAGATAATATTGTCTACTCAAAAGTGCATAGACTGAAAAGAAGCAAGAGGTGTCATGGGGTTTTAGGTAAGAGGCCACTAAGATTAGCTTGGTGAGAGCTGATGGTGACGGGTGATGGTTAATGGTGTTGAAGTATTTATTAAGAAGTATACTATATATTATATGTATATTAAGAAAGGTATATATTAAAAATGTATACTGGCAAGGCTTACTAGTTAATTAGATGAAGGGATAGTAGGGGAGAGGGAAGTGTTGAGTATGACTTAGATTTATGGCATGAATAAGTGGGCGGCAGGTGCATATACTTTCCTCCAATTTTACATGAAATAAAAAGACTGAATTTATGGTGCAAAAAAACCGTAGCTAGGATCATGGGGTCTTTTTCTGCCTCTGTCAGTAACAACCTATGTGAACTTGAGAAGAGATTTAGCTTTTCTGAGCTTCTGTATCCTCATCTGCAAAGTGACAGGCATGAGGTGGATTATGTCCAGAGGACTTCAAGTTATTAAAAACTACAAGAACAACAAAAATAGACCTCTGGCTCTGGACTCAGAGTTTGGCCTAGGTACTAACTGTCATGACTATGTCACTGGAAAAGAGACTTAAAGTTACAAAGCTTCATTCTTTCAAAATAAAATTGTTACCAGTCAAGCCTATTCCAGAAGCTGGTGATACAATAACAACTAAATCATCATCATCAACAACAACAACAAAACCCCCCAAAGTCCTTTCCCTATTATTTTAATAGGGGTAACAAACAATAAATGATTTCTGCTGGTGACAGGGTTATGATGAAAATAAAACATGGTGATGAAATAGGAAGAAGTTTTTGCTAATGCCTTGGGTTTCTCATTTGTTCAGTAATAAAATTACCTATTCATGGGGTCTGTTGGCCTAGTGGTAAGAAGCTGTGCTGCAATGTCAAAGGCACGCAGTTTGAGGCCACCAGCTGCTTCAAGGGAGAAGGATGGGCAATCTGATTTATTGCCTCTGAAAACCTGCTGGAGGATCAGCTCTGGGTCGGTTCCGACTCGACGGTACACAACACCACCACCATTCATTGCTGGCTGAGCACCCAGTAAACTGTCATAATGTTAATTACTGTTGCTGACACTGCTGTTAGCATTAGGATATGTTTCTATCTAGAGTGTTTTATCAATTTTAACTGCATTTCATAAAATGCTCTCAGGGAGATTAGTATTTCTGGATAATTACCCATAAAATGAAACAAAACTGAAGTTTGATTAAACTTATCAAAAATATAGGAACTTTGAAAATTGACTGTTAGCAAAAATTCCATATTATTGTTGTTGTTAGGTGCTGTCAAGTCGACAACCATTCACAGCAACTGTAGGAAAAATAGCTCTGAATCTTGCCCTATCCTGCATTAGCTTCATGACCTTTAATGCACTAAAGCCCACTCTTGCTGTCACTGTGTCATTCCATTTTGCTGAGGGTCTTCCTTTCTTTCTCCGACCCTCTACCTTTCCTAGAAGGACATCTTTCCCAAAGGACTAGACCATCCTGACAATATGCACAAAAATATGTAAGATGACGTTTCACCATCTTTGCCTCGAAGAGCACCGTCACTGTATTCTTCTGTGTCAGACTCATTTGTTCCTTTGTCAGTCCATAGGATTCAATACTCTTCTCCAACACCACAATTCAAAGACATTATTCATTCTTTTGTCATCCTCACTCATTGCCCAACTTTCAGATTTATAGGAAGCAACTGAAATACCAGGGCTTGAATTAGGTACACCTTAGTCTTTAAACCGACATCATTGCTCGTCAGCCCTCCCTTTGGAGTGGTCCTTGACAGCAGACTTTCCCAGTGCAACACTTCATTTGATTTCTTGACTGCTATACCTTGGGTATTGATAGTGGATTCAATTTTAATCTTTTCTCCATCTATCATAATGCTGCCCAGTGATCCAGTGGTGAAAATTTTTGCTCTCTTGATGTTGAGATTTAAACCATACCAAAGTTTGTAGTCTTTGATCTTCTGCAGTAAGTGTTTCAAGTCCTCATTACTTTCAGCAAGCAAGGTTGTGTCATCTGCATAATGCAGGTTATCGATGAATCTTCCTCCAATCCTGATGTCATATTCTTCTTCATAGAGTCCAGCTTCATAGATGATTTACTCAGCATATGAGTTGGAGGAAGGATACAACCTTGATGCACATCTTTTCTGATTTTAAACTATTCAGTGTTTCCCTTTTCTGCATGGATGCACAATTAAGTGTTGGAGTCCTAGTATTTTCAATGTTATCCATAATTTATTATGATTCACATAGTAAAATGCCTTTTGTATAGTCAATAAAACACAAGTAAACATAATTCTGTTATTCTCTGCTTTCTGCCAAATTCCATCTGATATAAGCAATCATATCCTTCAGACCAAGGCCTCTTTTAAACCCAGCTTAAGTTTCTGGCAGTATCACCTGGTTTTTAGAAATCATCAGTTTTTACTTTCTGTGAATTGGTAGTAATAATATTGCTAGACAATATCCACATTCTGTTGGATCACCTTTTTGAGAATGGGAACAAATATGAATTTTTTCCACTCAGTTTGTTTGTTGAAACATGTCAATAGGTCTTCTATAAATATCTGGGGTCTTATATTTTGCCAGTGCCCTCAGGGAAGCATGAACTTCTTCCTTTATTATCTTTGGTTCTAGGTCATATGTTAATTCCTGAAATGACTCAGTGTCGACAAATTCTTTATTTTTTTTATTTTATTATTTTTGTGTGAGTGTACCGTCAAATGAGATCTGACTGGTACAGGAGGAGATTGTCCCTTCTTCCCCGGCAGAGCATCTGGTGGATTCGAACTGTGTGCCTCTGGGATTGTAGCTGCAGCTCCTTGCCATTAGGCCACCAGCGCTCCCACAACAAATTCTTTTTGCCACAGTGACTCCTTCTATCTTCTTCTGATGCGTCATTCAAGATTTTGCCCATGGAATGTTTCAGTATTGCAAACTGAGGCTTGAGTTTGCTCTTCAGTTCTTTCTTCAGCTTGAGAAATGCTGATCTTGTACTTCTCTTTTGGTTTTCCAACTCCAGCTCTTTGCACATTTGGTTGCAATATTTTGCTTTGTCTTCTTAAAATGCCCTTTGAAATCTTCTGTTCAGTTCTTCTACAACAGCACCTTCCCTTTGTTTTGGCCTTTCTATGTTCTTGTGAAAGTCTTGACGTATCTTCTGACATCCATTTTGGTCTTTGCTTTCTTCCCTATCTTTGCGATGACCTTTTGCTTTTTTTGTGGATGTCATTCACACAACTCACGTGGTCTTTGGACATTATTGTTCAGTGCATGAAAACCTATTCCTGCCATGGTTTGTAAATATAGGTAGGATAGACCTAAGGTTGTCTTTTAGTTCTTGTAGACTTATTTTTATTTTCTTCAGCTTTAATTCGCACTTTCACATGACTAATATGTCCAGCAGTCATCCCCTGGCCTTGTTTTGACTGCTGAAAATTAGCTTCTCCATTAACTCTTTACACAGAGGTAGTTAATTTGATCCCGGTATATTCCATCATGTGAAGTTCATGGGTATATTCACCATGTATGCTTATTTTTGGGGTTTTTTTTGTTGGTTTATTTCAAGCTTTACTTTTTATTGGTTTGTTTACACAGGTCTTATACATGTGTTTCATAGTATTTTCATTCACATTGTGCTTCATACAATCATTCTCATGCATTAAGTTTTATAAAGTTAATCACCATTGGACCTTTCCCATCATTACCCTGTCTTTACTTCCGGGTCCTTTCCATTTACTTACCCCCCTCCTACCACCCACCAAACTGCGGTTTCACCCCTAACACTCCTCAGCTCTCCCCCTGCTTGAGTTCCCATATTTGTTTTACTTTTGTAAAAGGTATTTGCAGTGAATAATTCATTCACTGTGCAAAATTTTATCATGTGACCTCTAGCCTCTTTTTTGTCACCATGCCAATATTTTCCAAACCCCAGTCCTTTTTGTTTCCAACTTTTACATTCCAGCCACTGTTATTATTCATGCATCTTGATTACATGTTTGTTCAATTTCAGACTAAAAATGTTGGAGGAAGTTCTCAATTGCTTCATGTTTGGTTTTAACAGATGGTGTACATTTGAATAGTTGTCCTAAGTGTCCTCCCTTGTATGGACAGTGTTGTACTTCAGGATAGATCTTGAAATGTTCTTTTTTGACAATAAACGTGACGCTATTCCTATGCAACTTGTCATTCCTGACAGAACATATGATTGTCTGATTCAAGTGGCTAATATCAGTACATCTCAGTTCACTGATGCCTACGATGTTGATATTTAATGTGTTCCATTTCATTTTTACGTTTTCCAACTTTCCTAGATTCATATTGTGTACATTCCACATTCCAATTAATAATAAGTGTTTGCAGCTGTTAATTCCCTCCTCCAACCCCCAAAGACTCTTTCAAGCAGAATTACTCTACTTCTAGTACTATATCTAACAATGTTTCTGGGTCATTCAGAGAATTTTTTAATTTCCGGTTTTTTTAAACATCCCCACCAAATGCTTAACCTAATTTGAAGTGATGGTTGGTGGTGACTGGCTGGTGCACAGTGGCAGAAGTAGTGAATAACACTTTCAGAATCACACTTTTTCTGTGATTCTGTGGAAGTGGTCAGGAGTGGCACCACCTAGTTCTTCTAATCTTACGGTCATGGAAGTAGAGACTGCTACTCCTTCAAGGCATAGCCATTGCTGTGAGCAGTGGGCATTGACTTCTTTGATCTAACCCATGCAGCCTCTGTGCTGCACACCTTCGTTCTTATATGAGATTAGCAGGAAAGGAAGATGAATCACTGCCAATAGATATAGTTCCTCAAACACTGCTGGCCTTTGAGTTACAGTATAGTTAATACTGCATGGGAATTTAAAGACAAGGATGACATATAGAAACTGAAAAATAAGACACCTTATACTTTAAGGAACCACCCATCATCTTATGTATTTAATCATCATGGTGCAGCACTGTTTTGACCTTCATATACAGCAAACTCTCCAAGCCAAGACACTGTGTCCTCCAATACTTCACTAAAGTTAAGAAAATAAGAATTACTTCATCATCAAGATTTTTACAAATTATAATAATGGGACATGACAGAGTTGTAATATTGGAGTTTGGAGTATAAAACACCCCATATATTGATCTTTTAGATCTGTTTTCATAATGATACATGGATAAAACCCGTTCTACCCTTGTCTCCTGTGCCAATTCATTTCCAGACTCTTCTCTGCACTATCAATCATTAAACGCAGGCCTCCTTGCATTTGTGGGTTCAGATCACAGAGAACACGGGTCTTTTGAAATAGAAGAAGATGTCTGT
Source organism: Elephantulus edwardii (assembly GCF_000299155.1). Lineage (NCBI taxonomy): Eukaryota > Metazoa > Chordata > Mammalia > Macroscelidea > Macroscelididae > Elephantulus > Elephantulus edwardii. Next base: position 6,061,226 of record NW_006399769.1, read on the forward strand.
GAGCAAGGGGACGCTTGCTGTTGACTTTCGAACATTTATTTAATATTATTTATTATAACATAAATAGTTATAGTAGTTAGGGATCTCTGGTGGCGAAAAGCTACTTTGAAATCCCAAAGGCACACAGTTCGAGGACACGAGCTGCTCTATGGGAGAAGGATAGATTAACTGCCTCTGAAAACCCACTAGAGAGTAAGCTATGGGTCTGTTTTGACTTAACAGTACACAATAACAACAATGAAGTTAATTAGAGAACTGTAGGCAGAGAAAAATTTAATAAACTTCTCCAAATTGCAAAAGTTTCATTGAAGAGTTGGGATTTGAACCTGTATGGTAAGCAGATCATTTCAGAAGCTGGATTTCATGAAGAGAGTGTTACTAGGATTAGAAGAAGGCTAACCAACAATCTGTGCTACACAGATGACATAACCTTGCTTGCTAAAAGTGAGGAGGACTTGAAGCCTTTGCTGTAGAATCTCAAAGACAAAGCCTGTGACATGGATTACTTCTCCACATCAAGAAAACAAAAATCCTCAGCACTAGACCAATGGATAACATCATGACTGATGGAGAAAAGACTAAAGCTGTCAATTCAATTTACCATTTCATGTTGCTTCAATTCACAACCAACAGTCTTGGTACCAGCAGTCGAGAAGTCAAAAGATGTGTTGCATTGGGAAAATATGCTATCAAGGACCTCTCCAAGGTGCTAAGGAGCGACAATATAGTATTTTCTATTACTTGATATGCCATCTGAAAGTTGGACAGTGAATAAGGATGACCGAAAAAAATCAATGCTTTTGGTCGGAGAAAGGTGCTGAATATCGCATGGATTGCCAAAAGAAGAGACAAGTCTGTCTTGGATAAAGTGCAACAAGGGTGCTCCTTAGAGGCAAGGATGGTGAAACCTCATCTCACGTACTTTTGGCATGTTATTGGGGGAGAGCAGTCCTTGGAAAAAGACATCATGCTGGGGAAGGTAGAGGGTCAGCAAAGGAGAGGAAATCCCTCAATCACATGGACTGACACAGTGACTGTGACATTGGTGTGTCAGAGATGATGAAGATGGCACAGGAAAAGCAAGTTTCAGCAGTGCTGTTCATGGGGTCAATATGAATTGTAGTCAACATGATGGAACTAGACAACAACAACAATCTGACTATGGAGCTCTGGTCCATAATGGTTAAATGATTGACTGCTAACCAAAAGGTCATTGTCTTGAATCTACCAGTTACTCCACTGGGTGAAAGACCCAGTGATGTGTTCTTGTACAACCTAAGGTACTCTATGAGACGGTTCTACTCTGTTACATAGGATCAATATGAGTAAGAATTGACCTGACAGCACCTAACAACAAGAACAACATTGTTACACTGGTTCTAGTTCTTTTAAATAATTTGTTAATAACTTTTTTCTTTTTTTTATTAATTTTTTTTATTGGGAAAAACATATTGGGGGTACAAGGAGGTGAGGGTTGGGGGCAGAAGGGTGAGGATGGGCCAA
>NW_006399769.1:6063216-6067469 GCF_000299155.1 Elephantulus edwardii
GGCCACAATGGCTCGCCCTGAGCCGGGGGCCGAGAGCAACCCACCCCGGGCAGAGGGCCATGACGGCTCGTCCTGGGCAGGGGGCCAAGGGCAGCCCGCCCCGGGCAGAGGGCCGCGACGGCTGAAGTAGTCTTTTTTAAAAAAGAAGAAGAAAAAGTGTGTGTGTGTGTGTGTGTGTGTGTGTGTACCATCAAATCGGATTTGACTGATACAGGAGACTGCCCCTCCTTCTCCAGCAGAGCATGGAGTAGTCTGGGTTGTTTTTTTCCCCCCCAGGTGCCTGTCGGGGCCTAGGTTTCAGCTGTCCACACCACCTCAGTGGGCAACGAGCTTAAAGCCCCTGATGGCTCTGGGCGCTGACTCTCACCAGTGGCTATGGATGAAGTCACAGGTGATTTTCAGCCAGCGCCGGTGTTAATAACTTTTTGAGACTTCAAAGAAATCGTAGCTGGGTTCCATTTTCAAGCTGTAGTATATTCACACAATGGAATAATATGCTGCATTGAAAAACAAGGAACTCATGCAATATTCAAAATGGGTGACCCTGGAGGACATTATGTTGAGTGAAATATCTCAGTCACAAAAAGACAAATACTGCATAGTGCTACTGTGTAGAATAGGACTGACATCAGGGTAAGACTGAGAAAAACTGGATAGATTATGTATATTGCACTGAAACAGATGAGGGAGAGAACAGTTTAAAAGCGATATGTGAATGGGTATTATGATTATCACAGGAATCCAGAACTAGTGTTGCAGAGTGGAGTGCATGAGGGGTGGGGGATAAGGGTTGCAGAGTGGAGTGCACTCAGGGTGGGGAAGGTGGTGGGAGGGTAGGGGAATTGTATACAAATGAAGTTTATCTTTCGCTTTTGGGGCGGGTAGAGAAAAAAGTGCAACAATGAATAAATGGAAATCCAAAATCTCTGTAAATTTTCATTAAAATTAACAAGATAAAATTAAAAAAAAAACAAGACAAAAAAAAGAATAACATGGAAATGTCCAATTGCTTTCTCAGGCCTCTTCCAACTGTAAATTTCAAATGTCTGTCGTTTATTTGATTTCTGCATTTTGAAACAAGAGTTATAAAATTGTTTCTGATACTAGGTCTTTGAATTTTGGAGAAATTACATTGGCTAAAAAGTTTTATTTGACAATGGATTCTTAAATACAACACCCAAAGCACAAGCATTAAAAGACAAAATAAAGTGAATTTATCAAGATTTAAAACTTCTGCCAATCACCGAAACAAAGAGACAATCTACAGAATAGAGCACAACTTTGGAAATATGTATCTGATAGGAATTTACTATTTTTTCATATATATTAGAAACTCTTATAATTAAACACCAAAACTCCCCTAACAATCTAGTAAAAAAATGGACTTGAATAGACATTTTGTAAAAAAAGAATACACAAATTGCCAACAAGAATGTGGATAGGTGTTCAATGCCATCAGCCATCAGTCCGTTGTCAATTCTTCATGGTGACCATACAGGACAGAGTAGAACTTCCTCATGGGGTTTCTAAGGCTGTAATATTTGTGGAAGTAGTCAATCTCACTTTTCTCCTAAGGAACTGCTGGCGAATTTGAACCACTAACCTTCCAGTTAGTCAAGTACTTTAACCACTATACCACCAGAACATCTTCATTTGTCATTCCTCACCCAGCACCACTTGAAGTGATCCTGACTCACCGTGACCCTACATCAGAGTTCAAGGCTGTAAATCTTAACAGGAGCACACTGCCTCATCTTTCTCCTATGAAATGGTTGGTAGATTTGAACCACCAACTGTTAGGTTAACAGTCCAACCTGTGATAGACTAAGCCACCTGGGCTCCTTTCATTATTCATTAATGAAAGAAACAAACACAGTGTAGTCAAGTCACACTCACAGCAACCCTCCATTCAGTTTCCTAGGCTATATATCTTTACAGAAGGAGACAGCCCATCATTCTTCCTTGTAGTTCCTGGAGGATCCAAACGTCCTGCCACAGTAACCACAGTAACCGACCCAATCAGAAACTTAAAGTAAATGTTCACTGAAACACTATGTACAATAGGCAAAGGTTAATGCAGCCTGAATGTCCATCAACAGATGAATCAAACATAAAATGTAGTATATGTTGTTGTTGTTGTTGTTGTTGTTGTTGCTGCACACCGTAGTGTCAGAACCGACCCATTACTGAACATCCGGCAGGTTTTCAGAGACAGTTAATCGCATGGGAGGGAATTTCCCATCATTCTTGAACTGCGTGCCTTAGGGATTGCAGTGCAGCTTCTTGCCACTAGGCCACCAGAGCTCCCCTGAATTACTACTCATCCATAAAGAGCAACGAAGCCCTCCTGCATGCTATACAATATGGATAGAACTTGAAAACATTATGGTAAGTGAAATAAGTCATTCACAAAAATATAAATATTAAATGATCCCACTTACATCAAATAGGCACATAGAGAGAGAGCAAAGTGTACTAGTGCTTTTGGGGGGCTGGGAAGAGGGGAAATGGATTAATTGCTTAGAAGGTACTGAGTTTCTGTTAATGGTGGTGGGATAATTTGGTAATGGATGATGATAATGGCTGCCCAACATGATAAATATAATCAGTTACTAAATTGTACATATAAAATTGTTGAACAAGCAAATATTTTTATACATATTTACCACAATTAAAATGCACCTACATCATAACCTCAAGTTTAAATCTCTACCAAGAAATATTAAAAATAGTTCTGGAAGTCAACTCTATATTATATGCCTATTTTAATTTTATGAGAACTACCTTTATTACTTTATTAATTGAACCCCATCGCTTCAGAAAAGAACTTCTCTCCATGTATATATTCTAGTGTAATAGCTTTTAATTTTGTTAATTCAGCACATTAATAATATAAAACCTCCTCACGTACAATTTTCCCCTTGCAATATCGAGTATACTTCCCAGCTATGTGCTGTATTTTCCCTTCTAATGGAGTCCCTTGAGCTCAGGGTAGCAAACTACATTTTGAGTAGATGAAATTTACTCAGTCTTAAGACATAGCAAAAACATCTCCTAACAGGAGCCCTGGGCCTAACTGAGAAAATGCTCCACCTCCACTGGGTATAAGAGATGTCAAAGAGGGAGAAGAACCCAGGTGGACCTGGGAAATGAGATCACAGTGCTCCTGTGCTGTTATTGGGTGCCATCTACTCACAGTGACCCCATGTGAGAGAGAACTCCCTTTCATAGGGCTCGCCCAGGTCCTTCATGGAAGTGTATCCTCAGATCCTTTCCCTGAGGCTGGTGAGTGAGTTTGAGCGTCCCAGCTAGCAGCTGAGCATGTCCTAAATGCACCAGCAGTGCTGCTAAGAGAGTTCCAAAACCCAAAATCAAACCTCAACCAAACCCACTGCTGGCAAAGTGATTCCAATTGATCATGACCCTATAAGACAGAGCAGAACGGCCCACATTGTTTACAAGACTTTAAACTTTTAAAGAAACAATTTGTCATGTCTTTTCCTATGGAGCAGCTAGTGGGTTTGGACTGGTGAATTTTCAGTTAGTAGATGCTTAACCACTGCACTGCTAGGTTCCTCTGAGAACCCCTGTTGCTCGTTGCTGTTTGTTATCATTGAGTCAAACAGAATTCAGAGTGATCCTGTGAACAGCAGATCAGAACCTCAACCTGCCCTGCACTATGTTCATGATCTCTACCACGCTCAAGTCCATTGTCACAGTCACGGTCTCAATTCAGCTTGTTAAGGGTCTTCTCTATCTATGACTCCGTCCCTTTTCCACCATCATGCTTTTTTATTTTTCCCCAAGAACTGGTCTCTCTTGACAACACGCCCAAAGTATGTCACCATCCTTGACTCTAATAAGCACCCAGGCTGCACTTCTTCTGAGACAAGACTTGTTTGTTCTTTTGGCAGTTTGTTCTTGTGGGGTATTCAGTATTCTTCTCCAACACCTAAATTCAAAAGTCTTCTTCTCTCATCTTTATTAATTGTACAATTTTTATGGGTGCCCTTACCGGCACACTCCATGACCACATATCCACAGCATGTATGTTTGGTTTATGTTATGCTTGCTTGCTTATGGTTTGATCTTGTGAGCACAACATTTATCTGTCAGTTTTCTGTATTAAGGGAGTGACTAGTGTTTTGCTGCTTATTTCATAGTGTGTATGTTCATGTTTGCTTGTTTGTCCTTTGTTTTTATGGGTACAGAACTTGCCTGTTGTCTGCTATGTTGTTGTTGTTGTTGTTGTT
>NW_006399769.1:6068814-6099458 GCF_000299155.1 Elephantulus edwardii
GATTTCTTGGCACAACTTGGTGAGCACATCCAGGGCAGCATGTGTTAGCTGAAATATGTCAATTGGTATACCATCTATTCCTGGAGCCTTATTTTTTGCCATTTCCTTCAAAGCAGCCTGAACTTTTTCTTTACTGATGTATTTTTTTTCAAGAATTGGTCCCTCTTGACAACATGCCCAAAACACGTCATTATCTTGACACTAATAAGTGACACGTGTTGCTGAGTTGCTGGAGGCTATGCCACTGGTATATCAAATACCAGTATGGTCACCCATAGCAGATACGTTTCACTGGAGCTTCTAGACTAAAACAGACTAAGAAACAAAATTGGCTAGCTACTTCTAAAATAACAGAACTTAGAAAACCCTTTGAATAATAGAGGAATGCTGTTAGATATAATAGTATAGCATCAAAGACTGGAAGACACTAAAAAAAAAGAAGAAGAGCCACAAACATCTATTAATAATTAAAATGTTGTTGTTCTTAGGTGCTGTGAAGTTGGTTAAAGCTCATAGCAACTTATTATTAATAGCAGATCTGAACCTTGTCTTTTGCTGTGCCATCCTCATAATCTCTGATATACTTGAACTCTTTGATACAATTACTGAGTCAATGAATCTTGTTAAAGACGCTTCCTCTCTTTTGCTAACCCTTCATTTTTCCAAGCATGATGTCCTTTTGATACAATTACTGAGTCAATCAATCTTGTTAAAGACGCTTCCTCTCTTTTGATAACCGTTCATTTTTCCAAGCATGATGTCCTTACCTCTAAGGGGCACCATGGCTGCACTTTCTCTAAGAGATACTTGTTTGTTCTTTTAACAGTCCATGGGATATTCAGTGTTCTTCTCAAGCATCACAGTTTAAAGAAGTAGAACACAGAATGTAGGAAAATTGGAAATTGTAAAACTATGAAATGGAACACATAAATATCGACATCTTAGGCATTAATGCTTAGGGGGGAAAAATCTCACCACCTGATTGTTAGGCAAAATCATGATAGTTGGAGAAAAGATTGAAACAGCCAATGACTTCATCTTCCTTGGATTCACAATCAATACACTTGGTACCAGCAGTCAAGAAATCAGAAGACATATTTCACTGGAAAGTCTGTGGTCAAGGACCTCTTCAAACCATTGAGAAACAATTATATAAGTTTGAGGACTAAAGTGTGCCTAATTCAAATCATGGTCTTTTCAGTGACTACCTATGCGTCTAAGGGCTGGACGATGAATAAGGATGACAGAAGACAAATTGATGTTTTTGAACTAATGAATTGAACTGTGGTGTTGGAGAGAAGTACTGAATATCAATGGACTGCAAGCAAGAACAAACAGCTAAGTCTTAAAGAGGCCAGATTGCTCCGTGGAGGCAAGACTCTTCTACAAAACCACAACTCTAAGGCATCAATTCTTCTTTTGTCATCCTTAGTCATTGTCCAGCTCTCTGATGCATAGCAAGTAATTGTGAAGAACATGACCTGGATCAGGTGCATCTTAGTCTCTAGACAAAAAATCATTACAAAGATGGAGGAAGAAGAAAAGACCAAAATTAATGTCAGAAGAGACTCTGAATCTTGTACTAGAGTGCTGAGAAGCCAAAGCAAAGGGAAGAAATCAAGATGTTAAGGAACTGAATGGAACATTTCAAAGGGCAGCTTGGGAAGACAAAGCAAAGTATTATAATGAAATGTACAAGGAGCAAACCAAATGGAAATAAAAAAGAGACCAACTTGCTCAGCATTTCTTAAGCTGAAGAAACTAAAGAAAGGACAAATTCAAACCACAAGTTGCAATACTTAAGGATGCTATGGGCAGAATATTGAATGATCCTGGAAGCATTAAAAGAAGATGGAAGGAGTATACAGAGTCACTATACAAAAAAGAATTGGTTGACACAGAAGAATTTCTATAAACAACATATGATCAAGAGGCAAAGGTGGTGAAGGAGGAAGTTTGAGCTGCTCTGAAGGACTTGGTACAAAAATAAGGCCCCAGAAAAATATGGAATACTAATTGATATATTTCAACTAACAGATGATCCACTGGACATGCTAACCAGGTTGTGCCAAGGAATTTGGAGGACAACTACCTACCAGCTGACTGGAAGAGATCGATATTTATTACCATTAAAAAAAAAAGATGACCCAACAGAGTGTGGAAATTATCAAACAATATTACTAATTCACGTGCAAGCAAAATCCTGCTGAAGATTATCCAAAAAAGACTGTAACAGTACATTGACAAAGAACTACCAGAGATAAAAGCTGAGTTTAGAAGAGATTGTGTCACTAGAGACATTATCACCAATGTCAGGTGGATTTTGGCAGAAAGCAAAGAGTACCAGAGGAATGTCCATCTGTTTCATTGACTATGCAAAAGCATTTGACTGTGAATCACAACAAATTATGGCTAATCTTGAGAAGAATGAGAATTCCAGAACACTTAATTGTGTTCATATGAAACCTATATTGGAACCAGGAATCAGTCCTCAGAAAAGAGCAAGAAAACACTGCATTTTTCAATATCGGGAAAGGAGTGTGTCAGGGATGCATCCATTATCCATACTTTTTCAGTCTATAGTGTATGAGGAGAAATGTGGCAACAGAATTAGAAGACTCATCAACAACATACATTTTGCTGATGACACAATCTTGCTTGCTGAAATGGAGGAGGACCTGAAGCACTTGCTGCAGAAGGTCAAAGACTGTGGTTTTCAGTATGGATTGAAGCTCATCATCAAGAAAACAAAGATTCTCACCACTGGGCTATTTGACAGCATCGTGATAGATGGAGAAGAGATTGAGGATGTTAGCTATTACAGCTTGCTTGGATCCACAATCAATGATCTTTGCACCAGCAGTCAAGAAATCAAAAGACAAATTGCACTGGGAAAATCTGCTGCCAAGCACCTTTCCAGAGTACTGAAAAGTAATGATGTCCGTCTAGAGACTGGGGAGCTTGGCTGGGTAAATAAGGAAACACATCATTGAAGCTCAGTCAATGTCCACGTTAAGCAACTCTCATATGGATGTTCCTTCTGAAAGTATATGCTGTTGTATGTGCCATTGAGTCACCTGTGACTCAGCGACCCTATGTATAACAGCCCTAAACCCTGCTCTATCCTGTACCAATCTCACGGTCTCTGACATACCTACCCCTATTACCCCAGTCACTAAAGCAACCCATCTCATCAAGGGTCTTCCTCTCTTGTGCTGTCCCTTCACCCTTCCAAGCATGATGACATCTCTCTCCAAGGACTCATCCTGTTTGCAACATGTCCAAAGTAGGTCAGATGAAGCTTCAGAATCCTTGTCTTTACGGAGTAGCCTGGTCTCACCCTCTCTTGGAAGAACCTGGTTGTTCTCCTGGCAGTCCATGGTATCTTCAACACTCTTCTCCAGCACCACAGCTCAAAGGCATCAGTTCTCCTTCTGTCATCCCTAGTCATTGTCCAGTTCTCTGATGCATAGCAAGCAATTGCAAAGATTATGGCCTGGATTGGGTGCACCTTAGTCATAGTACATAGATTGTAAAAAAAGAAAGAAAGGGCCACTGGCTAAAAATCTTAGCTAAGCAAAATGGCCCAGGCTCTGTCCTTCCCATTTCCCCCATTTATCATTACTCATTGATATGAAGGAGATGTGACAAAACACTCTCCAACAATTTCCTCTGCTGCACAAACTTGAGACGCTCCCTAAAACTGATGTGCTTACATGCCCTGGATGCAAGGACTGTCTTCTGCTCTATCAGGGCCACCTGCAAATGGCACCAACTAACTGGTCTTGATTGTCTTTAACACCTTTTAAAAAGATGGAGAGAAATGAATTTTATATCCGTTTTCTCTCCTGATTTTCAAATAGTCATTAAAAACTAAACAACACGGCGAAAAACCTTTTGTGATTATAACTTTCATTCTATTGCAACAAACTGGATCTATAAATTTATGTAGCATTGTAGATGTAAATTACAAAATTTATATTCAACTATATTAAAACATCTATTCCAAAAATGATTACCAGTTGTGAAAAGCAGACAGGCTTATCACTTGCTGTCAGTTGTTCATGTCTAGTTAAGCAATAATGTGCTAAAACTGCTCTTTTGTTTTGTGTAAGAATTTTGGCAATAGAAGAAATGAACACTCGGTTAATAAAAACTCAGGCTCCTTTTTGCTTTGATGGAAGAAGCAGCTGCCTGTTTTCATTTGCTGCAGAGCAGCAAAACCCATCAATATAATAAGCAGCTTAGATGCATCCATCCACAGCATCTGTAAGGATATAGGGCTATTCGCTCAAAACCAATCCCTGGTTTAATTTTAACAAAGATGTGTCTGACATATTTGAAAATGCATTATAATGGGTTTTGAGACACTAACAATTTCTTTCTTTTAAATACTTTTTTTACAGATTAGAAAGGTTAACATACGTAGCTGAATGATAACAACGATAAAACAAGTCCAAACTGTGAGACCATCTTAAAACAAGGACAGTGACGAGAAAGTATCAAGAGACAGTTATTTGGTTCCTTTCAGAATGGAAGTAATTCATTTGAATGTGATTTCATTCACTCATTCATACAAATATTTACTGAATCCTTACTGTATTCTGCACAGGGCTGGATACTGAGGCCACAGTCCCTACTCTCAAAGTCCCTACAATGTGGGAAGCACAGGGATACAAACATGTATTTTTAAATTATCTTTTTATTTTAAAAATTCAAATGGGCATGGAACACAGGGAAAACTACTTAACATAAAAATTAAAAATCTAGCACTGTCTCTTCTATTATTTAGTCACACACTTCATTAGACATGCCTTTAAGAAAAGATGATCTAATAAAAAAAACTGAATCATGTTTAAACACATGTCAAACTGTTTACTAGTATAGCCAAGAATGATCACACTTTGGAGAGAAAGTTTTGGGATTTTAAGTTTTGTTTAGACAGCTTCTAATTTTACAATAACCATCACACACTTTATACAATCATGAATATACCACATCAAAATCCTCCCAGGAAGCACAAACTTTAACTTTCAAGGTGTTATTTAATGCTTTGGATAGTAAACAAGAGTTGTGGTGGTTTGGTTTTGGGGTTGGTTTTTTGTTTTTGGGGGTTTTTGTGTGTGTGTGTGTTTGTTTTTTTTTTTTTAATTAGTACTGGGTAGCATTCCAAGTCAGAGAATTCTAAATCCTCCTATACTTCTGATTCAGTATGAGAGAAGTGTACATCTCAACGTGATCAACTAGGAGTCTAGGGGAATAAGGAGTCTAGCATTTGTTAGTTCAGTTTCTCAGGATGTCAAAACAACTAAGCATTTGTTTGTAAAAATATTGAAACAAAGCTTCAGTAAATGCAGAACTGAGGGCTTTCTCGAGTTAAACATGTTTGTTTTAAAATGCATATACATAAGTCATGTGGCTTTGAGTCAGAACTGACCCTCCAGCAGGTTTTCCGAGAAGGCTGTAAATTGCACCAGAAGGGACTGCCTGTTCTCCTCCCAGGGAGCAGCTACTGGACTTGAACTGCACGTCACTGGGTTGGCAGAACGACTCCTTACTACTAGACCAGCAGACATGTTTTGATTTTTCAAAAGAAAGTTCTTTTGGAAAAATTTTCGGATGCAAAGAAAATACAGAACGTTCCAATATATATATCCCACACCAAGTTCTCCCATTGTTAACATCTTACATTTGCCAACACTAAGGAATTGACATTGGTGTATCAGTATTAATGAAACTAAATCAGTATTAACTAACTCAAGTGTTTCCTTTTAACAGAAGGGTTAAGATAAGGATTGTCGAAGTTGTCTTTCTGAAAGTCACAAAGTGAGCCTAAAGGACAACACTAACAACTGTGATCTCTTCATTTTCTTCCTTTTTAAAAGCTGCTTTAAAGAAATTCATAATAGATTTGTTTTCTTATATGCTGTTGAGTTGACTGCTACTCATAGTGATCCTATGAACAACAGAGCTGAACCTTGCCCTATCTGTGCCATCCTCATCATCTCCAATACATTTGAGCCTCCTGTTACAGGCATCATGTCAATTCCTCTTGTTGAGAGTCTTCCTCTCCTACCTATGCTGAGCCTCCACCTTTCTGAGCACAATCTCCTTTTCCAAGGACTGGCCCCCCCCTAATAACATGTCCAAAGTGTATGAGATGATGTTTCACCATCTTCAGTTCCAAAGAGCATCCTGGTCAGACTTTCTCCAGGATAGATTTGTTTGTTCTTTTGGCTAGTCGGCACTCTTCTTCAACACCACAACTAAAAGGCATCCTTTCTTTAAGAGTTTTTTTTAAAAAAGCAGGAACTTATCAAGAGAACATGCAAATACAGGGGAGTCAATCAAAGCCTTAATTTCCTATTCCATTGTTCAGAATATAATTTCTAAAATATTATTCACACAAAAGTACCAAGTGCCCCTACCACCACTTTTCTTTTAGAAGGCAAAATTCATCACGCATTCATAAAGAGAATTTTTGCTGACACCACCACTGTTGTTAAGTGCTGTCGAGTTATAGATGACTCATAGCGACCCTATCTATGAACAAAGGACCTAAACACTTGTAAGATTTCTTAAAATTACTTTGCTATGTTTACATTTATGTTTATATTTATATTGCTTATTTATATTGGCTTATAACATAAACTCCTTGAGTTCATTATTTTTATTAACATTACTATCATTTTTACATGTGTATCTTATGCACGTGAATTAATGTTGTTCTGTTAAGGTAGCAATTATGTGAAGGCTGGAACTAACTGCTACAAAAAGTGAATCTCTCTTCTTTTCCAAGAATGAGAAAATAAATTTCTTTTCAGAAATTCTTATATTGTATCTACTCAGGACCTGGTTCTACCTGTGACTATCTAATCCTAGGTCAACCCATGTGTGGATAAATTTCTAATTGCATGGTTGTCTTATCTACATTTGCAATCTGCAGAACTGGTAGGGCAATTATCACCAGAAGACAGGATAGGTTTGCTGGGTAGTAAGGCTGCCCTGGACCTGAAAGGTGCATGTTTACAAGCATCCAGGCCAGAGACAGAGCCAGTGCATTCAATAGGGCCATCTTTCTCCAAATCTATCTTGTCCTTCAGCAGAGTCTGTGTCACGGTGCTCACATTCTATGGATATCTACAAGCACGCAGGTCTCTAATCATAGGGACCTGGAATCAGGCCCCACATAGGTCCTTTGAGTGACTTGAGATAGAGAAAATGATGCTGTGTGTGGCTTTACTCCCAGCTGGTCTCATCTTTTCTATAATAAAATTTGTAACCTTAACCCATAGAACAGTGTTTTCTCTGAGAATCACAGCTTCCTGAGAAAAGCCTTACAAATACTCTATTTAAACGGAACTACTGTTCTGAACTCAACACCACAATTATCTTTCTGTGTTTCTACATTGTGAAAAATACAAAACTCTAGAATTGTTATCTTGTTACCAGCCCTTTCTTACCAGGTCATACAGTGTTTTTATGTTCCTATCAAAGTTCATGGGTGAGAGGAGAGAAGTCATCATGGTCTGTAGACTCATGCTGGAATTCTGGGGACAGAAAAGTGATTTCTTTATCTCTCCAGCAGCAAAGAGTTCTGTTACTGTGCATTCCAACCTTTCCTCCTTGAAATAGGTCCTTCAATCACAGAATGAATTATCACATATCATGAATGACACAAAATAATAATCATTTGGAAGAATATGAAACTGCTTATATATCATAACACTAACTAGTTATTTTTCATGAATGCTTCAAATAAAAACATGAAGTAAATGAAGAAAGTAAGACCTAAATAGTGGTTTGCTTAGCATACAACTAGCTAGAGGCCATGCTGTGCTTTGAACTTGTTTCTTAACATCTCAGTTCAGTTCTTTTTGCAGAGTAAGAGACTTGAACATAAAGTAAAGGAAACATCATGATAGGTGTTTGCAGCATTACTTTGGGAGAGATTTTACCCCTCCCAGGTGGAAATCAAGGTTTAAAGAAATTAATCATATTGCCTCCAGCATAGAAATTAGTCACAGACTCTCAGCAATTAAATATGAGTCCTCTTTGGTTTCTAGTGTGCAGTATTTGGGCAAAATACTCACTGCCCCCGTATCATGCCCCAACACAGTGGATGTCAAAGCAGGGGAAAAAATACATAGCTGCAAATCGTCTGATATCAATCTTCTGAACTGAGGCCAGGCAGCAATACACCAAGGTCACAAAGAGCGACCCCTCCCCTAGAAGTACAATGATCACATGCCTTGAATAATTGGGCATCTGTTTTCACAAAACTGATCATCTAAATGGTCATTATTTTTAGTTACACAAATGTCTACTTGTAATTTGTCTCACAATTAAGAATCTGTAATATATTCCAACAATTCTTCTTCTCACCAGCATCCCAATCATAACATGAGAGTAATTTCATTTTATATTGTTGTGTCTAGGGAGGGGCAACCATGTAATATGTACAATTTTCATGCACATCGCAGTGTTGAAAAATGCAATTTTCTGTGTATTCTCTCGAACGAATATTTGCTAGGTTTCTGGATTGTCTCTGCACTCAGGAACAGGATTGAAATCTCCACTTTGGTATTTATCTGAGTCTGTGATAGCTCAGTCATCTGCCGCCAAATGCCAAGATAGGGGGAATCTCATCATCCTGCGACCAGCTGCATGATGGGCAGTTAATAGATATATCAAACCTTAGGATATATGCTAAGCTGAAGAGATGATTGGTTGGTTGATACACTGATTGATTAGCATAGGGAGAATGGGTTTCTTCTTGACAACCTAAGATTATGCTTCAGCTAAGCTCAAATTGCTTACACCTCTTCTATTGGGTTTAAAATTACAGCCCTGTCATCTAAAATCTCTCTTCAATGAAATTTTTACCATATATAAAAATTAAAGGGAAAAAGAAAGTAGGAACACTGGATAAGAGTAAATGGAGTACTGCAGATACATTTCATGCTACTGTTGTTGATTCCACTAGGAAAAGCTGATATGTAAATCCCCTTGGAAAACGTTATACATTTCATAAGCGATTACTGACTATTATACAATAATTCAGAAGGGAAAAAAGTTCAGGATGTTAAAATCAGTGAATAGTGTATTAAAAAAAAAACACACCACACTAAAAGTCGATCTCCTCTATGTAAAACTGGGGAGTAATGGGAAGCCCCTAGTTTACCTTTTAGGGCACAGAGACCTCAAACTCAGACCCCTACTATTTCTAACCATTGGTATGCATTTCAGGGGCAGGGGAGGAAAGGGCAGACTGATGGGAGTGCAGCTTAGCTTTGTATTTGAAGCGGCTTAGCACAAGGAGCTACTTCTTTAATTAGCAGGAGCAATCCTGAAGACAGTCACATGCACACTGGGGGGAAAAAATGTGAGTGCTATGTCTGTTTCCCAGGCATGTGGGATAAGGATAAGATATGCTTTAAAATGAGACAAAACCCAATGAATGAAGGAAACAGAGCCCTGTTTAAAACGACAAGCGACCAGCAAAGAATAAAAATCAAGACTTTGCACCAAAGGCCAACCTTCGAGATTGCTGGTTTACAATATACTCATTAAGCAGAAGCCTTGTTTATGATGCCCTGCATAAAGACTCATTCTCATTGTATTCTGAATTACCAGAGGCTGGCCAAGGAAAGGGAATTTCTCTCTCCTTCTTCCCTCTTCCAATCCACCTCCCCAAAGGGGGCTGAGGGGAGGGTGGGAAAGCCATAAAAAAGCTGGTAAAGCTTTAGTTCAGCACTTTGAAGAACACTCCCTCCTCTGCCTGAGCAAATAAGGATTTGGTTGCCGAATCACACTGGATAAGTGGTTCATTGAGAATGTTAAAATCTGCATTAATAAATAGGACTGGGCTTCTCGGATTTTCCCCCTTCCTATCAGCTATGAGCGGTAGGGGATCAGCTGTGACTAAAATCCCCAGCTGAACAACCCACATACAACTCAGTGAGCAGACTTAAAACAAGGCCATTTATTGGTGACTGTTATGCAAACAAATCGTCCAAGTCTTAGAAACAGATGTCAACTGAAGCATATGCTTACTGTAAACTGGAATTTGATTCTCTTTATAAAAATAGACATAAATGGGCCTTCAGAAAGTGCACTGCCTCTTGTTGTCTACCACAGCCTAACTTGATTCAGCCTAAAGCTTTTAAAGAGATGAATAGACTGATATGCGAGGGCAAGAGAATAAAAGTTAAAAAAAATTAAATTGGAAATAAATGATAACATGTTGGAGCAGTTCCCAGAAGCAATTTTACAGATTTTCTTCTAAAAACACAAGACAGGAAGTTAAAAGCTCAGCGCAGGTCACCCATGGCATGTCCTGTTATCATTTCCTACCACTTAGTGGGGGAGAGAAGCTGCACATTCCGGTGGCAAGTTTATACGTCCTCTTTCTTTTTCTCTCCCTTACCTCTTCTCACATCTTGATGTCTTTTAAATGTCACTTATTTTACATGAGGCAGTTGGTGGAGACATGAGTCAACAGCAATCAGAACCATTATCCCCTGCAGCGAGCCCTGGTCTTAATGCATTGTGACACCTTTGCCGGCCAGCCACCGATTTACCTTTCTGCTTCTTAGGGAATTAAGTGGCACTATGTGAAAATGGTTGTGATATGAACAGCATGGCCATAACTGGTATTAAATTTACCTCCCAGCCTAAGTGAATTTTCCTCACATGTGACTAATCAAAATGAAAGCTTGTGGACCCAGGCTGAGCTGGCCAGCATTTCCCCCACCCCTGGGACCAGGGCTATTTTGTTTTATCTCTTTGTACAAGCTGGCAGAAGTTTAAAGTGAAGGGGGATAATCCAGTGCTGGTGTCTTTATGAAATAACATCCTTACATGAAGAGGCTTTTAACTGTCTGTCGCCGTCCTCTCAAAAAAAAAGAGTGTGACAATCTCATTTTGCTGAGCACCTTCCCATGAAAAGGGAGAATAATAGCCGTGGCTGCCGTGGCCAGAACTGACCTTACACGATCCATTATCCACCACACACTTTAAAAGTCAGTTTTACATACACGGTGGGGGGAGTGAGGGACCTATCACAATCATTTTCACTTTAGTGAATGTGCCGTCCATTTGAAGTCAGTCACTTGATATCCCAACACGTCCAACCAGTGTCACAGTGGAGTGCAGAAGAAAGCACAGCTGATTAAAAGATGCCAAGCGCAGCTTCTCTGGCACCCCACGATTGAAGGCACTTGCTAAGAGCAATGGCAGCGCTGGGATGGCTTTGAGTGAACTTTCCTCAAACTTAAACATATGAAAAAAAGAACAATCAAAAACTGAGTCCTTCAAATTTTTAGAAGTGCTTGACATTCTTTCAAAAATGTGTTTTACTAACCACTTAGCAGAGATCAGTAGATGCCAAAGGAAGTGCAGGCAGAGCAATTATCATCCTGCACAGTCAGCCTGATGCTTATTCACAGACAAGAGGGGGTTTGCGTTCTGCCATGAACTAGCTGTGCATGTTGCTGATAATAGAGCAGAAGTATTGCTACGCTGGGACTGAAATAGCACACCTCATTTACTTCCAACAACTTATTTGTGGAAGCCAGTGATGGCTGGAATATTTTCTCTTAACTACAAGCCTACTCAACTCATTGTTAACATTAAAATTAGTTTTCTGACATGGTGTATGCTATGCATTTACTCTTCCTTAAATAGGCACTCCCATGCCTGGTGTATAACACTAATGGCATTTCTTTACTTTTGGGTATAATGCATTGCTTCACCAACAGGCCATCTAGAAGGCTGACTACTGGTCACTTGACATATTCAGGGTGTTGGTCACTTTATACATTCTTCCCTCTGAAATTCAAAGACCATGTCCCTTCATTCTGATAAGGCATTTAGTTTTTGAACCCTCTGCTTTGAGGAATGTGCATCAAATGGAAAAGTGAGAGGGAGGGCTAGAAGGAAGAAGAGCTGCAGTCCAGCGTCAAATGTGGCAATTACAAATTGAGCCGTAAGATTTTACTGAGCTGAAAAATTTTATTATGTCGGGATGCTGGGTCAGGACACACAGCAGAATATTCAAATGCATAGTAAAAATTTTAAAAGTGTATTTGTGTGCAACCATGAATGAATGGAAATCCAAAGTCTCTGTAAATTTTCATTGAAATTAATAATAAAAAAATTTTTTAAAAGTGTATTTGTCTTTCTGCAAACTAATTTGTATTTTCTTTTTTTATGCGTATACTTTTTATCCTGAGCTCCATGACCCAACTCTAATGATCAGCTTAGAGGAAACTGGAAAGGTTTGTTCATTAATACAAGTTCAGATCATTAAATTCATAAAATAATGGGAAAGGGAGCCTATGAAGGCTGTATTGGGATTGTTGGTGCTGCTGGTAGTGGTGGTCTTCAGTGCCATCCAATCAGCTGCCGTACATGCCCACCCTATGAGCAACAGACCTCAACTTTGCCCTTTCACGAACCACCTTCACATCTCTGGCATGGTCCAGTCCACCGCCACACAGACAGTGCGTCAACCCATCTTGATGAGGGTCTTCCTCTTTTTATCTGAGTCTACACCCTTCCCAGCACTAGGTCTTTTTCCAAGGTCTGGCCCCTTGCAATGATATGCCTAAACCATGTGAAATGAAGTTTTACCAACTTTTCCTCCAAGGAGCATCCTGGTTGCACTTCTTCCAAAACAAAGTTGTTTGTTCTTTTGGCAGTCGATGCGATACCCAGTCCTCTTCTCCAACACCACAACTCAAAGGCATATTCATAGCCCAACTTTAATATATACAAGAAACAACTGAAAAGACCACAGCTTGGACCAGGTGCACCTAACACTTTGGAGAGGTTATTTTTTTTTCATAAGAGAAATAATATTTTTAAATTTTACTTTATTATTTTTGCGTGCGTGTACCATCAAATCAGATCTGACTGGTACAGGAGGAGATTGCCCCTCCTTCCCCGCAGAGCATCTGGTGGATTTGAACCGTTCACCTCTGGGATTGTAGTTGGAGCTTCTTGCCACTAGGCTACCAGAGCTCCCCTTTGGAGAGGTTCTTGACAGCTGATTTTCCCAATGCAACACATTTTTTATTTTTTTTATTGCTGTTACCATGTGTGTGCTGATTGTGGATCCAAGTAAAATAATACTGTTGGCAACTTCAATGTTTTCTCCATATGTCATGACATTGCCTATTGACCCAGGCATGAGGGGATTTGTTTTACTGAAGTTGAGGTATAATACATATTAAAGGCTGTAGTCTTTAATCTTCTTTGATAAGTGCTTCAAATTCTCTTCAATGTCTGCAAACAAGGTGTGTCATCTGCATAAGGCAGGTTATTGATGAGTCTTCCTCCAATTCTGATGCCACATTCAGCTTCTCCAGTGCTATGCTCAGCATACAGATCTAATGGTTAAAGAGGAAAGATACGACCCTGACGCACCTAATTAAAACATGAAGTATTCCCTTATACTGTTCAGACAACTGTTTCATGTTCTATGTATAGGTTTCACATGAGCACAGTTAAGTGTCTTGGGATTTCCAATCTTCTTAATGCTATCCTTAATTTGTTATGATCTACACAGTCAAATGCCTTCACATAGTCAGTAAAACACAAGCAAATATCTTTCTGGTGTCCTGTTTTCAGTCAAGACCTATCTGACATCAAGACTGTGCCAAGGCCTTTCTGAATCCAGTTTCCTGTTGCTGTACTATTCCAGGCATTTAAAAAAATAATCTCTCACAAGATTTACTTGCATATGATAACAATGACATTGTTCAATATTTTCCACATTCTGTTGGATTATCTTTTTCCTGGAATGAAATAAACTATAGATCTCTTCTAGTCAGTTGGCCATGTCTTCCAAATTTCTTAGCACAGACTAGTAAACATGTTCAAGACTGCATTCGTTTGCTGGAGCATGTGAATTGGTATTCTAACCATTCCAAGGGTCTTCATTTTGCCACTGCCCTTAGTGAAGCTTCAACGTCTTCTTTCATTACTATTGATTCTTAATCATGTACAACTTCCTAAAAGGGTCCGGCATCAAACAATTCTTTTATTATGGGATGAAGCCAACTCATGATAAACTGGATTCCTGGGGGTTTCACCTCATGGAGGCAATCAGGGAAATAAAATTCTCAGGCAGAATGAGAGAAAAAGGATTTGATAAAAGACTTAATTATGAGTAAATGCTATAACCAGCTGATCTGCACCCAGCAACAAACAACAAAATTATTACAGATATAATCCTTCAATAATAGTACTAACAATTATCTGTGAGCAGATACATAGATGACACTGAAGCTGAACAGGTGTGATAAGGTGTATAGGATTATGCCTGCAAATATACATAATCTGGATAAAGGACGTTTCTACATATACATCTACATATGCTGCAAACAAAGCCATGTATCTAGTAGAGTATACAGAGTAGTTATAAAAACTTCTCAGGCATAACCAAACATCTTGTGGGAAGACATCACTGGACGTATGGATTCAGGGCCATAGTTTCAATGAACACCCAAGTTAACTGGCATATAAGTTCACAAAGAAAATATTCTACTTTTTCTTTACTCAGTAAAGTTGCTACATTGCTAAGTAGTGACAGGGATCTTAAAATCTTGTTGCCTAAGAGGCAACTATTGGTATCTCTCTGTTCAGAGCAAAGAAGAGTGAAGGAAGTCAAAGACGCCACGAAGAACTAGTCCAAAGGACAAATGGCCAACAAGAACCTCACTTCACTACCTTCAGACCAGAAGAAGTAGAAGGTGTCTAGCTATCGCTCCTGGCCACTCTGACTGAGGCACAATGGAGGGTCCAGAATAGAGTAGGAGGGGAACGTGGGACAAAACTCTAAATCATTACAAGACCAGATGGACTGGTCTGAAAGAGATTTCTAGAACCCCTGAAACTATGGCACTTGGCTATCCTTCAAATCTTGAATTTAATTCACTCTGTGTATTGATTTTCAGCTCATCAATAGACAGAGTATTGCAACAATGAATGAACGGAAATCCAAAGTCTCTGTAAATTTTCATTAAAATTAATAATAATAAAAAAATAAAGAAAAAAATAGACAGACTATAAGGTGAAACAGTAACACCAGAGTGGTGCACACGCCTGTGGACAACCAACCATATGACAGCCACCATTTGGGACTTGAAGAGATGGGGGGATATTAGCTCTGGGAGAAGAAAGTTCTTGCAAGACCGAACACACACATCCACACTTAGGGTCTTAGTGACAAGAAAAAATAAAACAAGCACAAAATATCAGAAACAACCCATGAACTACTAAGTCACCCATAGAGCAGTTACTGTGCTTTTGTTGAGGAAAACCTGCTGTGCGAAAGAAAAGCAATGAGTCACAACACTCAAGCAATTGGTCTTTAGAGTTTGATTAGTATTTCAGGTGTGACTGTAGTAATGGATCCAAGCGGAGTGTTTAGGCAGATTGGCCGTCTTTGAGCGCCTGAACTGTTGGTGGGAGAGTGCAGTGTGGGCCAGAGTGCATTCATGGGGTTCACTTGTGGGAGGTAAGCACTGACCCAGCGGTCCCAGCGAAGGCTCAGGAGGGCTCAGAGGACCACCCCCAGTTTTCCCTGGGCATCTATTACAAAGTGAGGAACTAACAGTGTCTCTATTCTCCCTATGAGTTGACTTAGTTCTCCAAAATGTTAAAGGGGGGACGGGGGAAGAATCAACCTGGGGCACTCTATCACAAGCCTCACGTGGTTTTAAAAAAGCCATTATTAAAACCTTGCTCCAATCCACTCATACGGACTTTTATTCTACTTTTGCTTTGGTTATGGGTTTTCTGAGACCCAGCAAGCCAACGAGGTACAGAACAGAACACAGTACAGAATCCATACATGGAATTTCTATGTTCAATGCAGTTGGATCTGGTCTGGCTACTCTGGACAGCTCCCTGGCGTGCAGATTGCTGATGAGGAAGTTCATTTTTAATTTGTCTGCATGTCCTTTCTCCACGTACTGAAGACAACCTTCTACCCAGGTGTCCCTTCCACTGAAAATGTGCAAGTGAGCTTGTTTTTTTTTCCAAAGTACTTTGGGACATCGGGTGTGTGTGTGTGTAGAGGGGAGGGGTTTATCTAGTATCTAATTCAACTTATCCCAGTTGTAACTCTTCACACATTCAAAACAAATTTATAAATAAATAAGCTCACTTTACCTCTGCCTGCTCTTAATCATGGAAATGTCACTTTTCTGATTTTGTAATGGTCCGTTTGAAAATGAGGTTTTGCTCCAGAAACCATTTGCAATTGCTTTGATTAAGGTAATTTTGATGAGCCCATTTAGGAGATGGAAATTCTCTCCATTATTTTTTAGGAATTCCAAATGTCAAATCAAATTCCAAATATAAACATGAAGAAGGGTCAACTCTGAGTAATTCATGGTCCTCTGACTGGCACTCAGAATCAAAGGCATTGTAAAATAAAGTAATGCCAAATATAGCCACTTGTTTCCTGCAAGTGACTCAACTCTGAGGGAGAAAATTTCTTATTAGAGGGAAGAAGACTAGCAAAATAGACAGGCAAAAAATAGCATTTCAAAAAAATGAAATAAAGAATTGCCACATACCTAAAAAAATAAAAATAAAACAAGATAAAACCAAAACCTCAAACCTGTTGCCGTGAAATCAATGCCAACTCAAAGTGATGCTGCAGCAGAGAGCATGGCGGCCTCGTGGGCCTTTCAGAGTCATAAACCCGAGCCTGGCATATCTTTCTCCACAAGAGTGGCTGATGAGTTACAATTATAGGCTTTCTAGTTAGCAGCCAAGCACTTGACCATCGTGCTACCAGGTCTCCTCGTTGCATGTACCAAAGGCTGGGCACTGAGCTTTTTTCACTTGTTGTTTGCTTTTGAGTCGAGCATGACTCATAGCAATTCTATCAAACAAAAAGGCCTGAAGCCTTTCTATGACTATCAACATTTATCAAAGTTCACAGAGTTTCTGGAGGCATGTTGTTTAGGAAGTGGCTGCCACTCCTGCTTCCAAATTTTTCACTTACTAATCAAAATACCTAACACAAAATACTCTCCCATAAATGAGGAAACTGCGACTCAGTCAGTCAGTCAGTGACTCAGGTGAATTGTTCAAAATCCTCCAGGCAGCCTGTGCCCATGCTGGATCAGGCCAAGGAAGAAGGCCTTACTATAGGACCTCTTCTCCAGGTAAAACAAGGCAGAAGCAGTTATGAACAAGTATTAGAAGGAACATTTGACAGCTTTATAACTTACTGTGGGCTGTGGGATGGCACAGATACTTAGGGAATTTGTGATGCCATTAACAACAGGAGGAATGTTAGAAGATCAAGTCTATTTGGAGAATAAGATGATGGGCTTATTTCTGTAACTTTTGAGTCTTTGGTATTGAAGAAATATTCTGGTGGATCTATTGAAGGTATGTAAATGCATTATAACTAGACTCAACTCAAGGGTAAATTTGGGAAATTTCCTCATGGAAATGGAATTTGTGAGAGGAATCAAGGCTAAGAATAGAATTTAGGAGACAGATCCTCTACAGAGAAAGGAAAAGAAGTTATTTATTAGTTGTGTGGCCTTGAATGAACCACCATTTACTATTTACAAGATAGAAAATGGTATCTATATCCTAAGGTTGATATAAAGAGGATAGGAGATGAGCTTGAAAATTTGGCACCTTACCTGGCATATCATTCACATTAAATGTCAATAAACATTAGTTTCTTCTCTTACTAGAAACAAAGGGAGAAAAGTAATCTGTTCTTGAAAACAATGTATTCAAATGTTGTAGATAAATGAGTATAAATTTAAAAAAAAAAGAAGGAAGGAAGGAAAAAAGAAAAGAAGAAGAAGAGTGGTAGAAGTGAGAAGAAAACCAGAAGGCTGAAATCTCAAAGAAGTCACAAAAGGATTACATTTTAGAAAACGACAGGTTACAGTGTGAAATGAGGTGGAAGTCAAGGAAAATGAAGACTAGGATCTGACCATAATTTATTGATTCCTCCTGAAAGATCACTGGAGTCATAAAGAGAGTTTAGGAGAACAAGAAGTAATTGGCAATCAAGCCGGGGAATCCAGATGCCTTTATACAAGAGGTTAAGGAATGCGGGGAAGAAAGAAGGTAGGGCTTAAAGAAAGGGGAAGATAAAGGAAGATTCTCACATTCTCATTTACTGGCTTTCCTTTTTTTAAAAGAGAAGGTAACCTCTGAGCATGTTTGTAAACACAAGGGAAGACATTAATGAAGAGGGAAGGGAAAGATTGGGTGGGGGGAAAGGATGGAGAGGATGGGATTAAGGCCAAAGGTGGAGGGTTTAGTTTAGGAAAAGGAGTCAGGATGGGAGAGAAAAAGCAGAGATTGATAGCTGGGGTATTTTCCTCCCTTGTGGTGAAGAAATCATTACAAGACAAGAATGAGAAGCTATTAGCAGAGTAAAGAAACAACAAAGCTGTATAATCAACTCTTAATTATCAGCATTTCAGCTTATCAGCTTCGAATCTTGCTTTCCAGCAAGTTAGCACTTACTCAGCTTAATTACTTGCTTTGTTAGCATTTCAAACTCAGTGTAGTATAACTTTGTGCCCGCAACCGGCAACCCAGTAGGGTTGCATTTTGACACCTGAACACTCCCCTTGTGCTAGGGAAGGATTTACAGCAGGGCACAAGGCTGGAGTCCGAGGGACAGCAGTTCTGGTTGCCAGTTGTTGCATCACTTTGCTCAGTTATTTCTCAGGTCTGCTCCACCTATTTCTTCATTTATCCAACTAATATTTATTGAACATTAACTATGTCTCAGATATTATCCTCTGGTTTTTGAATACAAAAAACCATTGAAGTCAAGGCATTGATACATCCAGTAAGAAGAGACAGACACATAATCGTTGTAACACTAAGGAGGAAGTGAAAAGTATCAAAGGACAAGCATAAACAATCCACTATAAACCATGATTAATAGTATGTAACTATTTTGGGTGAACAATCTTTCCCTCATTTTCAATAGTTCAAAAACTAACGAGTAAACTGCACATGTTGGGCATATTTTACGAACAGTATAGTAGAGTCACGAAGTTCACTCAGTTGTCCTTCAGGCAGTTCTAACTCACTACAAGCCCATGTGCTCCCTAGTAGAACTGCCTTCGAGGGTTTGTAATAGCTGTGACTTTTTTCAAGGAAATTTTTAGGCCTTCTTCTGAGGTGCCCTGAATAGATTCAAATTAAGTTTCTGGTTAGCAGCTCAGTACTTAAATGTTGTGTCACCCAGGAAGTCTCCAAATTCAGGAAACCAACCAAACCACCAGCAAATGAAAAACTACCATCTTCAGCAACAGCAAATCAGTTGCTGTGGTGTCATTTCCAATCAAAGCAGAACTCCACTCCATTCCAGTTTAACCAGTGAGGAGAAATTAGACAATTTTGATGAACCTGCAGAAAGATTAATTCATGGACTGTAGAGGACAGCTGTAGCGATGAAGCTCAGAACCCACTCTAACTCTATTTTTCGTTTTATGGCTTGCTGTTCTTGTTGTTAGCCACTATTGAGAGTTCTTAGGGATCGTAATCTTATACAAGTAGATCACCAGGCCTTTGTTCCACACAGTCACCGGGTGGATTATAACACAAGATACATCACCACCAAAGGACTGCACATTAGCAGAACAATGCCAGCTGTAGTGAGTCCTGCAAAAGAATGAGTGTTGCTCCTGGGAAAACTTAGTTAATCTGGTTCACCCACCCACCCACCCACTCTCCAAGTAACGCTTGAAGATTCTGGTGTATTTTATCACAGTAGCAAACATGACTCAAATGTTTATCTGTACTGAAGGTGATTCATCAGGAAGATCAACTGCTATGCTGACTGGACAGAAGAGCTGTGAGGTGCCAACAGCCAACCAAGCATCAGACTGTCCCTCAGATCTGAGCCTGGCGCCCTGAAGGGTGGGTGTCTTGACAAGCTGTGCATCCTGACAGATGCTGTTAGGCCCTGCAGGAAGAAATACACCATCTGTCTCAATTTTTCTCATGATAGTCTCATTTTCTCACATCAGTGTATAAACAGTTTTTTTTTTTCTAATGATCACCATTGTCCTAATAGCTCCCTATTTTTCCAGAGTTTGCCTTTCCTTCCTTCCCATCATGCCCCATTCCTCTCTGTTATTCTCCCCTTTGCTTCCTTCCCGTCATGCCCCGTTCCCATACCTATATATGTTATTCTCCCCTTTGCTTCCTTCCCATCATGCCCCATTTCTCTTTTTCTCTGTTATTCTCCCCTTTGCTTCCTTTCTGCCATGCCAAGTTCCTCTCTCTGTATATGTTATTCTCCCTTTTGCTTCCTTCCCATCGTGCCTGTTCCTCTCTCTCTGTTATTCTCTCCTTTGCTTCCTTCCCATCACACCCCATTCCTCTCTCTCTACTGTCCTCCCCTTTGCTTCCTTACCACCATGTCCTGTTCTTCTCTCTATTTATGTTATTCTCCCCTTTGCTTCCTTCCCATCACTCCCAGTTCCTCTCTCTATATATATGTCATTCTCCTATGTTTCTAGGTTTTACAGTACCTTGGTTTTTAAAACTACAACCATTTTTTCAGAACCTCTTTTCTTTGTATTAAAAAACCAATAATGGACACATGTAATATTAAGGACCTTGGCTGTTTTGTTTTGTTTTTAACCAAAATGTTCTTTATTAGCTCATGGTGCTGAGAGGAAGGCTAGGTTCTGCTTAACAAATTGGAATATGGTGCTCATGATTAAAAGGAACTAACTGTACTACCTCCTTGCATTTTGAGTTCAGTTGCCATCTTAATTATTTTTTTCCCCTCTCCCATCTTTTGAATTACAAAAACAGCTATCTCGGGAAGTTTTCAGCACCCCTACTTTTGTTATTGTTGTTGTGAGCCTTTGAGTCATCTGTGATTCATAGCAACCCTATGAATTCTGTGCCATCCTTACCGTCTCTAACACTCTTCATCGCCTAACATTGCATTGTTATAGTCAATTGTGTCAATCATTCTCACTTAAGGCCTTTGTCTCTTTGTCCCTTTCGAAGCACGATGTGCCTCTCCAAGCACTGGCCCCTCCTAACAACATGCCCAAGTATGTGGGACAGAGTTTCATCATCCTTGGCTCTAATGAGCACTTTCTCCAGGACAGATCTGTTTGTTTTTTTAGCAGTTCATGGGATATTCAGTACTTTATTCCAACACCACACCTCAAAGGCATCAATTCTTCTTCAGTCATCCTTAGACATTGTCCAGCTCCAGATACATAGCAAGCAACTGAGAAGACTATGGCTTGGGTCAGGTACAATTTAGCCTTTAAATTGACATTATTGTTCTATAGTACTTTGGAGAAGATTTCTGTTTCCTCCCTACCGGACTTCCATCATGACAGGTGGAGAACAGATTTAAACTGTTAACAACTTCATCTTACTTGGATCCACAAACAGTATACTCAACATGTAGGAGATCAGGAGATGTATAGCACTTGAAAAGACCTCTTCAAATTACTGAGGAACAATGATGTCATTTTAAGGACTAAGGTGCGCTTGTTCCAGGCCATAGTCTTTTTGGTCACTTGCTATGCATCTCAGAGTTGGACAATGAATAAGGATGACAGAAGAAAAATTGAAGCCTTTAAGAATTGTGGTGTTGAAGAGTACCCAATATCCCATAGGCTTCCAAAAGAACAAACAGATATATCTTGGAGAAAGTACAGCTGGAGTGTTACTTGGAGGCAAAAATGATGAAGCCTTATCTCACATACTCTGGGCATGTTGCTAGAAGAGGCGATTCCTTGGAGAGGGACATCATGCTGGGGAAGGTGGAGGGATGGTGAAAGACAGAAAGACCCTCAACCAGGAGAACTGACACAGGGACTACAGCAATGAACTCAAAGGTATCAGAGTTTTCTGTGAGGATTTTTGTTGTTGGTGGTGGTGGTTTGGTTTTGTTTTGTTTTTCAAGACTAGAACAGGATCCAGACTTATTGTTCAAAGGGTTGTTATGAGTCAGACTCAACTCAAGGGCATCTAACAATATTGTCATTGCTCTGGAGAGGTCCCTAAACAGTAGATTTTCCCAAAGCAATGAATCTTCTCATTTCTTAACCACTGGTACCAAGAATGCTGATTGTGGATCTAAGTAAGATGAAATTATTGATAACATCAATCTTTGGGAGGCTTACTGTTTTCTGAACATTGAGATGTAATCCATACTGAAGGCTCTAGTACTTCATCTGCAGCAAGCACTTCAAGTACCTCTCGTCTTCAGTGTGCACAGCGCAGGTTTTTGATGAGTCTTCCTCTGATCCTGATGCCACATTCTTCTCATAAAGTCCAGCTTTTCAAATAATTTATTCAGGATACAGATTGAATGTTGTTGTTGTTGTTATATGCTGTTGAGTTGCCTGTGACTCATAGTGACCCTATGTACAACAGCCCTAAACCCTGCTCTATCCTGTGCCAATCTTATTGTCTCTGGCATTCCTACCCCCCCTTAGGCCAGTCACTGTGTCAGTCCATCTCATCGAGGGTCTTCCTCTCCTGCGCTGTCCCTCCATACTCCCAAGCATGATGTCCCTCTCCAAGGATTGGTCCTGCCTTGCAACATGTCTAAAGTATGTCAGATGAAGCTTCAGAATTCTTGTCTCCAAGGAGAAGCCTGGTCTCACCCTCTCTAGGAGAACTTGTTTGTTCTCCTAGCAATCTATGGTATATGGATAGGTATGGAGAAAGGATACAGCCCTGAAGCACACTTTCTTGATTTTAAAACCATGCAACATTCCCTTGCTCTGTTCAGATAACAGCTAACTTCTCGGTCGAGGTATAGGTTTCACATGAGTACAATTAAGTACTGGAATTCCCACTCTTGTCAATGTTAGCCACAATTTATTGTGTTCCACACAGTCAAATGCATTTGTATAGTCAATAAAACACAGATAGACATTCTTCTGGTATTCTCTGCTTTCAGTTAGGATACATCTGACATCAGCAATGATACCCTGGTACTGTGGCCTTGTCTAAATCCAGACTGAATGTTCTTTGACATTGTATGTTCTAGTGATTTTTAAAATAATCTTCAGCAAAAATTTTGCTTGAATGTGATATTAATGATATTGTTTGAAAATTTCCACATTCTGTTAGACAGTCTTTTTTGGGAATAAGGGGGGATCTCTTCCAGTCTTTTGGCCAGGTAGTGGGCCTCCAGATTTCTTGGCCCACCCTGGTGAGCATGTCCAGGGCTGCATCTGTTTGTTGGAATATGTCAATTGGTATTCCATTAGTTCCTTGGACTTATTTTTTGCTAATGTCTTCATGTCCGCTTACACTTCTTCCTTTATTGCCACTGGTTCTTGAATATATGGTTCCTTGTTAGCCAATTCTTTTGATTCTGTGTATTCCTTCTCTCTCCTTTTAATGCTTCCTGGATCATTCAAGATCTTGTCATTTTGCTGTTTGAGGCTTAGATTTGTTTTCAGGTTTCTCAGCTTGAGAAATGCTGAGTTAGTTCTTCCCTTTTGACTTTCTGATGCCAGCTCTTTCCACATTTTGTTATAATACTTTGTTTTGTCTTCTCAACATGCCCTTGGAAATAATCTGTTCAATTTTTTTTACTTTGTCATTTCTTCCCTTTGTTTTGGCTTCTCTACATCAACATCCCTACTAGATATTGGAATTTTACAAGAATTGGCCTCATCAAATATATGGCCATTTATATCAGATCCATTTTATTTCAGCCAGAGACTCCAGAGAATGCCTTTATTTTCCAGGATTAGAAAACAAGGCTAAACATACAATTTTAAAGACTTCTTTATTAATTTTAAATCCTTTAACTGTAGTAGTTTCCTGATATCTAGCCAGTTGTTGGAATCAAAAAGAGAGTTACAGTGTTACTTCCTTCCAATAACATAATAATAGGACCTTCTGTCCTTGTATCAGGTGTGACCTTCTCAAGGAAAGAGAAGGTTTGCTCTACATCGTTGTTGTTGTTGTTAAGTGCCATCACATATGTGACTCATAGTGACCCTATGCACAACAGCTCTGAACCTTGCCATATCTAAGCCAATCTCATCATCTCTAACAGACCTAATCCTATTTCTCCAGTCACCTGGGTCTTCCTCTCCTGCACTGTCTACCAACCCTTCCAAGCAGGATGTCACTCTCCAAGCATTGGTCCCTCCTGGCCACATGCCCAAAGTATGTAAGACAGAGTTTCAAATCCTTGTCTCCAGGAAGGAGCCTGGTTTCATCCTCTCCAGATTAGACTTCTTTGTTGTCTGGTAGTCCGTGGCATGTTCAACACACTTCTACAGCACCACAACTCAAAGGCATCATTCTTTCTTCTATCATCCTTAGTTATTGTCCAGCTCTTGGATGTATAGCAAGTAATTGCGAAGACCTGGATCAGATGTACCTTGATCTCCAGATTGACATCATCGCTCTTTAGTACTCTAGAGAAGTCCATGACAGTAGACTTTCCCAGTGCAATTCGTCTTTTGCTTTCTTGACTGCTGGTGCCAAGAGTGTTGCTTGTGGAACCAAGCAAGCGAAGTTATAAAATATATCTATCTCTTCTCCATCCATCGTGAAGCCAGCAATTAGCCTATTGGTGAAAACGTTTTGTTTTCTTGATGTTGAGCTTAAATCATCTTGAAAACTACAATCTTTGACCTTCTGCAGCAAATGCTTCATGTCCTCTTCAGTTTCAGCAAGCAAGGTTGTGTCATCTGCATAATGCAGACTGTTGATGAGTCTTCCTCCAATCCTGATGCCACATTTCTCCTCATATAAGCCCAACCATCCGAATAATCTGTTCTGTATACAGATTGAAAAGTTCTGGAGACAGATGTATCCTTGACACACACCTTTCCTGATCTTGAACTATGAAGTGTTTCCTTGCTCTGTTCTGAAGACTGCCTCCTGGTCCATGTATAGGTTTCACATAAACACAATCGAGTGTTCTGGGATCCCCATTCTTCTCAGTGTCAGCCACAGTTGGTTGTGATCCACACAGTCAAATGCCTTTGCATAGCCAATGAAACACAAACTTTGCAAAGGATTTGTATCATAGATTTTTCTATTTCCCTATCTCCTTTCCCTCTTTACTAGATGTGGTGAATTTAAGAGCTTTTCCTTGAAAAAAACACTTCCGATCAGGAAAGCCAGTGTTCACTTGATGTCCAACTGAGTTAAACATGAGTGTTCAACCGGAGTCATTACAATACTTAAGAACACACCCTAAATGCATGACCTACCATCACTACGTGTTCCCTCTTTACAATCTTTAACACTCAGCTAAGACATTTCAGGTGCCACGTGAGTGACTCCTGTATGACCTTCTAGAGAGCAGTCATTGTGAAAGGGCACGTTCCAGGATGACTAAGCTCCTTCACTTGGGATGGCTATCTTAAAACCACGCGCATGCGTTTCCTGCATCCTCACACCATCTTGAGCGTCTGCACAGGTTCCACAGAAGGCCCAGAAAGTACTTCCTGTGGCAGCCACCTTGAAACACCCTGCACACGTGCTTAATTATCCTACTCTGTCCCACATGGAACAATATGAGATGAGCCCCTTCTGATTTTCCTTTTGCTAGACTAATTCTTCAAACTCAAGCCTCTCAATGAATAGACATGATATCCTTTTCTTGACTCCAGAACTCCTCCTCCTGTGTCACATTAGCCCTGGGCTGGCAGTGTCTTGTCCCTCTATGCTTTACTTAGCAAGATGGTTTCTCTAATCCACCTCTTTCTTTGCCTGCATAGAAAAGCCTGGACCCCCGTTTTGCTATTCTTACTTAACAGGAGGAAGAACTGAAATTTAAGGAGTGTACTGGGCATAATTTCTTGGTGGCCACCTTTAGGGCTGCAGTGCCATTTGAAAACAAAACAATCAAGCGTGATAATATGCAGGTGCAGGCACTCTGTCTTCTGCAAAGAGTCATAATTTACTGAGATAATAATTCTTTATCTCAGCTTTTGATGTAGGAGAAAGTTATCGAGACACTGTTAAAGTTTAACTGCTAGGTTTGCTCTGAATATCAGATTTTCTTATCTCTTTCCCTCATCACATGATAGGCGTAATTAAAGTGTCTTCCATTGAGGTGGTTCAGGTCAGGAAAGTCATCAGTCAGCAGATGCCAGGCATTACACCATTCAAGAACACACCTTCCATGCACAGCCCACGTGCCTCCAGGTGTTCCCTCTTTAACTCTGCTCAGTGATTTTAGATTCATTCAAAACTCAAGATTTCTGCTGTAGAGTCGGAACCTGTGCATAGCTGACTCTCCAGTCGCTTTCCTAGGCTGTAAACAGCATGGGGAGATTACCTATCTTTCACTGAAGAAGTCACAGGAGGAGTTAAACTGCTCTAGAGACTGGACCTTTGGATTAGCAGAGCAACTCCTCCTGAACTATGCCACCAGAGATCCCTTTATTTTTTTTTTTTTTTTGTTAGAGGCTATAAAATAGGTTTCCAAGAATAGTTACTTTTTTTTTTTTTAAATTGTAGTCATAAAAAATCAACTTATAAATGGCTGTTGTTTAGGGCTTTAGGGGAGATGAAGGGGACGACTTACAAGGTATTTATATGTCTTGTAAAGCTTCAGAATTGTTATTACTTATCTCAAGTAACAACAACAATCATAAATGTGCGGTGTCTGGTAACTTAAGAATTTGGCTGACAAGCTGGATAAAGTCCCAAGTTTCTGACCTCAGGAAGCAGAACACAATGCTCTATGTGGGCTGAGACATTTTCTGTGGCTGTGGCATGGTGCTCTCTTTAAATAAATAGCTACTCTGCTCATGTAGAAAAAGACCGAACCAGAGAAGAAGTTTGCTGAACTCAACTCAAAAGGAGCAGTGGTCCTAATGGTACAAGTGGTGGTTGGGTCTGCACATGCAGGGGCTTGGCCATGCCAAACCAAGAGCAGCTGGGGGGGTAATCAGTCCACAAAATTATCTATTAGTTTAGCCACGGAAACTAGAAAAGTGGCATTTCAAATAACAAATTGTCAAAGCACTCCTCACTCCACTTACAGGCTGCATTCAGTTTGAGCAAGTTGTTCTCAGAGTGGAATGCACTCTTCGAACAAGTGTGTATTGCTGCCATTCACCAGACCTCCTCGCTAGCCTGCAAGCAGCTATCTCCCCATTATACATCCAAAGAGTAATCAGGGTGAAAAGGACAGTCAGTGTGAGAGGAAATAATTGCAGCTTAAACTACTCTTACTCATTAAGAAGCAAGACAATTTGGGAAGTGTGGGGGGTGGGGCAGGTCAGGGAGAACGGTATTGCGTTTCCATCACCCTGTCAGGGCAGGTCAAGTTTTAGCTCTAGCAATTCTGGCATGATTTTCTATAATCGCATCACAGTTAACAGTATATTAATCATAGTAACTATCACCATCCTATGGTGAGATTAATACTTGCAAGAGGATAGAAAATAAAGCTGAAGTCTGTCTTGGA
This sequence comes from Elephantulus edwardii, assembly GCF_000299155.1. Classification (NCBI taxonomy): domain Eukaryota; kingdom Metazoa; phylum Chordata; class Mammalia; order Macroscelidea; family Macroscelididae; genus Elephantulus; species Elephantulus edwardii. The sequence goes on from NW_006399769.1 coordinate 6,096,272, forward strand.
TCTGCCTGTGCGTATTTGGTGGGAACTGTCTTTTGTCTTGGAGAAATGGGCTAAGCATCAGTAGAGAACAATCATGAAAGTGTAATCCTCTCCACTAGCTGCACAAGAAAAGAGTTACAGGGCAGGAAAGAATGGAGGTAATAAAAGAGACTAGGAAGCTGAAACGACTAAACAAGCTGATGATATTTCACTCGCTCTCTTTTTCTGTCTTTCTGTTTTCAGAGGCAGGAAGCCACATGGGAGGAGATTGCCCATCTTTCTCCATAGAGCAGCTAGTGGCTTCGAACCACATGCCTTCAGGTTTGCAGCATAATTCCTTACCACTAACCCACCAGAGCTTAGTATTTTTTTTATGTTGTTGTATACCATAGAGTCAGAACCAATCGATAGCTGACCCTCCAGTGGATTTTCAGAGGCAGTTAATCGCACTGGAGAGATTGTCCATCCTTCTCCGGCTGAGCATGCCTTCGCGATTGCAGTGCAGCTTCTTACTACTAGGCCACCAGAGTTTAATACGAGGAGTCTCTAAGTCAGTGGTTCTCACCGAAGGCTGTTCTGCTGCCTGGATGCATTTGGCAATGCCGGGGGACATTTTTGGTTGTCACAGCCAGAATGGGGAGGTGCTAGCTATTAGCACCTAGCGAGCAGATGCCAGAAATATGAGTCATTCTCAACACATAGCATAGCTCCTATAACAAAGATTCTCTCACCCTATAAACCAGTAGTGTTGATATTGAGACATCCTGATTTAATTAAATAAGACTTGGTTTTAAAGAAGACTTAGCTTTTTTTTTTCTTTCTCCCCCCCCACCCCTTCCCCTTGTTATGTACTATTGCATTGGGTCAGAGTGGCACAGGAAGAGATTGCTGCTCCTTCTCCAGTGGAGCATCTGGTGGATTCAAACCGCAGGCCTTGGAGATTGCAGCTCAGCTTCTTGCCACTAGGTTACCAGAATTCCCTAAGACTTAGCTATTTTTATTTACGTTTTTCCCATATTCCCCCTCTGAGCTAGGCTTTATTACTAAGATGTTTAAATTATTATGCATGCCCAGGAAAGACACATAGGTGTCAAAGTAGAGTTGGAGATGTAGGAGACTAATCAATGACAGGAATGGTGTAAGTGGAATTCCACATGTTAAGTGGAATTTTGAAGGGAAGAAGTGATTGAGTTTTCAGAAAGGAGACTTGGTACTGGCATATGACAAGCAAAGAGATTGAGTCATGATTTAATATTGTGTAAAAATAACTTCATCACAGAGTATATGTCTAAAGGATTAGCGAAAGTCAGCTAATCAATAATCCTGGGCCTTTTAAAAAACTGTTCCTCACCTTTTGATAAAACATGGCACAGAGTACAGGAACACTACAAGCATTACCTAAACTACTATTTTAACTCAGCCCTGGAGAAGACATGGGAGAAAGATCAACCAAGCTCAGTGCCTGAAAAAGACAGACACCTCAAAAATATCTTTGATCAAAGGAGGCTTTGGAGAGGAGGAGAGGTAGGCTATCTCATGGGGAGGGTAATTCCAGAAGTAGGTCCAGGGCGGTGTAAATGATTAGCTCATCTACTACTAATCAAAAGCAAGTTCTGGTAGCCTGCTAATAAGGAATTGTGCTGCCAACTCAAAGGAAGGAAGTTCAAATCCACTAGCTACTCTTTAGAAGAAATAATGGGCAGCCTCCTCCCATGTGATTTAATGCTGCTGAAAATCCACTGGAGGGTCAACTATGAGTCACTTCATCTGAAAAGTCAGCCATTGAAAAATCCTCAGAGCACAGTACAGTTCTGCTCTGACCCACAGGGGGCAGCATGGTTTGGCAGAGTCTCAATGGCAGCTTTTTTTTTTTTTTTTAATCTCTAAGAAGTTCTGGAGGAACAAAAGAGTAATTACAAAGAGTAATATTGAGATGATAAAATGGCCATAGCCTGAGGCAGAGGTCCTCAAAGTGTGTTTCATGGACCAGGAACATCACCGAGGAACTTGCTGGAAATTCTGATTCTCAGGCCCCACCCTAATCATTTGAATGAGAAACTCAGGAGTGGGATCTAGCAAGCTTTGTCCTATAACCACAAGGAATTATGTGGGTGAAAATATGATCTTATATCAGCAATTTCTTATAGTTCAACCTAATACATTAAGAACAAGAACTTTTGTTCATGATGTCATCATAACAATGGTAAAAAAGACAAGCTGAAATTTAGAAAAAGATAATTGCAGCACATAGCTAACAAAAAGAACTAGCATTCAGGATATATAAAGAATTCTTATGAATCAATAATAAAAAGATAATAGGCATGAATAGAGATATCATATAAGAGGAAATATGAAAGCCCATAATCATTCAAATGAAGCTGATTAATAAATAAGGAAATACTGATTAGAACCATAATGAGATACCATCATTTAATTACCAGACTAGAAAATAAATGGGTGTCAGATAGTCCCAATCTTAGGCAAAGACATAGAGGACTAGGAATATTGATCCAGTATAAATTGGAACAAATACTTAGGAAAGTAATTTGGTGCTGTTTAGTAAAATGGACCTAGTAATTCAACTTATTGGAATACATTTTATAAAAATTCATATACCAGGAGACAAGAATGCCTATTATAACAGGGAAAATAATCCAGGATAGTTTCAAGTGTCTATAAACAACAAAATGGAAAATTAAACTGTGATATGATCGCACAGTAGATCATCGTTCATGAAAATGGATAGGTTCTAGACAATATATAGTATTTCCTAAAAGTCTAAAGATAAGTGATAAAAGTCAGAGAGTACATATTAAGATTTCATCTGTACAAAATTTAAAATCAGACAAAACATATCAAAACAAGGTTTATATTATTTGGGGACACATCCACATAGAAACCTACAAAGAAAAACGTAAGAATGGAGGCACAAGATTCAGGACAGTGATGGCTCCAGCAGCGGAGAGAGGCGTATGTGTTTGAGGAAGGACACACAGCAGACACTTAAGTGGTAACATTCTTATTTCAGGTGACATTTTTCTCTCCAAACTGCAAGTGTGCGCGTGCACACACACACACCACATAAATATTGACATACTAGGCATTGGTGAGATGAGATGAACTGGCATGAGGCATTTTGAGTCGGATGACCATATGGTATATTACTCTGGAGATGAAAAGGTGAGGAAAAATGAAGTTGCTTTCATAG
>NW_006399769.1:6101976-6139271 GCF_000299155.1 Elephantulus edwardii
TGGGGTAATTGGGATGGGAGTGTCAGAGACAGTGCGATTGGCACAGGACAGAGCAGAGTTTAGGGCTGTTGTACATAGGGTCGCTATGAGTCACAGGCGACTCGATGGCACATAACAACAACAACATTTTCTGTAAATATTTCAAAATGAAAATGTGGAAAAAGAAGAGGAGTGAATTAGAGGTCAGTTTTGTTAATTGCCTTAGAGTCAGTCCCCTGGTGCTGGGGACAACAGAACAAAATATTTCCAAGTCCTGCTCCATCCGTGCAATTGTTTGGGAATTCTTGTGATCCATAAGGTTTTCATTGGTTGATTTTGAGAAGATCAAAATCTGCAGTTTATATTTATTTAAAAGTTTTGCTGAAACTTGTACAGCATTATAGAAGCAGGCAAGCCTCCACTGGCAGATGAGTGGTGGCTCTGCACAAGATGCATTGGTCAACAGTTAGAGGTGTGTCTTCTACACAGGAGGTGAAAATTTTACAAGCGGACCACCAGTGCCTCAGAGGTGAGGTATAGACTCATCTGAGGCATTTTGGTTGTGAAAAACACTGGAGAAGAGGCTAAGGAGGTCATGGAGTCAATAGAGGTTTTCCTCTTACTCATTTTTTTTTTGTAAGATGCATGATATTTCCATATACTTTTATGATGTTGAGAGTCAATCAGCAGAGAGAAATCAGTAATGAGGGAGTGGAAGAATAATTGTCGGAGCCAAATACTTAAGCTAGGAGAGGAGCTTGGCTTTAGAATATAAGTGGAGTGGTGAGCTCTGGACAGGGGCAGAGACAGTTCCTCCACTGCCACCAAAAAGAAAGAGGAGGACATAGCTGGAAGGTTCAACTTGGTAATTAGAAGATGTAGTTCTAGTGCAACTGCTTCTATTTTTTCAGCTGAACAACTAGCCAGGTGGTGAGTAGTGAATGATAGAATAGGAGATATAGGAGGTTTGGGAGTAGCAAATTTACTAGGGAAATGCAGTTGTTTCTTAAGTGGTCATTTCAGATCTGTGTTCACAAATTCAAAGCAGGCAGTCTTGGGGTTGACTACCATGTTCAGGTTTCAGGTTCTGGCCTCATATTTAATTAAGGGTTTGAATCCACCAGCAGTTCTGAGGGAGAAACATGGGCAATCTCCTCTTGTACAATTTATGGCTTCAGAAATCTGCTGGAAGGTCAGCTATGAGTAAATTCTGACTAGAAAGAAGAGAGAGTGAGAGAGAGAAATTATATGAGGGACATGCAACATAAACAAGAGAAAAGAGAATAGAATTGGGAGTTGGGGATTGATAGAAAATGTAAGTATATATAGGACAAAGGAGTGGAAGGATAAGCTACACATTTTTTTCTATGAAGCTATTACAGTAATTGAGCTACAGGGGGAAAAGGTGATGATCAGAAAATGGGACACTTGAACTAGAGATTTAAGATGTGGGCAGTGAGGGTGAGGGGTGCTTGGACCCCAGGAAGAGCCATCAAGTTGCTGGGGAAAGCTACATAGTGTAAATGAGGAATTTTATCTAAGCTACTTTCCTCCACCTTCTTCTCCAGTACATCTGCAAGTAACACCTTCAAATCCCTTCTTTTTGTAACTCACAAGTTTGTTCTCTTTAGGTTTGCTCCCTTTCCTATAGGGAACCTTAACATTGAGTCTTGCTCCAGACCTGAACACTGAGCCCAGTTACAGAGACAAAAGAGAAACATAACTTCCAGGTAAGGAAGAGAAGGAGGATGGAGCTTCCCTATTGGAGGCAAACACTTTGCAGTCCAGAGGACTGAAAACATCAGGAAAGTATCTTCTAACTGAACAAGAAGGCATGCAGCTTCAAATCAGGCCCACCAGTAAAATGTCAAAGAGGGCTCCCCTTCCCCATTCACCTCAATGTCCTTGTTCAGCATGAAGAGGCCAGAGAGTCTGCACCCCATTCCCAAATAAGAAACCCAAAAGTGAATAAGACAATTTCTTTGTTAAAAAAATGAATCACCATTGGACTATGCTCACCATTACCCTGTCTTTTCTCATCCCCACTGGATCTTTCTCAATTCCTTCACCTATTTCCCCTACCCACCAAACTGTGCAGCCCTATTTTATCCCTGCCCATCCTCACTCTTCTTCTCCCAACCCTTACCCCTCCTTGTACCTCATACATATTTTTAACAATAATTAAAAAAAAAAGTGGGGCAGTTATCAGTGATGGTAAGGTCTACGGTATGACTACAAGATTTGTTAGTTAAAATGATGTGGAGGACAAGAAAAAGACTGATAATTACAAAATGGGCAAAAGACATGGCAAGAATTTTCACAGGGGAAGAAGATATTCGAATGACAAACAGAAACATGAAGAAATGCCCCAAATCACTGGCAATAAGAGAAATACAAATCAAAACCACATGAGGTACCATCTCACTCCAGGAAGAGCTGTTGTTGTAGTTATGTGCCATTGAATTGCTTGCGACTCATAGAGACCCTATGTGCAAGAGCCCGAAATGCCATTCTATCCTGTGCCAACCTAGCCATGTCAAATGCCCTCATTCCCACCACTTCAGTCACAGAATCTATCCATCTCATCGAATGTCTTCCTCTCCTGCACCACCCCTCTATTCTGCCAAACATGATGTCCCTCTCCAAGGACCAGTCCCTCCTTGCACCATGCCCAAAATATGTCAGACGAAGCTTCAGAATCCTTGACTACAAGGAGCGTTCTGGCTTCACCCTCTCCAGGACAAACCTGTTTGTTCTCCTAGCAGTCCATGGTATATTCAGCACTTTTCTCCACCACCACAGCTCCAAGGCATCAATTCTCTTTCTGCCAACCCTATCCACTGTCCAACTCTTTGATACATAGCACATAGTTGCAAAGACTATAGCCTGGATCAGGCACACCTTATTCTCCAGCCTGATGTTGTTGCTCTTCTGTACTCTTGAAAGGTCCCTCACAGCTGACTTTCCCAACGCAATTTGTCTCTTGATTTCCTGGCTTCTGTTATCAAGAGTGTTGACTGTGGCGCCAAATAAACTAAAACTATCTCAATCTCTTCACCATCCATACTGATAAGGTCAATTGGCCCAGTGGTGAGAATCTTTGTTTTCTTTTTTTTTTTTTTTTAATCTTTGTTTTCTTGATGTTGAGCTTCAATCCATATTGAAGACTGCAGTCCTTGACCTTCTGCAGCAAGTGTTTCAGGTCCTCCTCAGTTTCAGCAAGCAGGGTTGTGTCATCTGCATAACACAGGTTGTTGATGATTGTTCCACTAATCCTGATGCCACATTCCTCCTCATACAGCCCAGCATCTCAGATGATCTGTTCAGCATACAGATTGAAAAGGTATGGAGAGAGAATACATCCCTGACAGACCCCCTTCTTGTTTTTAAACCATGTAATGTCTCTCTTTGCTCTGTTCTGACGACTGCCTCTTGGTCCAAGTATAGGATTTGCATTAGCACAACCAAATGTTCTGGGATTCCCACTCTTCTCAGTCAGCCACAGTTTGTTGTGATCCATACAGTCAAAAGCCTTTGCACAGTCAATGAAGCACAGATAAGACATTCTTCTGGTATTCTTTGCTTTCTGCCAAGATCCATCTAACATTCGCTATAATATTTCTAGTACCACGACCTCTTCTAAATCCAGCCTGCACATCTGACAGTTCTTTGTTGACATATTGTTCCTACATTTTTGGATCATTTTCAGCAGAATCTTACCTGCATGTGATATTAATGATATTGTTGGATAATTTCCAAACTCTGTTGGGTCACCTTTCTTTGGAATGGGAAAAATATCAATCTTTTCCAGTCAGTCGGCCAGCTGGTTGTCCTCCAGATTTCTTGGCACAACTTAGTGAGCACATCCAGCGCAATGTCTGTTGAAACATGTCAATTGGTATGCCATCAACTCCTGGAGTGGCAAAGTTTAACAGGGTAGCAAGTAATAGATGTTGGAGAGGATGTGGCAAGAAAGGAACTCTTACACATCATTTGTGGGATTGTAAAAGGGTGCAACAATTCTGGAAGGCAGTTTGGTGCTTCCTCAAAAAGCTGAACACAGAAATTCCATATGACCCAACTATTCCACTATTTAGAATATACCCTGAGGATATGAGAACTGAGGCACAAACTGAGATTTGTACACCAATGTTCACAGCAGTATTCACCATCGCAAGAGCATGGAAACAGCCCAAATATCCAATCACAAATTAATGGATTGAGAAATTAAGGTACATTCACACAATGGAATAATATGCAACACACAGGAGCAATAACTTTGTAAATTATTACCTAACTTAGGAGGGACTGGAGAACATTATGCTGAGTGAACTAACTCAGTCACACAAGGATAAATATTGTATAAGACTGTTATTGTAGAATGAGTATAAGGATCCAGGAGGGGTGGGAGAAACTTGAAGCAGAAGGATGTGGATGTGCAGGGAGAAGGGGAGATTAATCATTGGGTTGTACAATTTGATGGGTGTGTGTGTGAAGGAAATGGAAAGAATTTGTTCAAATTTGTATTAGAATTTTATAAATCAACTAGTGGGGGGAAAAAGATGAGGTGGAGGAAAAGAATAATAAAGGAGATGAGACTGAGGAATGGAAAAACTAGGGATAGATGATCTATTTACCTGGATGTTAGAGACTTGGAGCATAATGACAAAGAATGATAAAGAGTCAAGTTCTAAAGTCTTCAGCGAACAAAGAGGAATGCCAGAGATTAGCAGTAACTGCAGAGATGTAGTTTTTGAGGAAGGAGGGAAAATGTCAAAGTGGCAATGTGAATGAGGAAGTGTTAACGTGGAGGAAAGGTAGGGAGGATGAAAGAGAAACAACCCCCAATCCGTGAGAGGACTGAAAAAGAAGCAGTGTCCTCAAAGGAGAGCTAAATGAGGATAAGAAAGTAATCAATGATGCATTCATTACACAGGAGGCTTGGTCTTCTGCTGGTGAGGGAAGTAAACAGGGATAAGTCAAGATGAAATTAGTTAGAATGGTCCCTGAGGGGAAAGTGAGGAATGAGTTCAAATTAAATCACCAAACTGTACCCATAAGAAGCTACAGAATTTTTCCAGGAGTCCCCAGGGTGGTAGCAAATAAAAAAGAGTTTAACTACTAGCTAAAGATAGGAAACTCCTAGGAAGACAAGGCTATCAATCAGCTTCCAAGAGGTCCCAGCCTTGAAACCTCTATGGTTCTACTCTACACACATGGGGTTGCCCAAAAGTTGGAATCAACAACAGATTTATCCAGATTAACTCAGCAATTGAATCCATAATCAAACCTATATATCTAATTTAAAAGTCAATGGACTATCTACTCTGCTACTTTTAATAAACAGTCTATCTTGAAGCAATTAGGACACAAATGTTCCATTAAGATATAGCACATCAACAGAGACCTGCCAGATGTGCAGGTTGAGTTAGTTAAGGTCATGGCACTAGAGTTAGTATAGCTAATGGTACATGGATCTTAACTGAGGAATGTCTATTTGTGTTTCATTGACTATGCAAAGGCATTTGACTGTCTGGATCACAGCAAACTGTGGCTAACTCTGAGAAGGAAGAGAATCCTAGAACACTGATTGTGCTTATGTGAAAACTATACTTGGACCAGAAGGCAGTCGTCACAACAGAGCAAGGAAACACTGCTTGGTTCAAAATCAGTAAAGGTGTGCACCAGAGATGCATCATATGCAGAACAGATCATCTGGGAGTCTGGGCTCTATGAGGAGGAATGTGGCAGCAGGAATGGAAGAAGACTCATCCACAAACTATGTTATGCAGATGATACAATCCTGCTTGCTGAAACTGAGGAGGACCTGAGACATCTACTGTAGAAGGTAAAGGACCGTAGTCTTCAATATGGTTTGAAACTTAACATCAAGAAGACAAAGATTCTCAGTACTGGGCCATTTGGCAGCACCATGATAAAGAAGAGATTAAAGTTATTAACAATGTCAGCATTCTCAGCTCCACAATCAACACTCACTGGTACCAGCAGTGAGGAAATCAAAAGACAATTGCAATGGGAAAATCTGCTGTCAGGGACCTCTCCAGAGTACTGAGAAGAAATGATGTCAGTTTACAGACCAAGAGGTGCCTGATCGAGGCCATGGTCTTCACAATTACTTGCTATGATCAGAGAGCTGGACAATGACTAAGGATGGCAGGAGAAGAGGAGAACAAGTAGATCTGTCTTGGAAAGGGTGAAACCAAGTTTCTCTTTGGAGGCTGGGATTTTGAAGCTCTGTCTCAAATAAATTGGGCACATAGCCAGGAGGGACCAGTTCTTGGAGAAGGAAATTATGCTTCAAAGGGTGGAGGGATAGCACAGGGGAGGAAGACCCTGGATGAGATGGATAGATACAGTAACTAGGGCAATGCAGGTAGGTGTGTCAGAGTCAGTGAGGCTCAGGACAGGGCAGGTTTTGGAGATGGTGCACACAGGGCATAAAACAACCACTACCACTGTGGTGTGAAGAATTGAGATAAAGCAGAGTTCAGAAGTTTGAGGGTAGTAATGACAAGTATGACATCCTGGCCACAGTCCTAACACTATTTCCTAAACAAAATGATAAAAGTAAAATAAAATTAAAAAATCAAGGAAACAAACAAAGCTGTATTTCCTGATATTCTTATTTTCCTTGCTTCTCTCTATGGTGAGATTTCTCACCATCTAACTTACTGTGTGGGTTTTTAAAAAATATTATTTATTGACTTGGTTCTCTTAGTAAAATGCAAACTCCATAAAACAAGGATATTTTTCTATTTCTGTTTAACTCATTGCTCTATCCTCAATCTCTCAGACTGAATCTGCCAAAGAGTGAAAATAAACTTGGGCAGAAAAAGTCTGAAGAACTCCTAGAATGTACTCCCCCTTTTAAACCACATTCAGATATATACAGTAAAAACACAGTAATTATCTTAATGAAATGCATGATCGTGGAATAGAGCTTTGCTCTGTTGTTGTTATGTGCCATCTAGTTGCCTGTAACTCATAGTGACCCTATGTACAATAGCTCTGAATCCTGCCCTATCCTGAGCCAGTCTCGCTGACTTTGACACACCTAACCTCATTACCCTTGTTATTGCATACAAGGTGTTCCTCTCCTGCACTGTCCCTCCACCCTTCCAAGCATGATGTCCTTCTCCAAGGACTGGTATTTACTGGCCTCATGCACTGAGAATGTGAGATGGCACTTCAAAACCCTTGCCTCCAAGGAGAAACTTGGTTTTACCCTCTCCAAGACAGACCTATTTGTTGTCATCCTTAGTCATTGTCCACCTCTCTGATTGTAACAAGTAATTGTAAAGATCATTGTCTAGAGCAGGCACACTTTAGTCCCAAGACTGACATCATTACTCTTTAACACTTCAGAGAGGTCCAGAGCACATTTGTAGCTCAGTGGCCTACTGGCAAGAAGCTGCACTGCAATCCCAAAGGCACACAGGTCAAGGCCACCAACTGTTACGCAGGAGAAGGCTGGGCAATCTCCTCCCGTGTGTTTACTGAAAACTCTGCCTCTGAGAACTCGCCAGAGGGTCAGCTATCAGTCCATTCCGACTCTATGATACACAACAACAGCAGCAAGAGTTTTGCTGTAGAACCCTCCCCCCCCAAAAAATAGGTATAAAGAATAATTGGTTAAATTTGAGTATGAATTGTGAGTATGTAAAATTTTCCGATTTTGTTACTATAGTTGTCTGGTACTTTTTAAAAAATGTGTTTCATCCATGTTTCTGCTACTATTTGAAAGTTCTCTTGAAACTCTTTTGCTTTTACAAAATACCTACATGGGAACCTACAATCTGAAGCAGATTTCCCCTTAGAAAAAGGTAGATAGCAAAACTAACATTCAGCATATATTTTGCAGAGAAATCATCAAAGGGGCAACTTGTACCCAAGCAGCAAGAGTGACGTGACAAGCTCTTTCCTTGGGAACGAGCTACACTCAGCACCAAGTCGCCACAGCTTTGACGGTGAAAACCAAATGCTCATGTTCTTTCAGGTTTTACGTTTCATTTGTCATGATTTTTTTTTTTGGTAGTCTTTGAGTCTGGGAACACTCAAATACTTGCCCTTACATTTCCAGGTCTTTTCTTTTTACCATAAATCAATAGTAATTACCTCTTTGCCTTATGCCATTTCAGCTTACGGAAAGCCTCATAGGAATGCTCTGCTTTCTGATAGCAGGGGAAATGTGTATACTGTGACTGTTTTGTAACTATGTCCTTGTTATTGCTAAATAGACTGAAATATTTAGATGAAGAAAACTTATTCTTAAGTTGTTTGGAAAAGAATAAAATAAACCGTACACCTGTATGTCTTAAGAAGTTGCCGTTCAAATGACCATCTTCCTCTTAAACCTTAATGGATTAAGTTTTGAATGTACATGTGTAATTACTCCAATGCATGATGAGGAGCTAGTGGTTAATGTGACTAATGCATGTACATTGCACTGATAGTCAGCATGGTGTAAATCTATCTGACTCAACAACCAAAGCTATAGTCTTTGTCTTGGTCAGTGGATGATGGCAACCAGGGAGCCAAGGGCTCCACTATGCTCTAAAAAGGTCACTGAGCATCTAGAGCACGGAGTGGAATTCTAGGTACTCATCTTTAAGATGGACACTGGAAACCAGAGTAGGCTAAGAGGAAAAAAGGGTAGGAAAGAGACTGATCAAATTTTCAGATGAAGAATTGAACCTGAAAAGAGAAGCACGTTAAAAAATGGAGATAAAGAGGTTGTCTTCAGAAATCTACAATGTGAAAAAGGGAATTGTTTGGGGAACTCCACAGAGCTCCTGAAGGAAGCTCCAGGGAAGCACAACCGAGGTCAAAGTGAGAAGCAAGAGCTTTATGACGTTGGAGCTGTCCACAATCACAAGAATGGGTTTCAGGAGTCAAAAGAAATTTTCTATTGTGAGTATTCAAGTAAAGGATGAACAACCACATAGATCTTCTTTAACACTCCTTTATAGCCTTAAAAAACCCTATACTTTCTTGAAAGTCTCCGGGAAGGTACACATGATATAAGCAAACCATGTTTTAGGTCAAAGCATAATTTATTTTCCAAAAATTTGAGAGGAGAGAGGACAGTTGACACTTGGAGACTTTGTTTGTCACTATGCAGCTGAAACCTAAAAAGATTTGGAATATATTTCATAAGCAAAACTCTGTTAGACATTTCAAAACAGCCCCAAAATCACTCTAATGTCATTGTTGAGTAAGTTATGGTGACAGCTCTTACCCCTCCTGTTGAAATGACTTAAATAAAGCTTAAGATAAAAAAGTCAAATAGTCACTAGAATTTCTAAACATTATGAGAATCCATCATAAACTTTAGAGCAAAGCTTAACATGCCTTTATAGTAATATCCAGGCCTACAAGCTGCTCACATCAATCACTGTTATCACCTATATAAGGCAAAACAAAATTAGATAAAATGTATAATTCTTCTGTACTGATTAAAAAGAACATATAAATATATCTTGGAGAAAGTATAAGTAGGGTGCACCTTCACGTCAAGGATAATGAAACTTCATCTTAGTACTTTGGGCACATTGTTAGGACGGGCTAGTTCTTGGAAAGACATCATGCTGGGAAAAGCGGAGGTACAGAGAAAGAGAGGAAGACCCTCAACAAGATGGATTGGCACAGGACCGTAACAATGAGCTCACATACGTCAGAGGTGAGGCTGGTGCAGGACAGCACAGGGTACAGATCTGCTGTTCACAGGGTTGCTATGGGTTGTGATCGACTCAATAGCATCCAACAATTCATTCTGCACTCAAGGTCACTCTGAAAATCAGGCAAGACATCTCCTTTTCACTATTAACCACCTCATGGTAAGAAGAAAAGAAAGTAGGAAATGAATCTCCTCCTTTGGTATTTGCAGCCTCTGAAAACCTTCTGCAGGGTGAGCTATGAGTCAGTTCTGATTCAAGGACATGAATTTGAGTTTTCTGAAAATTACTGAGTAGTATGAAGATGACACAACAAGGGGCACTTACTGTAAAAAGGGCACCAGGTGTTTGGCCTCTGCTGACTTCATGAGGGAGAGGAGAGTCATTTATCAGCATCAATAAGAAAAAAGCTAATTCCTGGGAAGAGGACATCAGACACACCTCCTCTCTCCAGGTTTTCACCAATTCCTATACCAGCCATTCCTCTGCAGCACCCTCTACACCTCTGATGAGTTCTAGAATTCCTTATAGTCGCCATGAAGAAATCACAGATATGATTATGGTTTATTAGGGAAAGAAGAGATAATCAGGAATATGAAGAACTTGAACTTGATACTGGTTTTGGATTTGGGCACCTCTTCAGACGTGTCCACAGGAAAGTGTCTCTGTGGCTCCCAGCCTCTTAGTCTTGGTCCTCTCAAGCTGCTGGCCTCGGCTCTATTGAGGGAAGTGTTACAAAGCTCTTCGGCTCTACTACCAAGTGCCCATATGCACCCATTTCACCAGTAAACTTCAGCCTGATGATCCTTGATCCAGCCAACAAACTTAGCTCCTTCAAAACAGTGCCTGGAGGCATCTCACTCCACCAAGAAGTCTCTTGCCAAAAGGCCCTCAGGCTTACTCTGGGGTTCAGTAAGCCTAGCTCTGATAACTCCCAGAGGTGCCCCAATTTGCTGGCAAGCTTCCTGCCTAAAGTGCTCAGTTTTCTCTTTCTTTGCCAAAGGACATTATGCTTACAGAGGAGGGGAAGACCTTCAATGAGGTGGATTGGCAGAATGACTGTACAATGTACAGGGATCAAGTACAGCAGAGCCGATGAGGATGGCACAGGACAGGGCAGGGTTCAGATCGGCTATTTATAGGGTCGCTAGGAGTCGTAGTCAACTCAATGGTACCTAACAACAACAACTGACCAGGAAGCCCACCATCCTCTCTCTTTCCAGTCTCCTTGTTCTAATGCTTCTACTTGCTTCTGTTTGTCACTGCTTCCAGTTTCTTGGTTCTTCTGCCTCTGCTGCTGCTGCCACTTCCTGACTGCTGCTCCTTGTAGCTCAGCATCTCTGTAAAGTTCTGTCTCCTTGATCTAGGAAGTTCTCGGCACTGGGATTCCAGGTCCAAATACTCCACTCCTTTTTTGGGTGCTGACTCCATAGTAGCTTAAACAAAAATTCATGGTCACAAAATATTTGTTACAAGATAAGTCACTATTTTGCAAAAAATGCAGTCTAAAGACACTAGTACAGCTTCTCCATTGCCATAAAACATTTTAATACACATTTATGCAGCGAAAAAGAACTGTATCTGAGCTGAACTTAACTCTATTTTTACATGTAAGCAAAAATTACTCCCTTGCACTTTTCAGAAATGTAGCTACTTGCAAATCAGGAAGATTGTATTTTTTCGTTGTTCAAAACTTATCATTCTAGAAAATCATGCCAATTTACAGCAAAACCACTGTAGTGATTAAGCCTCCATTATAAAACACCCATTAGTTGTTTTAGTTCAAATATAGTAAGCTCCTGGCCCATGGGAACCCAGGTACAGCAGAATAGGACTTTTTTGTAAGCCCTAGAGTTTGCATTATTTGAAGTAGACGCTCAGGCCATTCTTCCTGGATTGAAAGGTCTGCTGAAATCTATTCAGCATCATGTCAACACACAAGCATTCAATGACAGCTGGTGGCTGCACTTGAGGTGCTGTTGTTGTTGTTATTTTTGTTGTTGTTGTTATATGCCGTTGATTTGGAACAGACTAATCGCTGACTTTCCAGTGCATTCTCAGAGACTTGATTATCCATCTTTCTCCTGTGGAGCACTTACTAGATTTGAACTGTGTGCCTTTGGGGTGGCACTATTGCCCTTTACCACTAGGCTACCAGAGTGTAGTGGCCTGAGTTGAACTTTGTCTCCCACACAGAAGGTGTGAAATTTACCATTGTACTACCATTGCCCCTGCAGCCTTCAAAATGGATTGAAGCTCAACATCAAAAAAACAAAGATTTTCACCACTAGGCCAATTGGCAGCATCATGATGGATGATAAAGAGACTGAGATTGTTGACATGTTCAGTTTGCTTGGCTCTACAATCAACACTCTTGGTACCAGCAGCCAGGAAATGAAAAGATGAATTGCATTGGGAAAGTCTGCTGTCAGAGACCTCTCATATGAAGGAGGAAGGATGTCAGTCTGGAGACTAAGGTGCACCGGATACAGACTGTGGTCTTTGCAATTACTTGCTATGCATCAGAGAGCTGGACAATGACTAAGGAGGATAGGAGAGTTGATGCTTTCAGCTTTGGTGCTGGAGAAGAGGATTGAATATATCATGGACTGCTAGGAGAACAAACAAGTTTGTCCTGGAGAGGGTTAAATTGGGCTGCTCCTTGGAGGCAAGGATTCTGAAGCTCTCTCTGACATATTTTGGACATGTTGCAAGAGGGACCAGTCCTTGGAGAGGGACATCATGCTTGGGAGGGTAGAGGACAGCACAAGAGAGGAAGACCCTTGATGATATGGATTGATTCAGTCACTGGGGTAATGGGGATAGGTGTGTGGAAGACAATAAGATTGGCAAGGGATAGAGCAGGGCTTAAGGCTGTTGTACATAGGGTTGCTATGAGTCTCAGGCAACTTGACAGCACATAACAACAACAACCACTGCCTCTAATTACCAGTAATTGTTGTTGTTGTTGTTAGGTGCCTTCGAGTCATAGACAACTCATAGCAACCCTATGAATGAAAGACCTGAGCACTATTCATAGAGTTTCCAAGGCAAGCCATCTCGGAAGTGAATGCTACTCCTGCTTCCAGGCTTGTTTTAATTGGGGAGCTCCACCAAACACTGTCCACCATATAACTTTTATATAACCATATAACCATTATAACGTTTGGCACATCAGTGTCACAGTGTTCAGCATCACAGCAACCACGAGTTACCTCTGTACAGAAAAGACATACCAGTAATTAGACCACCAAAACAGAATGCTATGGACCTCCAGAAGAATGAATGAGTAGACTTCCAAGGAGGAACTTGGAAGAAGTATACCCAGAATGCTCCTTAAAAGGAAGGATGGTGAGAATTCATCCCATTCAGTGTGGAAATGCTATTCAGAGAGACCAGATCCAGGAGAAAGACATTGTGCTCACTGAAGTACCAGGCTGGCAAAATGAGGAAGATCTTCAACTTAATCGATTGACACAGTAGCTGTAACAATAGCTCAAGGACAGTAAAAATTTTGAAGATGATGAAGATCTAGACAAAGTTTTATGCTATTATACATAGGTCATAATAATTGTATTTTTCTAGTAATCTCATTTAATTAATATAAAGCTCCAAAGACCTTAAGAAATAAAATCTAAATACATCTGTTAAAATCACACATTTCAAGCAGGGGTACACACAATCCCATGGGTATACATAGTGGTGATCGATGGCTATGTAGCACTACCAAATCCAACGGACTAGAAATCCTAGAGAGTTGAATTTCATCAAAGATCGGAAGGAGGAATCTTATTTTGTGTAAGAACAGGACATTGAAAAGAATGTGATATTTATGTGATCTTAAAAGTAAACTCTAGCCCACGAGGGGGGAAAAAAAGTAAACTCTAAGACCTCAACACAATGTTGAGCTTGTTTTGCTGTTTTGATCTCTGATTCTAAAGGGTCCAGGTTAATTTTATTCTTTAGTAGAAATGTAGAAGTGCTTATGAATCCACTGTAGCAATTTCTTCTTAGTTAAGGAGAATCAACACAGTAGGAAGAACAGAGCTGATAAACACATGCCTTGAACAATGAAGTGGGCTTCATTGAAGTGGACTTGCTTTCCTAAATTAATGAAAAGATCAAACCACTTCTCAAAAACGGCTTTAGGAGAACACCTGAGGGGCATTATATGTTCAGGAAAAGCTTCATGGTCATCTATTCAGGGAAAGAACTTGGTTTAAACTCCAAATACATGTATGATAAAATATAAAGCATAGTTATAAATATCTTGACGGTACATGCAGCAAATTTCCAACTATTAGTTCCTTACTTGGGGAGGAAAATATAATTTTTAATACAGGTTTCAGATTCCTTATATCTACAGAAGGGCCTCAAATTAAGACTTTCAAAAGTCTCTACAAGGTTAGATATAAAGTCATTGCATTTTGTGATAAAAAATAAGTTTAAATTATGTTGTTGTTATTGTTATGTGCCATCGAGTCGCTTGCAACTCATAGCGACCTTATGTACAACAGCCCTAAACTCTGCTCTGTCCTGCTTTGCCAATCGCACTGTCTCTGACACTCTCATCCCGATTATCCCAGTCACTGAATCAATCCACCTCATAGAGGGCCTTCCCCTCCTAAGCATGATGTCCTTCTCCAAGGACTGGTCTCTCCTCACAACATGTCCAAAGCATGTTAGATGAAGCCTCAGAATCCTTGTCTCCAAGGAGCCACCTGGTTTAAGCCTTTCCAGGATGAATCTGTTTGTTTTCGTAGCAGTCCATGGTACTCTCAATACTCTTCTCCAGCACCACAGCTCAAAGTCATCAATTCTCCTTCTATCCTCTTTGGTCATTGTCCAACTCTCTGATGCATAACAAGTGATTGAGAAGACCATGCCCTGTATCAGACACACTTTAGTCTCCAGAGAGACACCGTTGCTCTTCAGTACTTTGGAGAGGTCCCTAATAGCAGACTTTCCCATGGCAATGCGCCTTTTAATTTCCTGGCTGCTGGTGCCAAGACTGTTGACTATGGAGCCAAGCAAACTAAAGCTGTGTACAATCTCAATCTCTTCACCATCCATCCTGATGCTGCCAATTGGTCCAGTGGCGAGAATCTTTGTCTTCTTGACATTGAGCCTCAATCTATATTGGAGGCTGCAGTCCTTGACCCTCTGCAACAGGTGCTTCAGGTCCTCCTGTTTCAGCAAGCAAGGTTGTGTCATCTGCATAATGCAGACTGTTGATAAATCGTCCACCAATCTTGACCCCATATTTCTCCTCATAGAGCCCAACCTCCCGGATAATCTGTCCTTCATACAGGTTGAAAAGGTATGGAGATAGGACACATCCCTGGTGTACACCCTTCCCAATTTTGAACCATGCAGTGTTGTTCCCTTGCTCTGTTCTGATGACTGCCTCCTGGTCCAAGTATAGGTTTCGCATTAGAACGATCAAGTGTCTGGGATTCCCATTCTTCTCAGAGTCAGCCACAGTTTGTTGTGAGCTACACAGTCAAACGCCTTTGCATAGACATTCCTCTGGTATTCTCTGCTTTCAGCTAAGATCCATCTAACATTAGCTACAATATCCCTAGTACCACAACCCCTTCTAAACCCAGCCCGGACTTCTGGCAGTTCTCTGCTGATGTGCTGTTCCAGTCGTTTTTGGATAATCTTCAGTAGAATCTTGCTTGCATGTGAAATCAATGAGATTGTTCTATAGTTTCCACACTCTGTTGGGTCACCTTTCTTTGGGATAGGAACAAATATAGATCTCTTCCTGTTTAAATAATTGTTGTTGTTGTTGTTGTTATGTGCCTTCGAGTCGCCTGCGACTCATAGCGACCCTATGTACAACAGTTTAAATAATAAATAGGCAACATAAATTGATAATTTTTGCAGTCTTGTTTTGGCATACCTTTAGTTTTTTAACATACCAGAAGCCTCAGAACATAAAAGAGGACTGAATCTTCCTCTAAAAATCATACTTTGAGAGGTTTGAAACTCTACTACAGGATGACCACTTCAGGCAGTTTTCACCCAAACTGAACATCCTATCAGGATACACTTTGAACACTATATTAAAACAAATTAGAGATTGTCTTGATCCTCAGATACCTGACCAAGTTAACCTGTTATTTATAAATTATTTTTGTGTGTGTGTATTTTCTGGTGATGATTAGCCAGGAGGTTCTGATGGCTTTTGGAGATCACCTGTGGCATGATTATATTAGAAGATTCTCCTCTCTGTGCTTACTGTGACAGAAAAGCACTATCCAATGCATTTGGAAGCTGTCAAGTTGTTCGGACATAAGGGTAGTTAATCAGCCCTGGTGATGCAATTGTTAATTGCATGACTACTAACATTCTTCTAGGTGGTATAGCACTGGTCTGTGCATTGCTGTACAGAGGTAACTCGTGGTTGCTGTGATGTTGAAGCCTGTGACAGTGATGTGCCAATCGTGGTAATGGGCACCCATGGTGGACACTGTTGGCTGGAGCTTCCCGACTAAATCAAGCCTGGAAGCAGGAGCGGCAGCCACTTCCAAAATGGCTTGCCTCCGGAAACTCTATGTACGAACAGTGCTCAGGCGGTTCGTTCATAGGGTTGCTATGAGTCGACTATGACTCAATGGCATTAAACAACAACAACAACTAACCAAAAGGTTGGTGGTTTGAAGACAATCTCAGATCTGCCTGGGGTCCCTAGATGTTGAAATCTACTTGATGGCACCTAACAAGGCTAACTATTTTATATCATTTAAAGCAGAAACTTTTTTTCTCTGTTTTACCATGATTTTTGTAAATTTTTCTGTTTTTATTTTGAGGGTTAGTGATTTATGGAGTAGGAAGAGGTTTAATGACCAAAAAAAAAAAAAATGTCTTTTCTAGAGGCCTTCTTTAGCAAAATAATTAGGAAAGCATAATGGATTTCAGAGAGAGCTCAGCAAAAGTCCAAGAGCCTGGCCCAGTGGCGTGGAGAAGGAAGAAATCGCTCACCTAGACCGAGGGCTATTTGTGTTCTGTGCTTCATTTCACTGTGGCCATGAGCAGCAATGTCCTGGAATTAACATGCACTACCAACTCTTATGTTAGGCACAGGCCTTCCAAAGACTCACTCACTGAAAGTACTCCTTTCTTCAGTCTTTACCCACTCCCTTCAGAAGCTATCTTTTAGGAAAAAATTTGCTATGCCTCAGAGTCTCCATTCATTACTCATTTTAGTGAAAGGGCATTCTAGACACATCTGTGGAGGTACTTTTGGTTTCGTTGTGTTTGTTTTTTGGTTTTTTTAATATAAATTAATAATTCCTTTTGAGAAAAGTTTTTCATAGGATTTATTGTTTTGTGGATGAATAATTCAGGAGAATGCATATTCATCTCTTCCATCACAGCTGTGCAAGAGGACAAATGAAAACATTTCAAATAAATAACTTTCTCTTCTTCCCTCAAGTAAAACAACAAACACAAATGCATTTGTGGGTGACTGGAAATCATTTCTGTGGTTATTCTTCTCTAGTGTTTTTTAAGAACTTGTTCCACAAAACATAATTTTTGGTGTTTTCATAGCACTTTAATTACTTTGTGCTCATTAACTGCTTATTCTCTATTTTGCTGCCATTCTTGTTTGATGCCAATGTGTGGTTCTGACTCCTGGCATGCCAAAGACAGAGCAGAAGTGCCACACAGCGTGTGGAAGGGTGTGGTCTGTATGGGTGGGCTTGAAATGCCAACTTGTCAGTTAGCAGCCAAAGGCCCAATTGTTTGATCTACCAGAATGCTTTATTGTCTTCATAATATCAATGAAAAGAGATTACTGTTGTCTGGCTGCCCTTCCATTTAAAACAATACAAGCGGAACAGAAAACCTCTTTCTTTGGCTCAGTTTAACTCCACGTCTTTTAGTCAGCATAAGTACACACGCATGCACACACATATACACACACTGTCATACCAGATGAGGCCATGATATTCGCCACGTGACTAATATGGCTTGCTGGCTTTGCTAGGTTTCAAGGCCATTAAGTCAAATACAAAAGCATAAAGGTAACTGCAGGCTTCATAAGGAAAACCATGATGCCATCAGGTGGGTGAGCTCAGGAAGCCCGGCTTGGATGAGACCTTTCCACAGCTTCGTTATAACCCATCTTTAAGACTCCCTGGCTTTCTCTTGTTTCCTCTTGCACTAAATTGCTAATTCTGCTCAAACATCCCACTGCTTGCAAAGCTGGAGAAGACTCTTCTGTTCCTTGCTCTAAACCTTCCAAGAGTCAATGGGCACAGATAAGGCAAATTACTTAGGAGGTAAGTTCAGATTGTTGAAAAGCACCTGTAATGTGTCACTTTCACGTAATTAAAAAAAGACAATTTGTTTATATAATTAGTCTGGAAATGGGTAAAATCAGAGGGGGAAAGATTAGTGCATGGCCCAATGACATTTTGCTTCCAGCAAGAAACTGTCTCTTGTCAAGCAGCCAAATAAAGCACGCCCCATCACAAACAAGGAGGAGCCCATCAAGCTAATTTATTATTACTATTGTTATTGCTATTGCCAAGAAAAGATCACCTTGGGGAGCACTAAAGTACCTAAAAGTGGTCTATAACAGTGTCACTTAGAACTTGCCATTTCTTGAACAAAATGGAATTAAAGTACAGCAAAACCACATCTATGTTGAAACAATGAATAAAAAGTAAGTAAATATTAAGTCACTGGAGGAAGATTCATCCACAAACTGTGTTATTCAGTTGACACAACCTTACTTGCTGAAACTGAGGAGAACCTGAAGCACTTGCTGCAGAAGATGCGGGATGCAGCCTTCAATATGTATTGAAGCTCAACATCAAGAGAACAAAGATTCTCAGCACTGGGCCAATTGGCAGCATTATGATAGATGGGGAAGAGATTGAGATTGTTAACAGTTTTAGCTTGCTTGGTTCTACAATTAACACTCCTGGTAGCAGCAGCCAGTAAATCAAGAGATGAATTGCATCGGAAAAGTCTGCTGTCAGGAACCTCTCAATAGTACTGAAGAGCAATGATGTCAGTCTAGAGACTAAGATATGCCTGATCCAGACCATAGTCTTCACAATGCTTGCTGTGTGTCAGAGAGCTGGATATGACTAAGGATGATAAAAGGGAATTGATGCTTTTGAGCTGTGGTGCTGGAAAAGAGTGTTGAATATACCATGGATTGCCAGGAGAACAAACAGGTTTGTCCTAGAGAGGGTGGAGCCAGGTTGCTCCTTGGAGGCAAGGATTCTGAAGCTTTGTCTGACATACTTTGGATATGTTACAAGGAGGGACCGGTCCTTGGAGAGGGATATCATGATTGGAGGGTTAGAGGGACAGCACAAGAGAGGAAGATCCTCAATGAGATGGATTGATACAGCGACTGGGGTAATGGAGATAGGTGTTTCAGAGACAGTAAAGTTGGCACAGGATAGAGCAAATTTCAGGGCTGTTGTACATAGGGTCACTATGAGTCACAAGTGACTCGATGGCACATAACGACAACAAATAGTAAATCTAAAAAATCTTGCATCTAAAAGCTAGTATTTCATAGTCTATATTAAGGTACTATCTTTGATAGCTTAAATATTATTTTACACACACACACATACACACACAAAAAAAAATAACCTTTATCTTCTTCCAGACTAGTTACATAATACATATATACACTTTCAGACACACACATGAAATAACCCTTTTCAGACAAAGGGGGGGAAAATGGACATGTACAAAAGGTCATGGAGTGATAAGAGGAAAAACCTTTGCCACATGAAAGGACTTAACTAAACAGAATACACACACAAGCAGACTTAGTCCTGTAAAGCACTTGAATACATACTGGTTTTGTATCATAATGGTGGAGCACACCAATGTTCAGAGAACTCTGACAACTAAAATAAGACGTATAAACCAGGATTCAAGTCCCTTTTAGACTCTATAACGACTCAGAACACTTATCTATAAAATGAGTATATTTTCAATTCATCAGTTGTATTCCTAAGAATCCATTCTGAGAGTATTACTGAACACAGGAGTCAAAATATAAAATAAAGAAGTGCACCACAGCATCTATTAATGAAGTTTCCTAGAATATTTATTGATATTGAAAAGTATGTATAAGATATAAATATATGAAGTTTTAAAACTGTGTAGTATTTGATTCTGTGAATATGCATAGAAAAAAGGTCTAGAACAGTTTATAATAGTTTACAGTTGATTTTTCCAATAGTGGGGTTAATTGTAGTGTTTTGTCCTTATAATTCCTGATATGTTTTAATTTTTATAGTGAATAGTTATTTGAGCAACAGAAAAAAAACAGTCAAAGAAAATAATATAAATCAACATGTGCTCATGGTAAGGTTCGAGAGTTGAAAATTTCAAACATAAATACTCTAAAAATGTACATCTTCCCCACCCACCAGACGCAAATTAAAAACCTAATCTGTGAATCATGTTATAAATGGACATTAATCATAGCTGTAATGTTCTAGCTAAGATCACAAAATGTTCAACAGGAGTTATGCTTGTAAGTAACAGGGCACTTCTCTGGTAGTATGTGGCATTACCAATGGGTACTCGGTACAGTCATTGTAATTTGTTGCTGAACTGTTTGTGCAGAGTCTGTGAAAATATATGGCAAAACCAAGAGACTGGGCTTAGAGAAAGATCAGTATTTACCAATCACAAATAAGTGTGATATATTAGAACTAAAGAATGCTCCTAGTCCTTCAAGAATTTTAGGGTTAGTCTTTCACTCAAAACCTTAAGTTCCTCCTATGTGTCTGGTTGTTCTAGACACTTGGATAAGATCTTTTCAAATTTTGGTTAGAGATCAATCTTTAAGATGAAGAAAATAACTCCAATAATTGCTGCTTCCCTTTAATGTGTATAACTCTAAGAAATAATGTATAAAAAAGAAAGTGAAAAGTTTTCACTAATCTTGGATATCTGTCACTATTATGATCCCTTCTGCATTCAGCAATATAATAAAAGCCACTTCCTTTTGTGTATCTTCTGCATACCTCCAGTTGAACACAATCCCTAGAAACCTGGAGCCATTTGCACAATGAAGTGGAAGTAAGGGACCTGGATTCCAGGCCTGGCTCTGCTAGAAATCCTCTGGGTCACTAAGGCATGTTACTTTACTCCTCTGGATGCTAGTACCCCTCCCTATAAAAAAATGGAAATGATCTCTCATGTGCCTCCTACTTCTGGAGTATAGGGTCCTCTTATGGTTCATTTTATAACAGCAAATGACATTTCAGAGCACTATTCCTTACTGTTATAACTTTCCCATGTCTTAGCTGGTTGAAATGATGATGAGTGGTACTTAGTCAGCCAACAATACTTGTCCTGTGCTCAACTTGTAAGGAGTAGTACTCTGGGCTAGTTGAAGAGGATATTAAAGTCAGAGGAAATGTTCTTTGCCTTAAAGGAGCTCCTTGCTAGTTGAAGTGATAAATCATAAATACAAAAGATGACTAAAGTACTCTTCTGAGGCAAGGATCAATAGACACAATATTGTGCACTAGAAACTAACCAATACATTTTGTGAGGCATCAGTACATGCAAAGTGATCAGATATCAGTTAGGGTTTATCAGAAAGTGCACCAAATAAGCATTGAAATAAGAGGGTTTGAGACAGGAAATGGAAGCAGTTTGGGAGAAGTGGACTAAAGCATTTTCCCTGTTAATAAGAAGGGAAGCAGGCAACCAGCCAGATGGCAAAAGAGAAGAAACATATGGCCTGGATAATCCACACTTTGAATGATTGGTATCTGAATAACTAAGGGAGGAGCCAATAGATGTCAACTGTCCAGCACTGCTTTGCATGGATCATCACTGTCTAGTGCTTACACCGGAGACAGGGATTAACTCCTTTTCATTATCACACTCACACGTACTTCATCAGATACATTTATTCACTTAAATTAGGTTGTTTTACACATTATTCTGTGTGTATGTTTATGTAGGCATGCATGCTTGTACACATGAACATGTACACATGTCCATGTGCGTAATTTGGTAAGCAGGGACAGGTGAGTTGCGCCTGTTATCCAACTTGAGTCTTCAGATAGTGAAATCAGGTTAGTGAATTCAAAGCTCAGTCAACCACAGAGGCATAATGTAATCAGGTCTTGGAGGGCCCAGAGGAGTTGTCATCTCTGGTTATTTCTTACATCCCCAAAGAGAGTCTATGTCTTCGTTCCCCCAGGGACAGTAAGCAGTTCACCAAGTTTAAAGAACATGCTAGGTGCTCCTTCCTGACCAGAATAAGGGAGCAGGGCTAATGCTAGTGTTTATAATCCTTAGAGATTCTGGTTAAAAGAACAAACAATTCTGTTTTGGAAGAAGTGCAACTGGAGCGCAAGGATAGTGAAACTTTGCCTCACAAACACCATCTGGAGGGACCAGTTCTTGGCAAAAGACACCATGCTGGGAAAGACAGAGGGTCAGAGAAAAACAGGGAAGATTTTCACCAAGATAGATTGACAGAGGGACTGCAGTAATGGGCTCGAGCATGTCGGACATGGTGCGGATGGTGCAGGATAGGGCCAGGTTCAGACTTCTTGTTCAGAGGACGGCTGTGCGTTGTAGTCAGCTCAATGGCACCTAGCACAATAACACAGTAGATGAGGGACAAATCTCATAAGCACACAAATGAAGAGACGGTTAAATGGGTAAGGAGTTGTACAGGTCTAGTGGGGTAAGGAATTTCACAGCCAGTCCAGGGCAGACTGTGTGAGCACATCACCTTTCTTCAGGAAAAAGATGGGCCATCTCTTCTAGATTGATTTACAACTTCTGGAAACCTACTGGAGAGGCAGCTTTGAGTCAGTTCTGACTCAATGAAAATGAATTTGAAGGATTTTGTTTCTGTAACAAGTAATATTAACTGTTTTGACCACCTAACAGTAAATCCACATGATTATTATGGCTTATACCTTCATATAAAGTCTGGAGAGATCATTTGTCAGAACGAAAGTAAAAGTCTTTCCCTCTAGCCTAGGGTAAGTTATTTTCTTTGAAAATATGGCTTTAAAGTCTCAATCACAAAACCAAAATTAAAGCAAATGATGAGATAGGATTAAAAGAATAACTTCACCAGTAAAAACATTGCCATTAATCATACAATGCACATACATTAAAGCTTTTTTCCAAATGTCACATTTCCTATCAGAGTAATCCTACCACTTAGTACCAGGCAAATTTAGAAAAGAAAAGCATCTAGTGTGATTTACAATACTGCCGTGTGCAGCTTCCCTGCACATGGCCTCCCACCCCAGAGAAAACTTACTCAATTCTCCTTTCCTTCTAATGGTTTCATTAACATGCAAGGAGTACAGGATGATTCTAAACCAAATAATATGTTAAATGTGCTTAATGTTTTCAAAATTGTAAAAAAGTTGGGAAAATTATAAGAGAAATGGCTCATAATCATAGCACCTGAAAGCAAAGCCATGTTTCCTCACACCTTCTGTGCATATTTAATTATCCCTGTTGTCTTTTCCTACATATATGCCTTTTAGTTTTATATAACTATAACCATATATAATCTGAAACCCAGCAAATTGACATTGCCTCGAATGTGATAGCAACACTATAGGACGGTACTCCCTGATTGGATTTCCAGGGCCATAAATCATTCCGGAAGCAGAATTTCTCATTTCTCCAGCTCTGGTGGGTTTGAATCACCAACCTGTTGATCAGCAATGGAGAACTTTGACAACAGCACCACTAGGACACAAGTCCAATCTTATATATACCATAGATGAGTAAATAACTCCTTAAAAAAGAATGGCACATAACCTGAAAGCGTAAATATTTGTAAGTTGTTAGTGACTTATATGACTGCATATTCCAACAAGAGGCTGCATCGTAACTCAGTCAGACATTCTCCTACTGTCAGATAGACAGATGGTTTCCAGTCTTTCATTATTACAAATAATTCTGTAATTAACAGCTTCATGAACACAACTTTTTCCTTCTTTTGGACTATCCAGGTTAAGTTACCAGAACAACAAAAAAAAAAATAAAAAAAAAAGTTACCAGAACAACTTATTGAACCAACATGTACTTGCCAAAATTCTTTCCAAAAGTATTAATCCATTTATATCAACATCATTAATACAGTAATATAAAATCAGTTGTGTTGCAGTTAAAAGTTCATTTTTAATTATTACTGAGCATTCCCCCACATATTTACTTAATAAACATATGATATTTTTATATATTGTCTATTCATATCATTATCGACTGAGGTCCTAGTGTTATTGTTGTTGTTGTTAGGTGCTGTTGAGTCTACTGCAACCCTAGGAACTATGGGTCTGAACTTTGCCCTATCCTGAGCCAACCTCATCGTCTCTGACACACATGACCTACTGCCATAGTTACTGAGTCAATCCATCTCATTCAGGGTCTTCCTCTCCTGTGCTGTCCCTCTACCCTTCCAAGCATGATATCCTTCTCCAAAGTCTGGTCCCTCCTTACAACATGCCTAAAGTATGTGAGATGGAATTTCAAGGCTCTGAGGTCCTTAGCAATTGGATGAATAATTTATGTGACACACTTGATGTTGTTGTTATGTGCCATCAAGTCACTGACGACTCATAGCGACCCTATGAACAACAGCACTAAACCCTGCTCTGTCCTGTGCCAGTCTTATCGTCTCTGACACACCTACCCCTATTACCCCAGTCACTGAATTAATCCACCTCATCAAGGGGCTTCCTCTCCTGTGCTGTCCCTCCACCCTGCCAAGCATGACGTCCGCTCTAAGGACTGGTCCCTCCTTGCAACATGTCCAAAGTATGTCAGACAAAGCTTCAGAATCCTTGCTTCCAAGGAGCAACCTGGCTTCACCCTCTCCAGGACGAACTTGTTTGTTCTCCTAGCAGTCCATGTAACACACTGCTTAGGTTTATATATTTATTTGCTGTAGTTTCCTGGTCTGTCATTTCCAGACAAGGTTTTTTTCTTGAAAAAATTATTTTATACGAATTTATTTACAAAATTTGAATACATTGCTTGAATACGTTATTCAAATATATAGACAGATATACACAAACACTTGAACAGTATGCCATTTGAGGATTCTGGGGAAAGTCTGCAGTCAGGGACCTCTGCAAATTATTGAGAAGTAATGATGTCAATTTGAGGATTAAGGTGCATCTGAATCAGGCCATGGCCTTTTTAGTTACCTGCTATGCATCTGAGAGCTGGACAGTGAATAAGTATGACAGAAAAAGAATTAATGCCTTTGGACTGTGGTGTTGGAGAAGAGCTCTGAACATCCTATGGATGGTCAAAAGGACAAACAGATACATCTTGAAGAAGGTGGAGCTAGAGTGTCCCTTGAAGGCAAAGAGGATGGGCATGCTGCTAGAAGAGGACATTTCTTGGAGAGAGAGGGGCATCATACTTGGAAAGGTGGAGGGTCAGCAGAAGAGAGGAAGATCCTTGACCATGTGGGCTGACACAGTGACTCTCACAATGGGCTTGAGTGTGTCAGAGATTGTGAGGCTGGCACAGTATAGGACAATGTTCAAATTGGTTGTTTATAGGGTCACTAAGAGTTGTGCTTGTCTCAACAGCACATAACAACAAGAACAGGGGAATGAGAAAGAAGCCTTAGTGATATGATGAGTTCCATGTTAGGCTCCTGCTGAGTGATTAGTGAGTGGTTCCACCTACCAGCTTCTTCATAGAAGAAAGGCAGGCAGTCCCTTCTTTTGAAGATTAGCAGTCTCGGAAATCCAAGGAGGGTCGTTGTGAGTGGGAACTGACTTGCCGGCAGTGTGTTTGGTTTGACTGGGGAGTGAGATGGTCAAAAGCTTGGCCACTAGTGGAAAGGTTGGAGGTTTGAACCCACCTAGAAGTACCTCTGAAAACAAGCCTGGTGATTTGCTTCTGGAAGGTCACAGCCTTGAAAACCTATGTAGCAGTTCTAGTCTGTACATGTGTGGTCACTCTGAGATGGATTAATCCCCACAGCCACTAACATCAATAACATAACAATGGGAGCGAGATGATAGAAATGTGGATGGAATGTAGGAAGACAGCATCACAGCCCTCAAAATTAGCACTGGTTTGACTGTGCCATTTCATAGATTGTAAGCTCAGTTCTAGAAAGGTTAAGGAAAAGTCCAATGTTGGTCAGTGACAGTAGTGCCAGAGGCAACTTGGAAGAAACACCTGGAGATCTATTTCTGAAAGAGCGTGACAGGAAACTCTGAGGAGTACAGTTTTCCTCTATCACATGCAAGGCCGCCCCAGGTTAGTGCTGACCTAACGGGACTGATTTACTGAAGCTTAAACTTCAAGGCCTTCTCAGACACAGCCCCCTTCTAAGGTCCTGGGAGGGACCAGGAAGCTTTAGTATGTGTTAAGTTTCAATATATTTGTCCATTTCCAGAGTTGAGGCACCTCTCTGATGCCTTATGACTTCTTAATGATGTTTTTAAAGAAAACTTCCACTGGCTTAGCTGTCACACGTGGACTGAAACTCCACTCAAAGAAATTCTTTCTACCTTTACCTCTGCCTAAATGCCTCTTCCTAAAATCGCCACCAGTCTCCCAGCTGACATAGCCAATACTTTCAGTCTTCTTTTTTTGGATTTAAATCCTTGGTACTGTTCTCTACTATTTTGCATTTTCCATGATAATTTTCCAATTTTCTTTTCAGTGTTATCAGTCTTATCCTTTTTCTCTGCTGGGCTTCCCAGGACTCTACCTTTCTCACTGTATATGCTCTCCCTGAATAAAGACACCATTTTCCAATGATTTGACTGTGATTTGTACGTCAATGAGGGCCAAAGCTATGTCTCTAGTGTTCAACAAAGAGCTCCCAGTTGCTTAAATAGAAGAAGGGTGACTCAACAGAGTGTGAATAATATCATTGATTTCACATGCAAGCAAGATTCTACTGAAGATTATCCAAAAAAGACTGGAACAGCACGTCAGGAGAGAACTGCCAGAAGTCCAGGCTGGGTTTAGAAGGGGTCGTGATACTAGGGATACTGTAGCTAATGTTAGATGGATCTTAGCTGAAAGCAGGGAATACCAGAAGAATATCTATCTGTGTTTCATTGATTATGCAAAGGCATTTGACTGTGTGGATCATAACAAACTGTGGCTGGTTCTGAGAAGAATGGGAATCCCAGAACACTTGATCGCTCTAATGTGAAACCTATACTTGGACCAAGAGGCAGTCATCAGAACAGAGCAGAGAAACACTGCATGGCTCAAAATTGGGAAAGTTGTACACCAGAGATGTGTCCTATCTCCATACCTTTTCAACTTGTATGCAGAACAGATTATCCAAGAGGCTGGACTCTATGAGGAGAAGTGTGGTGTCAGGACTGGTGGAAGATCTATTAACAATCTGCATTATGCAGATGACACAACCTTGCTTGCTGAAACTGAGGAGGACCTGAAGCACCTGCTACAGAGTGTCAAGGGCTGCAGCCTTCACTATGGATTGAGGCTAAATGTCAAGAAAACAAAGATTCTCACCACTGGACCAATTGGCTACATCAGGATGGTTGGTGAAGAGATTGAGATTGTTCACAGCTTTAGTTTGCTTGGCTCCACAGTCAAAACTCTTGGCACCAGCAGCCAGGAAATTCAAAGACGTATTGCGATGGGAAAGTCTGCTGTTAGGGACCTCTCCAAAGTACTCAAGAGCAACGGTGTCTCTCTGGAGACTAAGGTGTGTCTGATACAGGCCATGGTCTTTACTATTACGTCATGCATCAAAGAGTTGGGCAATTGAAGGAGAATTGATGCCTTTGAGCTGTGGTGCTGGAGAAGAGTATTGAGAGTACCATGGACTGCTAGGAAAACAAACAGATTCATCCTAGACAGGGTCAAACCAGGCAGCTCCTTGGAGGAAGGATTCTGAGGCTTCATCTAACATACTTTGGACATGTTGTAAGAAGGGACCAGTTGGTCCTTGGAGAGGGACATCACATCATACTTGGCAGGGTGGAGAGACGGCGCAGGAGCAGAAGATGCTCTATGAGGTGGATTGATTCAGTGACTGGGGTAATCGAGATGGGTGTATCAGAGCCGGTGCGATTGGCACAGGATAGAGCAGGGTTTAGGGCTGTTGTACATAGGGTTGCTATGAGTCGCAAGCGACTCAACGGCACATAGCAACAACCACCACCAGCATATCCTAAGTTCCTCAAACACAAGTGGTTCAAAACTCATCCTCCCTTCAGACTGTCCCTATCCTATATTTTCTTTGTAAACTAATCATATCACTATCCAAATTTCTGACATCTATGACCGCCCCCCCAGCCCTATCCCAAATCTTTCCCACTCATACCTGACCAGTCACCAAGATTTATGGGCTCTATCTCTGAGACTCTTGCCCATGCCTTCTCTTCTTTTTATTTCCACCTCCCCTGCAAATGAAAAGTCCTTAGTCTCCACCCTGAAATCAGGTAACATCAATTGCAATGTTTCAACAAATGGGGAATTATTGTGTAGATCACTACAAATGAAGGACAACATTGTGAAGAAAGGGACTCGAGCACCACAATAAGATAAAGTTAAACAACCCAATTGAAAAATGGGCACAGGATATGAACAGACACTTCACCAAAGACATTCAGATGGCAAACAATGCTATGTAAGAAAATAGTTTGGCATAAAGTAAAGAAAATGTCTTTTTCTAGCCCTTCAGTAATATATTGTTCATTGTTACAGTCAGTATTCTTGACCTTTCAAAACCTATTTCAGTAAGGAGCCCATTTTTTCCCCTTCATATTTTTACTGAATCTTCACATTTTAACTCCTTTTAGGTATTTTATTGTTAATAAGTGTTATTAAAGAGGTTCATTCCCTATTCATCTTTATTGCTTGCTTTAAAAAATGTATTAGTTTGCATATAATCATTCCTAGGTATTGTGTTTTGTACATGTACTTTGTGTTTTAAACAATCATTCATACACATTGTGTTCAGTCATATATGTTGTGTTTATTCATATACATTGTTTTCATACAATTACTCATATGCATTCTATGTTATATAATTAATTAATATTTCACTATGCCTATTATTCCCATCATTTCAAGTACCAAATGAACATTTCTCAATTGTTCACTCCACCTTCATTCACCAACCTTTGCTATCCCAGTGAATGTTCCTTTCCCCTATTTTTTATATTACCTTTCCTCTCCTCTTTTTGAACATTTGTCTATATTTTGCTCAGTTATCATCCTGTTATCACAATAATGGCCTTATGCAATATTTGTCCTTATGTGGATGAGGTATTTCACTCAGTATAATGCTCTCTAGTCTCTCCCAAGGTATACAGTATTTTACGAAGTAATTTCCCTTTAGTGCTGCATTGTATTCCATTGTTTGAATGTACTACAATTTCTTAATCCATTTGTTTGTTGATAGGCATCTAGGCTATTTCCATTTTCTTGCTATTGGGCTTTTGATTGTTCTCTTTTTAAAAATATTTCCATCTAACAATTGCAAAACCTCTACTCATCTTCTTGGGACAAAGATGATATTATTTTCTTCTTCTACTGTTCACTATACTCTCTCCCTTGTCCCATCCCTCAATGGTATGGTTTATATGTGGCTTGGATATGATGCTACTGGTTGACTATGACTCATAGCAACACTATGAACAACAGATCTGAACCTTGTCCTGTCTGGTACCATGCTCAAGCCCACTGGGGTAGTCACTGTGTCAATCCACCTTGTTGAAGGTCTTCCTCTCTTTCATTGACTCTCTCTTTTCCAGTATGATGTCTCTATTCAAGGACTGGTTCCTCCTGAAAATATGCTGTAGCATGTGAGACAAAGTTTTACCAGCTTTGCCTCTAAGGAGTACTTTGCTTGTACTTTCTCCAAGATAATTTTATAATTTTGTTTACTCTTTGAGCAGACCATAGAATATTCAATATTGTTCTCTAACACCACAGTTCTTCAGTCTTCTTTATTCCTTGACTAACTTTCAGATGCGTTAAGGAGCAGCTGAAGAAACCATGGGTTGGATTAGGAGCACTTTAGTTTTTAAACTAACATCCATGCTCTTTTAAACTCTGGAGATGTCCTTGACCGCTGATTTCACCAATGTAACATGTCTTTTGATTTCTGGACTGATATGATTCTGAAGCTTCATCTGACATACTTTGGACATGTTACAAGGAGGCACCAGTCCTTGGAGAGGGACATCATGCTTGGGAGGGTGAAGGGACAGCGCAGAGACGAAGACCCTTGATGAGAAGGATTGATTCAGTCACTGAGGCAAAGGGGACAAGTGTGTCAGAGACAAGGTTGGCACAGGATAGAGGAGGGTTTAAGGGCTCTTGTACATCGGGCCACTATGAGTCACAAGCGACTCAACAGCACATAAGAACAACAACAACTACTACTACTATGGTTGTTGATGGTGGATATAAGAAAAATGAAATAATTGTTAACTTCAATCTTTTCTCTACCAGTTATGATGTCTATTGGTCTAGTGGTGAGAATTTTGTTTTCATGATATTGAGATGCAACCCATATGGCACCCATTTGAGGCTATGGACTCTGGATCTTCTGTACCAAGTGCTTAAGGATTCTTACCTTGCAACAAGCAAGATTTACCATCTGCATAATGCAGGTTGTTGATGAGTCTTTCTCCAATCCTACTGCTAAATTCTTCCTCATAGAGTCCAGCTTCTCAGAAGGTTTTCTCAGCATAATCATGCTTATGTTAAACATATACATAGACCAAGGAGCAGTTGTTTTGGATAAGCGAACAATGCATGGCTTAAAATCAAGAAAGGTGTTCATCAAGGTTGTATCCTTTCACTACACCTATTTAATCTATATGATGAGCAAATCGTTTGAGAAGCTTGACTGAGGAAAGGTAGGGCTCTAGAAAATATGTCATCTTAAAGTTTCTGCATATTAAATGAAACCATGAAGGTGGAACCAGGGGTAGCAATTAATATTTGGCTTTGCATTATTTCCTTCAGTTTTTATTCCTAACCTCTTAGTCATCCTTACCTTTCATCCTTCCACTCATCCCTCTAACCTTCTCATTTCTATTTGGAAAAGTATTTGTCCTAATAGTCTGTTCATGTGAATCTCAAATTCTAGCTAAAGAATTAGAAATACAGACCCAAATCAGGACTGCTTTTCTTTCACTTAAAATACTAACCACTCACAAAGTGTGCCCTTCTGCTGAACTGACCTTCAAAGCCATTATAGATTTTAATGCTGTCTTTGAAAAAAAGTGGCTGAAGCTTGCATCATTTTCTTGGACTCCTGTTAGAACAATGTGATGCTGAGAATGCACAAGATGTAAAAATAGCATTAACATTCAGACTGAACTACTTTTGTCAACGGAGAAAGAATGTTAGAAGAAAGCAAGCTTTTCTATACCTTTCAATACAAGTCTATTTGAGAGAACTCTTGCTTCTTCAACTCAGGGCTGAGCTGGTAATTATATATTTCGGATGAATACCACATACAATTTTAAAAATCACAAAAAATACTAGCAAAAAAATGTGACATGACATGAAGCTCAATATAAAGTTGTTCAATGCACATACAGTAATTGCACCAATTATATTTAAAATGTTTATTTGCTTACCAAAAACTCCACGATATAAAAGACTAATTATAAAAAATGACACCAGTGAACAGTGTTACCGAAGCTAACCAAAAACAGAGTAACATTAATGGAGCAAAGAAATGAAAAGAAACTTCAGTTTACACTTTGAATTAAAATGTCAGCTAAATAAAATGGCAAATTCATCAGCCTTGTTGTTCGCATACATGGATTCAATATTTGAAGAAAATACAAAAAGCCTTTTCAGCTTTGATAACCACTTTTGACTCTTTGGAACTGACTGAGAAAAGAAACTACATTAAAACTTCTACGTGTTAAGATAGGTTAAAATAAGTGCATAATTTGAAAACGTGATGATATTTTTAAAAGACACAGTCTATTTTTGCAGAATGGCTCCCATACCACTTGAAGAACTTTGAAACAGTCAACATATAGACTTAGCTGTTGTAGCATCCATTTTATTTTCAAAGTCTATTAAAAAAGTATTAAACAGGACATTTCTTTTCAATACAGTTATTTCTTTTTTTCTTTTAGAATGATAACTAGTAAAACATGTAGGAGGACCCAATGGGGGGAAAGGGTTGAGAGCAGAGGGCTGAGGATGGGTAGAGGTGAAATCACAGGGTTGCACATTTTGGGGGGTGGAGGGAAAGATTAAAAAGCTGAGAAAGATCTGGTGCAGACCTGAAAAGATAGGATAATGATGGGTATAGTCCAATGGTGATTAATTTTAGAAAACATAATGCATGGGAATACTTGTGTGAAACACAATGACGATGAAGAATAGTGTTGAACACATCTATACAAACTTTGTAAACAAACCAATATAAAATTTTATTCACACATACACACAGTATATATTTGATGGTTTTCCAGGACTAACATTAATCAATTTACATTATGACATTAAGAGGGCAAATGACTAAAAATTATTTTTTCCACTGAGAGTGAGATGAGACCAGATGCCTCTGTACTGGTACAAACTGATCTCCATGAACAATTAAACTGTGGAATGTACATGAGCATAGTCATGCTAGTTAGAAATGTCTCTGTTTACATTGATTTATGCCTTGCCTTCAAATGAAAAAAACAAACAAACAAACCTGTGACACTCTCTTTTGTCATGAGATGTATTGACTCCATGATTGTTACAACTCTTCTACAATGGGCAGTGACAGTGTTCCGTCAACACCACCACCTCCACTATCTGTAGTTAGCCTATTCTTTCATATTGTATTAATATCAATCATATCTACATAACACATAAATGTTAACTGATCTTGGGCATGATATTAGTATATTACCTTTCTAGGCTTATGGGGGAAAAAAGTGTAATTACAGTGTCACAATGATGTTCAAAAGCAGACACAGTCTGAGTCACAACAGAAAGGCTAATGGTTACTTTAAAAATAGAAAGGTCTTTAACTCTTTCTGAGAAAAAGGCAAAATACATTTTCTATGATGTTTAAATTCTTTTGAATTTTTTTATCTTTCCAATAGGAGGCAATAAATAGCAATGTGCATGGTTTTCCTTACTAAAAATTTCAAAGCAATTTTGCAAGTTAGTTACATTTTCCTTTGTTGTTGTTCTTAGGTGACGTTGAGTTGAGCACGACCCTATAAACAAAAGATCTGAACCCTGTTCTATCCTGCGCCATCCTCACACTTCCTGATACACATGAGCCCATTGCAGCAGTCACCATATCAACCGTCTCCTTCACCGACCATCCTTCTTTCCAAAAGCATGTCCTTCTCCAAGGAAAAGCCCCTCCTAGCAACATGTCCACAGTATGTCATCATTCTCACCTCTAAAGAAGACTCATGCTGCACCAGTTCGAGAATACATTTGTTTGTTCTTTTGGCTGTTCATGGGATGTTCAGTGCTCTTCTCCAACACCACAGCTCAAAGGTGTCAATTCTTTCTCTGTCATCCTTATTCATTGTTCAGCTCTGAGCTGCATAGCTAGTAATCAGAAAGACTAAGGCCTGAATCAAACACACCTTAATCCTCAGATCAACATCACTACTCCTCAGTAATTTGGAAAGGTCTTTAACTACAGATTTTTCCAGTGCAATGCGTCTCCTTATTTCCTGACTGCTCATACCAAAGGTCTTAATTGTGGATCCAAAAAAGATCAAGCTGTTGACAGTTTCAATCTCCTCTTCATTCATCATGATGCTGCTCATTGGTTCTTTGCTCTTGTTGTTACGTACCATCGAGTCTCCTGCAACTCATAGCAACCCTATATACAATAGCCCTAAACTCTGCTCTATCCCTTGCCAAATCTTATTGTCTCAGACACACCAATCCCGATCACCTCTGTGATGGAATCAATCCAGCTCATCAAGGTTCTTCCTCTCCTACACTGTCCCTCCACTACCCTCCCCAAAATTATGTCTCTCTCCAAGGACTGATCCTACCTTGCGACATGTCCAAAGTATGTCAGACTGAGCTTCAGAATCTTTGCCTCCAAGGAGTAGCCTGGCTTCAACCTCTCCAGGACAAACTTGTTTGTTCTCCTAGCAGTCCATGGTATATTCAATACTTTTCTCCAGCACTAAAGCTCAAAGGTTTCAATTCTCTTTATATCATCCCTAGTCCTTGTCCAGCTTTCTGATGCATAGCAATTAATTGCAAAAACCATCACCTGGATCAGGCACACCTTAGTCTCCAGACTGACATCATTCCTCCTTAGTACTTTGGAGAGGTCTCTGACAGCAGACTTTCTCAATGCAATTCATTTTTTAATTTCCTGGCTGCTGGTATCAAGAGTGTTGATTGTAGAGCCAAGCAAAGTGAAGCCATCAACAATCTCAATCTCTTCACCATCTACGATGCTGCCAGCCAGCCCAGTGGTGAGAATCTGTTTTCTTGCTGTTGAGCTTCAGTCCATATTGAAGGCTGCATCCCCCCCATCTTCTGCAGCAAATTCTTCAGGTTCTCTTCAGTTTTAGCAAGAAAGGTTGTGTCATCTGCATAACACAGATTGTTGATGAGTCTAACTGCAATCCTGATGCCACACTTCTCCTCATAGTGTCCAGCCTCCCATCCTTGATGCACAACCTTCCCAATTTTGAACCATGCAGTGTTTCCTTGCTCTATTCAGATGACTACCTCCAGGTCCAAGTATAAGTTTCGCATTAGCACTACCAAGTGTTCTGGGATTCCCATTCTTCTCAGAGTCAGCCACAGTTTGTTGTGATCCCCATAGTCAAATGCCTTTGCACAGTCAATGAAACACAGAGAGACATTACTCTGATACTCTCTGGTGTCAGCCAAGATGCATCTGACATTAGTTATAATATCCCTAGTGCCATGGCCTCTTCTAAATCCAGCCTGCACTTCAGGCAGTTCTCTGTTGATGTGCTTAATCTTCAGCAGAATCTTGCTTGCATGTGATATCAATGATACAGTTCAATAATTTCCACACTCTGTTGGATCACCTTTCTTTAGAATGGGAACCAATATAGATCTCTTGCAGTCAGTAGGCCAGGTGGTTTTCCTCCAGATTTCTCGGCACAACTTGGTGAGCACATCCAGGGCATCATATGTTTGTTGAAATATGCCAATCAGTATGCCATCAATTCCTGGGGCCTTTTTTTGGCCAATTCTTTCAGAGCAGCTTGAACTTCCTCCTTCATCACCACAGGCTCTTGCTCATATGTTGTTGTTTCCTGAAATTCTTCTGTGTCCACCAATTGGTCCTTTAGCTGGTGGAAAACATTCTCATCTCAATTTTATTTGTTTATCTCCTCCCTATCTTTCAACTTGGGTCTCGTTCCATTCACTTCATCAAACTTTCCCTCATTTCCTGGTTCATAACAATATTCATTTCCTTTTAATAAATCCAATACATATAAGTGTGTTGTTTATATTAGGGAGCACTGGTGGCCTATTGCCAAGAAGCTGGGCTGCAATCACAAAGTCATACAGTTCAAATCCACCACCTTCCTCCACAGGAAAAGGATGAGTAATCTCCTCCTCCCTCGTGATTTACTGCCTCTGACAACTTTCTGGAAGTTATGGGCTGATTCAGACTCCATGGCACATAACAACATTCCTTATATTACTATATCTTGTTTTATGTCTTTAATTGAACATAAATATGAAAGTCATGGTGTTTTCCAGTTGCTTTTTATGTATCTGAATGTTGAACAATCAATAAGGAAGATCAAATACTTGGTGCCTTTGAAGTGTGGGATGGGATAAGTGTATTGAATGTCTCATGGACTGCAAAAAAGAATAAATCAATTTGTTTTGAAGAAAGGGCAACCTACAGACAAGGATGGAGAACCTCATCTCACATACATATGGCACACTGTCCAGAGAGGCCAGTTTCTGTGGAAAAAAATCATACTGGCAAAAATAGTTGTTATTGTTGTTATGTGCCATCAAGTTGACTATGACTCATAGCGACTCAACAGCTCCGAAACTTGCCCTATCCTGAGCCAACCTTCCCATCTCTGCCACACTCAACCCCATTGCCACAATCAATGTGTCAATCCATCTAATCTAGGTTCTTCCTCTTTTATGTTGACCTTCTACCCTTTCAAGCATTACGACCTTCAAGAATTGGCCTCTCCTGACAACAAGCCCAAAATATGTGAGAGGGAGTTTTAAAGTGCTTGTCTCCAAGGAGCAAACTTGGTCTCACCCTCACCAGGATAGACCTACCTGTTCCCTTGGCAGGCCACAGTGCGTGGACCCCAGTACCACAGTTCAAAGCCATTGATTCTTCTGTCTTTCTTAGTGATTATATAGCTCTCAGGCGCATAGCAAGTGATTGAGAAGAGGGTCAGCAAAAGACAGGAAATCCCAAAGAGATGGACTAACCAGTGACTCTAACAATGGGCTTGAGATGATAGTGCCGGGGCAGAATAGGGCAAGGTTCAGAACTGTTATTCACAGAGCTAGTATGAGTCAAAGTCCACTTGATGGCACCTAACAACAACATCTGTTTTGCATTATTTTTTATCTGTTTCATAATGTCTCTGATTTCCCTGTAAACTCAGCAATTTAATTTAATTAGATAAGTTCCCTAACCTCTTATACTCTCCATGCCTCATACTTACTCTCACTCATTGCCATTAAGTTGAAACCAATTCAGAGCTCACCCTCCACTGGATTTCAGAGACCATAAAAAGCATGAGAAAAGATTGTTCATCTTTCTCCCAGCAAGCTGCTGGTTACCTGAATACTCTAGAGACATATGACCGATGGACTCAGCCACCAGAGCTTCCTCATGCCTTATACAGTGCCCCCAAACCCATTTGACTGATAAATTTATTTGCATTACAATGTCTAAAGGATATTGTTGTTGTTGTTGTGTGCCATCGAGTCAGAAATGACTCATAGCTAACCCTCCAGCAGGTTTTCAGAGGCAGTTAATCACACGGGAGGAGACTGCCCTTCCTTTTCCCTGAGAGCAGCTGGCGGAATTGAACTGTGTGCCTTCAGGACTGCAGTGCAGATTCTTACCTCTAGGCCATCAGAACTCCTAGGGATAGTAAGTAGAGTAAAATTTGCAAACTTCAATATATTCATGTTATCATAGGATAAATCAAAATACTCTGCAAAGTGTGATAGATGGTAAGCAAAAGAAATGTAATAAATCACATTGTTGACTGAGATATGATAGGATCCTATGTATATTTTCTTCTTCTAGTCTGTCTTCTCTGCTCCTTGTATTCAGAGTAACCCTTAGGCATTATATTATGATCTAGTAGGCCTACAACTATGTCATGAACTTAGTAGACACTTATCATGAACATTTTGCTCGAAAGTCATCCATGGGTATGTCCTGTGTGGCATAGTCCAAAGACCACACTTCCCTGGCAGTTCAAATTCACTGGTAGCTACAATGAATTTGATGAGTAGGGGTTTTGAAGGAAATAGGAAAGATCTGGTATGAAAAACAATGTATTTGAACTCTAAGTAAACCACTATTTAAAAACAACAACAACAACAAAACACACCCAGAACCAAACAACCACACACACACACACACACACACACACACACACACACACA